>NW_021703769.1:20512325-21209393 GCF_005190385.1 Monodon monoceros | reverse complement strand
GACGCAGGCATAGAGAATGGACTTGAGGACACAGGGAAGGGGGAGGGTAAGCTAGGACGAAGTGAGAGAGTGGCGTGGACTTATATATACTGCCAAATGTAAAATAGATAGCTAGTGGGAAGCAGCTGCACAGCACAGGGAGATCAGCTCGGTGCTTTGTGACCACCTACAGGGGTGGGATAGGGAGGGTGGGAGGGAGACACAAGAGGGAGGGGATATGGGGATATATGTATATGTATGGCTGATTCATTTTGTTATAAAGCAGAAACTAACACACCATTGTAAAGCAATTATACTCCAATAAAGATGTTATTAAAAAAAAGTAATATAAAATCTGTGGGGGGAGTTTCCTTATTTTCTTTTTTCAATCCTAGAAGTTTCAAGTGGATTATTTAGAAGATCCAGCTTTACGGGTAGATGGCTGCATTTTGTAATGTGATTTGGGATCCTTCAGGCTAACTTTTTGCCTTAAAATTAGTTTCACAGTCTGCCATAGTGTCTGAAATTCTATCACAGGTCTCTAAGAGGCATACCATAAACCCTTAGGTAACCAGATTACTTGAAGGTTAGCTAGTACAAGGCCCAGTGAAGACACAGGGATGTGTTGAAGGATAGAACAGAAGGTGTGCAATAAGGACAGGTTTTCGGTCCCTGTAGTGTTTGCCCTGCCTATAAACAGAGTGGTTGAGGAAGTGAAAAAAGGAGTGAGTGTAACACCTGTGGTCAGAGCCGAATTGATAGTGGAAGGTACCTGATCTGAAGTTCAGACATAGGAACAGGACTGGCAGATTTCCCGGGTCATTTTAATGGTTGTCCGACTTGATTGAGAATTCTGGGCCTTCTCGCTGCTAATTCTGTACACATGAGCGGGGGAGAGTCTGGTTTGTGTAAAGGAAAGCAGGGATAGTCATTTCTGGCACAGCACTAGGGCCTTGCAGTCGCTATGCTTCCTCTGCCTTCAAGAAGTTTCAGACTCAGGTGTGTTGACACTTTCCTGGGTATAATAGCGATGTAAAGGAATAAGACACTTGCTGTTTCGATCGGAGAGGTAAGGCCTGTGCCTGCCAGTTGCCACGAAAGTGGCAAGGGCCCAGCGCTTTCAAAGAGAGGCCCCGATGCTGTGGGGGCTGGAGGGAGAGGATGACAGTCTGAAGGGAGTGCTCAAGGTGGTTCTGCCATTACCATCACCAAGGAGACTTTGAACTTAGGTGGCCTTTTCAGGGTTTTGAGTAGAGGCATGATGGGGTGAGAGCTCAGCTCTAGGAAGATGGTGTAGTCTAAGTTGCAAGAGTGACTAGAAGAGGCAGAGAGCCCAGATAGGACAGCGGTCTGGGCAAGGCTTGAGAAAGGACAGGTGGCTGATAAGAGGCTTTGGGAAGGAGCAGAAAGAGGATGTAAGGAAGAATTCCTCACAATTGTGGAATCTGCCAGAAGTTGGGACTTTGGGAAAGATTCCACTGTTCTCCAAGGCATTGTACCTGGAAGATGGGGCCAGTGGCAGTGTTCATAATGGTAATAGTTAGCTCAGGAAAGGAGCCTTGTGGGGGAAATGATGAATAATTTATTTCCAGTAGGTCCTCTAGTGGAGATACGAGAGAACTGGAAAAGTAGGATGATAACGGACGGTTACCTCCTGTTATACCCTCTTCCATCAGGATGGCAAAGGACAGAAATGGCCCTAAAATTGTCATCAGTTTGATTTCGGTTTTGCATTGCTAGAAGTGAGTGGCAGCATGAAGTGGTAAAAAGAACTCCAGATTAGGAGACAGAAGCTTTTTGCTGTAGGACCCAGACTTAGACTAATGAGCTCTCTGGCTTTGGACACACCACAGCCGGTGGGCCTTGACATTCTCATGAAAAATGAGGTGGGGAGCAGTGGGGAAAGCAAATACATAGGTCTGCCTAAGGCCTTCCAGTGCCAAAATTCAGTGATTCTGAGTGTCCTGAGATGTTCAGTGATGTGTGGTTTTTATATATAATAATTTCTGTATGAGAGTTGGAAAACTGAAGGATTCAAGTTTTATATTTTTTTCTACCTTCTTTAGTGTTTAACAATTATTTATTGAGCATTCTTCTAGGTGTTTGGAAGTGAACAGAACAATACTGTAAATTTTTTTTTTTTTGCTCTTATGCTTACATTCTCTAGTGGCTACTCATCAAACATGGCCACTTTGATGCTGTAATGGCTAAATGTTTACACAAGTCATACCACACACTACACATTAATTAGGCAGCCACTGTGTGCAAAGTACTGTTAGATATTTCATATGCAGATTATATCCTTGTAGATTTTCTGTTTGAAAAATAACAGCCATCCTTGCTTTGCATAGGAGTGCAGGACTGTAAAAATGACCATTCAAGCTGAAACCGTACAGAGTGATCTTAATAATCAATGGGAAAAATTACAATTATTCTGTGACTTAAAATTTTTTATCAAAGAATTAAAAACTCACTGTTGATTACAATTGAATAGGAAAACAAAAAAATAGTAAAATTAAGACTTATTCAGCACGCTGTAACATTAATTAGAAACACTGTGAGTTAAAGTGTTTATTTCTCTGTAACAAACTTACTAATAGCAGTTTGAACAAAGCTTGTTGCATCTTTTCCATCTTTGTCATACTCCTTCCTAAATTTGGATCAGCTTCCAACATTCTATCCTTCGTGCTTTCAGTGTTGTGAAGTATCTCAGAGTTCCTTTAAAGTGAAGTTTTTTGTCAGCATCACTTCCTCTGGGACATTGTCATCCTTTTCATCACAGCCGCATTCTTCATTTATGTTGATGAGATGACCTTCACTAATTCCTCTGGCTGCGAATCCAGCGTCTCTAGAAGAGCATGGCAGTGCCGGCATCCCCACAGCCACCTGTTTCTTCTACAGCCCCATTTGTGTTCCACGCGAACTTCATTTCCAGCGTTAACTTTCGTCTTAGTTTCTTTGCTGCTCTTTCATCTTTGTCAGTCAGTTCCCTGTTTTGATTATTTATTTTTATAAAATGTCACGTGGATTTTGTCACTGGGAGACTAACAACACAACTAAACACTTTGTTGTCTGTGTGTGAACTGAATAACGGAGGTGCAGTAACCAATTACTGACCTTGGGAGAAGTGATGCAGTCACTAATCATGATGCATTTCTATTATTTATGTGATGGTTTGTGGACTAAAGTTAGCAGCGAGGGTTTGTTGTTTATGCAATTACACAGAGTAAATATGCCATGGTAACTGAAATTTGAACTCTGTTGTTGGGGGAATAGTGTCATTTAACCAAACTGTGGTAATAAATCTGTGCATAATAGAATAGTGCAAAGACAGGACTGCCGGTAATGCAAATGCTGCTGTTTCTCTTCGTTAGTAGAACAAACAAAAACATTAAGAAAAAATAAAATCCACAATATTGACTTGGCTTTCACGTCAAACATAGCCTGGTCAGTTAATATGTAAGGTAGTGAACAGGAACTACATCCTGGGTTCCAGAAGAAAATGTTGAATCAAGCAGGAAGTGTACATGATTCTGTTTATATCTCACAGAGTTCTGAGGCAGGTGCATGGTGACCCTCATTTGACAGATGAGGTGGAAATTGTGTGATGCTAAGTAAGTTGAATTCAGTGGAAAGAGCGCAGATTTTGAAATCATACCATTACATGAGTTATTTAGCCTCTCTGGGTCTTCATTTTCTCACCTCTAAAGTGGAGATACTATTATACATCTTAGTATTGTTGGAAGGATCAAATGTAAAGAAGCTATTGCAGTGCCTGGCACATGTTAGGCATCCAATAGTTTCTTTACTTTCCAAAGCTGAATTTCTCATTTAGATTTATGTCCCTCAGTTGTTTGGCATTTATTTTGTATTGTCCAATTTAATGCAAAAGGAATGATTTTGGAGTTAACACATCTGTCGTAACAATTTAAAAGCACGTGGTACGGATAATAAAAAAATGTAACCTGTTAGCCTCAGAAGTGGTTAATTTTAAAATGGTGACTTATGTAATTTCTCTCAGTAATATGTCATAATGCTCAGTAATGGTTATTTTAAATTTTAAGGTATAACTAGGTTTGTTTTGTTCTTAAAGTGATAGTTTAAAGGATGTTTGTTTTTAGAGCTTTTGACACAATTTTATTGATGGGTCTCTCTCTACTACTTATTTTCTGAAGTGACCCTGGAAAGCGTAAAGTATCTCATTTTGTACACGGTATATTCCCTACAAACCCTTGCATACAACAGCTTGCTTCATTACATGTTACATTTTCTGATGAGGTTTCTTACCTTTTTACTTCTCCTATTAACTTTTTTTTTTTTTAAGATAATGACGTTTTTAATGAAATGTGTTAGTTTGCTAAATTTCACTTTTAGATGCTTTTTTTCAGTAGTATTTTTCCAGTGAGTCAATCTGAGATGACAGACTGAGGCCATTTTGACTCTTTTCAGTAATGTAGGGAATGACCACCAATTGAAAATAAGTGGCTTAAAGGTTAATGTTAAGCCATCTCTGGAAATGTACACCCCTTCTACCCTTTCTTACTTGCAACCTATTGTGCATTAGCATTTGACTCTTACCTGTACAGGCTGTGGTGATGCAAATTTGTCACTTTTTTCTTTCCTCTAGCAACAGAGGAGAAGAAATCTCTAAAGCGAACTTTTCAGCAAATACAAGAGGAGGAGGATGACGACTACCCTGGAAGCTACTCTCCCCAAGATCCTTCTGCAGGACCCCTCTTGGTATGTCTTGACCCCCAGAGAGTAGGGCAGAGTGGCTTGAAGTGACCGCTAGTTGAAGATTCTGGCCACAGGGTGGCGCCAGTGACCAATAGTATGGAATCACCAGCGGGCAGCTCTTGGCACTGGGTGCAAGATCCACCTAATGAAGCTTGCCAGACAGCAGGCTTGATTTTGTCTTTGCATGCCCTGAATCTGGGATGGATTTGTAAGAGTACTTGGATTTGGGTTATTTCACTTCTAGAAATTGAAACTATTCTTTAAAAAAATAGACTTTTGTAAAGGGGTAATGTTACAAAGGCATTCAAAAGTCCTCTACCATCGCTTGTCTCCAATAGCATGGCTGTTTCTTATAAGTAAACAACATACTAGTTTCTAAGGACAGTCTGTGTAGCAGTAGCAAATTTACTACACTATAACCTATTTAAATATTAAAACAGGGAGCTAGCACTTATTGAGTTTTTAGCCGTGTATCTGCATTGTTTGACCCTTTGTGTAAGTTAGTTCATGAACTCTGTGTGGTTGGTTTTAGCTGTTTGTTTATGTAGTTATTCATTTACAGTCAAAGGAAGTGAGGCTCAAGGAGACAGATTAAGTAACTTGCCCAGTGTTCTAATTGAATCTGGGTCTGACTGACTGCAGAGCCCATGCTCTTTTCACTGAGTTGCACTGCCTCTCATTTTGCCTAAAACAGCTTTATTTTATTACACATGGGAGTGTTTAAGGCTTGTGTAAATAGGATGCATGTCTGATCTGTGTTACGTTAAAATGTTGAATTAGTCCGGGGGTCAAATGAAAGCAGTGTTAGGCCATATATCTTTGCATTTAAAAACTTTGAAGAGAACAGCCTGAATTACCAACTTTCAGGATAACCTGACTACCATCTACATGGTAGCCTTAGGGTCATTATGGACTAACCTGTCAGCACCATGTGTTTCCTGACAATTAAAAAAAACCCTTTCTGGTATATATAGAAGATGCATTCTTGGTTTGCTCTTCTTGCTTTTCTTTCCTCTTTGTTTGTAACTAATGAGCTTGACACAGTTAATTTTGGGAGTGACTGCCCAAATCAAAAATGTCATCTTTGTGATATTCATTTTGTAGAGCAAATTCAAGAAAGAATTGAAGTAGGTAGTGTCATTTCATTTAATCAGTCAACACCAAATTGCTAAGCATTTGACATGTACACTTTTATTCTAAACTGGAGGCCATTCTGTACCAGCGATCATGCATCCTTTGAAACTAAACAGTATGAACCAGACTCCATTTTCTTCAGTTGCCAAAAACATGTTCTTTAAAAAAATTCTTTTTCACAGTTATGTAGAATTTCATTTGTGTTCTACCATGGACTTAGAAAAATTATGTACATTCTCTTAGAATTTGTATCATTGACTTCAGTATACACTCTGGGATAAGAACAATGATTTTTTTAAATGTCAGGGATGATCATATTTAGAATTTGCCTCCACCTCGTTTAACTCCAGCTAAGTTTCTTTAGACCCCATATCCCCATGTGTCTTAATGGATAGTGTTGTTTGTGTTTTCATTGTACAGACTGAGGAACTAATCAAAGCTTTGCAGGACCTGGAAAATGCTGCATCAGGGGATGCTACTGTCCGACAGAAAATTGCTTCTTTACCCCAGGAAGTGCAAGATGTTTCTCTTTTGGAAAAAATAACAGGTGAGAAGGTAGTTTGGGTGAAAGATGAGGGGAGGGAGACATATCTCCAATGCATCAAACCCCAGGACATGCTTATGTCTGCAAATACAGACCTTCCACATGGTGTTGGTTCTCTGTCATCTTGGGATTTGCAAACATAACTCACATGCTGAACAAAGAAGCTGCTGGAATAGTCCGAGCTTGAATAGTGACTCTAGGAATTATTTCAGAAATGCTAGCATGCCACACCCTGTGGTACTCAGTACAAGTAAGGTCTTTTGAAACCACAGTGCAAATTATGTGTGCCGGGGGCAGACGGGGGGAAGGCATTAAACTCATGACCCTTTCCAAAAAAAAAAAATTGTGATTCAGTGCTGTGACTTCTACATTGTCCACTGACATACCCCATAGGTGATAGTGCCTTCAGTGCCAAGAACTCCAGGTTTGTATTGTTAGTCATGTCATTTTGCCCTCTTGATGATCACCCCCAGTTAAACAGGGAGGGGCAGTTGGCATTCTTCCCGCTTTATGCGTGGGCAGTTGAGAGGAAGGAGTGAAGTGCGAACTCATGTAGAGTATGCTCTGCGCCAGGTGCTTCTGCCAGCCTAGGCTCCAGAGCCTGTGTTTTTCCCGTTACAGAAGCTCAGACCTTTTGTTCCACTCTCGTCCGAGGGCCACCATTTTCTCCTTCCAGTCCCTTACCTTGGCTGCTTCACTCACTTCCTCCATATCCATTTAAAGGAAATCAAGGTTACTCATGAAATACTTCCTTCACTCAACAGACATTTGAGGCACCCCATGTGGCATCTGCTCTAGGGGCCGCACCCACATCCCATCACAGGTTAAGTGCCCCAAAGGAAAGGAAAGCCAGAGGTGTGGGGGTGGAGGCGCTGTTCCAAAAGTGCCCAGGGAGTTCTTTCTGATGAGATGGGCTTTGATCAGAGCCCCCCACCCCCCACCCCGGCCCCATGAAGAAGCAAGCTGTGAGGAGACCTAAGGGAAGGCAGTGCCCCCCAGGTGGAGGGAGCAGTACCCGGCAAGACCTTCAGGCAGGAGTGTGCTTAGTTGGAGAAGACAACACGGAGGCCTCTTGGGCTCGCTCTCTCTACTGCCACCATCCCTCACCCCAACAATTAAACCCACTGGATTTAACAGCCTGTTGATCCCACAGCCTGTCAATCCTTCCACCTTTTCCCAGCCTTTACTCCCCTTATGGCCTCGTTTTCTTCGTTACTCAGCGTGGAGTTGTTACACTTAGCGTCTTTAAATCACTCTCTCACACACACCCTCAGTCCCTTTTGCTCTTTTTTCCCTTCACTCTAGTCTCGTGGCAAAAACCCAACTTTTCTCCTGGTTAAATCCAACTTTGTCGTTGTTATAAGGACCACCTCGTTTATTCTTACTGTCAGAATCACAATCTGCAAAATTGGAAGCAAATTAATATCAAACTAGCAGTGTACATAATTTCATTTGTTTTCACTGACCCTAAAGGGTTTATATGGCTTTTAAAAATTATTTATTTATTTTGATTTTTAATTACGGTGAAATACATCTAACAAAATTCACCGTCTTAACCATTCTTAAGTGTGCCACTCAGAAGTGTTAAGTACATTCACGTTGTGCAACCAATTTCAAGAACTCTCTTCATCTTGCAGAACTGAAGCTCTGTACCATTAAATAACAGCTCATTTCCCCCACCCCAGCTCCTGGCGGTCACCGTTCACAACTGAATGTGGCTGGGCAAAACAATTAAACACTGGCTCACTTCTCTTCCTATTTCTGTGGATGAGCATGCTGTTTTCTAAAGCAGCCCCTCTGCCTGTTAGACCTATTCCTTCTCACCTACTCAAGAACACTGCTCCAACAATTCTCCCCTTTTCTCCTGCATCTCCAGTTTTTTTTTCCCCTTTACTGGATCATTCTCCATAGCATAAAAACATGTATTTTTTTCCCCATTTGGGAAAATTTTTTTTCTTGACCCATATCTTCCTCCAGCTACCATCTCATTTCTCTGTTCTTTATAGCAAAACATTCTAATATGTTTGTTCCACTCTAATATAGATCGCCAATGCTCATCTGTCTCCATACCCCGCGCGCCTGCCCGTTTTCTTCTGGTTCCACATCACTGACTCTGCTCTTATTAGTGTTGCTGGTGACTTCCATATTGCTGAAATTCAGTGGTGAATTTTTTGCCCAATCTTAACTTGATCTCAGTAACATTTGGCCCAGTTGATCATTTCTTCTTCCTGAAAATACTTTCTCACTTGGTGTGGTAGACAGAATAATGATCCGCCAAAATGTCCATGTCCTAATCCTCAGAACCTGTGAATATATTATCTTATATAGGAAAAGGGACTTTGTGGATGTGATTGAGTTAAGGATCTTGAGGTGGGGAGATTATCCTGGCTTAGTCAAGTGGGCCCGGTCCTTATAAGAGGGAGGTAGGAGGGCAAGAGTCAGAGGAGCTGTGACTGTGGAAGCAGAAGTTAGAGAGATGCATTTTGAAGATGGAGGAAGGGGCCATGATAATGAATATTAAGACAATCCATTTATGTTGTTTTAAGCCACCAGGTTTGTGGTGATATGTTAGAGCAGCAGGAGGAAGCTGGGACCGCATATTCTCCTAGCATTCCTCCCCTCTCTCTGATTGTGTCTTTTCAGTCTCCTTTGCTGGTTTCTAAACCTTCTCCTTCACCTCTTAATTTTGAGTAATTAGCCCTCTTTCCTAGTTAGTTTCACTGACAGTTCCTCTCATTCTGTTCGATGACTTTAAATAACAATTTTTATGCTAATGATCCCCTAATTTATATCTCTAGTGTTGACCTCTCCCTTGAACTTGAGACCCATATATCCAGCCTCCTGCTCAGTGTTACTATTTGGATAGCTCGAAAGACATTTCAGATTTGACCTGTCCGAAACCAAACTTCTCATCTTCCCTCCAAAATTTCTCTCACGGTCTTTTCCATCTCAGTAGATGACCTCCTCATAATTCCTGTTGATCTGGGCTACAACTTGTATCTGACACCTTGTTACCACCTCCGCTGCTGCCACCTGGTGCGAGTCACCACCTTCACTTGAATTATCACAGTACCCTCCTATCTGCTCTCCCTGCTGCCTGCTTGTCCCCCAGTCATCTTTCTGTCGTCAACGTAGTAACCAGAGTGATCTGCTAAAATGGAAGTTGGATCGTGTCCCCCCTCTGCTCAGAACACTCTAGTCATATGGGTTCCTTGCTAGGCACTTTCCCCTCCAAAGGCCTTTGTACTTGGCTGTTTCCACTGCCTGGAATGATCTTCCCCAGATAGTCACGTGGCTTGTTCTCTCACTACCTCCAGCCCTTGGTTTCTGTATCACCTCAGTGAAGCCTACCCTGGCTACCGTTTTTCTTTTTTTTTCCTTTGGCTGCGTTGGGTCTTTGTTGCTGTGCACAGGCTTTCTCTAGTTGCAGCGAGTGGGGGCTACCCTTCGTTGTGGTGTGCGGGCTTCCGTTGCGGTGGCTTCTCTTGTTGCGGAGCTCAGGCTCTAGGCGTGTGGGCTTCAGTAGTTGGAGCATGTGGGCTCAGTAGTTGTGGCATGCGAGCCCTAGAGCACACGGGCTTCAGTAGTTGCAGTGGGTGGGTTCAGTAGTTGCAGTGCACGGGCTTCAGTAGTTGTGGTGTGCAGGCTCAGTAGTTGTGGCTCACAGGCTCTAGAGCTCAGGCTCAGTAGTTGCCGTGCCCGGGCTTAGTTGCTCCGTAGCATGTGGGATCGTCCCGGACCAGGGATTGAACCCGTGTCCCCTGCATTGGCAGGCGGATTCTTTTTTTTTTTTTTTTTTTTTTTGTGGTACATGGGCCTCTCACCGTTGTGGCCTCTCCCGCCGCGGAGTGCAGGCTCAGCGGCCATGGCTCACGGGCCCAGCCGCTCCGCAGCATGTGGGATCTTCCCAGACCGGGGCACGAACCCACGTGGCAGGCGGATTCTTAACCACTGCGCCACCAGGGAAGTCCCTGGCTACCTTATTTAAAATTGCCTTCCTCCCTCTGAATGCCCCATTTTTCCTCCTTTGCCTTATTTTTCTGTAGAGTTCTTATCTTCAGCTGGTAAATAACTAAAATATAGTGTATTACTTATTTCTCTTCCTCCCTGAGATTGTAAACTTGCAGTCAGAGAGTTTTTGTCCTTTGTGTTACCTTTTGACTCAGAGCCTAGAACAGTGTTGGACACACAATAGGAGCCCACATATTCGTGAGGCTAATTGGAAGATTTGGAGTGTAAAATTTGATTGGAGTGAGTTTAGTGACAACAGTAGGGGAGGAGGTGGGTACCAGGAGGATAGACAGCTCTCTTGAGAAGTTCTGCTTTAAGAGGATCAGGGATGTGGATGTGGAGCAATAGCTAGAGAGTGACACACAGAAGATAGAGCAGCGTGTGTGTGTGCTGGTGGGGTGCTTCCGGAGGGAGAGAAGTTGATGAGGCATGGGGAAACGCAGGGGACAGACCCAGAAACTTGAGTCTTGGAGTAAGCAGGAGCGGGTGGGATGCCCATGCGCAAGTGAAGGGCTGGCCAAAAGAGGCACACAGCCCTCGTCTGTGTGGCTGGGAGGGTAGACAGAGCATGTGAGGACAGCCACAGGTAAGTTCTTCGAAGTGAGCATCTCGCTGCTACGTTTTGGCTGCATATTCTTCTATAGCTCATAAAACTATTGCAGCTTCTTTTTCTGGTTTGTAATTATTTGTGTGAATGAATTATTTCCTTTGTACACTTCTTGGAGTGTAAAAGAATTGGTTTTGTTTATTTATTTTAATCTCAAAAATTAGTGTTTTCCTTGCCATTTTCTGCCACAGGCACTTACACATTTTAATGAATTAACCGTTACAAACAATAGCTAAGCAGTGACAAAGCTAAAGCAGCCCACCCGCCCCAGCAGCTCAGTCCCAGGCCGCACCGCCAGTCTAGAAGAGTAAGTGTCCCGTCTGCTCCACCCTCCGCGGCTGACGATGTCTCTTTCCTTTGTGTTCTCTTTGGCTCAGTGCTCCTCCACCAAGAACATCCTGTTGTTTCCCTGCCCCCGAGGAGCATAGAAGTACCTGATCTTTGACATCAGGCCTAATTTGGAATCCCTCAACAGTCCATCTTCCAGTATTCGCTTAGAGAAGGCATCTAAAAGTCAGGCAGACTGTTTGCCAGAGAAACTGTGTTGGAATTCTTAAATCCCGGTTAACGTATGATAGTGCTGAGGTCTCTCACCTTGTCGACATGCATTCATAGGAAGCACCGGATCTGTATCACTGTGTAACTCACTTTGAGTTTGTCCCATGGAACTACTGGAGTCTCTAGTGCTTTGTTTCAAAGCACCGATCTCTCTCGATCCTTTAAGGCCTTTTTAAAATGAGGTATACCTGCTTAAAAATTTTAATCTCACCATACCCACACGTAATTAATTACATCACTTCTTTGAAATACAAATAGTCCTTTGTCTTTTCTTATTTCCTAATGTTGAGCCTTGCTCACCCCTTCTTTCCAAGGATACCCTTTCTTTGATTCTTCCGCACAGTTTTTTCCCCAAACAATGAGTTGCAACCCATTAATTGGACCTGAAATCAGTCTGGTAGATAATGACCAACATTTTTTTTTTTTTTTTTTTTTATGGATTAGAAGATAGAACACCCTGCACATACTAAGGAAAGTATTGTTTTATGAAACTTCTGTTTCTTGTATTTTTGTGTATTTATATAAAGTATTTCTCAGCATGGGTCACATTCAAAAGCATTTGAAAGCTTTTATCAGACCCTATATTTTGTTAAATAGAAGAAGAGGTTTAAGGCTTACATAGTTTAAGAAGTAGAATCCTATAGGTCCATTTTATAGATGTGGTTTTGAGTCTCAGCTCCTCAGCAAAGAACCTGCTACTGAATCTGTCACTTTTGTTAAGTCTTAGTTTCCACACCCAAGAAATGAGTGCTTGCTTTTGTATTTCAGAGGGATATGCAAAGAATATTTAATGAAATAATATGAACGAAAGCACCTTTGAAATTCTCAGAGGCAGGGAAATATTATTTCACAAATGACCTTAAATATTTCTTTCTGTTTATTTGTAGAGCTTTTGTCGCTGTAGATATTTATTTATTTATATTGATTCATTTTTTGGTAGAAGCATTTAGAAATCATTTACCAGATTCCCCTCTTTGTACAATTGCCTCACTTCAGGTAATTCAGAAATGTCCCGTCTTGTTGACAGAAGTGAGTACCTTTGGATTTCTCTGTCAGCCAGTCCATTGTTTGTCTACAGGTTCTGGCCTGTTCTTGGACTTGAATGTTAGGGGAGAAACTAACCTCCCCCAGAAATGTTTGCAATTATGCCTGTGTCATTGTATATTGTCTCTCTTTTTTTTTGGTCTCATTTGTACTTAGACAAAGAGGCAGCTGAACGTCTTTCAAAAACAGTAGATGAAGCATGTCTGTTACTAGCCGAATATAACGGGCGCCTGGCGGCAGAACTGGAAGACCGACGCCAGCTGGCTCGGATGTTGGTGGAGTACACCCAGAACCAGAAAGATGTTTTGTCAGAAAAGGAGAAAAAACTAGAAGTGAGTACATTGCAAGGCAGACCCAAACTTCCCAAGTTTCCCTTCCTGCAACCCACATTAGGAGGTTTTTATTATGCCTTAAATAACACGTTTTTTTTTCTTTTTAAAAAAATTCATGAGATGAGAACATCCATCAGATTTTTTTTTTAATTAATTAATTTATTTATTTTTGGCTGCGTTGCATCTTCGTTGCTGCGCGCTGGCTTTCTCTAGTTGGCGGCGAGCGGGGGCCACTCTTCATTGTAGTGCACGGACTTCTCATTGCCGTGGCTTCTCTTGTTGTGGAGCACAGGCTTTAGGCACGCGGGCTTCAGTAGTTGTGGCTCGTGGGCTCTAGAGCGCAGGCTCAGTAGTTGTGGCGCACAGGCTTAGCTGCTCCCTATCAGATATTGTAATTATCTGAACCTAGTTAAAAATCAAAGTCATGTTTTTATATGTCCAGGAAAGAACAAATGGAAATGCAGAAAACAAACAATGAGGCCTTAAATAACAGCATTTAGGGTACTACTGTTGCTTTAGTTTGAACTCATATTAAAAAAACACAACTGTAGGGCTTCCCCGGTGGCGCAGTGGTTAAGAATCCACCTGCCAGTGCAGGGGACACGGGTTCGAGCCCTGGTCCGGAAAGATCCCACATGCCGCAGAGCAACTAAGCCTGTGCTCCAAAACTACTGAGCCTCTACTCTAGAGCCCACGAGCCACAACTGCCGAAGCCTGCGCACCTAAGAGCAGGTGCTCCGCAACAAGGGAAGCCACCGCAATGAGAAGCCCACGCACCGCAACGAAGAGTAGCCCTCGCTCGCCACAACTAGAGAAAGCCCGTACTCAGCAACAAAGATCCAACGCAGCCAAAAAAACCTCAAAACGTATATTGAGGTACAGGAAGAATAGGCATTCAGCAAAACCAAAGAATGTTTGGTAATATTTGGGAAATGCTTGAAATTTTCTTACTTTTGGGTTATACTGAGATTTATTTCCAACTTGTATCCTTGCTAAGGCCAATAAGTAGTGTGCCTCTAAGCTCTGTCTGCAGTCTGTTCTAAAATTCCACGTAAACATAGTGATGTTTATGGAGCCCAGTTCTCGTACTGTTGAGAAGGAACTAATTTCTACCCTGAGCTGACATTGTCTGAGTGCCCTTGGAGAGGGCCTTCAGAACTAGTTTCTCTAGTTTGCGTTTGTCTGGCTTCTTAATTAAATGCATGGTGGCTTATCCTCAGTCCTTTGAGATAACTGAACCGGCAGTGTGGACATTTGGGAACTTTTGCTTGCTTCCAGCTGCTACGCTTCCTTTTCAGGAGTGTCTGCCCTTCTTTTTCTCAGAGGCGTGGAGAACAGTTGCAGCCAGTGGTTTGGGAAGGGAAGACAGTTTTGAGTTGGAGAATCAGTCACTTACTACAAGAAACAGAGTAGATTGGGGAGGGAGGGGATAGTCCCCCTCCCCCAGCCCTGTACTCAAAGAAACACATTCTCTGGCACAGAGGGAGGGAAAAGTGAGCTAGCCCTGTGGCTGACATGGTTGTGTTTGCCTTTCAACACAGTCACCTGACTTGTGCGGGGAAACGAAGGATGGACGCTCTTTACCATGTTGTTACCTGCAATGACTACAGGAGCTGTGATGGGTAGTAGTGGTGGAAATTTCATATTCCTAGCCAGCTTGAAAGTGGAAGATGGGAAACGGCTATAAAAATAGTATGGCTTAGATTTAGAAATCAACACTGACCAGAAATCCTAAAGGGAGTTTGACAGGCAGTACCAAACGGTCATTTATCTGAAATGCTCATCTTTCGCTGAGGAAGCATTTTCAGCACTGTGCCCTGGGACTAATAAGAGAGTGTAATTAATGATTCTGGTTGTAAGTCACCATGCCATCTGTTGAACTGCCCCTTGGCAACACATTAAGGGCTTTCTCTGATCTGTCAGACATTGATTATCATGAGCAGCTGCTGTTGGGTGGAACGTGGCACGCTACCATAGAGGACAGAGTCTTTGAGAAGGAGATTGGGTTGGTAGCGTGAATTAACTCTTTATACGTCTCCCTTCCTCATAGTTGCACTTTCCTCCCTATATTTCTTGGGGGATCATTCTGGTTTCTGTAGAACCAGTGGTTTGCTAGATGCCACAAGAGGTCATTAAGGCAGAGAGACGGATCAGAGATTTGAGTGTGTTTTGTTGCTTTCCAGCCCAAATTTCTTTACTCATCTGGACATTGGAATTCCATTGCTTTAAGAATCAGAACAGGTATGTCCCACCACTGGAAAGTACAGATTCTGAACTGCCAGTTCTTATTCCAAACCATGTCTCTCAGCCACATGAGCAAAACTATTCATCATAAAAGTGGAGCTAAATTTGCTACATTTAAAAAAACAAACTACTAGGTATAACATAAGATGTTGAAAGATGGTTTTAGTTCTTTATCCATGTTTGCTAAAAATATGAACGGTTTGCTCCCTAGAATCTGAGATTTTTCTCTCATATCCCATAATAGACTGGTCTTAATTCCATTATATCCTTACAGTGATGATAAAACTTGCTAAGTATGTGCCACTTGAAAGGTGCATTATTACTATGAATTCTTATAAATCTTCCAAAAGTCTCTTACTGATGAGGACAGTAAGTAAAGTTACCTACCTTTTAACATTTTTTTTTTTAATACTGCCAATACTTGTTTTAAAACTGCCACATCATGAAGTCTGCTTTTATTTTTTTCTTTTGTTTTGTTTTGTATTGTTTTGTTTTGTTTTTGCGGTACGCGGGCCTCTCACTGTTGTGTCCTCTCCCATTGCGGAGCACAGGCTCCGGGCGCACAGGCTCAGCGGCCATGGCTCATGGGCCCAGCCGCTCTGCAACATGTGGGATCTTCCCGGACTGGGGCACGAACCCGTGTCCCCTGCATCGGCAGGCGGACTCTCAACCACTGCACCACCAGGGAAGCCCTGCTTTTATTTTTTAATCTTTTCATTGCTGTTGGTGTAGAATATGGAATTCTTAGAACTCTAGAAATGTAATTATTTGCTCGGGGGTCTTTTCTTCCCAAAGTTCTAATTTGTTAACACGTAAGGCTTTTTTTTTCCTTCAAGTTTATATCTTCCTTATGTAATAATCATACCTTTTTATTCTTTCACTTGAGAATTTTATGTTAGATTTCTCAGTGGCTTCTAAAGTTTGGGATAGGGAATATAATGATTCAGAGCCTAGGATGATTCAGACCCTGGGATGTAGAAGACAGAGTTATGGCTCACAGAGAGATTGTGTTTCTGCCCTCAAGGAAATCATATTCTTGAGTAAACAGCATCGGTGAACATAAAACCAAACTGAGGGATTGTATATAATATAGATCAAGGAGACAATTGGCAATTGTGATTGTGGTTTAAGGTTAAGTCCAAACTTCCTCGCAGGCACTAAAGCCTTTTCTTAAAAGGAAGTAGCAGTTGAAGAAGGGAAATATATTTATAAATGGAGAACAGCCCGGCTGGAGCAGACAGATTTATGAAAGGAGGCAAAGACAGAAGGTATGGGAGCGGGGTGCCGGAGCCCTCCTGTGGGAATTAGGCTCCATACTCTTTCAAGGGCTGCTTACTCAGTCATGAAGTCAACAAAGCCCATGCCAGGCAGGAGATAATCGGAGAGGAGCATGATGTACGCTCTCCCATCAGTGAGCTTCCACTCTAGTGTGAGAAAAACAGCGAAAAAGGAGTTAAAGTAGAATGTGAGACATGTTCAAAGTAAGGGGACTGTCCTAACTCACTGTGTCTAAGTTAAAATAGACCAAGGAAAAATGAATATGTTAATGTTTAACATTAATTTGATCCGAAGTTTATTTAAAATATAAGAGACTTATAAAATGCAGGGCAGTTTTTGAACAACATACTGCCTTCAGCAGGTCTTCCAAAGTTCATTAGAGTATGTGCTCTTTGGCTGCTCTTACAGTGTCAGGAACATAATTGTTCCTCAGTAAATATTTGTTCTGTGAGTGAAATTCATCACCTGATGAAACCTTATTTCATAAAGAAGAGGATTTTCTAGGTTGAATTAAAAAATTAATTCTTGGTTGTAAAGAATATATCAGTAAAGAAAGGTATTTGATGGAAACTGGGGGTTTCCTCCTTTGTGTTGCTTTTCTTTTTTTTCCTTGAAGTAGAATCATGATTCATTTTGAGATGGTTTTTTTTTTTTACCTTTTCTTTTATTTCTGCTTTTCTTTTTGGGTGTTATGGTAGACATTGGCCTTAAACTCCAGGCAAGGTTAGAAGGAGAGTTGCTTAATATTTGTCATGAACATGAGGAAACACAGAAATGGGAAAGAAGGCATGTAGAAGGAAGCACAAACAGCAGCCCCGAAGTGAGGATAAGGAATGTGGAGGATACAGAAGAAGGTGAATTCAAAAAGGAAAAGGCCAAAGGTACCAGAAAAGCCTCTAAACTTCAGTTCTTGGAGCAAAAGGAAGGTTTGTTTCTGGGTGACAGAGGTGACCATTAACCCAAGTGACTGCTAGAAGCTTACAAGCCATAGAGTAGGACAGACAAAGTGTCCGTCTTGTTTGGAGAAAGTATGATGTGGTATGTTCCGTCTGACTGATCAGGGCATGTGAAAAGCAGAGAGAGAGAGAGAAGGAAATCTATTTGTACAAGCATTGAAGAAAAAAAATCAAAAGGGGGAAGGTACCCAAAATTTTACCACCTTAACACATCAGTTGGTTTCTTTTACATCGTGGTGTTTGACTAGCAGTGCTCTAGAACTGAAAGGAGACAGTTCTGTGATTATACATGCCACTTGGTACACACACAGACTATATGCCACACAGGGAAGAGCTCTGGGGAGATGTGTTCCTATCTGCAGATTTTTTTTTAATTGAGGTGAAATGTATAGAACATAAAAGTAATAACCATTTTAAAGTGTATGCATTTCACTGGCGTTCAGTACATTCATAGTATTATGCAACCACCACCTATATCAAGTTCCAAAACATTTCACATTCCGTCATACCAAAAGAAAACCCTGTATCCATTAACGAGTCATTCCCTATGCACCCCCTCCTCCCAGCCCCTGGCAACTGCCAGCCTGATTTCTATCCCCATGGATTTGCCAGTGCTGGATAGTTGATATAATTGTGTCTGGCTTCTTTCACTTAACATGTTTTTTAGGTTCATCCACGTTGTAGCATGTATCAGTACTTCATTTCTTTTTATGGCTGAATTGTCCATTGTATAGATACGAAAAAATGTCTACCCATTAATTTGTTGATGGACAGTTGGATTGTTTCTGCATTTTGGCCATTATGAATAATGGTGCTGTAAACAGTTGTGTACAAGTTTTTGTGGGGATATACGTTTTATTTCTCTTGGGTATATGTATAACTAGGAATAGAATTGCTGGGTCATAAGGTGAATGCTATGTTTAACTTTTTGAGGAACCACCAAAACTGTTTCCCATAGCAGCTGTACCACTTTACATTCCCATTAGCAGTGTATGAGGGTTTCAGTTTCTCCACATCCTCGTCAGCACGTGATAACTGTCTGTCTTTTTAAATTCTAGCCATCCTAGTGGATGTGAAGCGATATCTCGTGGTTTTGACTTGCATTTCCCTGACGACTAACGGGGATGAGCATCTTAGCATGTGCTTGTTGGCCATTTGTGTATCTTTTTTTTTTTTTTTTTTTTTTTTTTTTGCGGTACGCGGGCCTCTCACTGTTGTGGCCTCTCCCATTGCGGAGCACAGGCTCCGGACGCGCAGGCTTAGCGGCCATGGCTCACGGGCCCAGCCACTCCACGGCATGTGGGACCTTCCCGAACCGAGGCACGAACCTGCGTCCCCTGCATCGGCAGGCGGACTCTCAACCACTGCGCCACCAGGGAAGCCCTGTGTATCATTTTTTTGAGCAGTGTTTATTCAAGGCCTGTGCCCATTTTTGAATTGGGTTGGTTGTTTGTTCTTGAATTGTAAGAGTTCTTTGTATGTTCTGGATATTAAACTCTTGCCAGATAAATGCTTTGCAGATATTTTCTCCCATTTTATGAGTTGTCTTTTCATTTCTTCATAATGCCCTTGGATGTAGTAAGTTTTTAATTTTGGTGAGTTCTACTGTGTTTTTTCTTGTGTTGCTTGTGTTTTGGTATCACATTTAAGAATCCATTGGCAAATCCCGGATCATGAAGATTTACTCCTGTGTTTTCTTCTAGGAGTTTTGTAGTTTTAGCTTTTACATTTGGGTCATTGAGTTAATTTTGGTATATGACGTGAGGTGGGGCAGGGGGACGTGCGTGCAACTTCATTGTCTGCATATAGATATCTAGTTGCCCCAGCACCATTTGTTGTCCCCCACTGAATACTTGGCACTTTTGTAAAAAATCGGTTGGCCATAGATGTATGGGTTTATTTCTGGACTGTCTGTTCTATTCCACTGATCTGTGTGTCTGTCCTATGCTGGTATCACAACTATTTTGATCACTGTAGCTTCATAGTAAGTTTTAAGATCAGAAAATGTGAGTCCTCAACTTTGTTGTTGTTTTTCAATATTGTTTGGCTATTTGGGGCCTGTTGCAATTCTGTGTGAATTTGAGGATCAGCTTTTCCATTTCTACAAGAAAGGCTGTTGGAGTTTTAATAGGAATTGTATTGAATCTGGAGATTGCTTTCGGCACTATTGCCATTTTAACAATCTTAAGCCTTCTAATCCATGAACATGAGATGTCTTCCCAATTATTTAGGTGTGCTTTAATTTCTGCTGCAGGATTTTAAAAGAGATGCTAGAATATCACTTACTGATGCATTTGATATTACAAAGGCCCTGTTTAGGTGCCCTCGGTATCAGGGACCACAGTAGAAGACAGCGTGCGCCTCCTTTCAGTAGGCAGTGTCTTACACACCTCTAGAAGGCATGCATATGTATGCGTGTGCGCTCAACAAAGTCACCAGGGCATGGTCAGTGACAGCCAGCTTCACTCTGCAAAGTAAAGGCCTGGATGTCTAGGTAAGGTCGTTAACAGGAGTACTGAGCTGGACAGAACCTTAGAGATTGTATAGTCCAGCTTCTGAATTGGTAAAGAAACTCAGACCCAGAGTTAGCCCAGACCAGGAATACAATTCAAAGCAGACATCTTGTGATTTTTATTGAGTTTGTGTTTTTGTTTGTTTATTGTGGGTTTTTTTAATTAGTTTATTTATTTCATAAGGTCAGGTCACAGCAGAAAGACACTCTACACAGAAGAGTAGCCAGAGTTGATCATTTCAGCAATCCCAAGAATCTTGTTTCAGAGACATGACATCTTATGTAGGGGGGTTAAAATGGTTGCATGAAAGCATTCTAAAGTGGCCCTCGAAAAAACCTTTCTGAATTTGAGAGAGCCCATTTTGCCACAAACGTTCCGAGTACCCTCCTGCTATAACTGTGCATGCCCTTGCTCTGCGAGGAAGGGAGAACTGGTTCATGGAACTTGGGCCTGCTGCTCTTTCCCCAGCGTGGCTCCTCCCCCTCAGCTGTGATGAATACTTGGGAGCACAGCTTTCTACTTCAGGCAACACGGCTGGGAAGGGGGAGACAGCCCAGAATCCAGCGCTGTCTTGTGATTCTTCATGTATCTGTTTGTAATTTGGTTATAACAGACTTGAGCAAGTCTTTGACTGTAGCTGAGGGGCGCTAAACCAAACTGCTGGCCGTCTGTTGTTTTTGGCAGCATCCCCCACCTCCCTGCAGGGAGCAGGTGGTTAGAAGTGTTCATTCCTGTAATGGGATACGCAGTAGGTGGAGATAGAGAGCTCCTTTTTTGTCAGCTTTGGAGTAAATTCTCCCCTTTCCCCCTGGTGATGAAAGCCAGTATCTCATCGTCCATTATAGTGAGGGCAGATGGGAGCAGGTGATCGAATCCTCATTTTATAATCGGAGGGGGTTTTTGTTTGTTTTTTTGGTTTTTAAAAAAATTTTGGCCACACTGCGTGGCGTGCAGAATCTTAGTTCCCTGACCAGGGATTGAACCTGTGCCCCCTGCAGTGGAAGCTCGCAGTCCTAACCACTGGACCACCAGGGAATTCCCTAATCCTCACTTTAGATGAGAAGACAAAGATCAGCATTTATATGAGCAGTTCAAGGTCACAGAGGAAGTCAGTGAGGACCAGAAGCCCAGTCTCCTGAAACCTGACTCCAGTGATCATCTACTGTGTTCCCCTGGGAACTGAGAGGCCCTGCCTGGTCCCCTGCTAAGCAGTACTCACTGCCCTTCCTCAGCATGTCATTCTTTCCTCCCTAGACCAGCAGTGCTGTCAGCAGCACGGACTGCAGAATAGTCGTTGAGGCAGGTCAGTCTGCTCACATGGGTCAAGTGATGGGGGGTTTGTACTCGTATCCTTCCCCACACAGCAGGCCTTGGCTTGCTTACTGCTTTTTCATCCCTTTGATGTGGGACCCTTTTTTTTTTTTTTTTTTTAATAGGTTTCCCTCCAGTAGGTGGGGACTTTCCTTGAGTTGTGTGGTTCTGTGAGTAATTTGGAGTTTGGAGGCAGTGTTTAGTCCTTGGATTCCTTCCATTCATTTTCGGTGCTGATTATAGCTCGGGCCAGATTTGCAGCTGGAACTTTTATCTATCGGTGTGTGTGCTTAGGTGTGTGTGTGTGTTCTTTCTATATTAATCTCTTGTCACTCCAGGGGGGAAAATGCCCCATATAATGTACTTTACTTACTTGGTGACCTAAGGGCATGGTTCACTGACATTTGAGACTTTACACTGAAAAAAGTGATGTGATTTCAAAGCTCTCCCAGCTGGAATTCCATACTTTTTGTTTTTTTAAAGAATTTCTTTTGGTGTGGACCAATTTTAAAGTCTTTATTGAATTTGTTACAATATTGCTTCTGTTTTATGTTTTGGGTTTTTTTGCCGCAAGGCATGTGGGATCTTAGCTCCCTGACCAGGGATCAAACCTGCACCCCCTGCATTGGAAGGGGAAGTTTTAACCATTGAACCACCAGGGAAGTCCCTGGAATTCCATACTTTTAGCCACAGTGTTGTTTTTGTATTTATAGTTCAACTTTTGATTAATCCTCCTCCTTCCTGAAACAGCTCCACTGAGTTTTAGCTGGTGTATGTGGCACTAATTTTTCATATTTATTTATAAAGTGCATATACATATTGAGTCAAAACAGCATCCGGGCCCCATGTCACTGCTTGTCTGTGAAAACATTCATTCTTATTCAACTTATATTCAGTTCTTTCTCTTTTCTTTTTTTCTGATTATAAAAGAAGCACATCATAGGAAACATAGAAAAATTAAGTATAAAGAAAAAAATCGTAATCTCACGACCCAGAGATAACTACTTTTAGTTTTGGTATATTTCTTTTATTTTTTTCCTCCTATTTTAAAATTAAAATAATCATAGTGTCATGCTTTTTAAAACTTTTATGTGATCATTTTCCCTTATTGACAAAAACTTTATAAACATTTTAAATGGATGCTTGAATATCTGTGGTTGGATATTCAATGATTATTTTTATTGTACTGTTTCTTTTTTCTCCCCCCGCCCCCCACTTTGGACTTCTAGTCTGGATTATTCCTTCCTATAAATTTCTAAAAATTGATTCTGTATGTGTGCAGATGTCTGCTTGTCTCTAAGTACCCTGCAGGTCATATGCATTTCAAAGTCTTTGCCACCAGTAGGCATATCTGTCTTAAGCGTTCTTGATCTTTTTCAAAGCATCTTAGGCAGTCTAGAACTTTATTGAGCTTTATAGACAGACAGATGGAAGATATATATGTATAATATGTGTATATATATCCACAAGTTAAGGATTAATCTTCGTTTTATGAAGGAATGGACATTGAATAGTTTAATCAGACAAATAGGGGTCTCTTCTAGGTTTTATCTGTTTACATTTGAAACAGATGTGGGAAAATAGCAATTCTTATTATAGTATTGACTTGAGTGAGCATAGCTTTTTTTTTTTTTTTTTTTGTGGTATGCGGGCCTCTCACTGTTGTGGCCTCTCCCGTTGCGGAGCACAGGCTCCGGACGCGCAGGCTCAGCGGCCATGGCTCACGGGCCCAGCCGCTCCACGGCATGTGGGATCTTCCCAGACCGGGGCACGAACCCGTGTCCCCTGCATCGGCAGGCGGACTCTCAACCACTGTGCCACCAGGGAAGCCCGAGTGACCATAACTTTGAGAGCAGAGTTCAGATTACAGAAATTTGAGCTCTTGTGTCTAGGTGTCTATTTGACCCAATGGGTACATGTTATTTTGAGCAAAGATCTATTTTAGTCTTTATGAATGTTCCTACTCCTGTTAAGGTGGGCCTTCTTCTCCCACTTCAAGTTGTGATTTTTGAAGAAAGTAAAATTGGATTGTGGCATACTCTGCAATCTTCTAAGTTATATCTCTGACTTTGTTTTTCCTTATAAAATGTAGGGCCTGAAATAAGGTCAGAAAGAGTCTTTTTCCATGATCAGGGCAAAAATGTGCATGCTTATAATGAGTCAACCTGAAACCTTTACAAAGTCCCTGAGGTACATACAGCCTGCTTCCTGTAAAGAAGTGATGGTACCAGCCAAATGTCATTATGACTCTGCCAGCCTCCTTATTTGTTCTCTTCCTTATTCAGCTTCTTTCAGCATCTTTAGGAAAAAGTGTGGACCACTCTCTTGCTTCTTCCAGTCGTTAGGTACTTTGAGAATTTTAAGCAGAGTAACTTTGCAAATTTCAACTCAGCAAAAATTTGCCAGCAGCCTTCTAAGCATTCTTGGGGTTTGGATAGTGATTATATATAGACATAGCCCACTTTTTCTTCATAATGTCTGGTATGATGTATTTGGTGCTTTTCCGAGTCCTTTTATTTTGCCCATAGTGTTTCTGCTCCGTGGGACATAAACTCACTAGGAGTTATTCCCAGAAAGACACCGTTTGCCCCAGTTAGGATTTAGTGATGAGGACCTAAAGTGCCCATTCCAGGCTCTTTCTGACTTTCTCTACTGAGGCCAGCGGTCTTTGCAGCCTCTTGTCTTTGGTGTGGTTTTTCATTTATAAAATAATAATTTTACCCTCACCTGGGGCAAACAGGTTCCGATACTTGTCTAACCTAAGTTGTTAGTGTTTGCCTTTCTTTATCTCACAGGATCTTTAGGGCCAAGTTATTTTCCTTTCTGTGGAAGAAATCTCCAGTAGGCTGGCTGAAAGCATCCTTCTCAGCACGTGTAGCATACTTTTCCTCTCTAATATTTTTTAAAATCACATTCACACAAGCACACCCCTGCACCACTGCCACTATCCCTTTGTAACGTCGTGTTTCTCCTGCTGCCTCTGCTTACCCCATTGCAGTTTAGCAGGTGTATCTCCATTACTGTCTTTAGAATCTTCCACCAGTAGTCTAATCTCAAAAGCCAAAAGATACTTTTCAGTCTCTGTCTCTCATCTCCTTTTCTCTTTTTGGCCCTCTCTATAGCATTTTATACTGTTTAATAATTTTTATGTGTTTTCCTTCTCTGGTTTCTGTATCCCACCTTCTGCTGGTTCTAGGACTTTTGTCCTTTAATCAGCTTTTCTCCATCCTTGCCCTGTAAATATGGGCTTTCCTTTGGCTTTTTTCTTATTCCAGACCTTTTCCTTGAGTGACATAAAGTGGCTTCAGCTACCACCTTTGTGCTGATGGCTTAAATCTAAACCTTTACCTAGACACTTCCTTGTACTTAAGACCCATTTATCTTATTTCCACAGATACTTCTTACTTAATATGGTCAAAACACACCATCTCTCCCCTTCCAACCTTTCCTTTCCTGCCCTTCCCCTCTCTTGGAGAAGAGCATTGCCATTCATCAAAACCAGACACTGGACCTCATCCAGTGTTTCTCCCCCTATTTTTCCCACCTCCCATGCCAAGCATTTCACCCTCCTCACGTCCCAGTCTCTCCCTCAGCTCCTCTGCTGCACCTCTGCCAGACAACCTCCCGTCGCCTGTCTTCCACATTGGAGTAGTCACCAAGCCATTGTGATCTTTGTCTCCTCAGGTTTTCTTGAATTTGTCCCCCTTCTCTTCATCTCTGTCTCCACCTCCACCACCTTAGTTCAGGCTGTCACTGTGTCTCCCCTGGTCACCTGCAGTAGCCTGGTTACTGATCCGTCTGCATTTGTTCTTATGCCCTGTGATCCATTCTTTGCATGGCACCCTGTGATGTTTTCAGCATGCAGCTCTGGGCATGTCATTCTCTGCTCAAAAATTTAAATGGCTTCCCATTGCTCCTAGAATATAGGCCCAAATCCTCGCATGTGGCCGTCCCCCTACCCCACCCCGGGACTTGGCCCCTGCTGACCTCATCAGCCATATCTCTTGCCATGTTCCATTGCATTTTGTCTGTGCTGGCCTTCTTTTGTCTCTGGCTTCATATGTGCTGTTCCCTCTGTGTAGAACACTCTCTCCCTCCTTTACTTCCCACTGGTTACCCTTACCTGGTTGATCCCCATTCATCGTTTATATCCTAAGTCAAACAGTATTTCCCAGAAACCCCATCTCCACCCCATAAAGCCAGGTCTCTCCCCGCTGCCACCCCGCATATATACTGTCGTAGCTTCCTATCATTTTCCTTTAGAGCACCACATAGTTTGTCATTCTCTTTAGGGATTATTTGGTGATTCTCTGACCAGATCATAAAATCCTGGCTATATTGTCATTCTTTCATCCCCAACCCTAATCCTGATGCTTGGCTCAGCGTCTGACCTCAGGTGGCACATACGGTTGCAGTTCGGTTTATCTCCAGGTGCGGTCAGAGGATATCTTCAACAGGGACTCCTTCTGGTTGAGGACGTTCCTGCGAGATCTAGGCTTTACTCCTGAGACAAATTCTTTTTCTCACTCAGCTTTTAGATTGATAGGGTTGGACTATGGTGCCACCAAATTAAAAATTCTGTGACTTCTTTCCCCTCGTCTTGGAGGTCATGGGCCTTTTCATTTTCTCAAGCCAGCTTCTAGTAAATGTGCTAAATTTTCAGGTCATACTCAAATGGTTTGTGGGAGGAAGGATTTTGTATCCCATTAATAATTCTCTTTTTCTTCAGTTCTGTACATCTTTAACATATAAATCAGGAAGATTAAATATTATAAAATAATAAACATGGGAAGGGTGATTGTTCTTTTCCCCTCTCAGATCTGCTCATTGACATTGAACAGTTTAACAAGTGCTTGGTCTCTTTCAGAACTCAACATCACCCCAGGATATAGGCATTATTTCCATTCCCATCTTAGGAGGATGCTAAGCCCAGCAAGGTAAAGTCACATGTCGTACCACAGACAAGAGGTGGAGTAGGATCTGAACCTTGGATTTTCTGACTCTGAGTTTTTTCTGTTCTACCACAGAGACCTACCTCCCTCCAGTGGGAGGGTGATATACCTTCAGTCTTTTGGAGGAGCTAGGAAATGCATTTTCTTCCTTTTTTTGCTAATGGGAAGGAATTGATGTTTTTTTATTGCTTATAGAGAGAGCTGTATCCAAATACTGTGCAGTAACCTACAGGCTAGCCTGCTTCAGGCAGACCATATAGCACTTAAAATTATAGTAAACATTGCTTAAAATTATTTTTTGTGAAAAATGTCCTTTTCCTTTCTACCCTTTGCTTCTCATCTGCCTTCTAGGAATGCTTGACTCCACCAGTATTAGGCTCAAAAGGAGAAACAGGTGAAAAGTTGGCACCTTCGATGCTTGCACAGCAATAACCTGGTTCTTTATTAAAATAGTCATTAAGGAAGTCAGTTTGTGGGGGCTTTATTTGCATAAAACTTGCATTTTTGAAGGTTAACTTTTTAAAAAAGAATTAATTATAAATAATTCTTCCTGTACATTAGTATTTTGGTTTTATCTGGTTTTGTATGAGGGGTCCATTGCATAAATGGTGTAAGCATTTTTGAAGCACCCAGGTCATTTTTAAATGTCTCTTTTTAAAGCACTTTTATGGACATCTGTTAAATTGTACATTTTAGCTTTATGATTACATTAAGGTTTGAAAATTTGCCCAGTCCTAAAATTGATTTTATTTTTGTTAGTTTCATTTTTATTAGTTTAGTTATGTGTTTACAGTGACTTTTCATTCTTCTTCCCTTGCTTTTGCAATTCCCTATCAGAAGGGGGTTTTTGTTGTGATAGTAGAAGCTCCCTTAAACCTTTTGTGTAGAGGGTCCTCTGGGGAGAAGGCGATACCCTGCAGACACTTTGTGGTACGATTTCAGGTTTAAGAAGGCTGTTCCCAGTTGATCCCTCCAGTGGCTGGTTGGATTGCTCTGAGAATACTCCTAATTGTGGTCATTTTGTCATTTTCCCTTCTGGGAAGTACTTTGTGTGTTCTGTTGGAAGCGGGTGGGGGTGAGGGATTTCCTCCTCTGCCCCTCTTTAGCTTTTGTGGCTGGACTAGGAATAAAATTGACAGAAGGCAGATTGAGAGGAGAAAAAGAAACAAATTTTAATCATGTGCATGGAAATCTCATAAAAATGGGACCTAAGAAGTAGCCAGAGAAGGCAGCTTTTATACTTTTTAGACAAACAATAAATTTGTGAGGAATTGACAGCACAAAAAAACTTAGGCTTTGGGTGCTGAATTAGAAAAGACTCTAAAGAGAGTTTAAGCTTGGGGTAGTAAATTAAAGAAGTAAAGTAACAAGGTTTGTTTATACAGGCTTCTTGGCTCTGGACTCCTTGTCTCTGACAGTGTTTCCTTCTACCTCCAGATGCAGAGTGAACCTTTCACATGAGAGATTTATTTCCTGCTTTTCAGGGAAACAGAGGAGGGTCAGAGTCTTTTTTTTTCTTCCTTATATCAGCGGCTTCTTAAGCAGCTTCAATTCAAAATAATCAGTATGCCACGGTGGCATATTTTAGGGCAGCCCACTCTGAGCCCCAACAATACCTTTATTACTTATTTTAGTAATGGAGCTGCAAGGCCCTGAATACTGGGATCGGAGCCACGACTTCCTCTTTTCCCTGTATCTTGCATCTTACTCAGCAGCTCCAGCCCTGCTGTGACATCCCAGAATGTGTCATTTTGAGATGTCTCCGCTGCCACTAAGTCATATGGAGCATGGAGCTGGGTGAGAGAGAGGTGCAAGTCAGTGATGGGTTTTCAACGTTCCCGCGTAGATCCTTGAAGAAAAATTAAAAACAGCATTCTGATTTTCAGTCCAAAGATCTATAGGTTGTATTTTCCCTTAAGAAAAATGAATGAAAGAAAGAGAAATTAATTAACTAATTGGGGTTTAAGTAGAAGCTGTGACTTCTACATGTAGATCCTGTGAGCCTTAGTGGCAAGAGGTGAGCCTCTTGTAGATCCTGTGAGCCTTAGTGGCAAGAGGTGAGCCTCCTGGCAGGACGAGGGGGCTGAGTGGGCACGTTAAGTAATCTTAGGGCGAGGATCAGCTTCCCCTTTCTGCCTGGCTCTCTTTACCCTTCATGCAATGAAGCCGTTCTTTGACTCTGAAGCCGTTCTCTGAACAGGGCCCTTCATAAACTTCTTCATGCATAATAACCCTTTATTATTCTTAATTGGGAGTAGCCAAGCAGTGGGTGATTTTTATATACCGTATGTCCTATAGCACAACAGGGCAAGATAAAGGAACACATGAGTCTTGTTACTGGAAATCTTATCAAATCAAGCCCCTGCCTGTGGTGTTATTTCTAACATAATATTTCTTATGTAAATACTTCTTAGCAAGAAAAAAGTAGGTTTGACAGTGTTTACATTTTGATCGTTATTTCTTACATGAGTTGTTAGAGGATATGCTTCTAATTTTGTTTGTTTTGAAAGTGAAATTCCTGTCGAAAGGTCACTGTGATGTCGGACCCTGCCGTTTCTAACCATCTTATCCCCAAGCGCATCTGCAGCATGTCAGATTTGGCTGACCGCTGTAACCAAGAAAGGCAAGGAATGTGTCAGCCTTGCTTCCTTCAGCCAGTTGTCTTGGTACTCCATGCTGGACTGTGTTCCCACAAAGTCAGCTGGATCCATAGGAAGCAGGGGGATGTTGGACACATTTTCTCCCTCTGGTTTGAAAAGTCTGTGAGGCAAGATTCCAGAGCTTTGTCAGGACCATAAATCCTCGGCATTATCTTAGAACTACGTGTTGGGCCTTTACCTTCTATGTTTTGAACATTTCTTGGCAGTCAATAAACCCAGGCAATTCCTCACAGGTGCCTGCTTTCCCCTCCACCTCCTCTCCTCAAGGATCCTGAAACAGGGCAGCCGTAGCAGCAAATCTGGTGGAACTCCTGCCTGTTTCATGGCTCCCCATGGCCTCTCTAGGGTGGCGTGGGGTTTGCTGCAGTAGGTGCCTGTAGCAGAATGGAGGATTCAGCTCAACCCATCACCTCTGCCACCACCCCAGTATAAATTATTCATGAGCAGGGAAGGAAAAGCAACAGCTGCCCGGGTTTGCCTTGTCTTTTCCTGCTTAAGGTAGGTAGTGGAGGAAGAGGCAAGTGTCTGAAGACAAGAGTACGAAAAAGAGCCGTGTGAAGTGTGGGTGAGGTGAATTAGCTGGCAGGGAGAGAAGACTGATGAGCAGGAGCGGTGCGGCGGCGTCATCTGCTGGTGTAAATGGTACAGGGCTTGATCTCTCGAATTCCTGTACCAGGCAGGGGAGCATGAGCCTTAGATTAAATGCTAAGTCCTCTGTTACAAGTGTAAGGTATTTTAAGCAAGGAGCATGTGACCACCTTGCCACATCATTTGTTTGAATGGTACTTGGTGAGCTAAAGAGACTGTGGGATGCAGCACACTTAAATGAGTCAAAAGAACTTGAATAAGTCTCATCACTTTGAAGTTGGTTTTCATGGTATCATGAAAGGAAGCCTGGATTTCTGCTGAGCACAGGAGTTGCTGAGGGCATGGTTTGGAACCTTGTAGCAGCAGAGCTTGTGGACCACAGTTGTCAGAAGGCAGGCTAGTAATTTGAGAAAAAAGCTTCTTGGATTCTCCTGAGGTCTGTTTCCTTTGCCCATCCAGAACCTAAGAGAATAACTGGAAAGGCAGCTAGCTGTCAAGGGAGTGCTGTGACCTAACTGGCAGATTCTTCACAGGGACCACCGGGGAAGTCCCTGTTTTAACAGTTTTAAAAGCAGTCTTTACCTGAATTTAGATATTTAGAATATATATCTAGTCACTCTTGCTGATACATTTTAACCTCTTGTCCCATTGGTCATTTTTTTTGAAGGCTGTTTTTTAGAACAGTTTAGGTTCACAGCAAAATTAAGACGAAGGTACAAAGATTTCCCACATACTTCCTATCCCCAAATATGTATAGTCTCCCAACTATCAACATTCTCCAGGTGTGGTACATTTGTTACTGTTGATGAACCTACACTGACACACTATAATCACCTAAAGTCAGTAGTTTACATTAGAGTTCGCATTGGTGTTGCACATTCTGTGGGTTTGGACAAATGTATAATTTATCATTACAGTACTTTCACTACCCTAAAAATCATCTCTGCTCCACCTGTTCATCCCTCCCTACTTCCCTCCAACCTTTGTCTCCATGATTTTGCCTTTTCCAGAATGTCATATAGTTGGATTCATAGTTAGCCTTTTCAGATTGGCTTCTTTCACTAAATGATATGCGTTTAAGGTTTCTCCATGTCTTTTCATGGCTTGATAGCTCGTTTCTTTTTAGTGCTGAATAATATGCTGTTGTTTGGATGTACCAAAGTTTATTTATCCATTCACCTACTTAAGGACATCTTGGTTGATTCCAGCTTTTGGAAGTTAGGAATAAGGCTGTTATGAACATTCGCGTGCAGGTATTTGTGTGGGCATAGATATTCATTTCCTTTGGGTAAATACCAACAAGCATGATTGCTGGATCATATGGTAGGAGTATGTTTAGTTTTGTAAGAAGCCACCAAATTGTCTTCCAAAGTGGCTGTACCATTTTGCATTCCCACCAGCAATGTATTTGAGAGTTCCTCTTGCTCCACATCCTAACCAGCATGCGGTGTTGTCGGTGTTCTGTGCTTTGGCTATTCTAATAGGTGTGGGGTGGTATCGCAACAGTGTTTTTTTTTTTTGTGTGGCACACGGGCCTCTCACTGCTGTGGCCTCTCCTGTTGCGGAGCACAGGCTCCGGACGCGCAGGCTCAGTGGCCGTGGCTCACGGGCCCAGCTGCTCCGTGGCATGTGGGATCCTCCCAGACCGGGGCACGAACCCATGTCCCCTGCATCGGCAGGCGGACTCTCAACCACTGCACCACCAGGGAAGCCCCTCAACAGTGTTTTAATTTGCATGTCCCTGATGACGTGTGATGTCTTTCACAGACATTTTCTCCCAGTCTCTGGCTTGTCTTTTCATTCTCTTGACAGTCTATTGCAGAGTTGAAATTTTTCATTTTAATGAAGTCCAGCTTGTCAGTTCTTTCATGGATCATGCCATTGGTGTCGTATGTAAAAAGTCATCACCAAACCAAAGACCATTTAGATTTTCTTCTGTGTTATCTTCTAGGAGTTTTATGGTTTTGTGTTTTACCTTTAGGTCTCTGATTCATTTTGAGTTAATTTTTGTAAAGGATGTAAGATTTGTGTCTAGATCTGGTTTTTTGCATGTGGATGTCCAGTTGTTGAAAATACTATCTTTTCTCCACTGTATTGCCTTTGCTCCTTTGTCAAAGATCAGTTGATTATATGGGTCTATTTCTGGGCTCTCTATTCTGTTGCATTGATCTGTTTGTTTATTCTTTTGCCAGTATTGGCGTTGTCTGGATTACCACAGCTTAAAGTAAGTCTTAGAGTCAGGTAGTTTCTAACTTTGTTCTTCTTTTTTAACGTTGTGTTGGCTCTTCAGAATCTTTTGCCTCGCCATATAAACTTTAGAATTAGTTTGTCTGTATCTACAAAATAACTTGCTGTGGTTTTGTTGGGATTGCCTTGGATCTGTAGATCAAGTTGGGAAGAACAGACATCCTAATAGAATTGAATATTCCTATCCATGAACATGGAATATCTCTCCATTTATTTACTTCTGTGTTCAGTCATCAGAATTTTGTAATTTTCCTCCTATAGATCTTATACATATTGTGTTAGATTTATACTTAAGTATTTCATTGTTTTGGGGCTAATGTAAAGATATTGGGTTTTAATTTCAAATTCCACTAGTTCATCGCTGGTATATATAGGAAAGCAATTGACTTTTATATATTAACCTTGTATTTTGCAACTCTATGTTTTTTAATCCTTTTCAGTGAATCCCACTTTCATCCTTTCTCTCGTGATGCCCTCCTCCTAGGCTCATGCAACTGCTCTTAAAATAGAAATCCCTATGGGAAGAGAATGAGAAGAAATGCCATGGCACAAGGAGGTATGGGTATGATCCATCCACTTTCAGAGTGGCCTGAAGAGAGGACTTTAATATGGAACATATTTCCTTTTATTAAAATGAAGTTTCTGTGGTGATATCTAGAATATAATAGCAGCCTAAGCATGATGAGATACCTCTCCACTCTCCTAAACAGGAATAAATGGGATTTTTTTTTTTAAGATTGCCTTTGAAGAGAGTTATTTGAACTTAAGGTAGTGTGGGGGTGTTATCAGATCACCTTTCTTTTTAAAAAAAATATTTATTTATTTATTATTTATTTATTTAGGCTGCACCAGGTCTTAGTTGCAGCATGTGGACTTCTTAGTTGCGGCATGCATGCGGGATCTAGTTCCCCAACCAGGGATCAAACCCTGGCCTCCTGCATTGGGAGTGTAAGAGTCTTCCCACTGGACCACCAGGGAAGTCCCAGCCACCTTTCCTTTTGACTTCAGGTGGACTTGCTAAATTAGTCTAAGGATTACCCAAGAGTGAGGACCCTTGGATTCTGATCTCAGGTCAGCTCACTAGAGACTCGGTGATTTTCAAACTGTTCTTGAGGAATTCCTTCAACTGAAGTGCTCTGTAGCTACCAAGACTGGATGGCTCTGAGTTGAGGTGGCTTTCAGTTGTCAGCTTTGGTCAGAGGATTTGGGCAGGGAGCAAGGGGTAACTATTCAGTAACTATTTTACCTTTTTTGTACCTAGAATTCAGGAGAAGTTAAATAAATGAATCCATGTCCAGTAATAGAGAATTGGTCTTCTCTGTTAATTTCCTGTGAAGTCTGTGAAACCAAAGACGAAAACTATTTGTGGAGGGAAGGACAGAGAACCTTCACGTTTTAGGTCCTCAGATTTGAAAGTAGTTTTCAGTTTCAAGAATGAAAGGTGATTACTTTATGTGGTGTGCTTGTGCATGATATTATCTTTTATATATTGTTAATTCATTGGGCAGCTGTGTAGACACCTACTGTTTACAGGGCACTGCTGGGCATGGTGGATGCTGGGTGAAGCATATAGGTCTGGTCCTAGCCTCCCGACGCTTACTAGTTTGATGGAGGAGTCACTATCAATAATTAACGTAAGTCATTATTTTAGTTGTATTAAGTCTACGAAGGTAAAACATGGGGTGCCAGGAGAGCTTACTTTCTTAACCTGTCACTTGTCTGTTCGTTTGATGGCTTGTGTGAGCAGCTCTCATTTCAGGTGGAAGGCTGACCGCCACCAGTCATGTAGGGGTGGAGCCTCCCTGCCCATTTCCCCATTCCCCTCTTCCACTCCTTGCTTGGAATTTGTCTTTACAACTCAAAGTAAGTGTTCTTCATTTAACCTTTTTCCTGTCTTATCACTCTTCCTAGGAGTGCTTAAGCTTATGCCCTCAAACCCTTTGCCTCTCAGGTGTCTGGCATGAAGGAATCTGGAACTTGAAGAAAAACCTTACGAGTGGTTCAGTTCCTTCAGTTTTCAGATAAAGAAGGATGAAGGAAAGGAGGGAACACATCCACAGTCACACAGAAACTAAAAGAGCCAGAACTAAACCCAGGGCTTTGCGTCTTAGCCCAGTGCTTTCTGTTACCTTCCTGCAGGAGACGCTTCAGTCACCAAAGGCCCAGCCTCAGGAACCTCCTTATCTTTGCAGAAACACCAAGGAGGGTGACACAGAGGGAAAAAGTCAAGCCCCAAAGGGGTTGTAAACCACAGATCTCACATGGCCCAGAGTTGTTACTCCATACAGATTTACCAAGAAGACCTTTTAGCTGGGAGCTGAGGAAAGAAAACAGTATATTCAGTTCCTGTCATCAGGGGAGTCATATTTTAGGGGAACATAGAAGTCTTATATGTATGGAGAGAGTACCTAAGAGCAGTCTGTTAGGGGCGCAGTGCACAGGAAGGCCAGTGGAGATGGGGACCAACGTCTTGGATAAGGAGGAAAGATTTTTCTGGAGGAGTGGGACTCAGCAAGTAGGCGAAGGAGTGGAGTCAGGACTTTGCCAGGACCAGGAGAAGAAAGAGATCCCTTCAGGCTTGAGGGGAATCCTGAACAAACGGCCTGTGCAAGCTCTGGCATATGCATGGGGGGTTGGGAAGTTGTAAGAAGACCTTGCTGCTGGGAGCAGTCATGGAGATAGTGCCGTGCCATGCTTCCCTTTCTCAGAGGAGTGACTTGAAAGCTGGGCTTCTGGAAGATAAGTCTGTTCAGGGGAGTCTACTAGAAGGCGTCAGCTGGGCCTTGCCGCACTTCTCAGGTGTGGAACAAGGAAGTCCTGGACACAGGCAGTGGCAGTGGGAATTTTAAGCTTCTGTAGTCCTTGTCTACGAAGATAATAACTCTGGGTTAATCTAAGTTTAACACAGAAAATATAGCTTTATAGTGGTTTTTCTAGCCATGTCTAGGTGGAGTTTTCAAAATGATTTTAAAGCTTAGGCTTTATTTTATTTTATAAAGTATTCTGAAATAGATAAGAACCAAAGACACCGCAAATACAGAACATCACTTTTTACTTCCAAATCTCAAGTGCTTAGCTGAATACCATTTCATTCACTGTTGCCAGTATTGAGCTCTTGAGCTTTCCTTTTTTTATTTAAAGTTTTGCCTTTTGAGAGTTTGAATGAATGTTTAGCTGAATGGGGGAGGGGCTCTCTGGTGAGGAGCACGCAGAGCAAGAAGGTGAGAGTATCTGTGTCTGCTCTTTAAACCTGACCATCAGCACACACAGACTTAACTGCATTGTGTTCTCTTTGTCTCCTTAGGAATATAAACAGAAGCTTGCTCGGGTAACCCAGGTCCGCAAGGAACTCAAGTCCCATATTCAGAGCTTGCCAGACCTCTCGTTGCTGCCCAACGTCACAGGGGGCTTGGCCCCCCTGCCCTCTGCTGGTGACCTGTTTTCAACTGACTAAGGCAGGTGTCATGCCCCAGACTCCCATCTGTACCAGCAGAAAGAAGAGGGCAAGTCATGGTTGGAAATAACCTAGTAGCCCCTGGTTCTATCCCTCTTTCTGCTCAGCTCCCCCAGCCTCAAGAAAGAACCGCAGGGTCTGATTCTCCTCTCCAGCCTCTCCTGTTGAGCACAATTGAGGACAGTGGCGAATGGAATCCAGTTTAGATTTATATTTGGAAAGCATACAAACTCACTTCATGTTTCCACGCCCCTGTTGGTTTTCCATTCTTAGCTCTCTCTTTACACCCAAGAAGTTATGAAAATCATGTGTAGAAGAATCTTGTCTCTCCCGACAGCATTGTGTCATGAAAGCAGCTTCTCCTTTCTGAGTTGGGCTTGTTCAAGTTCACTTGAACTTCTGCTGAGGGACTCAACTCTGGAGTAGTTGGCTTTCCTGGCCGCCATCCACCCCAGAGGTTGGAGGCACGGCTGTTGAGCAGCTTTGCCGTACAGAGTTTGCCAAATCTCGGATCCTCCCTTACTGTGACTTCCAGCAATGCGTAGTCAAAGGTTAGGTGCGTGTGTGAGCAGACTAGAGGATCTAGCAATAAAGCTGATCTGGGACATCAAGTCATAGTTCAGAGAACGACTAACAGATCACAAGCATGAATTAAACATAAGTTATTTGCTTTAGGTTCCTATCCAACAACCTTCCCAGGCTGCACTTATCAAGGGTGCCACCCACTGTCAGAGAGCGCGTTCCTCGAAACATGATCTTTGCCCCAGTTGGTTGTGAAGGCGGTTGTTAGAAATGGCACTGTGGGCCCCCAAAGCTAAAGGCATTCTGGGAGTCCGGGCTCTGCGTGGGTGTTGCTTTGGCCCTTTCTTTTGGGGAGTCGGGCACACACTAACATTTAATTCACTGCGTGGGCACGTGTCCACAGCATGGTGACTAAACTTGAAAATATCCCCTGCAAATATGACACTCTGTGCATGCTTGTCTGTCCTTCACTTCACACCACTGCACGTGTCCTTGTGCCCCTAGGAGGAGGAGTACTTTGTGTCAGATGTTACTGAATAGCTCATCTCGGGAAGGGGGAAAGTGAGGGATATTAATTGGGAGTCTTAATTCCATTATCATGCCAGCTGACATTTGACTATATAATGTAGTTAGAGAGGATTATTACCTTGCTTTTAGTAAAGGTTAGGCCTGCTGACTGTAAATCATGCTAATTTGGCAGGCTTATTTTTGACATTGGAAAGGGCAGAAAACAATTTGCCCAAATAGTGTAACAGGAATTATAGCCCAGAGGCTGAAATCCAAAAGCTATATAAAAAGGAATTCAGTGGAGGGGGCTTCAGAATCTCCATTATTTTGAGTTGCTCTTTTCAGGATTACCAAAAAGCCAATTACATGTAATTTTACATGTTCAGCGTGTTAGAACATAACGTCTGTTTTTAAAAGTGTAACAGGCTTCCCTTCAAGAAGCTTTCCTGCCTGCCATGAAGTGAAAATGATAAAAAGTCATAGCAGGTGTGCAGTTTAACTCTGTGTAGAACCTAGTAGCATTTAAGCTATTTTTCAGATTGAATACGGTCTGTGTGTTGTTTGCATATTGACACTGCCTGTTGTCCTGTCATTATTAAATTAATGAATCTATATATAAAGCTTTTCTCCCAGAGGCCATAGGGCAGTAAAGGACTTTTACTAAAATTGCAGAATAAATTCCAGTCTTTGCTGTTTCTGCATATAAGCCCCCCCCCCCCGCGTGGCGTGCTGCTTTAGTCCCGCAGATGAGCTTGCTTCTGAACAGACCCATCTTGCACAAACTCTGTGCTTGCTTTCACCAAGGAAGCAAAGTCTTACCAGCCACAAACCAGCCAAAAAGGTGTAGTAGATGCTGTCATCAGCTAGATGAAAATGTTATAACATAATGGATTTTGCCCACTGCTCTGTTTTATCTGATTGAGTCTTTGACTAGAAATTGGTGCATAATTATTACAGCAAGAGCAAGAAATGAAACTTTAGCAGTTATGTAAATGAATGTGTCGGCCTCTTAACACCTGTTACTAGTGGACTTCCTGTAAGGAAGTTAGTTCTGTTTTGTTTTTTAACTCTTAATTCTCTACTCCATTTGTTTAATTTAAATGAACCTCTCTCCTTGTATGTGTGAGGTGATCTGGCAGGGCGGGGTGGGTGGATTTTGTTCTGTGTTCTCCTATACTTAGGGCATCCATTGGCCTCCAGGACCTTTCCTTCAGGTCTTCATCCTCAGAAAGTCTTCAATCTTCCCTTGTTTTTTGTTCTGTTTTTTTTCTTAAAGAATATTTTTAAAGCTTAAATTTGTATATTAATTTAGGACTTTATTTAGAAGTATAGGCTGCCATTGGCGGTAGCAGTATATTCTGAAATGTCTCATAGATATATATTTTTGAATAAAGATGGTGTTGTTGAATGACATTGTGTAATGTTTCTTTTCCCTCCCCTGTTAGGGAGCACCCAAAGCTTTGTTTGTAATCAGTGGGTAATTAGTAATCATCAATAGAGATTGTGCTGTCTCTGCAGAGTCTTGTCTCTTAGGAGTTTTTGTGACTGTTTAGTAGCCCATAAATACTCAGCACTTAGAGTATCTTTTGGTTCTTTCCAGGGGGTTAATTAGCTTTAATTAGCCAATTCACACAGTACAAAGGAGAGATACCTTCATAGTTTTATCTTCATTGTACGGAAGTGGGATTGATGGAGAGAGGTTAAATGACTCTTTGCCTAGTACCACACGGTCTCCGACAGATTAAAACTTGCAAGTTCTTTGATTTCAGCACTTCTGTTCGTACCACTAGGCCTCGTAAGAGAGATTTGATTTTGGCAGTACAGCGAAAACCACTCTGAACAGTAAAATAAACATGAGATAATTGCAAACCCAAGTGATATATCTTTTAAAAACATTTTTTGTGGGTTTCTTTTCACTTTTAAATTCGGTGAGAGCATATTGACTATTACTGGTTAAAACTCAAAATAACAAAAAATGGTTTGAAATACTTTCCTTTGAAGCAATTGATATGTTTAGAAGGATGATTTTAACCTTTCTTACTGGGTGAGGGCAGCATTTACCAAAAGAAGTACAGTTACCAGTTTATCCCGTTTATCTCATGACGCAAAAAAACTGCTGTAGCCCTGGTCCTTCAAGGCTAAATGCAACCCAAGATGAAGATCAGATTTGGAAAGTTGAGGCTATGCATTAACCAAGTTCTGTCTTAAAATATAAAGGTTGAATGTAATATGTGAATCTCAGGAGACAAGATCTCCTTCTGTGTCCCCAGGTTTCATGGCCTAGTTAATGTCTTCACTCCTGCCTATAAATAGTAAGTCCATAATTCCTCTGGTTTAGTTAGCACTTCAGGCTACAAAATGTGACTCTGAGGTCCTCAGAGCTGAGGGTGGAACTGACTACCCAGGAGTTCATGAATCTGTCAAAATGCTTAACCTCTGTGATTAGAGCCATTAACAGTGTGACCTTCCTAGGCAAGGTGCTTTCCTCTCTGGGCCTCAGTTTTCTTATCTTTGAAGTGTATTGGACTAAATTGTTTCTGGACACCCGCCAGCCCTAAACCACATGATTGTTGTCTTGCAGGAGAAGAATGCAGGACTGAAGTCTGAGAATGCTGGATGGCATTTTCTGGGTTCTCAGTAGTATTTGATAGGTAGAGTAATAATATCATCATCGTGCTGTAATCGCTTATTTTTTAAAAAGTTTACATGAAATCTTGGAGGCTGTGAGGATCAAAACACGAGTCAGTGCCAAGACTAGGAAGATGAGAGTAAGCACAGTAGCTCACTGTCTGGGGACAAACAGTCTGCGCTTAGTTTATTTGAGATCTTTAAGAAAAAGCCACCCTCCAACCTGGTTTGCTCTCTTGCTTTCTCTGAAGATCATTCATCTAGCTAAACTCATTTCTCATCGCCACCTCTGTGGGATTTTCCATTTAAAAATCATTTTTCCACTCTGAGGCACAGATTCAATTAAGAATCCTTTATTCTCCTGTACAGTATATTAGGATTCGCACATCTTTACCTAGTGTTGGAAGCCCAGTTTGTTCAATTTTTTAAGACTCTGAGACAGTTATTTTACATTAAGAATTCACTTCTACCCCTGGTTTGATAAATCTTAAAATTAGCAGTATGCATTAGAATTTACCTAATACTTTTTACAAATAAGAGGCAGCTGTAGCAAATGATAACCCCCATCTTCTGATCTCCTCTCACTGTGATGACCTTCGGCAAGTCCCTCAGCCTTTCAGGACCTCAGCTGCTGCTTAAAGGAGATGAGTGTGGTTGACTAACCTATGAAGTCCTTTCCAGATCTAAAGTTCTGTGACTAGGCTTTCAGAATATTTTTTCCTATTGAGAATCTTATTAATAATACCTCACTCTGTAGATTTTTAAATGCCAGTTATCTGTATGAACTCGTGAAATCGGTAAGGTAGTTATAAGCATACCTATTAATAACTTTAAATGAGATGTTTGTAAAAAGGACCTAGTACCATGTCTGGGACAAAGTAGGGGCTCAATAGTAGCTGTTACTATATTCAGATGATTGTAGTTATTTAAATGCACATGCAACAAGAGGTTAAAATAGATGTTTTTTGCAAGGCAGCAATAGATACCACATAAGTATACCATATGCTGTATTTATAATGGAGGTGGTCGAAAACCTGTAGCCATCTTAAACTCCCTCACCCACATCAAGGATATAAAAGAAGAGTTAAGAGTTGAAGAAGGAGGGCTTCCCTGGTGGCGCAGTGGTTGAGAGTCCGCCTGCTGGTGCAGGGGACATGGGTTCGTGCCCTGGTCCGGGAAGATCCCACATGCCGCGGAGCGGCTAGGCCCGTGAGCCATGGCCGCTGAGCCTGCGCATCCGGAGCCTGTGCTCCGCAACGGGAGAGGCCACAGCAGTGAGAGGCCCGAGTACCACAAAAAAAAAAAAAAAAAAAAAAAGAGTTGAAGAAGGAGAATTTTTGGTGGGGATTTCTTTGAAGAGAGCCATTTGTGTGTTTGGAGTCTCCTCAGCAAGAGTAATGGGTGCCAGTTGCGCTCACCTCAAGGCTAGGGAAAAGGGCCTCATTGGAGCTTAATATGTGCATCCCCTGTAGGGTGACAATCTGATAGACTGTACAGACCCTGGCCTGGAAAAATCTAAAGGATGAGATACCAGTGGCTGGCTGGGTGCTTTGATGATGGAGCAAAGGAGAGGTGGCAGAGGTGGGTGCAGCCTCCACTCCCAGAGCTTGTTGGGCCAGGGATGTGTCTCTGCCTCCCAAGGACCAGATGTGGGCTGCGTGCAATAGAACTGGCACGCGGTCATCTGAGAGCCTGAGCAAGAGCCGAGGGTTTACTCCAGGAGATGAACTTCCAACTCGCGGTGCTGATGAAGGATCAAAAAGCAGAGTCATGGGGAAGTCGTCACCCCTGAGGGCTCCCTGGGGCATGATGATGGCATGACAGGGAGAGAGGAGAGGACGGATGAGCCACCCTGAGGAGCGTTGGAGGAGCCCACATGAGAAAGACAGTTAAACTCTTGCCAAGTCAGTGCCCAGTCACCACAAAGCCTCAACTAAGGCTGTTTTCTTGCTTTGCCTTCATTTCCTCACTCCCACGGCCCTACCCCAGGAGGGTCAGAAGCCTTAATACACAAAGAAGGCCTCCCTTCCCTGATGCTGGCTTCTGGTCTGCAGCAGGCCCAGAGAAGGCCTCAACTTCAAATGATAAGCCATTTTGATTATAATGGAATTGGACGTTTAAACTTCTGAACTGAGACTGTTTTGCATCTTAAGTGTGACTACAGGATGATATTATGATGATGATGTAAGATTGACTAGAGAAGTTGTAGAGGCCTGATTTTCTTCTAGAACTAAGGGATACGCTAGTCCCACAAGTTGGATTTCAGGAGACGGTAGGAGACAAAACTTGCTTTGTGATTATAGTTCCACAAGACTACTTGTTTATCACAATGGTTACACATATTTTATGACCTTTAATTCTTTTTTTTTTAATTTTTAAATTTTATTTATTTTATTTTTGGCTGCGTTGGGTCTTCATTGCTGCGCATGGGCTTTCTGTAGTTGCGGTGAGCAGACGCTACTCTTCGTTGTGGTGCTCAGGCTTCTCATTGCGATGGCTTCTCTTTTTGTGGTGCACGGGCTCTAGGCGCGCAGGCTTCAGTAGTTGTGGCACACGGGCTCAGTAGTTGTGGCTCGTGGGCTCTAGAGCACAGGCTCAGTAGTTGTGGCACACAGGCTTAGTTGCTCTGTGGCATGTGGGATCTTCCCGGACCAGGGCTCGAACCCATGTCCCCTGCATTGGCAGGCGGATTCCTAACCACTGCACCACCAGGGAAGCCCGACCTTTAGTTCTTGATTTGTTGTTTTATTTTTGTTAACTTAAAAAGTTCCATTTCCACATGTTCAATTTGTTTCTTAATTAGTAAGTTCAAGAATTATCCTTCTCTGTGTATTTGAACACTTTTTTAAATTGTAGTAAAATGCGCAATATAAATTAGCCATTTTAAAAGTGTATGATTCATTGGTATTTAATACATTCACGATGTTGTGCAACCATCACAACCTAGTTTTAGAATATCTTCATCCCCTCAAAAGGCAACCCCATAGTCATTAAGCAGTCACTCCTACTCCCAACCCCCTGGCAACCACTAATTTGCTTTTTGTCTTTATGAAATTGCCTATTCTGGATATTTAATATAAATGGAATTTTACAATGTGTGATTTTTGCGTCTGACTTTGTCCACTCACCGTAGTGTTTTCAACATTCATTCATGTTATAGCATTTATCAGAATTTTATTTTTTTAATGGTTGAACAATATTCCATTGTATGGATATCCATCAATATTTATCAGTCAGTTGATGGACATTTGAGTTGTTTTTATCTTCTATTGTCAATAGTGTTGCTATAAATATTCTTGTACAAATTTTTGTTTGAACACCTGTTTTCAATTCTTTTAGATATATACCTTGGAGTGGAAATCCTGGGTCATTTGATAACTCTGTTTAACTAATTGAGGAACCACCAAATGATTTTCCACAATGGCTGCACCATTTACATTTCCATCAGCAATGGATGAGGGTTCCAATTTCTCCACATCCTTGCTGTGTTAGGGTTTTCCAGAGAAATAGAATCAATAGGATATTGATATAGGTAGGTAGATAGATAGGGATTTATTTTAAGGAATTTGCTCACACAGTTGTGGAGGCTTAGTAAGTCCAAAATCTGCAGGGTAGGCCAGCACCTGGAGACCCAAGAAATAGGTGCAGTTTTAGTCCAAAGACAGTCTGCTGGCATAATTCCTTCTTGCTCAAGGGGAGATGTCAGTCTTTGTTTTATTAAGACCTTTGATGGGTTACTCACATTGTGGAAGGTAATCTGATTTTCTCAAAAGTCCATCCATTTAAATGTTAATCTCATCCTAAAAACACCACAGAAACATCCAAAATAATGTTCAACCAAATATAGGGGCACCGTGGCCCAGCCACATAAAATTAACCATCACATTTGCCAACACTTGTTATTTTCCATTTCTAAAATTATAGCTGTGTTGGTGTCCTAGGGCTCCATAAGAAAGTACCACAAACTGGGTAGCTTAAAACAGCAAATTCATTGTCTCACAGTTCTGTAGGCTAGAAATCCAAAATCAAGGTGTTCACAGGGCCATGCTCCTTCCAGGTCACTAGGGGAGGATCCTTCCTTGCCTCCTCCAGTTTCTGGTAGCCCCAGGCATTCCTTGGCTTGTGGTAGCATGACTCTAATCTCTGACTCCATCTTCACATGGCCATCTTCCCTCTGTGCCTTTGTCCGAATTTCCCCCTTTTATAAGTAAACCAGTCATATTAGATTGAGGCCCACCTTAATCACCTCATCTTAACTTGATTACATTTATAAAGTCCTTATTTCCCAATAAGGTCAAAGTCTCAGATACCAGGGGTTAGTACTTCAACATATTTTGCAGGGGAGGGGACACAATTCAACCCATAACAATAGCTATCCTAGTGGGTATGAAGTGCTCTCTCATTGTGGGCTTGATTTGCATTTTCCTAATGACTAATGACATTGTGCTTCTTTCCATGTGCTTAATGTTCTTTGTATATCTTTGGAGAAATGTCTGTTCAGGTCCTTTGCCCATTTTTGAATTGGGTTGTCTCTGTTGTTGAGTTGTAAGAGTTCTTTATATATTTTGGATACTAGACTGTTATCAGATACATGGTTTGCAGATATTTTCTCCTATCTTGTAGGTGTCTTTTCACTCTCTTGATAGTGTCCTTTGATGTATATAAGTTTTAAATTTTGATGAGGTCTGTGATCTATTTTTTCTTGTGCTGTTTGTGCTTTTGGTGTTATATCTAAGTAAACACTGCAGATCCAAGGTCATGAAAGTTTACTCCTATGTTTTCTTCTAGGATTTTACACTTTTAGCTTTTATATATAGGTCATTGGTGCATTTTTTAGTTAGTTTTTGTGTACAGTGTGAGGTAAGAGTTCAACTTCATTCTTGCTTATGGATATTCAGTTATCTCACCCAGTACCATTTGTTGAAGAGATTATTTTTTCCCCTTGAGTGGTCTTGGCACCCTTGTCAAAATCTTGAACACTTTAAAAAGTGAATTTAAAGGTTAAGTAATGGGTTGTGTCTTGATCAATTCGACTTAACCTTGAAGATCTTTTCCTAGTTCAACTTTTCATAAAATCTTGACAGAGCCTAACTTCCTGGTAGAATTGTGAAACTCAAAAATATTCATGAACTAACTCCCAACACAATTTTCTTAAACTGTCTCTAACAACTTTTAATGAAGTCACCATCTATTAGTTAAATGATACTTTAAAGTATAAACCAATGGTGAAAACAACTAGGATAGAGATTTTCAGTTCCACCCATGAAGGATTAAGTGCTGTGGGAATTGCCTTCTGCCATAAACAACTAGAAAAGCAGACAAAATATACGAGACAAACGTTTTCAGACATTGGACATCAGGAAGCGTTTGGGACATCTCAGGGCTGTGACTCCCTGAGAGAAGGAAAACACACAGGAAGAGGTGGATTGCCCATCTTACTCATTTAGGATTTTTCCAGTCTTCACAGAGATGGGGAACCAGACGCCCACTGTATCACTGAACTGGGAGACAGGGGTCAGAGTTCAGGAAAGCTGAGGCAGCTAAAATTTACATGGAGAAATAACAGAGAGAAGGTAGCTTCATAGAGGCAGAGCTCAGAAGATCCACAGAGGGCTCCCTTGACCCTTAGGTAAGTTCTGATCAGGACATATGTGGGCCGAAACTCCATGCCACCAGAGAAAGAAAAAACAGAAAGCAGTAATTCCCAGGGCTCACAGAGATCTGGGAATAGTTGAAGTTTCTGCTAGCCAGAGAAGAGACATTGTAATACACAGTGTTGGATAGAATCCTGAAAAGGTCATGCCTTTGTGGTGGAGCTAAAGTAGTCCTAGAGTAAAGGTTGCTTTTAGCCTGCCATAAAACAAGCTCAGTATTAATCCTCAAACTGATCTGCAAGTAACTGCTTGGCAGAACGAAGTCCAGCACTGTTTAAAGAAATACAACAAAACCCAACACTCAACAATGTAAAGTTTATTATATTTGGCACAAAAAAAAAATCACCAAAGTAGCAGAAAAATATGATCAGAACCAGGAGAAAAATAATTCAGCAGATCCAAAACGACACAGATGATAGAATTAGCTGACAAAGATTTTAAACAGATATTATTAACATTATAAATGCTCAAGGATATATAAAGGAAAACATGAGCATAATGAGGAAAGACATAGAATGTATTTTTTAAAAATCCAAATCAAATTTTTGGAGATGATACATAGACTATCTGAAATTAAAATAAACTGAATGGGATTAACAGCAGAAGAAATTAGACCCTGCAGAAGAAAAGATCAGTGAAATTAAAGGCACAGAAACAGATATTATTCAAAATGAAGCACAAAGAGAAAATACTGGAAAGGGAATGAAGAGAGTAGCCTGTGAAACAATACCAACTGTCAGAAATACATACCAGAAGGAGAGGAAAGAGAGAAAGAGACAGAAAACATATTTGAAGAAATAATGGCCATTCCCCAAATATGATAAAAATGTTAAAGGGGCATAGGTCCAAGAAACTCAGTAGTCCTCAAGAAGAACAAACATGAAAAAAACTTACATCCTAAGACACATCATAGTGAAATTGCTAAACCACTGATAATGAATAAGAAGAAACATATACCAAGGAACAAAGATCAGAGTAGCAGCAGACTTCTCATCATAAACTATGCAAACCAGAAAGGAATGGCATGACACCTTTAAAGTGTTGAAAGGGGGGGGGGGAAATGTAGAATTCTGTATTTAGCAAAAATGTCCTTAAAAAATGGGTGGGGGTGTGGCCAAGATGGCAGAGTAGGAAGACCTTGAACTCACCTCCTCCCACAGGCATGCCAAAATTATAACTGTTTAGAGAGCAACTATCTATGAGAACAACTTGGAGGCTAACAGAAAAGATTTTCCACAACTAATGACATAAAGAACTACAACAAGGTGGGTAGGAGAGGTGAAGATACAGTAAATCCAGGACCCACACACCCAGGTAGGTGACACACAGTTGAGAGCATAATCACAATTGCAGAGGTTCTTCCCAAGGAGTGAGAGATCTGAGCCCCACATCAGGCTACCCAGCCTAGGGGTCCTGCACTGAGAAGATAAGCCCTAGAACATTGACTTTGAAGGCCAGCAGGCTTGCATACAGGAGAGCTGGAGAGCTGTGGGAAATAGGGAGTTTGCTCTTAAATGGCACTCACAAAGTCTGACATATTCCAGGTCCCTGTGCAGAGGCAGTAATTTGAAAGGATCCTGGATCAGACCCTCATGCTAACTTTAGAGAGCCTCCTGGAAAGGCAGGAGGCAATTGGGATTCTCCTTGGGGACACAGACACTGGAGGCAGCCATCTGGGGGAGCTTGTTCTACCATGAGGACACTGGTGGTGGCAAGCATCACTTTGCAGTCTTCTCTCTAACCCATTAGTGCCAGGGTTTTACCCACCTGCCAGCAGACCAGCACCAGTCCCAGGACCCCCCAAACCAAGCAGTCAGCTGCCCCAGGACCCAACCCAGCCCACCACTGCACAAGGCAAGGCCTGGCAGCCAACCAGACCAGGGCCCAGCACCCCCTTACTAGCACACCCATAGTAGTAGGCCCTGTTACAACAAAAGGGCCCATGCCACCCACATAGGGGACACCCCTAGAGCATACAGCTCTCGTGACCAGAGGGGAGTGTGATGCTGGGCCCCATAGGACATCTACATAAGGCCGCTTCTTCAAGATAAGGAAACATAACCAACCTATCTAATATACAGAAATAAACACAGGCAAAATGAGAAGACATAGGAATATGTTCCAGACGAAGGAGCAAGACAAAACTCCAGAAGAACTAAGTGAAGCGGAGATAATCAGTCTACGCCCTAAAGAGTTCAAAGTAATGATCATAAGGACACTCAGCAAACTCAGGAGAAGAATGAATGAACATGTGAGAAGATTAATGAAGAGTGCGAAAATATAAAGAACTAAATAGGGCTGAAGAACACAATAACTGAAATTTAAAAATACACTAGAAGGAAGCAACAGTAGATTAGATGATACAGAGGAACAGAGCAGTGAACTGGAAGACACAGTGAAATTACCCAAGCTGAACAGAACAAAGAAAAACATAATTTGAAACAATGAAGGTAGTTTAAGAGACCTCTGGGTCAACATCAAGCATATTAACATTTCCGTTACAGGGGACCCAGAAGGAGAAGGGGGGGTTGCTATTTGAAGAGATAATAGCTGAAAATGTTTTTAACCTAGGAGAGGTAACAGACACCTAGGTCCAGGAAGCACAGAAGGTCCCAACTAGATGAGCCCAAAAAGGTCCACACCAAGACACGTTATAATTAAACTGGCAAAAAAAGATAGAGAATCTTAAAAGCAGCAAGAGAAAAGCAACCAGTTACATAGAAGGGAACTCCCATTAGACTATCAACTGACTTCATCAGAAACTTTGCAGGTCTAAAGGGAATAAATAGCATGATAAATTTAAAGTGATGAAAGGAAAAAACCTACGACCAAGAATACTCTACCCAGCAAGACTATTATTTAGATTTGAAAGAGAGATCAGGAGTTTCACAGGGATTCCCTGGTGGTCCAGTGGTAAAGAATATGCCTTCCAATGCAGGGGACGTGGGTTTGATCCCTGGTTGGGGAACTAAGATCCCACACGCCACAGGGCAACTAAGCCCACGCACCACAACTGTTGAGCTCACGCACCTCAATGAGAGAGCCCACGTGCCGCAAACTACAGAGACCACACTCTGTGGAGCCCGTGCGCTACAACTACAGAGCCCATGTGCCCTGGAGCCTGCACGCCACAACTAGAGAGAGAAAACCACACGCCACAACTAGAGCGAAGCCCACGCGCCACAATTAGAAGCCTGAGCGCTGCAGCGAAGAGACTGCATGCCAAAATGAAAGATCCCACATGCCTCAACGAAGATCCTGCGTGCTGCAACTAAGACCTGACGCGGCCAAAAAAATAAAATAAATATTTTTTAAAAGTTTCACAGTTAAGCAAAAGCTAAAATAGTTCAGCGCTAGCTTTACAAGAAATGTTAAAGGGACTTCCCTAGGCAGAAAAGACTACAACTAGATATATGAAAATTATAAAAGGAAAAATCTTATTGGTAAAGGCAAACATATAGTAAAGATAGTAGATCAATCACTTATAAAGCTAGCAGGAAGGTTAAAAGTCAAAAGTAATAAAATCATCTATATCCACAACAAGTAAGGGATAAAGAAAACATAAAGATGTAAAATATGATGTCAAAAACATTAAATATGGATAGGAGGAATAAAAATGCTTGGTTAGAATGTGTTGAACTTAAGAGATCATCAACTTAAAATAATCATATTTACATAGTTATATATGAGTCTCATGGTAACCACAAACCAAAAATCTATAATACACACACCAAAAAAAGAGAAAGGAATTCAAACACAACACTAAAGATAGTCATCAAATCACAAGGGAAGACAACAAAAGAAGGAAAAAGGAAGTACAAAAACAACCGTAAAACAAACAAAATGGCAATAAGTACATACCTATCAATAATTACTTTAAATGTAAATGGACTAAATGCTCCATGAAAGACAGAGTGGCTGAATGGATAAAAAAACAAGACCCATGTATATGCTGCCTACAAAGACTCACTTTAGATCTAAAGACACACACAGACTGAAAGTGAAGGGATGGTAAAATGAATTCCATTCAAATGGAAACTAAAAGAAAGCTGGGGTAGCAATGATTAAATAAAATAGACTTCAAAACAAAGACTGTAACAAGAAACAAGGAAGGACATTACATAATGATAGAGGGATCAATCCAACAAAAAGATGAAACAATTTAAAATATATATTCACCCAACAGAGGAGCATCTAAATACATATGGCAAATAATGCCTATAAAGGGAGAAATGTATAGTAACACAATAATAGTAGGGGACTTTTAACACCCCACTTACATCAATGGACAGATCACCCAGATAGAAAATCAGTAAGAAAACACTGGCCTTGACCAACACATTAGACCAGATTAATTTAGTAGATATCTTATAGAACATTTTATCCAGAAGCAGCAAAGTACACATTCTTTTCAAGTGCACATAGAACGTTCTTCAGGATAGATCACATCCTGGACCACAAAACAAGTCTCAATAAATTTAAGAAGATTGAAATCATATCAGGCATCTTTGTTGACCATGATGGTATGAGATGAGAAATAAAATACAAGGAAAAAAAAAACTACATAAAACACAAACACATGGAGGCTAAACAATATGCTACTAAACAAGCAATGGATTGTTAAATCAGGAAATTTTTCAAAAACCTGAGTGGGAGAAGGTGTGTGTGAACAATTTGGCAAAAAGAGGTTAATACCCAAAATATATAACTCATCAAAAAAAAAACCCTATTTTTTTTTTAAATGGGCAGAGGAAAAAAAAAGAGCAGAGAACCTGGATAGACCTTTTTTCCCAAAGAAGACACACAGGTGGCCAACAGACACATGAAAAGATGCTCAACATCACTAATCATCAGGAAAATGCAAATCAAACCACGATGAGATATTACCTCATACCTGTCAGAATGGCTATCAGCAAAAATACAAGAACTAACAAGTACTGGTGAGGATGTGGAGAAAAAGAGAACCCTCGTGCACTGTTGGTGGGGATGTAAATTGGTACAGCTGCTGTGGAAAACAGTATGGAGAGTCTTAAAAAAATTAAAAATAGAACTGCCATATGATCCAGCAGTTCCACTTCTGGGTATTTTTGTGAAGAAAACAAAAACACTAATTCTAAAAGAAACATGTGCCCCTATGTTCATTGCAGCATTATTTACAATAGCCAAGATATGGAAGCAACCGAAGTGCCCATCAACAGATGAATGGATAAAGAAGATGTGGTGTATATATACACAATGGAGTATTACTCAGCTATAAAAACGAATGAAATCTTGCCATTTGTGACAACATGGGTGGACCTAGAGGGTATTATGCTAAGTGAAATAAGTCAGAGAAAGACAAATACCATATGATTTCACTATATGTGGAATCTAAAAAACAAACTGAACAAACAAAACAGAAACAGACTCATAGATACAGAGGTCAAACTGGTGGTTGCCAGAGGGGATAGTGTGGAATGAAATAGGTGAGGGAGATTAAGAGGTATAAACTTCCAATTATAAAATAACTAAGTCATGGGATGTAATGTTTAGCATAGGGAATATAATATTGGAATAACTTTGTATGGTGACAGATGTTAACTAGACTTCTCGTGATCACTTTGTAATGTATAAAAATATTGAATCACTATATTGTACCCCTGAAACTAATTTAATATTGTGTTGATCCCTGAAACTAATTTAATATTGTAAGTCAATTTTACTTTAATTTTTAAAAAGAGAGAAAAAAATGGAAATGAAAGAGAAATGTTTTCAAAGCAACAAAAGCTGAAATAATTCATCACCAGTAGACCTGAACAATAAGAAATGGTATCTGAAGAAGAATGATACCAAGATAGAAATCTGGATCTACACAAAGGAATGGAGAGCACTGAAAATAACTCCATGGGGAAGTATATAATTTTTTTTCTTATAATTTAAATGTCTTTAAAAGATAATCGAGGGACTTCCCTGGTGGTCCAGTGGTTAAGAGTTCGCCTTCCAATGCATGGGTGTGGGTTCAATCCCTGGTCAGGGAGCTAAGATCCCACATGCCTTGCGGCCAAAAAACCAAAACATAAAACAGAAGCAATATTGTAACAATTTCAATAAAGTCTTTAAAAATGTTCCACATCAAAAAGAAAATCTTAAAAGAAAGGTAATTGTTTAAACAAAAATAATAATGTACTTCGAGTTTTATAACATACAAGAAAGCAAAACATATGACAACAAAAGCATAAAGTCAGAAGGGGGAGAAATGGAAGTAGTATTATAAGGATCTTATAGTATTCGTGATGTGTTATAATGTCACTTGAGAGTAGAATGTGATAAGGTAAAAATATACACTAAAAAGTCTAAAACAACCATGAAAATAACAAACAGCTGTAGCTAATAAGTGAACAGAGGAGATGCAATGAAATCATAAAAATTATTTTCAAATATTCCAGAAGAAGGCAGAAAAAGGAAAAAATGAAGCAAAGAATAGATGAGACATGTAGAAAACAAATAGCAAGGTGATATGCTAAAATCTGATCATATCAGTAATCACATTAAATGTCTAAATACCTCAATTAAAAGGCAGAGATAGTAAGAAATTTAAGGTGCATGGTTTCAGGTGTCAGAGTCACCAAGTAAGACACAGCTCACATAGGCACTAGATGGAATGATGCTTTACTCACAGAAGAAAGCAAGACCTGCTTTAATAGCACTGGTTCCCCATGGTCAGCGGGTCCTGTCCTGCAGCTGACACAGGAAGATGGTCTGCATGTGCCTCATTGTGCTGCAGGAGGAGGACCCTGTTCCCTCTCCCCAGGAACAGATATAAGCAGTGGGGTTGGCCAGATGCCACTTAAGCAGAACAAAGACATATACATCAAACCTGTTAGCAGGGGAGAGATATTTGCAAACAAGGTGATATGCCCAGCACTAGCTGTGAGAGCTCCTTACCTTCCTGTTAGGAAATGTTTCAGGCCCCAGGAACACGTTCATGCAGCTGTACAGGAGTCAACAGGCTGTGTATGACCACATTTCCCAACATATATACTATCTGACCCTTTACAAAAGTCTGCCCATCTCTGGGTTAATGTAATATGTACTTCAGCCCAACAAGAGACCATGATGACTGCTGAATTATTGGGGTATGAATTAATGAGGTCTCCATGTATTTCCTAACATGGGCACTTTCAAAATATCAGATGCTTAGGTCAATTCGTTTTTGTCTCCCTGGACCGGGAACCCACTGGGTAATTGTGGACTGTTAGATATGCATGTGGGCTCAAAGCCAGCTTAGAATGCATTTCACTTCCCTGGGTAGGGTCTTTGTGATGTTGCTCCCCTGGAGGATTCCCCTTCAATTAAACCTGATGAGTCCGCTCGGCATGCTCTAGGCTAGAGCAAAGAGCCCTGAACTTGGAACCCAGGTGAAGTCCCAACTCCATCACTGCAGAATGGAGTGACTTAAGGCAAGTCACTTCACATCTCAGGTTGAGGCTGACTTACCCAGGAGACAAAGTATTTCCAGATCTCCCTAGAGATCTTCATCACTGTGCTTAACATGAACAACTGCACAGAGAGGCAGCACAGGGAGGTTATGGGCACCAGCTCCAGACTCCAATGATCTGAGTTTGAGTCCCAGTCTCCCCACTTTTTAAATTTTATTTTATTTTATTTTATTTATGGCTGCGTTGGGTCTTCATTGCTGTGCGAGGGCTTTCTCTAGTTGCGGCGAGTGGGGGCCACTCTTCGTTGCGGTGCACGGGCTTCTCACTGCGGTGGCTTCTCGTTGTGGAGCACGGGCTCGAGGCGTGCGGGCTCTGTAGTTGTGGATCGCGGGCTCTAGAGCGCAGGCTCAGTAGTTGTGGCATGCACCGGCTTAGTTGCTCCTCGGCATGTGGGATCTTCCTAGATCAGGGCTCGAACCCGTGTCGCCTGCATTGGCAGGTGGATTCTTAGCCACTGCGTCACCAGGGAAGCCCCCCAGCCTCCCCACTTAACTGGTACTTTGGCCAAGTGACTTTACTTCCCTGTGTCTTGGTTTCATCATCTGTACACCAGGGATGACAATAATAGGCTCGTAACTCCGAGGCTTACGGGGATTTAATGAATATTGCTGAAGTAAGCTGAGCTACATGAGTATTTGTTAAATAAATAAAAGCTGTTTACTGATGTGGAACAATCAGTGCAAACTGGGCGTGTGAGCCTGGGATGTGGTACAGCTGGACTCAGCCGTTCTTCTCTGGAGGCCATAGCGCAAGAACTGTGTCCTTTTAAAGTCACAGCTGTTGTGAAAAGATGCTGAAAAGGGGCACTGGCCAATTTCAGGACAGTAGCTAGGCCTCAAAATCAAGGCCTCCCAGGAAGGATGACTTGGAACAGTTTAGCCTGCAGATGAGAGGGCAAGTATGGTGGTGCTCAATGTACATAGATAAAGGCAGGCATAAAAATGGTTCTTACTTTGAGGATAAAAGTGGGGACAGGAGTTGGACGTTTCAGTGGGGACAGCTTCTGACCCATTATCAGGAAGACATTGCCCCACCAAGGCTGGCTGACCCTTCTTGTCCGGGGTGCTGTAGGGTACTTCTCAATTAAGGTAGAGAGTTAGATGAGATGAAACATACAAGGGCTCTCCCATATCGAATACTCCTGGACTCTAATATTTCTGTTGGCTTTGAGATTTGACTGCTGATACGTGTGGTAGGAACGAAGCCATTGCTTTTAAAGTTCCAAAATTTGAAGCTTGCCAAGAACTCTCTAAGAGTGTCTGCCCAGATTTCCTGGGCCACCTCCTGATGGGGTGCTCAGTGGCCTGTCTTTACTCTAAAACTCCCCCACCTCTATGGATTATGAAACACGGGTTGGTGGTGACAGCTCCTGGCAAGGTCATAGAAAGGCAATTTATCTGAGTGCTGTCATTGCTCAAGAACCTGAAGACAGACCTCCAAACCCTCTTGATATCGGCACTGGTTGCCTTCAGAACTTCCAAAGGGCCATCCAGACTTGACCCCTAGTTTGCCCAGAATGCAATGGCATCTGGATTTCATTTCGATGGCTTGACAGTCTATGAAGTCATTTCCAAGAGGGGCCTTCTTATCTGCCTCAACCAAAACAAGCATGTTCAGTCCTGGTTCTGAGGTAATTAAAGTTCCTTAGGCTTTGGAAGTACATTACAGCATGACCTGTTATACATGAATTCAGATCGGCCATGGTTCAAATCAAGCTCTCTCTCCCCACCACCATCTACGTGGCCAACCATGGAACAGACTGGAAGCAAACTCCCTGGAGGCAACAAACAGTGCCTGTGTGACCCCTTATCTGGGGAATAGTTACAGAGGGGATTCGCAAATCTCAATAGAACAGGGGCTGCAAACTCAAATGCCTTCAGGACCTGGGGAGGCAATAGGAAGGAGGCAATTTGGCCAGCTGTGGACAGGCAAATGTGTGACAACCGCTGTGTAGTTCAGCCAAGTGTCGCACGCCGGAAGGGAATATCAGTATTACCAGATTGTCTGATTTTTCTAAGAGAATGTGGAATCCTGGATTTGCATGTAAAAATACTTTAGTTTTTTAATGTTGGCAACTAATTTGAATACCAGTTTGGAATTTTGTTTTTTTGGAATATCAGTTTGTCCTTGGAATGCCAATTTGTTTTGGAATGCCATATTGTCATTTTTGCACGTAGAAAGTTACTCTGTGCTGAGGACCTGTGACAGGAGTTTGCACAGCTGACCACAGTCTGAAGAAGACCACACCCCTGTTCGAAGAAGAATCTATTAGCCTCAGATCAGAGCCTGCAAGTACCTTCAAGTTAATCCAGTCCGACTACTTACAACCTGCTGTAGAGACAGGAGCACTGGCCAGAGAGTGGAGAGCCCGGGTTCTGGTCCCAGCCCTGTCACTGATTCCCTGTGTGACCTTGGGAAAGTCTCTGTCCTTCTCTGGCCTCGGTTTCCCCTTCTGGAATTGGCCCAGAATATCTCAGGTCCCTGCCAACTCAGATGGTCTAGAACTCCGCCTCAGAGGAACCCCAAATTGAGAATCCTCAAAAACAGGGCTTGTTCTTAATTTGGGGTGAAATGGCTATTTTCAGGACCGGTTGTGCATCTTTGGAACCAGTAGTTCCAGAGCTAAGGAAAGAATTTACCGGAAAGGAGGCTTTGCCAAGCAGCTTCTGGAGTTTTTGTGCCAAGATCTTAGGGCTGATGGAGGTGATCAGTTAGCATTCGTCAAGTGCCAATGGTGAAGGTAAGTGGGGCTTATGACAGATGGGAAATGGCAGGTGAGGGGGTCACACAGAGGCCTGGCTTCTTGTCCTGTTCTCACTCACTCTGCATCCCGGGAAGTCCTTCTCTGTCTCTGTGTTTCAGTTTCCTCTGAGGAAATTGTCTGGCTGGTTTCTGAGCCCCCTTTGAGCCCTGGAGTTCTGTGATTCTAACAAATTATGTTTCAGAGTTATAGTTTTATCATCTTCCCAAGGACTTTAATTTTTTTTTAATTCAACAGGTGTTTCTTAAGCACCCCCTGGTGATAGGCACTATGGATGCAGCTAGCAAAACCAGAAACAATCCCTGTCCTCATGGCACTTAGAGTCCTGGGGGGAGACAGACAGCGACCAATCAGGTAAAGGCACAGTGGGCCCGGCAAAGTGCTATGACCAGAGGATGAATTTTCAACAGGTGACGTGAACCTGGGTTGCGGCATCTTCCAGAGCTCATGGCCCCCGGTTTGCCGTGTTGAGAGTCCAGAGGGAGGTGCCGAGGGGCTACCCCAATCCACAGAGACCACCAATAATCGCAGACAACATGTATGCAGCACCTTCTGGATGATGGGCCCTTACATTCACCATCTCGTTTAATCCTCACAATAACCCTACGAAAGTAGGAAGGCCTATTAGCCCCATTTTGCAGGTGAGAAAACCAAGGCTCAAGGTCAGGTAGCTAGAGAACACAGGACTGACCCAGGTCTGCATGCTTATGTGCTCTACCTCCTGGGACCCTCTGGTGAGGATTATGGATGGTGGCTGGGTGGTATGGGGGAGCTGCTTTGGGGGATAAGGTGGCAAAGCTGAGAAGTCCAGGCCCTCCATCCCTGCTCCAGTGAAAGCAGCTCCACTGTTCCGTGTTGTGCCTTTGTGTTGTGCCTTTAAGGGACTATGTTAAATTTCACTTGAAAAACAGTTACAAAAACCAAACCAAACCAGATGGCATGGTGTTTCAGAGTGTGTGGCCTGAACTGAGAAAGTCCCAGTCCCAAGTCCCCACTTAGTGACCTGGAGAGCTAATAATAGGTCCTACCTCATGGGGACTCATGGGGGATTCCATGAATCAAGCCCGTAAAGCCTTAGCACGGTGCTGGGAACCGAGTAAATACTCAGTGGGGTGCTATTTGCAAGGAAAGATTTGCCTTTATCAAAGGGGTCTGTTGTTGGAGAAAAACCATGACTCTAGGCAGGGGGGAGACTTTGAAGGCTTTGAACAGGGTGAACCCACTCAAGTTTGTGCTTGTGGAGAAGCCCCTAGGCCGGCACCTACAGCCATCGGGGGAGCTGTTCCGTTTGCCACAGAACTTGAACTTGGTAGATAAGTCTGGTGGGGCAGGGGGGCGGGGGCAGGAGGCAGGGCAAGAGAAATGCCGTTGTGGGTTTTCTCTGAAAGGAAAGCCTAGGAGAAGGAAGTGGACAGCGATAAGATTAGGGATTGTTACAACATGTTCTGGAGCCATAAATCCTGGTTTATTTTACCCACTTTACCAGAAGGATTAAGTTGATTCTGAGAGGAACCAGAAGAAAGGAGAGAGGCTGCCTCCCAGGGACAAGTGTGAGAAGAGCTGAGGTCCAGCCTGGGGAGAACCAGCCTCTCACTCTGAGCCCAGTTTCTTTCTCCAGCACCCCTGGACGCAGCCCATCCTGTCCGTGCTTGAACCTCTCCAGTGACGGGAAGCTCACTCTCACACAGGGTAACCTGTTCCGACAGGTTTATCTCTGAACGTTCAGAAAACCTTCTTGTCCCCCAAGTGCAGATCTTCCCCCCAGTAGCTTCTTTCAATAATTCAGTGGATGATTATATGGAAACATATTTTTAATATGTTTATTTTGAATCCAATAAAAATGCTAAATTTTCTTGTTAATTTAGATAACATAGTTGTAGATCATTTGGGGTTTCTCTATATATACTAATTATAGCACCTTTGAAAGATGACTTTTATTTCTTTTCCAACTCTTACATCTTTTATTTCTTTTTCTCGCCTCACTGCACTGGATAAGACTGCCAGTAAAATGTTGAATAAAATGGGTGCAGTGGGCATCCTTGACATCCTGATCTCAAAAGGAAAAGCTTGCAATATTTTACCATTAATTATGGTAGCCACAGACATAATCTTTATCAAGTTATGGTAATTCCCTTCTGTTCATAATGTTGTAGATTATCATTTTTTTTTAGTTTTAAAATCATGACTAAATATAAATTTTTTATCAAATGGTTCTCTGCGTGTAGTTTTTGTCCTTTAATCAGTTTATGTGCTGAATTGTATGAATAGATTTTCTATTGTTAAATCAACCTTGTGTTCCTGGGATTAGCCCACTTTTGTGGTATCCTTTTATATAGTGATTTATGTGGCTAACACTTTATTAAGGAGTTTTCATTTATATTTATGAGTAAAATTGGCCTGTAACTTTCTTTTCTTGCTGTATCCTTTTGCTGTTTTGGTAGGCAGGTTATGTTACTCTCATAAATGAATTGGGGATTATTTACTGTTTCTCTATTCTCTAGAAGACTAAAATTGTTTCTTCTTTGAATGTTGGATAGAACTGGCCAGTGAAACCATCTAGACTTAAAGTTTTCTTAATGAAAGGGATTTTCAGTGTTCTTAATTATTAGAGGACTCTCTAGGTTTTCTATTTTGTCTTGAGTCAAAATTGGTATATTACACCTTTCCAGGTTGTCCGTTTCATTTAAACTTTCAAATGTATTGACTCAAAGTTGTTCAGAATACCCTCGTTTTTCTTTAATGCTAGCAGCCTCTGTAGTGATGTCCCACTTTTTATTCCTAATATTGTTTTCTTGGTGCCAGTTCTGTTTTTCTCTAGACCAATTTCCTTCAGGGGTCTATCAATTTTACTACCTTTTCAAAGAACTGTCTTTTGGCTCTGTTTTAATCTTTGCTTTCTTATTTGTTTTCTGTTCATGCCTTTATTATTTACTTCTTCCTACTTTTATTGGATTTGTCTTGACATTCCTTTTTTTTTGGCTGCGTTCTGTCTTAATTGCTGCGCGCAGGCTTTTCTCTAGTTGGAGCAAGCGGGGGGCTACTCTTCCTTGCAGCTCGCGGGCTTCTCATTATGGTGGCTTTGCCCATTGTGGAGCACGGGCTCTAGCTGTGGGGGCTTTAGTAGTTGTGCCTCGTGGGCTCTAGAGCACAGGCTTAGGAGTTGTGGTGCATGGGCTTAGTTGCTCTGTGGCACGTGGGATCTTCCCAGACCAGGGATCGAACCCGTGTCCCCTGCATTGGCAGGCAGATTCCCAACCATTGCACCACCAAGGAAGTCCCATGCCTTGACATTCTTCTTACGACTTCTTGGAGTCGATGTTTATTTTATCAATTTTCAGCTTCTTTTCTTCTCTGACATATGTATCTAAGACTATAAATTTCCCTCTATGTACTGATTTACCTACACTCACAAATCTTTATATGAATTAATTTGCTATCAGTTCATTCAAAATATTTTTTAGCTTCCTTTATCAGTTCTTCTTTAACCCATAGGTTATTTAGAAGTGTATTTAAAATTTTCCTAGCATATGGAAATTTCTAATTATCTCTTATTATTGATTTATACCTTAGTTATAAGAAATAGCTGGTTAGCTAATATGCTCTATATGATTTTGGTTCTTTGAAATTTGGTGAGACTGGCTTTATATATAGCCCAGGTTATAGTCAAATTTTGTAAATTGTCTTATGTGTCTGAAAATAAGGTGTTGGACACAGAGTTATCTATGTATGTCTATTAGGTCAAGTTTTTTCACTGTTTTGTTCAAATCCTCTGAGTAGAGACTATAGGTTCCCACTCCGGCCTGGTTTTCCTCTCTTTTCTGGAGACATAGGCAGACTACACTTCTCAGTATACTTAGAGATGGGAGAGAATGTGTGACCAGTTCTAGCTAAAGAGATGTGAATGAAAATGATATGTGTAACTTCTGAGCCAAGGCAATTAAGAGCCAGTGTGCTTCCTCCACACTTTGTCTTCTTTAGAAGCATCTGTGGGAACTACAGAGTGAGATGGCAGAGGCATGTGATGAGAGCAGACTGGATCTCTGGGTCACTCCTTGGAGGAGAACTGTCCTGAGAATTGCCTGACTTCACTGGACTTTGTGTGACTGACAAATAAACCTTTGTTGAACCAAGCCACTGAGACTTTGGAGTTTTTTGTTACTGAGGCATAACCTATCCCTATCTGATAAATACATCTTTTATATCCATACTGACTTGTCTCCATGTTCTGTCAAATACTGAGAGAGATGTATTGAGTTATCTTTCTATCAATTTTTGTTTTGAAACTATGTCATTAGGTGTATATAAAATTAAGATAGTTATAAATTAAAACATTTACCATTATACAGCAGCCTTCTTATCTCTAGTAATACTTTTAATGATAAAGTCTCTTTTATTTTATGTTAATATAGTCACACCACCATTCTTTTGTAAACTATATTTTATTACATCCTTTTACTTTCAATCTTTATATATCCTTATGTTTCCTGTATGCTGCTTGTAAACCACGTATAGTTGTATTTTTCAAATCCAAGCTATACAACGATCTTTATATTTTAACTGAAGCATTTAGTCTTTTGATATTTAATATAATTATTGATGTATATGGGTATAAATCCACTCGCTTATTTTGTGTTTTCTTTTCATCTCACCCTTTCTATGTTATTTTTCTATTCTTTTTGGCTATTCTGAATTGATTATTTTTTAATTCTATTTCCCTTCTCGACCAGCTTGGAGATTATACATCTTTTCTATTTTTTAAATGTTGTCCTTGAAATTACAACATGAATATTTAAATTTATATAATCAGTACCTTTTATCTTTTCCCAGCCACTGCAATGCTACTTTGACATATATGCCGTAGTTTTCATGTATTATAATTCTATCAAATACTAAAGAGAGAAAGAAATTCTACCAGACATTGATATTATTGTTTATATATAGTTAATGTTCAAATAGACCTGCAGATGTATTTATCAGTTTCTTTGCTCTTCATTTCTACTTTTATCTCAAGCCTTCCATCAGGGTTAATATTCCTTTTACACAGAGTATATCCTTTAGAATTTAATGAGGTTCTATGAGCAGAAAGTTCTGATTTTGTTTGTCTGAAAATGTCTTTATTTAAACTTTGTTCTTGAAGTACATTTTGGTGGGTATAGAATTTTATTTGGGTAGCTATTTTCTTTTGGCCCATCAAAGATAGCATTTCACCATTACCTGGCTTCCATTGTTGCTATTTAGAAGTCAGCATCACCTGTCATTCTTTTGAAGGTAATTTATTGTATTCTCTAGATGCTCCGTAGATTCTTCTCTTTGTCTTTAATGTTCTTCAGCTTTTCTATCATGTATTTAGACATGGATTTATTCTTTAGCTGGGGGTTTGTTGGGATTCTTGAATTTGTGGATTATTAGCTCTCATCAGTTTTGGAAAGTTCTCAGTCATTATCTCTTCAATTATTGTGTCTGCCTCTTCTTCTCTCTTACATCCTTCTGAAACTCTTAATAAACGTATTTTAGACTTTCTCGCCCTGTCTTCAATGCCTTCCCAATTCTCTTTCATGTTTTACATCTATTTCTCTGTGGTGTATTCTGGATCATTTATCTTCTGCTTCTCTAATTCTCTCTTCAGTTCTGTCTAATCTGCTATCAAGCTCAATCATTGAGTATTAAGTTTCAGTTATTAATAGTTTTCATTTCTAGAAGTTCTGTTTGGTTCTCTTTTAATTGTTCTAGGCACCATTTATGCTTTCCTGTACCATGCAGATATTTGCAAGATCATACTCCTTCCTTCTTGCTGTTCCCTGTCTGGATTGCAAATCCTCACTTATCCCTACCCATCCTCCACACCTGGATGTAAGTCTCACCTCCTTCCAAAAACTTTGGCCGACAGTTACGATGGAAATTAAAGCCACATTCATCATTTAATCATTTTGTGTTTACTCAACAAAAAAAACCTACTAAGTGCTAGGCAGTTTCTACAGGGGATACAATGATGCATCAGGCCTGGAACCTGCCATTGAGAAGCTGTGTCCTGGGAGGAAGCTGATATGAGAAAAAGGAAATGTAGAATGAAATCTGTATACCTTCCTTGAATGCCTTTTGTGTGCCAGTCACTTGGCGGGTTCTGAGTACACAGAAGGGAACAAGATACAATCTCCTCCCTCCAAAAGGTTACAGTGTAGTAGCAGAGATGAAATGAGGACTTAAATAATCATGTGAAATGTAATAAGTGCCAGACACATGATGGATGCCTTGTAAATTATCTCTGAGTGAATGATGTGAGTTAATGTGGCAATTCAGAGGAGAAAGGAATTACTTCTGATGGGAATGGATCAAGGAAATCTTTGTAATGACATTTGAGTTGGGCCTTAGCAATCAGCTATTTTGGGGGCATTCAGATAGCAAGGAGAAGGTAGGGGCAATCCAGGTATTGCATGAAAAAAGGCATGGAGTATCTTTTTATTTTTAAAAAGATATAATTATTGAGATATAATTTATTGAGATATAATTTACGTACCATAAAGTTCATCTATTTAAAGTGTACGATTCAGTAGTTTTAAGTATATTTGAGTTGTGCAACCAACATCATAATATAATTTTATAACAATTTTCATCATCCCAGAAGAAAATACTCATTAGCAGTCACTCCCTATCCTCTTGACCCCACCCTTCCCCATCCCCTGACTCTAGGCAACCACTCATCTATTTTCTGTCTATTTGTCTATTCTGGACGTGTCATATAGAATGGAATCATAGAATATATGGTCTTTTCATTTAAGATAGTGTTTTCAGGTTTCATCATGTTGTAGCATGTATCAGTACTCTATTCCTTTTTATTGCTGGATAATATTCCATTGTATGGATATACCACATTTTATTTACCCACTCATGAGTTGGTAGACATTTAGGTTGTTTCTACTTTGTGTGTGGGGGGGTGGGGGTTGCTTGTACTTTTAAGCTACTATGAATAATGCTGCTATGAGTATTCATGTTCAACTTTTTGGGTGGACGTATGGTTTTTTTCTCTAATTCCACTAGGAATGGAATTGATGAATGAAATGGTAACTCTATGTTTAACCTTTTGAGGAACCATCAAACAGCTTTCCAAAGCAGCTGCACCATTTTATGTTTCCAGCAGCAGTGTATGAGTGTGCCAACTTCTCCATATCCTTGCCCACACATATTATCTGTTTACTGATTATAGCCATCCGGTTGCTCTGAAGTGGCATCTCTTTATGGTTTTAACCTTCATTTCTTAATGTCTAATAATGTTGAACATCTCTTCATTTGTTTATTAGCATCTGTATATCTTTTTTGGAGAAATGTCTCCAAGTCCTTTGCCTATTTTAAAATGTGGTTATTTGACTTTTTATTAATGAGTTGCAGGAGTTCTCTATATATTCTGGGTACTAGACTCTTATCAGATAGATGATTTCAAATATATTCCCCATCCTGTGTGTTGCCTTTTCACTTCTGGATGGTATCCTTTGAAACAAAAGTTTTAAATGTTTATAAAGTCCAATTTATCAATCTTCTCTTTTATCACTTGTGCTTTTAGTGGTGTGTCAATTGTTCTATTTTTTAACCTGGATGCTGGTTTCATGGCTGGGTTCAGTTTATGATTTGTGGACTTTTCTGCACATGTACTTAAGGCTTTTTGTTAAGGGGTGATAAAATAATTGCAGCTTCTTCCCCTGGGTCATTGTGGGGACCGAATGGGCAAATGCCTGCACAGTGCTCGGCACAGCATCTGGCTCCCCTCAGTGCTAATACACAGCAACTGTTATTGTTCTTTTATTGTTAAAATCTAGCTCTGCCCCTGATTGAGTGGGTGATCTTGGCCCCAAGTCACTTCACCACGTCAGACCTCACTTTCCTCATCTGTGAAATGGGTTAGTATTACCCACTTCACCAGGACCACCAGGTGCCTCAATGATACAAGATACAACATCATCGAGCTTCAAATCTGCCCCAAGGACACCATCACGAAGCTTTGAGTCAATAAAACAGGAAAAAGGGGAAAAAAAACCAGTCATGACTGAGGAGAGACAAATTGGCAGCGCTGTGATCATCTGGGTGACTGCCAAGAGCTGGCTGTGGGCCGCTCAGAGTTTCCATGAGCAGAGCTGACCAGGCCTGGGAAGGAATGAAGGGGGAGTTGGCTGACAGAGAGTTGGCTTCCATGTGGAGCTGGGTGTACCAGGCTTGGGCAGGGCTGGAGCTTGAGCCTAGCCGGGCAGGGGGCAAGGAAGCTCATTCTGGAATGATCAGAGACCAGCCCTCCCTCTCCTCCTCAGCCCCCCACACTGGCTGCCCCTGTTCTATTTCAGTCTCCCTGTCTTTGCCCAAAATATCCTCCCCAGCCACCTCCACCTCCTCCGCCCCTGTCTTGCCTTTGAGGTCCCGCCCAGGAAGAATTCTCTGCCCTTCCCCCCTCACTGGGCATCTCTGCAGCCCCTCCCAAGCCTCCCTTCTGCTACCCTGGCATTATCACTCCCTCCCTGGGGTGGCTGGAGGGAGCTTCCTAAAGCATCAAGGAGATCATATCACCTCCTGCTCACAACCGTCCAGTGGGAACCACTGCATGGTAATAAATTCCAAACCCTTCTCTGGTCTCAAGGTCAAGTCAAGGTTTCAAGGGGCTTGAAGCTTATACCATTGGAGAGGGAAGCATTCATTAAAGTACAACATGCATATAGAAGAACATACGTCATAAGCATATGGCTGGATGAATTCCCCCAAATTGAACACACCCATGTAAACCGGCCCCCAGCTCAACAATCAGCCCAGCATCAACACCCCAGATGCCTCCCTGATGCCCCTTTCCAGTTACTAACCGTTCCCTAAAGGCAACCACTGTCTGACTTCTCACATCATAGATGAGTTTGCCTGGGGTTGAACTTCATATGAATAAAATCATTCAGTGTACCGTGCATCTGGCATCTTTCCTTAACATGCTTGTGAGATTCAACTAAGTTGTTGCATGTAGGTGTCATTTATTTTTTTATCATTCTTTCTTGTAGTGTCACTTTGAATGACTATACCAATTTATATATCCATTCTGCTAGTGTAGGACTTTTAGGCTGTTTTCAGCTTTGGGGTATTATGAAGAAAAAAAAAAAGACTGCTAGGAACATTCTTGCACATGTCTTTCAGAGAATATATGGACTCATTTCTGTTGGGTAAACATCCATGAGTGGAATTGCTGCCTTATAAAGATAAATGATTGTACATTTAGAAGATATGGCAAATAGTTTTCCAAAGTGGTCATAACTATTTACATTCCCCTCACAGTCACATAGGAAAGTTCTTATTGTTCCATATTTTCACCGACAATTCGAATTTTTTTTTTCTTTTGCTTTGCATTTTAACCATTCTGGTGAGAAGGCTGTGTTGTCACATCATGGATTTAGTTTTAATTTGGGGCGGGGGGACCATCTTTAATAAAAAAGAATATAAGATAAAATTACAAATATAAAATTGAGTACAAAAGTGATTATTTATGAAGAATGTGAAAAGAAATCATAATAAATTGCTGGAGACTTGCTAGTTTCAGATTCCCTTCTTCTGGGCATTTTTCAAGCTATTTCCCAGAAATGCTTACATTGAAATTCTTCCTGATAGCAATCTGGCTCCCCTCCCTGCCTGCAGTACTCCACAGCTGCCTGTGATCTTTGTGTGAACAAGGCCCCACACAAGTGAGGGTCCCAGAACCTAGAGCATCAGCTTTCTGGGAAATGGCCTCTGCCCCCACCTCCCCCACCCCTAACCTGCCCCCAACCCTTCCCTGGGCTGGTTCCTCCTCCCTAGGGTTTCAGCTTCCACATCACCTTCTCAGAAGGCTTTCCCTGACCTCCTTGTTGAAGAAGACCCTCTTGTTTTGTAAGTCCACATCACAAGACAGATGACAACAGAGCAGGAGGTTCGGGGCAGTTGCTGTGAACCCAGCCTGCCGGGTTGGCATCCTAGCTTCCTTGTTTTCTAGCTGTGTGACCTTGGACATGTCACGTAACCTCTCTGGGCCTCAGTTTCCTCGCCCACAGAGTGGAGAAGGTAATACTAGCTCCCGCCTCACAGGGTGTTATGAGGACCCAGCAAGTTCATGCATGTGATGCATTTAAAAGGGTGCTTGGCACCCTTGCTCTCATGATTGTGCTGACGGCCCCATTATCCTGAGCCTTAGTCTTTTTTTCTGACACATCTCACTTCACACTGGTGATCTGCTTGAATACTCTGTAGGACAGGCCTGCCATGGTGACCACTGTATCCCCAGGGCCTAATGCAGCACCTGGTCCACAGCTGGGGCAAAAAAAGTTGTTGTTGAATGAATGAGTCTCCTCTGTGTACCTCAAATCCATTCTGATGACTCCAAGACAGCCACACCCCAGTCCAGGCCACCTCATCCTTTCCCTTCAGGCAGCAGCCACCTCTGCTGACCCCATAGCTACCACTGGTTAAATAAATGAGCCTCAGTCGCTCGCCTTGATCTTGCCTTTCTCATTCATGGCTGGAGTTCCTGTTGGCTTCCATCTCTACAGCCCTTTACAGTTTATAAGGCCTGTCCCCATCATAATCGCGTCCCTGGGCTGGGTGACAGGGCAGTAATTGGAGCTCCAGTGCGACAAAGGCCTGGAGAGGGAAAGTGGCTTCCTCAAAATCACACAGCAAGAGAGAGCGGGGAGATGGGACACAGGCCCAGGACTCCTGGGGAGGGGCTGCCCACACTTGGTCGGAGGCCCTCTCTCATCCCTTCTGGAGAGCACCTCAGGCTGAGCACATAGTAGGCTCTTAGGCTTGTTCAAGACAAGTGGAAAGAGAAAGTCCTTGGGTTCAGCCTTGGATCTGGGACCATGGACCCACCCCTGCCCCATCTGTGCCTGTTTCCCCATCTGTAAATGGGCTTCACTTACCAAGTGAAGGCGGATCCCCGTCTCACCAGGTCTGGCTGGCATTTCTCCTTGGTCTCTCTGTATGTTTACTCCAGATGACTTTGGAATGAACTGACGTGGAGTTGGGAACTGAGTAAGGGCCTAGAGAGAAACTGGGATTTCCACTGTGCCTCTGGTATCCTTGACATGGAGCAGTGGCTGAAAGCAATGTTTGGAAAAGCATCTCTTCTCCCATTTTTAAAGGCTGTTGAGGAAACGTTGCGCTTGTGGCCAGAGTGCAAAGATCCCATGAACGATTAGGGGTTTACTAGCCCTGGGGGACCCCCAGACTCCACAGGCTGGGCCAGGAGCCTATGTGGCCATGGATATGATGCCCACATCAGTGGTGTTTCAGCACTCCTCTGCTGCTACTCTCTCCTCTCCCCTGGGGCAGCAGGGCCAACTAAGGCCCAGAGAAGGGAAGAGCTTTACCCAAGGTCACCAGCACACCCAGGCAGACCTCCTGAATCTGAATCAAGTCAGATTCTGGGGCTCAGCCTTCTCCTTTTTTCCCCCTGTTCATTATTTATTTTTAAACAGCTTTATTGAGATACAGTACATATACCTTGCAACTTACCCTTTTAAAGTGCACGATTCAATGGCTTTTAGTATAAAATTGTGCATCTATCATTACAATTAATTTTAGAACATTTTCATTACCCCAGAAAGTAACCCCATGCTTTTTAGCTGTCACCCCCTCCCAGTCCCTCCAGCCCCGCAGCCCCAGTCACTAATCAACTTTCAATCTCCATACATTTGCCTCTTCCGGACATTTCATATAAATGAACTCATACAAATGTGGTCTTTTGTGACGGGCTTCTTTTCACTGATTATAATGTTTTCAAGGTCCATCTATGGTGGAGCATGTATCAGTACATCGTTCCTTTTTCTTGCCAAATAATATTCCATTGTATGGATATGCCACATTTTATTTATCCATTGGTTGACTGATGGACATTTGGTTTGTTTCCACTTTTTGGCTATTATGAATAAAGCTGCTATGAACATTTACATACAACTTTTTGTGTGGTTATATGTTCTCAGTTCTCTTGGGTTTATACTTAGGAATGGAAGTGCTGGGTCATATGGTAACTATGTTTATGAGCCCAGCCTTTTAGCTCTGGCTTTCTCAGACCTTGGGGGCTGCTGATGGGAGACTTGTTACTCCCAGTGGCCAGGGTCTGTGGATCAAGTCTCCACCCCACTTTGGACTTAATTTTAGAAACTTCAAGTACTATGTTTTCTGAACTTGAGACATTTTCACAGGCTGAGTGTACTTGTTTACCTAGCACCCAGATGGAAAAAATCAAAGCCATCCCAGTGCCCCAAAAGCCCCCTCGTGCTTCTGTCCAGTCTTTCCCCTGCCATGGAAAACACGACCCCAACTTCTAACACCACAGATGAGTTCATGAACTTTGTCCGAGTGGAATTATGTGGATCGTGGTCTTTCATGTCTGCCTCTCTTGCTCAACTTCAGGTTGTCAGAGTTCCTGCGTTCTCAAGGCTGTATGCACCACCTTTTTTGTCATTCCTTCTGCTTTTAATGGAACACTTTGGACTTGGCATCTTGAAACAAGACACAGGGCTTCACGGTCTCGTGGGCGTGCGTCTCTGTGTGTGTTCTCAGGCCTGTCCGGGAGGGAAGTGGGGAGGCTGGGAAAGTGTATGTGATGACCTAGTCCTGGCCCCAAGGCCCATGTGCCTCTAGGAGGCCCCTACCTGGCCCTCCCACTTAAGCCTCTCCTCTTGGACTCTGTCAAAGTTCTGTTATTCTGGGTTTGACTTGAGGCCAAGGGGCGGAGCTGGCAGGCATCCCAGGTAAACAAGAGCAGCTGGAAAGGAGAGGGACTCTTGGGGGTGGAAAGATAGACCTGATCAGACCTCCATTCCACAGGGGCTTTTTTGGAGGCCTGTGCCCCGTGTATCCTAGCACTTGGTGGGAGGGGAGGGTTCCAGTAGAAATCGGGCCTCCTCTAGGCTAGGCCGTGCCCTGGGGAAGGCAGGCTGCCTGGGTTCAAGTCTCCCCACTCTGCACCTTACCAGCTGTAAAATGGGGGGAAAAACTGGATAGGATTGTTTCAGAAGTGAAGAACTCAGTGCATATAAATGTTGCTGACCTGGAGGAAAGTGGGCTGTTATGGTTAGAATGTTCCAGGAGCCAGCTGAATATTTTATGGACACTGTTATATCGAACTTACACACCAGTCATGAAAGTAGACACCAAATCATCCCCATTCGACAGATGAGGAAGCAGAGGCACAGAGAGGTTGAGAACCTGCCTTAAGCCACACTGTGAACCCGTGGCAGAGCCAGGATTTGATCCCAGGTCTGCTTGGCTCCAGAATCCAGGCCCGTTTGGCTCCAGAATCCAGGCCCCTGCCACCCGGGCTATGAGCCGAGCTTTTGGTATGGGCCCAGTAGCTCTGAGCTGCCGCGGAGCTGTGCCCAGCACTGTTGTGTAGGGCCCCAGACTCAACTCTTGCCTCTGGTTTGTGGAGAAGGAGCTCAGGCTCTTTTCCCCTGTCTCTAATGGGCCCACGTGACCAGCAAAACCTTCCTCCTTCCTGGGTTCCTGGCTAGTGAGCTCTCAGGGGTGGGGCAGGCCTAGGGGGTGGTCAGGAGGGGCCTCCCAATCTGTCCAGCATTGGCAGACCTGGCCGGGGCAGCCCTGTCTCTCTTTAGGAGGCGAGGCAGTCAGGCCTGGGAGCTAGAGTCAGCAGTACCGCTTGGTCCACTTGGTGACCCCCTTGTGTGAGGTGTGCCCTGACTCTGCTCTTGGGGTGCTCCAGAGCATGGGCCAGGCACATCAGCAGCTGGTCCTAAGCCAGGCTAACCTGAGTGTTGTAAAGGGCTCTCTACCATATGCCAAGGGGAACAGAGCTTGAAGCAGTTGGCTGCAGTCCAGGAAGGCTTCACAGAGCAGGTCTCCCTGGAGCAGGGTTTTGAAAGCTGAGTTCCTTAGGTGGAGATGATTGGAAGGGTGTTCTTACAAAGGGAGCAGCCATAGGTATCGGCTACTCAACTCCATGCCCCCAAGCCCTTGCCTCACCATCTCTGTTTTTCAGGGGCTGGAAGCCTGGAAATGATATTTGCCAGAGCCCCTCGCTAGCTATTTCTGGTGAGGATCTGCCAGTGGGGAGAAGGCAGGAGGATGAGAGATGCCAGCCTGCCTCTGGCTCCTACCAGGGCTGACTTCGGCAGGATTTGTAGATTCGGCAGCTCTGTTGGTTCCAGAGCTGGAGTGACAGTGCCTCCAGCAGCTTGGTGGTGGGGACTGGCTCCTGGGCTCCTGAGCATCCTGCGTGGCAGCTGCTTCCCGATTTCTGGGTACCACTCCTTCTCCCTCTGCTCTTCCAGCATCTCAGATGTTTTTGGAGTCAGTTTCCCTTGTAAACTCCCTCTCCACCTGAAATAGCCGAGTGTTTTCTATTTTCTTGCTGGTCACTAATTGATAAAATGCTCAGGCCATCAAGGCCAGACCCAGGTGTAGTTTTTAAGGAACAGAAAGATTTAGCACCCCGAAAATGTGATGTCACACTTTGAGTTTGATTTATTTTTTGCGTGCATGTCAGATGTTTCAACATGGGTTTCCTGAAGGCAGAGACTGTCTTCCATCACCTATTTAATCAACAAACATTGATTAGTGCTTCATTGGTGGGGAATGAGATGAATGACCAAATCCCCACGCTCCTGGAATCAGTCTAGACTTGGAACCATTCAACTGAAACTGAGTCCCCTGAAACTGAGTTCCCCTGCTGAGTTTATGATTCATCTTTCTCTGTCCAAAACTTTATTCACTTTCTTGTCCCACCCCTGTTCCCCTAAGGATTGAAGAGTATCAACAAAAAGAGGGGATTGAAACCAAGCAGGACCTTGTGGGGTCTTCCCAGGTACAAAAGTCCCTCTGTGTCCCCTGTTTCTTGTTTGTAAAAAAAAGGCTTTAGTCTCCTAGGCCTTCCCTGAGTTCCAAAGAGCAGACCCAAGCAGTTAATGATGAAGACCATAGAGTCACAGGGCTCCCAGTTCCTCCTGAAAGGATATAGATAACGATCTGATGCATATCTTTGAGTTGCTCTGTAGAAACTAAGAACCCCCGCCCTGCCCAGGTGGAGGATGGCGGCTACATGCTGACCACAAGCACGTACCCCAGACTGGTTGGAACCAGAAGGTTGAGATTCCTGAAACATCACCTGTTACCTCACCACCAACCAATCAGAAGAAGGTCCACAAGCTGATCACGCATCCTGAGACCATATCCCCTCACACTGTCTTTCCCCTGAAAGCCATCGGGGTGTTCAGGTCTTTTGAGCATGAGCTGCCCATTCTCCTTGCTTGGCGCCCTGCAAATAAAACCTTACTTTGCTGCAAACACCCACTGTCAGAGTTTGGCTTTCTGTGTGGCAGGCATACGAGCCCTTGCTTGGTAACACAATGTAGTAGCCAGTAGCCACCTGCAGCCATGGAGCACTTGAAATGCAGCTAGTTCGAATTGAAACAGGCTGTCTGTGTAAAATACACACCACATTAAAAGACTTTGTATGAAAATTAAGAATGTAAAATATCTCACTCATAATTTTTATGTTGATGATGTGTTGCAATACAATATTTCAGACATATTAGTTTAAATTAAATGCATTATTAAAATGTATTTTACCTGTTTCTTTTTCTCTTTTTAATATGGCCACTAGAAAATTTAAATTACATATATGGCTTGCATTTGTGGCTCACGTTATATTTCTACTGGACAGTACTGGTCTTATGGGAGCTGAGTTGAAACACACTGATCCAGCATTTATTAGTGTCTGTTTAAGAGATTCTTGGTCTCTGCCCTTGGGACTTCAGACAGGATGGGGAGCGGGACAGGTATATCAACATGGAACTAAAAGTCACTGTGATAAATGTTTGAGTTGTCCATGTTCCAGGGTTCTGAGAAGAAATCTGGGTAGGCTTCACAGAAGAGGTGACTTTAGTGTTAAGCATTATAAGATGAATAGGAGTTCACAAGCTGGGTAAGGAAAAAGAGGGGCACTCCAAGCTAAGAGGTTGACAAGTACACAGGATGTTAGAAGAGATACAGGTAGTTCATTCTGGTCTGAACATGGTTTGTTTGGAGAAGAGGCTGGAGGTGGAGCTGGACAGTTGTAGAGCATTGAATGCCAGTAAAGTTTAGATCTGAGGGAGGCGCTGAGGCTAGGGAAAGGCTCTTAGGCAGGAAGTGGCTGGTCCAGATGTTAAGTGAGCTCACCCACCCAGCCTCCTCAAAAGCATGCAGCGAACAGACCAGACCTGGTTTGAATGTGAAAAATAAACTCTTTTATTTCAGTACTTGCTCTTTGTGGCTCAAAAGCACATCTACTGCTTGCTTGGAACCCAAAAGTATTTATAAAACCATAGAGAAATCGAGCAATATGTATACAGAATAGAACATATATATTTCGGCTCAAGTGCTTCTTCCTGTGCAAAGCAGAAAGTTCTAAGTGCATCAGCGTGACTTTCCCCAAATCCCTCTCTGGGATTTGGGGGACTCTGGAGTCTTTGACCCCACTCCAGATACAGAATTCTCCCCACTTCCGTCTTCCAGGCTGAGGGAGGCCCAGTCACATGGAGAGAACGAGGGGTAAAGTCAGAGATAGCAACTTGTGGGGTCCCCGAGCTTAGTCAGGGGCAAAGGCTGTGTTCCAGGGCCCTGGCTCTTCAAAGAGGGGTTGGCTGAGAAGCCAGCCTTGTTGGTGAGTGACCAACACAGGCAACTAAGGCTCCTGTGAAGTCTACACATTGTGGTGGGTGGGGTCATGGGTAGGTCAGGGGCCTCCGGGGCTCTTTTCCCCTAGAACTGGGCTCTGAAGGAAGATGCCTGGGCACAGGTGGGGGACTCAGACAGGGCTGGGGGCAGGAAGGTGGTCATGGTCATGGTCTCATTCTCCAAAACATCCTGGCCTGTGACCTAAGGCTCTGTGAAGCCAGGGAGTAAGACTCAATGTCATTGGCAAGGCTGAGTCACATAAGGCACCAGAAGTGCAGAGCTGAAGGGGCCTTGGAGATGAGCTGGTTCAACCACTCTGTGACCGATGAGCAGACTGAGGCCCAGAGAGGGGAAGGCAGTGGCTGGCCAGACTTGGGGCTCAAACCCAGGGCTCTAACCCCTCCAATTTCCTCCCCACCTCCTCATCCTAACTAGATCCTTTTTGATCAGGCCCCAGATGGCTTCTCTGACAGTCAGGTCAGGGCTGGTGTGGTGAACAAGGCCCTGGACTCAGAGTCAGAAAGCATGGCTCCACTCCCGTACCTTCAGGCTTGCAAGTACCAGCGGTGCCAGGCTGGCCACCTCCCTTCTCCAAGCTGCAGTCTCCTCACTGACAAAGCGGCTCCCGCTCTGCAGTTTTCCATGGCAGTTACATGGGTTGGTGGCCGTGTGAGCCCAGGAAGCACTTAGTAGGTGCCTCACAATTGTGGCGTGCGGGGGTACTATTGGGCCAGGGCTGCTGGGAAAAGGGGGGAGCTTGGGTCTGGACTATTCCTGGGACCCTCCCGATCTGCACCTGCTCAGGCTCTGCCAACGGCCCCTGGGGCCTGGGCACAATCTGGGGAAGGGGTTCAGGACACCCCAGGGAGCTGAGTTCCTTGATCTGGTCACTGGGCACACTGTTTTTCGCCTGCTCCCAGGGAAGGGGCTCTGGAGTTGATCAAACAATATGGCAGGTGGTCAGTGGCTTTCCAAATGGCATCTGGGCTGGGAAGGGAGGCTGGAGTCCCTCCTCCCCGGCCCACCCCCCAGGCCCAGTCAGCCAAGATCAGGGCTCCTACTGTGGAGGCACAAAACATTCCTCACAGGTGAGGGAGGTGGGGAGCCAGGCTCAGGGGGACCAGATGGGCCGGAAGTACATTTGATTCCAAAGAGGCCCCATAGGCAGCCCACCCTGCCCTGGAGTCTGGGGCCCAATAAGGGGCAACTTTTGCTCATTACCTTGGGATAAAGATTGGGGTCAAGTTGGGGGCCCTCGGCTGGCACGGGGGCCCTTAGGAGGTGTTAACAATGACGTTCCTGAAGCCCTTCACGGCCTTCAGCCTGTCGCTCTCGAAGTTCACCACCAGCTTGTGGCGGCCCGCGTTCAGGGGCAGCAGGTCCACCCTCACCTTGACTTCCTCCCCCGCCTCCACGGGGTGCGGGCTGGGAGAGAGAGAGAAAGAGGGTGAGATCAGGGCCCTGGCCTGGTCCCTACAATGGGGACAGGCCAGGATGACACGTGACTACTGAGATCTTAGCCTAGAAACTCCATGGATGTATAGCTTTGTGCCGACAGAATAAAATGGGTCCCGCTCACCACTCTCCGAAGGCCTGGGCCATCTGCCCTCCTATGTGTAGAGGGGCTGGTGTGTTTGTGTGTGTGTGTGTGTGTGTGTGTGTGTACATGAAAGTGGATGGTGTGCTTGGGGGTAAGAGTGGATGCTCATGTGACCACATGCATGAAAATGCATTGAGCTGTACATACGTGACTTGCGTGCTTTACTCTATGTAAATTACAATGAAAAAGTGAAAAAGAAGAAGTGTGTATGCTCGTAAGTGTACGTATATATAAATATGTATCCATGAGGGTACACCACACAGGCACGCATGTACACCTGTGTGTATGTGAGAACTTGGGTGTCCCGAGGTGGGTGCTTAGTGAATGTGTACCTGTTTAGGTTTGTGAACACATGTGCACAGAACGCAGCTAACGTGTGGGTATTTGGGCATAGACACGGGGGAATATTAGGCAGGTGTGTGGGTGGGTGTGTGGAAAGGGAGAAGAGGGGGTTACGGGCCTGGGTTCAGTGCTGGAGGGCGGCCTTCCCCCTGCAGCATCTGCCCTCTGCTCCCAGGGCCCCAAGCTGGAGGGACCAGCACTTACATTTCCACGGTCTTCTGCTCCTTGGTCAGGCCCGCCCCCTCCACGGTGAAGGTGCAGCCTGACAGCGGCACGGTGAGCGGGTTCCACAGGGACACCTCAGCCACCAGCTTGCGATTCTGCTTGGGCTCTCCCAGGATCTAGAGGAGGCATGGGGCAGATGTCAGGGGAAGCACGGAGGGAGAGCAGCCCACAGCCCCTCAAGGGCATGCAGGGTCCCAAATGGGCCATCTCCATCTTTGCTGCAGTTTGGCCCAATGTCTGCCCAGCTCCGCCGCTAACATCCCTCGCCTCATCTGGAAAACACAGATGATGGTACCTGCCCAGGCCTCCTTCATGTAGCTGAAGTGAGGCTCCATGCAACCCACAGGATGTTTAAAATGCCTCCCTCATTCTAGGGTCTAGGGTGGAAAGATCAGAGTCTTTGGAGCCAGGCTGATCTCTGCCCCTTTCTCACTGTGTGACCTTGGCAAAGTTACTACCCTCTCTGAGCCTTGGTTTCTTCATAGAAGAGAAATGCCTGACTGCAGGGTTCTCATGAGGATTAACTGAGCTAATATGTGCAAGCTCCTAGCAGACTGTCTGGCACACAGTGCTCACTCCCTCCTGCTCTGCTCTTTACCATTTATTTGTAACTGCAGCGTTTGGGGATCTGGGGCTGTGACTCCTCCAAGTGAATCACTATGATGACCATGAAGTTGGTGATAAGAATAGTCAGTTTTTATTGAGCCCTCATAATGTGCTGGATATGGTTCTATGTGCTTCCTGTAGACGCACATTTAATCTTTACAACACCCATTTTATAGATGAAGAAATGGACTCCAGAGTCTGTGCCCTTAACAACACATCCTTTCCTGTCCCACCAGGGCCCCAGGACCTGGGAATCTAGCATTAGTAGTTTAGCTTTTAAGGGTCCATGAGTCTGAGATCCCTAAGTGCCATGATCCTACTACTCTGGGATTTTAGGATTCATTCCTAGAGGCTGTGAGTCCCAAATTCTGCTTCATGATGCTTTTCTTTGATGAACCTAGGATCTGAGGAACCTGGGGCATCAGAGATCTTGAGGTTGCAGGGAGGGAGGTGCATGCACGTGTGGGGACCTGTCCAGGGACCCAGGCCAGCCCTTACCCGAATCTTGATTTCTGGATTCTCCAGATAGATGTCCCTCTCAGCCAGCAGGTAGCTGTTGGCAGCTGGCTCGACGAACAGGCCCCGCACCTTGATGAGGTTCGACTCGGTCAGGTAGTCACAATACTTTTCGTAGAGGATTCGAAGGGGAATGCTCTTCTCTGCAGGAGGGGAGAGGGGAGAGCGCTCATGACATCTGAATCGTGGCCCCCACCTCTCCTATGGCATCTCCACAAGGCACAGAGAGGGCAAGGAATGAACTCGAGGTCACACAGCTGGTGAATAGAGGGGCATGTCCCAGCACTTGCCCTCACCTGCCCTGGCTCCAAGGCTCCCAAGGAGGAAGTGGGGAGGGGAGGCTTGGGCTTTAATCCTGCCTCTGCCCTTCACTGACTGGGGATGCTGGGCAAGTCACTCCACCTCTCAGGACCTCCATTTCCCCCCATGAGGTCGGTAGAATTGTACCCATTTACAGATGAGGAAACACTTCTGCCAGTAAGTGTTCAGATCAGGAGAGCTGGCCCTGCTTGGCCACTGTCTGACTGTGTGAGCCTGGGAAGATGACCTCCCCTCTCTGTTCCCTCTCTGTTCCCTGGGACATCTGGCACCCGCTGGGCACAGCTAAGATCAGAGGTCATTTCAGAGCAAAAGCCACACAAGTGATAGGGGTGAGAAAAAAGCCGGCAGGGCCAACCCCTCCCGCTGCAGAGAAGCAAAGTGTGGATTGCAGCCCCATTTCTCTGACAAGAACACTGAAGCCTTAGGGCACCAGGAGTCAGCTTACAGAAGGCAGGAAGGAGCAGTGAAAAGGGCACAGGACTGATTCTCCACAGGTCCTGCTTGTTCACTCGGTCGCAGGGAACCTTGGGAAAAATCCCTTCTGCTCCTCGGGCTTCCCCCCATCAAACAACAATGTTGGAGGGATGGTCTTGGGGCTCCATGGAGCCCAGCCAACCTCTCCTCACTGTCCCAGTGCCATGATGGGAGATGCTGTTTCTTCTTTTTCTGCCATCTGTCCCCTCCGTCCCTGCACTAGACCAGCATTTCCCAAACTCCAGCCATTCATGTGATTTTTCACATGTCTGAGTAACTCCTCATTAAATAATTTTTCTTTCAGTCCCCACGCTTTACACTTTTTAACCTTTTTTGCTTAGGGAACCTTTTCATCATTATTTGCAGAAAACCTGTCTCGTTTACCATAAGTAGAAGGAAGCTGGTAAAAACAAACCCCAGCAAACAAAGTCATGTTTATTCAATTCGGGCCGATATTCTCATCTGCTGAGGGCTCTGAGTTTGAGATCTGAGCTTACTGTTAAAGAGGGAGGTTAGCAAGGGTCTGGGGTGCCCGGGCCAGTGAGCACCCGTTGGGAGGTCCTCTCTAGGGCCGTGAAGGCCCGAACAGACGGTCACCTTCTCTCTGCATGAGTCAAGGTCCAGTTCCTGGCTGGGCACATTGGTGTTCCCCGTCCCACTCTCTGGAAAATGTGTGCCCAGCCCTCTAGTCACTCATTCCTGGGGTGGATCTGCCCCAACCTCTGCTCAGATGGCGTGGGGGGAAAACAAAAAAACCAAAGCTTCTGCCAAAAAGGACAAAAAGGAGTGAAAGTTCCTGGGTCAGGACCTGGTGGAGCAGAGTAGAAACTCTGACCAGCTTCACAGGAAAGAAGGAAACCATTGTCCTCCAGGAGCCTGGAGGAGGTGGCCCCAGCTGTTAACTTTTCCAGGAGGCTTAGGCCAGGGTGGGGCTGGACCTTTGAGAACTGCTGTCTACAGGCCAGGGGCCTTGGCCTTGGCTTCGGGCCAGATGCTGGCTGAAAGAGGGAAACATTTGTGGTTAGTGTCTATTCATTCCTTAGATGATTCCTTTGATCATCACAGAGATCACGCTGCCTGCATTCCTCATGACCCACCTGGAGGGGTGAGGGTATCCAGAGAGAGAGAAGGGATGGGTGGCAGGAAGGGAGAGAGCAAGGAGGCGGGGTGGGGTCAGCTGGATTCAATTCAGCTGTCCTAGGCCTGGCTTCCTGTCCGCTAGCACATGGAAATCCCCCAGATTTATCATCAAAGAATAACCAGCAACTCAGCCAAAGTTCAGGGTCTCACAGGGTGGGAGAATCACTCTCAGGTTGACTTTGGCCTTGGAGGCCTCAATAGGGCATCCTGGCCTAGGCCCACCTGAGGGCAACACGCAGTACCACTGCCCTTCTCTGCCCTCTCCCGACAGGCTGTGCCCCTCAGAGGTCTCCGTAGCAGGAGGGACCCCTCCGCTGTGAACACATCCCCAGGAAGAAACCCTGGCGGCTGTGGCTGAAGCAGAAGAATGCTGCGAAGGGCCTGAGGGTATCTGGGAGGCAAAGGGTGACCCAACAGCAGCCTGGGTGGAAGTTATTCTGGCATCCCTGGCTCAGGTCGGAGTTCACCTTATGATACACATTCCAGGAAAGGCACTTCCTCCCTTTGAAGCGGTTCTGAGCGTGAGGAAGAACTGACACGTGTGCATTCACACAAAAGGGCTGGAAGGGCTCTTCAAAGATGAGCCAGCCTTTGTACAAATGGGGAACCCGGGGCCTGGAATGGCGAAGAGAAATACCCAGGAGCCCACATCCTGTGGGCAGAATTGCAGGAACTAGGACCTCGGTATCCTGACCACCCCACACACCTGTAGGGATGGAGCCCTGCCCCCGACTCGGGGCCTGGATGTGGAGATGAGAGCTGAGTCCTCTGCACACCAGCAAGGTTGGCAGTGACTCAGGAAGCACTGAGCCCGGCCCTGAGACCATTGCCTGGCACAGCAGGGTTCAGGAAAGATGCTTTTCGGCCTCCCCACACCTGTTGGCACTTGCTCAGCGGAAAAGTGAAGAGCCGTGCCGTGTCCAGGCACCATCATACACTTTCTAGATCTTTCCTGAGCACACATCTCCTTTGCAGCCCATGAGGGGCATGCTAATGCCCCATTTGATGGATGAGTGTGATTCAAGGCCCAAGGTTATACATCTAGAAGGCGGGAGAGGTTCTTCCCTGGTGGTCCAGTGGTTAAGACTCCGAGCTCCCAATGCAGGGGGCACAGGTTGGATCCCTGGTCGGAGAACTAAGATCCCACATGCCACATGGCGCAGCCAAAATTAATAATAATAATAGAAGGTGGGAGAGGCCAGATTCAAAGCCAAGTCTGGCCTCCGAACACGCCTTTTAGCAGCATAAGTGTTGGGGCCCCAGCCCTGGTGCCACGTGGCTCTGCCCCTAGAGTTTGCTGCTGCTCAGGGACCCTGACAGAGGGTCTGCTCTGTCCCGGCGTGTGGCTCCAGGGTGCCTGAGGTGGGCCTGAGATAGAGGCCCCAGGGTTGACTGATGTTCTACTCAGATCATGCTGACCCCAGGTCCTCTCCCAACTCGAAGACCCCCCTGCCCTCCCCATGTCCACAGGCTCCAAGTGCAGGAACAGAGAATGGGCTGCTGGGGGGGATAGGAGACTGGGCTCCGTGCTGCCTCCCTAAGTGACCTCGGCAGCCGCAACCCCTCTCAGGGTCTCCAGCTTAATTTTAGGGAGATAACCAGTAGTGGTGACAAAGCCAGCAGTGGAAAAAGGGATCAAGGGGACGATGACTGTGCAGGCGTCCGACCAAGAAGCCAGAGCGACAGAGGCTCTGCCCAGGGTTGAGGGCTGGAGGAGCTACTGACATCATTTCAGCCCCAAACGGGGAAGGGGATCTGCTCCCAGGGAGGTCGGGCCAGGCACTGGAGCCATGGAAGAGGAGAAGATCAGGGCTTTTCCTTTCCTATCACTGTTAGAGCCACACTGTCCAGTATGGCAGCTTCCGGCCACATGCGGCTGTTTAAGTGAAATTAAAACTTTAGTCCCATAATTACACCAGCCACACTGCAAGCGCACAACAGCCACATGGAGCTAGTGGCCACCATACTGGACAACGCAGATACAGGACATCCTTATATCACAGAAAGTTCTCTGGGTAGTGCTGGTCTTGAATCTCTTCTCTCTGAGCCTGAGAACCTCCGGAGAAATAGGAGAGGTTCTCAAAGGGGCTCTGGGGAGAGGCACCTGTAGTGTGAGTTGCTGGAGACAGAGGAAAGGAATTTGCTGGAAGGGGCAGCAGAGAGTCTGGGAAAGCAGTCAGGGGTCCTGCAAAGATGAGATGGAACGAAATAGAATAGTTGCTACGAGTACAGGTTCAAGTCTCCGTCCTGTCACTTCCTGTGTGGCCTTGGGAAAGTTACTTAACCTCTCTGTGCTCAGTCTTCTCATCTGGAAAATGGGGCCATAAAAGAATCCACCTCCTACTTTTGTTATAAGAAGGAACTGGGTTGCTATTTATAAAGTGCCAAGGACAGGGCCTGACCCACAGTGAGGGCAATGGGAGTGTCTGTGAGGTAGATGGCACACGTTCACCTCTCAGGGCACGACCTAGCATGTCGTCAGGGTGGTCAACAGCTGCTCCAGGAACACAGGGCCTTACCAGAGAAAGGCTCCAGGGAAAAGTTGAGCAGGTCCTTGGTGCCACACTTGGGTCCCAGGATCCCGTTGTAGCTGACGGTGCGGGCACAGAGCAGGAGGCAGCCAGCGTGGTCCTCGGCAGTGTTGTTGGTGATGTGGGCAAAGACGTCAAAGTCGCTGCCCCTGTTCATGCCCTGGCCCGCACGGATCCGCATGGCCACCCCTGTCTCCTCTTTATCAGCCAGTTTGTTCTGGTGGTTGGCCCTTGTGAAGGCTTCCCTCTCCTCTGCGGACCCTGTGGGGACAGGGGAGAGAGCTTCATCACAGCTGGAAGGGGGATCAATGAGAAGGAGGCTGGGAGCAGGGCAAGCTGGCTTCTCAGAGTTCTGGTGACTCAGAGCACCCCCTGAGGGAGCCCCTTCTTTACATTACTGTGCCAGGAGGAGGAAAGAGTATTTTATTTACTTTCCACAAGTGAGCTCCTATACATCCCTCAAAACCCATCCCCAAATGACCCCTCCTCCAGGACGCCTTCTCTGACTCCTCCTTTCCCAGGATGAAAGAGTCACAATGTCTTTTGGAGTTTCATAGCTGCCTATTGCCTGTCATGGTGTTTTGGCCCACCAGGTTTTTTTTCTGTTCAAATGCTTACACTCTCAAGCCTCTTGAGGACTAAGACTGTGTTTTACTTAATCTTAAGTCATACCCAATGCCTACAACAGTGTTTGGTGCCTAGTAGGCACTGATACAATGAGAACTTTCTCACCTCTAAGCATTTGCACAGGGACCAATTCTACCTGAAATCCTTTCCCTCCTTTCTCTACCTGTTGAGCTTTCCAGCAGGAATGACTGCCCCCTGCTTTATATTCCATTTACTTCTCCCCATGTGCCTTTTATTTTTGTCCCCAGTGTTGTTGGGTACATATTTATTTCTTCTATCAAATCATCAGCTCTAGACCTTTCAGAGGCCAGGGAAAGCATCTTTTCCTTCTGTTTTAGCCCTTCCCACTGGAGCACGGCCGCTTAATACCCAATCCCAAGTCAGCCCTGGAGAGTCAACAGGGGTCAGATAAAGCCTGTGGTTTCTTAGTCACTTCTGTGAACCCTACTGTGCTTGGCACACCGTAGATGCTTAGAAAATATCTGTCTATTGAACTGGCCATTGGATGTGCTCAAATCCAATTTTTAAAATAAACCACATCTTTTTCCCACTACTGATTTAATATTAGTAGCAGAAAGAAGCTTCATCTTTGTGTCTGATTGAGCCCATCTTATTATCTTTAAGTTTCTTTTGGTCCATTTCTCTTTAAACCTTTCCAGTCTACCTTCATGCCCACTTCCCCACCTGTGTTTGAAATGCTAAAACAATTAACACTACAGAGTTCCAGGAACTTCTCTTCCGTGGCCCCTCTGGACTTCCAAGCCTCTTCAGCACAAATACGCTGCAATAAAAAAGCATGAAGGGGGCTTCCCTGGTGGCGCAGTGGTTGAGAGTCTGCCTGCTGATGCAGGGGACACGGGTTCGTGCCCCGGTCCGGGAAGATCCCACATGCCGCGGAGCGGCTAGGCCCGTGAGCCATGGCCGCTGAGCCTGTGCGTCCGGAGCCTGTGCCCCGCAACGGGAGAGGCCACAACAGTGAGAGGCCCGTGTACCGGAAAAAAAAATAAAAATAAAAAAGCATGGAGGGACCTCCCTGGTGGTCCAGTGGTTAAGACTCCGTGCTCCCAATGCAAGGGGCCCGGCTTTGATCCCTGGTCGGGGATCTAGATCCCTCATGCTGCAACTAAAGATCCCGCATGCTACAACTAAAGATCACGCATGCTGCAGCTAAGACCCAGTGCAGCCAAATAAATAAAATAAAGATTAAAAAAAAAAGCATGGAATTGACCATCTATTGTTGGAGCTCCCACCACTAATAAGCTCTGTTAAACAACATGGACATCATGAATTTTCTGTGAAGATGAAAGCCTCTCTTGTATAACAGCCATCCCTTTCAGTTTTATTGAGTCAAACCAACAAAGAAAGTGAGGCTTAAAAACCAAATGAAATCTTTTTGTGGAATATAGAATTCTTTTCCTAAATGAATGATCTTTACCACTGTCCCCCTGCCCCCAGTGTGTTTGTCAAGTTTGCACCTGATTCTAAGGAATTTCTTGAAATGGAGAGTAACCTACAGATCATTGTTGTTTGCAAGCTGCCAGAAAACACACACACACACACACACACACACACATGCCCTCTGGGCTGGTAAACAAGCTGCTTATCCGCAAGGCAGTGATAAGCTGAGGGCCCCTACCCTCCGGGTACTTGTAGGTGTGGGTAATGTCCTCCCGCTCATCTCTGCCCACGCTCTTTGTGCTGATCTTCTGCCCCACGACCAGGGAGTGGTTGATGGACTTGTGCATGGACCCATCATCCTGCCGGATCCAGTCCACCACGTCGGCGTTGACCTCGGCAAAGACAAAAGGGGCGTCGTACTTGGTGCTCAGGTCGCCCACCTTGATGGCACGAACGGGAACCGGGCCACAGCAGTATGTCCCTGGTTGGGAGGAGGAGAAGGGTAAGACGAGCCTGGGCTGAGGGGAGGGTGGTACCTCCAGAATCTTCCACAATTCAACCACACGTAGCCGAAAACCTAGAGACCATATAGCCTTTGACTCAGGGATTCCATTTCTAAGAAGGCAGCATCAGGTAAGAATTAAGAATTCCAGGGGAGGGAGTTCCTTGGTGGTCTAATGGTTAGGACTCTGCGCTTTCACTGCCGGGGCCCTGGGGTTCAACCCCTGGTTGGGAAACTGAGATCTTACAAGGCATGCAACAAGACAAAAAAAAAAAAGAATTCCAGGGGACCCTGGAACCCAGCTTCTGGGGTTCAAAGCTCAGTCTCTTATTAGCTGTGTGACCTTGGAGAAGTCACTTACCTTCTCTGAGTCCTGGCTTCACGTGGGGATACTTGTACCTACCTAATGAGGATTGGCAAACACTTATCCCTATGTGTTTGATAAACAGAAGTGTATCCCAAGGCACTTAAGGAAGTGAGGGAGCCAACTGTAGGCAATACTTTACAGGGGTGTGTGTCTGTCTGGTTTCCTGCCCAGACTGAGAGTAGCAGTCAGTGTCTGACACTGACTCAGGGAGTGTGTGCTAACGAAATGAACAAGAGAGCTAGATGTTTATCTGGGTGTGGTTTACCACTGCCTCAAACTGGTCACAAATTTAAATGTTGAGGACTAGAGGCTTGGTAGCTATATTACAGTGCGTCCATTTGATGGAATGTGGTAACATTAAATTAAAATTAAAATCACAGAAAACTATCTGATAGAGAAATGCTAACGATATATGGAGAAGTGACAGGGCCAGGATGAAAGCCCATGTGCAGGAAGAGTTCTTAACCTGGGGTCCATGGAACCCCCAAGGCACAGCAAATAGAATTCAGGAGTTCATAAACTTGGATGGGAAAAAATTACATCATTATTTTCACTTCCTTCGACTGTGAAAGACCAAAAACCACAGTCTTAGGTGCACTTATGACTTGTCACTCATAAGAACCACAGATATTTTTATCTCTCTTTATAGTTGTTACAGATAACCGGAAATATAGATTGCATTCATCTCTACCACAAAATTATGGAACTTATTGATTCTACTAATAAATCTTGTTATATAGAGCATATATTACTATATCATAAATTTATTTAAAATTTTTTGATAACTATATTGCAATGTAATTGAACCCTAGGTGTTATATTGTGTGTATTTAAAATATTATTCTAAGGAATGATTCATTTGAAATTATTGGAAGCTGTGTGTGAATGTTAATGAAATTTCTTGGGGGGAAGAGGACAAAGATGCTATTTGACTTTTTTTCTCTGTGCTTCTCCATATTTTCTGTTTTCCACAATGTGCATGAATTACTTTTCAAATTATAAAAGAGGTGTTTTATAAAATATCAATGAGGTCCCCCAACACTCAATGTTCTTTGGAGTCAGCCAGACCTGGGTTAGCATCCCAGCTCTGCCCCTCTCCAGCTGAGGAGCCCCTCTGCTGGGTGGGTCCCCTCCAGCCTCTGTTTCTTCATCTCAGTAATGGGGCCACACCTGCCTACCCACCTTCACTCTTCTCCTGGGGCGTGGGGTCCAGGGCCTGCCACCCCTCGTATCCCGGCTGCAAGTCAGGCCTGGTCATCCACGACTCCACCCAGCAGTGGAAGTTCCTGTTGGGGAAACAAAGCAGAACGTGGACCAGGACTCTCACGCAAACGTTCACAGTCACCTCCTGTGGGCTGTCCACACTCGCCTTGTCCTAAGCTGACCCCAGAACATCCCATCCCACACTTTGCTCTTCCTCTGGGGGCCCCAGTTGGGTGCTCCCAACTACACTGGGAGTCCTCAACCCCTCTCCCCAACTCCTTTCCCCTCTCAGTGGCTCTGCATGCCCAGCTGACTGGACCTCCTAATTTCTCGACTCTTCTTTCTTCTTTTTTTTTTTTTTTTTTGTTGTTGTTGTTGTTTTTTGTTTTGTTTTGTTTTGGTTTTTTTTGCGGTACGTGGGCCTCTTACTGTTGTGGCCTCTCCCGTTGCGGAGCACAGGCTCCGGACGCGCAGGCTCAGCGGCCATGGCTCACGGGCCCAGCCGCTCTGCGGCATGTGGGATCCTCCCGGACCGGGGCACAAACCCGTGTCCCCTGCATCGGCAGGCAGACTCCCAACCACTGCGCCACCAGGGAAGCCCCGACTCTTCCTTCTTTATCAGCTCACAGGCTCCGCCTGGATTCAGACCCCACCACCACCCACCTGGACCGCAGCCCCGCCCCCTGCTTCCGATCTGTCCCCCCGGTCATCAGCACACCCCTCTCCAGTCTGAAGCCTTTGGAATCAAGACCAGACCCCCAGCCTGGCAGTGCAGACCCCGGATGGTGTGTTCTCCCTGATGCCCTTTCATGCTCCCTGCATTGACTTTCCTTCCTCTTGGCCTTTGCTCCTGCTGTCCCCCTCCTGGAGCCTCTCCAAGGCCCGCTTCCTTTTGTCCAAATACTGTTCAACTTTTAAACCCAGTTCAAATGTGACTTCCTCTGAGAAATCGCCCCAAGTTTCCTCTCCAGGGGATCCTTCCCACTGAGCGCCCCCCTCACCAGATCATCTCGCTCTTGTCACTCTGGATCTCCCCAAACTCGTTGCGGAAGTACTCGATGAGCAGGTTGCTGTTCTGGTCGTGGGCCGAGTTATAGTTGGTCACGACGCGGGTGGGGACGCCGAGGCACCGCAGCACTGGGTCGGGGGACACAATGGAGAGAGCTTAGGGGATGAGCTGAGGCCCTAGACACATCTGCTCTGCTTGGCCTCCACGTGCCCATCTGTACCCCAGGGAGCACTGCACACTGGTAAGGGTGTGCCATCCCTTTGCCCGGACAATGGCACCCACCTCGTTGGTTGGCCCATGTCCACTCTTTCCCTTTCACATCACAGATAACAAAAGACTCTAAATGCAAATCTGACATTAACAGTCCTCTGCTAAACCCTCAATGGCTCCCCACAGCCCTCGAGGTCAAGGCCAGGCCTCCACCGCGGCCCTTACCCTGGAGGGTCTGGCCCCTGACCACCTCCTGCGCACTTTGCTCCAGCCACACTGGCCTCGCTGCTCCTCCAGCACTCCATGCTGCCAACAGCCCCAGGACATTGGCATATGCTGTACCCTGGGCCAGGAAGGCCACCCGGCCGGGTTTAGATCACCCCATCATTTGCATTCATAGCAAAACTGGCGATGCCTCATCGTTCTCAATATACAGGTGTGCGAGGGATTCTTTCATTTGTCCTCTGAGGGCAGTGAGCGAGCTGTCTTATTTTATATCCCCGGAGCCCAGCACAGGCCTGGCACAGGCTAATTTGTCAAATGGGATGAAGGAGTGGGTGAAGTAGAAAGAAAAGGAGGAAGGGAAGGAACGACAGAGATTCAGAGTGAGGAGTGGACAGCGGGGCAAGCAGAAGAGGGAACAAAGGTCAGGAGCCCTTCCGTTCCAGCCCCAGCTGCTTCAGGCTGTGTGGCCTGAGGCCAGTCCCTTCGCCTCTCTGGGCCTTGTTTCCTCCTCTCTAGCCCGGGCTTCAGGTGCACTGGGACTCCATCGTGGACCAGGAGGGCCTGCATTTGGGCCTCAGCACAGTTTACAGAGAGCCCAGAGTAACTGGGAAAGGGACTGGTGTTGGAATGATAGGTGACAAAGAGGCAGGATATCAAGTGGCATCTATAGACCACAGAGGAGGGACGAAGACCCCGGGCACGAATCCTGCCCAAATGGTGATGCTAGGTGCTCCTGACAGAGGGAATTATGGGTGTTTTTCCTCCTTCATTTTGTTATGTTACTTATTATGTAAAATGTAAAAGTAACATATTCTCAGGGTAAGGTAAAGAAAGTAGCATCTAAAAAAAGAAGTGCAACAGAAAGCCCTACTAAATACAATCTGTAGGACCTTTGGTTTACTTTTAGTTTTGATTGAGGCTGAGTCTCTGAGACGGGGGAGGGGCAGGGATGTGACCTTTGCCCTGTGCCCAACATCAACCAGGGCAAGAGCTTCCCCGATGGCCCTGGATTCTGGCCGGGAGACATGACGGCACTGGGAGGAGGAAGGAAGGAGCAGCTGTGACCCTTCACCTCTTGCCTGGTTCCTGTGCCCTTTAACTTGGGTAGAGTCTGGATGCTCTGCTGCCCGTGGCGAGGGCTGATGTCCCAACCCCAGGCCTTGCCCCACCATGTGACAGGTTTCAGAGTACAGACCTGAGGCTTGGGGAGACCTGTCGCCGCTGCCCAGGGAGCAAGGCTCCACTCCTGTCCCAGGGATGGTGTCCCGGGAGGCCCCATCATCACAGTCTAAGGCCAGGAGGCTGGCCTTAGAGGGGCGGGCCCACCTCGTTCCAAGCCTGGCTGTGCCGCTCACCAGCTGTGCAACCTTGGCCACGCCACTTCTCTTCTCTGAGCCTCCGTTTCCTCCTCTAAGAGGAGCTAATAATAGCAGCTTGTAATGATTCAGAGGGTAATGGGTATGGGCAGCCTGGCCGAACAGAAAAGTGTGTCACTGTGCCCATCACTGCAAACGTCCATCCGATCACTGTCATCCGACTTACGGACACAGAGAAAATGCCCCAAGATCCAGCTGAGGAATCCCAGCTGCCCCGGAAACCCACAAACCCCACCTAACTTGAACCAGAGACTGTACTAAGTGACATCTCCCCGGTTCCTAAGAGCTCCCTGGGACTTGGGTCAGTTACTGCTGTCTCCATTTTACACATGAGGAAACAGGCTTGGAGACACCAGTTCTCTTGCCCAAGTCCTCCCAGGGGCCAGAGGCAGAGCTGGAATTCAACCCGGGCAGTCCATCTCGAGTCCCTGGGTCGATCCACCATTCGGCTCCCTGCAGAAACCCCGTGACCACGGGGGTCAGACACCCCCTTATTTGACCAAATCTCCCTGGCTCCGTTACCCATCAGGCCTGGGAGAAGTCTGCAGGGACCCGGGCTCACAGAAGCCAAGGGCGGTTCCAGGCCCGCTCACATCCCGTGTGCCGCTCACCAGTGCAGGCCACAGCAGCAAAGACCCAGCACTGGCCATACTTGACGCGCTGGCAGCTGTCATTCTTCCAGCGACGCAGGATGTCCACGCTGCCGATCCAGAACATGGGGCTGATGCCATCCCTGTAGTTGTTGTCCCAGCGTCCCAGCAGCACACCCTGGTCATCATTGCAGTTGACCTGCAACCAGCGAGAGCATCAGAGGGACCAAGCCTGGGGAAAGGGTGACGGCTGCACTAGGGTGGGCATGAGTTCAGCACATGGTGAAAGGCAGGGAAGGGCGTTCCAGGTTGAAGGAATAGCAGGTGCAAAGATCCCAAGGTGTGACAGACTGGGAGGTTAGAGATGGTTGGCACTGGAGAGAGAAGCGGGAGGGAGGAGGTAGAGAGGGGTCAAGGTCGTGAGGGTGATGCTGGAGATGTGAATTTGTCCGTGGAGTGGAAGGGGAGTGACACGGCGTGACCTGAGTTTTACAAAGACCCCCTCTGGCCCCTGCCCAGATTGTGTCATTTGCCCCCAGACTCCCAGAACCTCGAGAATAAAATGCAGCCTCCTGACCGTGGCCCTGAGGCCTGCACCGTCTGGCCCTGCCCCCTCTGCAGCCCACCTGCATCCGACCCTCCTGCTTGTGCTCTGCTCCAGCCAAACCGGCCCCTCTTTTGCTACTCAAACCTGCCACAGCCGCCCCTCCTCAGGGAGCCTTTGCACAAGCTGTCCCCTCTGCCTGGGATGCTCTTATCTTCCCAGTTACTACGTCAACTCGGGACTCATCACCCAGGGAGGTCCCCCAGCCCCTTGCTGGCGTTAGGCCCTGTGTTCAGACACTGTCACACATCTGGCCCCTTTGGCGAGTGCATCGTAATTTATGACTGTGCACTCATGTGATACTGTGGTTCCGCCTGTCTCCTCCCACACACACCCTAGAACGGAAGCTCTATGAAGTTAGAGACCATTCATGTCTTACACCTGCTTTTCCCTGGTGCCTAGGATGTGGGTGGCACTTGACGAATACTTGCTGGATGGGTGAGTGAATGAATGAATGAATGGATTGCTTTGAGGGACCACATGGCATTACCCGCATTTGTACCTTGTCTCTCCAAATACAAGGTCTCCTAGCTGGGACTCACCCATCTCCTGGGTTCCCCCACCGTGCCCAGCGCGGGGCCTGGCCTCCATCATCACAGTAAGGGAGGGCCCCTGGGGCGGGCCTGCTACTCACTCACCATGGCGCTCACCACCCGGCCCACGTAGACTGGACTGCTGCGGCGGGAGCAGTCGCGGCCAGCGTTCCTCAGGAACTTGGGGTTCACGTCCAAGAGCATCAGGCAGATGTCCAGAATCCCATCTTCAAACTGTGTCAGAGGAAACAAGGGGAGGATGAGGGAGCTGAGAAGTCACCTCCTCTGGGAAGCCTGCCGTGAAGTCCAGCAGCTGTGGGACCCCTCTGCTGTCTCACACACCAGATCGGAGGCTCGGGCTGGGTCTGTCACATCTCTGTAGTGCCAGCTTTTCCTGGCCCAGGAAAGGTGGGGTGAGGTGGGACAATGACTGAGTGTGTGAGAAAGGGGGAGGGGGTGTGACTGCATCCAGGCTGGGGGGTCCTGGGAACGTGGAGTAGAGCCCAGAGTGAAAAGCCCAGCGTCCCTGGAGCTTCCCTCCCCTCCGACTCACCTCAGGCCCAGCCACTGCACTCCCCCACCACCACGTCTTCACTTCCCTCAAGCCTGACTCACCCTGCAGAGCTGATAAGCCTCCCCTCCTTCCCCATCCCATCGCCACACACCGTTCGGATTGGAACCAAAGTATAGACTGTAAAGAAGTAAATCTAATCTCATCACTCCTGTTTCCACTGCACCCAGAGTAAAATCTAGACTTTTCCCTGTGGCCTACAAGGCCCATTAAGATCTGTGTCCCATAGAGAACAAACGTATGGACACTAAGGAGGGGGAAAGTGGCAGGGGGGCGGAGGAAGGGAGGTGGTGGTGAGATGACTTGGGAGATTGGGATTGACATATATACACTAATGTGTATAAAATCGATAACTAATAAGAACCTGCTATATAAAAAATAAATAAAATTCAAAGAAAAACGATCTGTGTCCCACCCCATCTTTGACCTCATCTCTCACCGCTCTCACCCATACTCATTCTGCTCCGGGCTCACTGCCTCAGGACCTTTGTACTTGCTATTTCCTTTGCTTGGAATGCTCTTCCTGCCTCTCTCTGTGTGACGCACACCTTCTCATCCTTGCAACTCAGATGTTATGTTTTTCAAAATCTCTCCTTGTCACCTTCCATTGGACGACCCATCCGTCACATTCAAGGGCTCTCCTGTCTGCCCCCTGCTCCCCGTCTCTGTGGTCTTGTCCCAAACCAGGCCTTATCGCAGGTCTCCCTCCATGACACAGAATAGCCCTCCCTGGCTTGAACCATTCATTTTGTGGCTCCCTATTGCCATCTGCCTGACATTCAGGGCTGTTCACAACCTGAACACTGCTGACTTCTCCCACGTCATCTCCTGGGGCCCCTTCTCATATAAGTGCTCCCCAAACTGTAACATACTTCTTAGGTACAACATAAACTTTCCCACCTCTGAGCTTCGGCTAATGCTGTTCCTTTTGCTTGGAATACCAGGCACCCACCTCTTCCAAAGCTCAGCTCAAATTCTGCCTACTTCAGGAACTGCCTGATTCCCTTCCTTCCTTTAGGTCTTATCATCCTGGCTAGTGATGACTTCCGGAAGTTTGCAAGGCCATGTCCCACGGCCCCGCACAACCTGGACACAGACCAGCAACTCAGAAAATGAAAGGGAGGAGTTGGCTTTGTTCTGTCTCTCAGGGGAGAATACAGAGCCCTGGGAAATAAGAGCCAATTCATTTTTTGATGTGTTTTGTGCATTACAGTCATATCACCATTTTGTTTACATCCCGCAGAGGGCTACGGGGTTTCCGCAGCTATTCGGAGGCGGTTTTACGATTATTATCCCCAATATTCAGAAGAGGAAACTGAGGCCAGAGCCCCAGATCTCAGGGATCATCCTATGATCCCAGGGCGGGACTCTCTAGTCCTGAACATGGAGCCTGATCCAGGGGCTGCTAAGAGAAATCTCAAGGTGAACCCTACCCCAGGAGGCCAACACCCACTAATACACAAGGAGGTTGAAGGGCGAGGGGTGTGATGGTTCTTGCTTCATGAGTTTTCTCAGCAATATCTCAAGAATTTTTATGGGGTGCTGGATAGTAGAGGAAATAAGAGTATTGATTTGGAGAACAAGCCCAGGCTGGCCTGCTGAAAGAGAAGGAATCACATGGTACAGTGATGAGCCAACCAGCTGAGATCAGCCAAGCCCAGCCTAGACAGCCATGTCCTGGTTGGCCCATAGATTTATGAGAAATAACGAATGATTGTTTTTTCAAGCCTCCAAGTTTTGGACTTGTTTGTTAGTCAGCAGTAGCTAGCTGATACGACAGTGATTCTCAAAGTATCACTGGATCAATAGCATCAGCATCACCTGAGAACTTGTTAAAAATGCAAATTCTCAGCCCACAGCCAGACCTACTGTATCAGAAACTAGGGATGGGACCCAGGAACTTGTGTTTTAACCCATTTTTTTAGGTGATTCTGACATATATTCGAGTTTGTGAACCACTGATCTAGATAATGGTTTAAAGCCCCTCTCAGCACATGCCTAGCATATTGTAAGCTTTCTCCAGTGCTGCCCATTATTTTGATATATGGCCTTGAATGTTCCCCTTCTCCCTCATGGAGTACCTGCCAACCCCACAACTCTCAAAGGCCCTCCTATTCTTTCCCACTTTGAATCCAGAGCTGCTGCTCCCACAGTGGAAAGGGCCACCCTTTGCTGTGTGACCTCAGGCTTGGCCTGGGCCCTCTCTAAGCCTCTAGCCATTTCAGGGCCCTTGAATCTTTGACAGCATGGCGTGGGTGACTCAGACCTGCTCACACTTCTGACTTTGATTTTGACTGTCTCAGACCCAGGACCTAGCACACGGTGGGCCTAAGATGGCTGGGAGGGGCAGGGTGTGGCCTTACCTGCCCAAAATTCCAAGGTATGCCCTTGATGAACTTGGCTGAGCCCTGGTAGATGAAGCCCTGTTGGGTGAGGATGTACTCCCGCCGCTCCTCATCTGAGTCCAGGTACACAGCGTCCGCTGTGGGTGAAAAGGAAAGGGCCTCAACTCTAGGTCTGGCAAGGCCCAGGTTCCCCACAGACATGGCAGCCTGGGTGCCAACTCCCCAGGGCCAGGTCAGTTTCTCAGAGGCCTTTCTCTCTTTTAATCAGAAAAACTAGTCATTAATTAATAATCCCGTATCAGTGAGATAAGGTATTATCAGTGACAACAATGTCTGTCTTTTATCCAACACTTGCCATGTGCCAGGACCCATGATAAATGTATGACATATATTAACTTGTTTAATCTCTACAAAAGCCCCATGTGGAAGGGATCCTTGGAAGCCCCATTTTACAGATGGCAAAACTGAGGCTCAAGAATATATTACAGATGGGAAAACTGATGCCAAAATAAGAGACAGGCACACTCGCTGGGCCACGAGTCAGGAACCCCCTAGCTCTGAGTCTCCTTTGCTGTGTGACCCTGGGCAGGTCACTTCTTCTCCTGCCACCTGACTGTGTTCCCTAAGAGTAAAATGTGATCCCAGATCTGAAAGGTGCTTTGCAAGCTAAAGCCCTGAGCCAGTGCGAGGAAGAAGCATCATTCAGGTGGAGAGAAAGCTGAGAAAGTGTCACTGCAGCTCAGGGGAGGAGGGTCCTTGTCCAGCTTGGGGGGTCAGCTGGCATCTGAAGGTTGCCTGGATGACATTCTAAGCAGAGGACCAGAGAGAGCAGAGGTGCGCCTGCTGGAAGACGCAGGGCACTTAGTTGCCTGTGGCTAGCGACGACAGAAAAGGGCCTGGGGCGGTGGGGCCAGATGACAGGAAGGCAAAGGTTAGCCTGGCCTTTCTAATCCTCACTTCAAAGTGAAGAAATTGAGGCTGGGAAGGGGAATTCCAGAGCCATGGTATGACTTTGGTCGGCTCTGGGCATTTTTGCCTCCGTGGGCTCCTTCCTCCACAAAAAAATAAAAAAAACAAAAATATATTTTATGACTGCATTGGTATAATGATGAACATATTAATATTATATGTTAAAACACATTCTCTGGCCTGAACATTCATTTTGTTTCTTCTGATTTTAAAAGAAATTAACACATTTTCATGGGTCCCTAAAAGTATGGCGGGCCCAGGCAGCGTGCCTACTGAAATCAGCTTGGGGAAACATGTCCAGTGCCTGGGATGCAGCTGCCCGGCCCCTCAGACCCCTGGGCTCCTCTACAGTGACCAGCAACTTTACAGCTTGGAGGAAGCAAACGTGAAAGTGGCTGGGTGTCTTCTGCGTCCTGCCCTGTGGCTCTGAAGATTGCGCAATAAACATCAGCCTTCAGATAAATAAACTATGTGGCTGTAAATCAGTGGCAGCGCGGGAGGAAGAATTTAAAGAAGGCAAAGCCCACGGTACTTTCTCATCCAGTGAAGGTGTCAGCACATGTTGAAGTGTCCCCACCGCAGCCCAGGAAGCTGGGACTATGATGTCCCCGCTCAGGTCTCTAGCTGGTAAAGGTGGAGGCCTTGGGGCCGCTAGATCCCGACCCCGACCATGTTGGAGCTCAGGGACGGGAGGCCCCCAGGTCACGGGCAGATCCCCCCTCCCCCCAGAGGGAGAGCAGTTTCCTCCCCTAGTGTGCCCACCCCCACTGAGCCCAACTTCCTGCCTCCGCATCACCAGTTCCCGGCCTAGGATGTGGGTCCCTTTAGTCACTGTGCTGCTTGGCTGACTGTCAGCCCAACTCTCCGGGCAGGGAGGAGGCCAGGACACAGGAAGGGGACATCCCCCAGACCCTCACTCCCCGTTCCCTGAACTCTGAAACCCCACGGTGTTGGGGTCGGGGAGGGGCACTGCCACGTTCCTGCCCTGCGGGCAGGGTTGCCAACTAGCTGTAAGTTCACATTGACTAAAATCAAAATGAGTGGACAGTGGGTCCAGCAAGGCCACTTCTGTCCTGAGAAACCATTCCGTGTGGCCACAGGGCATGTGATCAAGGGTGTTCCTCCCTCTGATAAGCCACAGGGGATCAACTCATGCCTGTGGGTGGGAGCCAGACTAATGAACCATCCAGCCGGCAAGACCCAGGGCACTCCCAGCTCTTAAAAAGGATGAACAGATGTCTGCAGACTGATACGGAAAGAGCCTCAAGATGTACAGGAGAGGTAGAAAAAAACCAACCCAAGTTGTAGGCTGATGTATATGGTAAGATTCTTTTATGTTTAAGAAAGACAGGGAAACCCATAATGCAGTGAGGTCTTGTACAACATGATGAATGTAATTAACACTGCTGTATGTTACATATGAAAGTTCTTAAGAGAATAAATCCTAAAAGTTCTCAACACAAGGAAAAAATTTTTTCTATTTCTTTAATTTTGTATCTATATGAGATGATGGATGTTCATTAAACTTGTGATAATCATTTCACGATGTACATAAGTCATCGTGTACAGTCATCATGCTGTACACCTTAAGCTTATACAGTGCTGTATGTCAATTATATCTCAATGAAACTGGAAGGAAGAAAAAACACAGTGACTTCTCCAGGCACATACATTGGAATCTAAGGAGATAACCCCCCCAAAGACATCTAATAATGGTGTTTCCCAAGGAAGAGAGTCAAGGGGGGGCTTGTCTCTCTGTAGTGCTTGAAGCTTTTATAGAGAGGGTGTTCTCATGTCTTACTGTTATAATTAGAAATAAAAGCAAAAGTATGTAAAAGAGAAAATAAAAAAATCTTTCTGTTCAAATAAAATGCCCCAAAATGGAGAAAAAAGAAAGAAAGAAAGAAAGCAGTGGCCTAGTAAGAAGCTGGTTGTCTTGATGCTGGAGAGGACAGGATTTCTGCCCTGGGCCCGGGCTTTGAGGAGGGACAGCCCATTCCCAGGCTGGGCCCGCCCACAAGGCCCCTCTCTCTGCTGGGCTCCGTAGGAGCAGGAAGGAAAGAGAGCCCACTGTCTTGTAAGTCACATGCGGAAACTGAGGCCTGGGAAGGCCTGTGGCGCGCCCCTGTCTCCTCCCATCTGCTCGAGACAGACTCAGCCCTCTCCCTGACTCTCTAGTTTTGTCCAGCATCACCCACTTGCTTCTTGAAGGACCTGCCTAAAACCACTTATCTCTGAGCCTCAGTTTACCGTCTGTAAAACGAGGATGCTAACCTCTCCCCCCGGGGATTGCTGAGAGCCATCACTGAAAGAGTGTATAAGGAGGCACTTAGGTGACCAAACTGCTCCTGCCTACCTCTCCTGGGTACCCCGCCCCTCCACCTCCCTGTTTCCCTTCCCCAAGCCAGTCTGGTGGGATTTAAAACAGAGCCCCACGAAACAGAACCAGGCGTAAAGCCGTGGCCCTGGGCATCCATTGGGCAGCCCTTTCCTGAACTGGGCTCCTGAACCCAGGCCACCTCCAGGCCCAGCTCACAGTGCCAGGGCCTCAGACACAGGGTGAGATCCCTTCGTAGCTGTGTAGGCTGGAGCAAGTCATTTTGCTTCCGCGAGCCTGTCTCCTCCTCTGTAAATGGGAATAATGAGTTCCGACATCACAAGGTCTTTGGGAGGCTGGAGCACGGAACTATACAGAGTAGGCCTCACTCAATTCAATTGGATGTCTCTTCCACCCCATCCCCCCACCCTCAGTGGTTCCCACGGGTGGGTCCAGCCCTGCCCATCTCCACACCCTGCCCCGCGGATGAAGCGCAGCTCACCTGGGCACCAGGCATTGAAGAGCAGGGTGAAGTGACCCAGCACGAAGCTGGAGCCCTGGTAGCCAGTGGAGGCCTCCAGGCTGAGGCGGTACAGGCCAATGGGGGAGCTGGCTGGGGTGCGGAGCTGCAGCGAGAGGGCACTGTCCTGCTGGTCCACCACTGTGGCCACCCAGGCACCCTCCTCCACAGCATCGGACAGCCCGAAGCGGGCCTTGGTCCCGGCATCCTCACTGGGGGCTGGGCCTGCAGAGGGAGAAAGCAGGGACCGTGAGCCAGGGGTGGTGAGGGGGGGTGAGCGCCAGGGCTGGCAGGAGCAGAGCACATGTCTGGGGTCCCCTGGGCCTGGGTTTGAGGCCTAGTTCTGTCACTAACCATTGAGGGAACTTTGGGGACAGGTTTCATCTCTCTGAGCCTCAGCTTCTTCATCTGTAAAATGGGGATTAGACCCCAAAATGTGCAGGATGGTTTTGCGGGGATATGTGAAAATGTGCAGGCACACAGCACGTCCTCAATCTCCTAGGAGGCTCCTCCTGGGAGAGGGGACAGTGTGGCCTAGGACAGGGTCACAGTCACACTGTTCTGGACTGGCGTGACTTTGGGGAAGACCATTCTCTTCTCTGGGCTCAGTTTGCCCATCTATAACATGGACAGGAATTAGGCAAGATACCCCCCGAAGGTCCTCCTCTCCTGCCTAAATCCTTTAACTTTCAGAAAAAGAAGCCGAGACTCTGAGTAGAATGGGACCTTGGTCCTCTGATGTCCCCAGTGGGGCCTTTCTGAAAGCCTGCTTGCTCTTGGCTCGCAGAGGGTGCTGGCCAATGCAGGTCTAGGTGTCTATCTCCCAAGGGCCCCTCCAACTTTTTGCCTCTGTATCTCCATAGGCAGCCACGAAGAGCCAGAACTACCCCTCACCTCCCTACAGCCTTTTACACTTTACAAAGCACCTTGGCACTTCCTGCTTCTCCCAAGATCCCTTGTACAGGAGGGAAAACTGAGGCTCAGAGAGAAGGGCTCTCCCAAGAACATCCCAGGGGTCTGCAGCAAAGCTAACATCTGAGCCCACATCTCTAGGCCCTGGGCTGCCCGCAAGGTGCCTCTCATTCCCAAAAGGGATGCTCCCTAGTGGGGGGGGTTTCAGGTCTCAGTGTGGTGAGAGCCTGTCTTGAACTGGCTCTTTTTCAGTTGGAGGGCAGGGCCTAGCCCATGCAGGCAGGTCTGAGTCATGGGGAGGGTGAGGGGTGCTGGTCACTCTTTCTGGACTTGGGCGGCAGAGAGAAGAAACAAAACCTCCTCTGCCTGGTTGGGCGGCTGCTCGGGAGGGTTTCTGTTTATTCTTGCATCTCCCTCCCTGCAGCTCTGCCCCCCTCACTACTGACAATATGGGGCCCTGCTCACTGAGGGGCTACCTGCCAGCCCCACCCACTCCCAGGCCCAAATATAACTATGAACTAACTGGCATGACACAGGCCTCTGGGGCCCTGTCTGAGTGCCAGGAGCCAGCTGTAAGCCTTTAAATGCTCCCTGTCTTCCAGAGCCAGTATTTAGGGGAGAAGTTGGGCAGCACTGGGGCCCGAGAGCCAGCCTAGGTCTGGTTCCACTATTTAGACCCTGAGTGCTGTGTGACCTGGGCTAAGTCACCAGGCCTCTCTGATCTGTGATTTTCTCATCAAAGAAGAAAACAGGCTTAGACTACACGCCTGGAAATTTTCGACTCCAGGTCTGAAACTGGCTCTGTGACCTTGGACAAGCTATTTAGCTTCTCTGTGCCTCAGTTTCCTTACCTGTAAAATGGGGTCAATTGCAATACCTCCTCATAAGGTCATTGTGAGGCTCAAAGAAGGTGATGCTTGTTAAGCACATTGCAAGGTGCCTGGCACATAGCAAGTGCTCAATAAATGATAGTTATTATTTATTATTGTCACTACCACCTTCTAATGCTGTTTAGAAGAATCAGTGAGAGTTTAAAGTAGTGACTAGCACATAGTAATTATGCAGTAAATATGAACTACCCCCAGAGTCATCCAAAGAGATCATATTACAAATCAGAATTCTCAGAGACTGGAGTGGAATGTGGTAATTGTCTAGCTCAATTGAATCACTTCACAGATACAGAAACTGAGACCGAAAGGGGTAAAGTTGGGGTGACTATACGTCCCAGTTTTCCCAGGATAGTTTCATTTTATGCCTGTGGTCCCAGCATAATTCTTTTTTTTTTTTTAACATCTTTATTGGAGTATAATTGCTTTACAATGGTGTGTTAGTTTCTGCTTTATAACAAAATGAATCAGTTATACTTATACATATGTTCCCATGTCTCTTCCCTCTTGCATCTCCATCCCTCCCACCCTCCTTATCCTACCCCTCCAGGAGGTCACAAAGCACAGAGCTGACCTCCCTGTGCTATGTGGCTGCCTCCCAGTAGCTATCTACCTTACGTTTGGTAGTGTATATATGTCCATGCCTCTCTCTCGCTTTGTCACAGCTTACCCCTCCCCCTCCCCATATCCTCAAGTCCATTCTCTAGTAGGTCTGTGTCTTTATTCCTGTCTTACCCCTAGGTTCTTCATGACTTTTTTTTTTCTTAAATTCCATATATATGTGTTAGCATACGGTATTTGTCCTTCTCTTTCTGACTTACTTCACTCTGTATGACAGACTCTAGGTCTATCCACCTCATTACAAATAGCTCAATTTCATTTCTTTTTATGGCTGAGTAATATTCCATTGTATATATGTGCCACATCTTCTTTATCCATTCATCCGATGTTGGACACTTAGGTTGTTTCCATCTCCGGGCTATTGTAAATAGTGCTGCAATGAACATTTTGGTACATGACTCTTTTTGAATTATGGTTTTCTCAGGGTATATGCCCAATAGTGGGATTGCTGGGTCATATGGTAGTTCTATTTGTAGTTTTTTAAGGAAACTCCATACTGTTCTCCATAGTGGCTGTACCAATTCACATTCCCACCAGCAGTGCAAAAGTGTTCCCTTTTCTCCACACCCTCTCCAGCATTTATTGTTTCTAGATTTTTTGCTGATGGCCATTCTGACTGGTGTGAGATGATATCTCATTGTAGTTTTGATTTGCATTTCTCTAATGATTAATGATGTTGAGCATTCTTTCATGTGTTTGTTGGCAGTCTGTATATCTTCTTTGGAGAAATGTCTATTTAGGTCTTCTGCCCATTTTTGGATTGGGTTGTTTGTTTTTTTGTTATTGAGCTGCATGAGCTGCTTATAAATTTTGGAGATTAATCCTTTGTCAGTTGCTTCATTTGCAAATATTTTCTCCCATTCTGAGGGTTGTCTTTTGGTCTTGTTTATGGTTTCCTTTGCTGTGCAAAAGCTTTGAAGTTTCATTAGGTCCCATTTGTTTATCCAGCATAATTCTTAATGGCACCGCTTTCATTCTCAGAAAAGACTCTGTTTGGATGATCAATGATCTGGTCTCCATGGTAACGGCCTGGGCCAGGTACCATAGCCACCATCACTATTGATACACCACCCTCAGGGACAGGCCAGGAAACACATTTCCCTTTCTCTCTGTCCCGCGGCAACCGTGTACATACACGCACTTACACACCCCTTTCTTCTGAGGGGTCCTGGTGGATGGGATGCGGGCGGGCTGCCCCCCGGCCCCACTGCTGCTCACATAAACTGGCTTAGAAAACTCCTTGGCTGCGGTTCCACATGGTACTCTTTGTGGGGCTAGAGGCGCTACAGAGACTCCCCTGGGTAAATGGCCCTGGAGACCTGAGGGGTCCTGGCCACTACCCCGACCACGGCAGTGAGGGCCTGGGTGGGGTGGATGAGGGGAACCTTCCAGAGTCAAGCCTTCTATTAGCTGCAGAAGGCTTCTTTTCACTGCTTCAGGATGACCTCACTCTCACCCGACCCACTTTCCCAACCCTGGCCCACCTTGGGGGGGAAGCAGGGCTTTATTCCTTAACAAGGGTGGTGCTTGTCTGCTGTGGTCTGTACCCCACAGCAGAGTCTGTCCGGCCTCGAATTGTCAGGGTGAAATGCATGGCATCTGGGCATGGGTGGGGTCAGGTCACACACCCCCTTTGCTGAATGACCTTCGCCAGCTCTCTCCCCTCTCTGGGCCTCAGTTTCCCTGAAGAGGTAGGACAGGCTGATCATAAGCTAGAATGTTCCAACACTAGGGCAGGGTGCCCAGGCCAGGCCCAGGGTCGGGGGCTGACCAAAGCCAGGCCTCAAGGCAGAAGGCCCCGCTTCCTGGTATTGTTTCTCAGCTTCCCCAGCCCACAGGAGGGTCTTGGTAGCTCAGACAGGGAGGCCGAGTGCACCCAGAGATACAGTGCCTTCTGTGGCTGCCCCGGGGGCTGTGGACGTTACCAAGGCAGGTTGGCTATGATTTGAGATAAGTTGGCAGAGACTGGAGAACAGAGATTAGCTGCTGGGGTAAGAAGGTCAGCTGCCTGCCTCCCCCGTGGCCCCAACCCTGAACTTGGGGCCTCGTGACCTCGTGTCAGGCTACCTAGACAAATGGAGAAGAAGGAGAAAGAAATTCGGACACCTTGAAAGTGAAAGAAGGAATAAGAGATGGGAAATACCCAAGTTGGCAGTTCATCGACCATCCATTTCACAGAGGAATAAACTGAGGCCGGCAGGCACTTGTGGTGAACAAGTAAATGTCCCTGCTCTCAGATCACATCAATGAAAAGCCTCAACTCTGGGGTCAGGGTTTCAATCCTGCTGTGTCCCTAACTTACTGTGTGACCTGGGCAAGTAACTTGACCTTTCTGAGCGTCAGAGTTCTCATCTGTAAAATGGGTGTTAGTTATGCTTCCAGAACAGAAGGATTCAGGATGAGTATGCATACAGCATAGATGTGATTTTCATCAAGCCAAGCCTGACACTTCTCAGGGCACCACACCCAGCCCTTAACTGCCATGGATTCAGCCTTCCACTTTACAGAGGGGGAAACTGAGGCTGGAAAGATCAGAGACTTGCAGGAGGCCCCTCAGATTTATTGGAAGAACCCCAAGGATGCTGGGTATGTGTGTGTGTGGGGGGGTGCCCTGGCTAGTAGGTGTGTTCCTGCCAGAAGGGAAGGGGGAGGAAGGAAAGGGATGAAGGGGATATCCGTGGCCGGTCTGCAGGCACTGTGATAAGCTTTATCAAACGGCCTCCCAGGTAGTACGGGCCTCAGCCTGCTTGCTCTCTGGCCTCAGAGACCTCAGGAAGAGCTAGAGCTCACCTTTCCCACACTTGGGCCAGAGTCCCAGCCAGGCAGCCCCTCTCTGACCTCAAGGGAGTGGTTCCCATCAGAAGCCAAACCCAGGGATTTGGCATTTAAGGCCACTTTCCTGGGAATAGCAAAGAAGACTGGACACTGGGCATCTGGGGATGGGGTGGTTGGGGCCTCAATGTCCCTTCATCCATCACTGGAGTCCCTGGAGCAAGACCAGCAAACAGCTGCTAACATCTGCAGAGCACTCCCTCATGTCGGGCCCCTCTCACCTAACTACCTTCCACCAGAAGTGCTTTACCTCAGAGAGGCTAAGCAACTTGCCCAGGGCCACACAGCGGGTAGGCAGTCTGGTCCACACCAGAACCCAGGTCTGTCTGTCCAGCTCCTGAGCCTGAGGCAGCCTCCCAAGGCTTAGAGAAAGAACCAGGGGAACATAAAACTGCCCACTCAGAGGGCTGGAGCAGCTGGGGTTCTCTCCACCAACCAGACCCTCTTTGGGCCTGATCCCAGAGGCTTCATCAGGTTGCGTGGGTTTGCGGGGGTGGCTGTTGATAAGAATTGGGAAGTTGTTCTCATGTGGGAAAAGGCAGGCAGGACCTTGATGGACCCGTGTGGCGGCAAACCTACCCCTCAACCCTGGTGACAACAGGTTGTCAGGAACCCAGGCGTCCAGAAGCACAGACTTATCTACAAGACTGAGGGCCTGCGGAGACATCTCTGCACTCTCTGGCCTCAGTTCCCTCATCTGTAAAATGGGTTATGACTGCTGGGAATTTCTCAGGGGGCGAAGAGGAACGGCGTCACCTGTCCCATGGTCTGTCAGGGGACAACGAAACCACAGAACAGGGAGGTGCGGGCGTGGGACTCACCAGTCACGGCACAGAAGGTGAGGCTGTCCACGCCGGCCTCGTAGTTTCGGCCCTCGAAGTGCAGCGTCAGCCAGAAGGGCTGGCCCCGTCGCACCACCAGCTTCTCCCTGCACAGGTCAGCCGTGTGGTGGTCACGGCCATTGGCCTCCAGCTCCAGGTCACATCTCTCCAGAACAAGATCTGTGGAGACAGATCTTGAGCCGTGGTTCCATCCCTCAGCCAGCTGTGAGCCCTGAGCTCCCTGGACGTGAGGGGTTCAGGGCGCCCCCCGGGAGCCAGCCTTCCCAATCCCCACCCGCCCTGTCCCCCAGGGGCTAACTGGGCCTGAATCTCCCCAACTCTTTTTTTTTGGCCATGCTGCGCGGCTTGTAGGATCTTAGTTCCCAGACCAGGGATTGAACCTGGGCCCACTGCAGTGGAAGCCCGGAGTCCTAACCACTGGACCGATGGGGAATTCCCTCCCCAGCTCTTAATCACAGGTTGCGCGCACTGCGGCAAGTGGGAAAGGCTTTGCACCTCCCAGCCGTGGGCCCTCAGGCAACTCAGCTTTTCTGGGCCTCACTTTTCCCCATGTGTCCACAGGTGGGGACAGCAGGACCCACCTAACAGGGCTGTGGTGAGCCATTTAGCCCGGTGCCTGGCTCATAATAAATGCCTACTAAACACGAGCTAGTCTATTGTGATTGGAGGGCTCTTTTGGTAAAAAGGGGGGTGGTATTCGGTATCGATTAATTACACAGGCTTTGCCTTTTAGGTTCAATTTCCAATTTCCAGAAAATACAGAGGACTGAGGAAGATGTAAACACAGAACCAGGAAGCAGTCAACAGAATTCATACTCTGGGAAACTATAGGTAAAGTATTCGGTTTCTTTAACCAATAAATTACAAAAAAAAAAAGAAAAGAAAGAAAAGACAAGAAAAAAAAGTTGAAGGGATAACCTATAGACTAAGAGAAACCTAAAACACATTACAACCCACTGTGCTGTGTGACGCTTATTTGGATTTTGATTTTAAAAACTATTTATTACGTGCATGAGGCAATTAGAAATTTGAATACTGATGCATAATGGTGATATTAAGGAATTTTTAATTTGTTTATGTCTAAAAAGGAGTCCTTATTCTTTGGAGAGATATATTGAAATATTTATGGATGAAATGATGTGATGCCTGGGATTTGTTTCCAAATAATGGGTTGTGGGGTGTGAGGGCAGGAGGAAACAGTAGCCATAAGTTGGTGGTAGTTGGGACCAGGTGACGAGAACATAGGCATTTATTCTACTGTTCTCTCTACTTTTATGTATGTTCAATATTCTCCATAATATAAATTTTTTTCAATGACAGAGGTTTTGGAGTCTTCTGGACCTGAGTTTCAGTTCTGCTGTGCCGCTGTGTGATCCTGGGGAAGGTGTCTCTTCTTCTCTGTGCCTCCTTTTCTGAAGCGTCAAAGGGCTGCTGTGAGGTCTAGCAGAGGACACCCTTTCCCCAGGGCCGAGCCCAGGGCAAAAGTTTGATATGTGAAAGTTCTCTTTTCCCATATTTTCAGAGGGAGCTGAAGACCAGGGGAGGGATTGGGGTGATGGGAGAGTGAGGGTCAAATCTCAAAAACCTTGGCAAGTTCAATTTGACCTAATCAAGGTCAAGATTAGGGGGACCGTAGGGTGAGAGGAGTGGGCAAGGGAGATGCTCAGAATTATGGGGCCCTTAAGAGTATGTGGTCCCACTGAGGCCCAGGGGCAGGGATTTGCCAAAGTCACCCAGCAAGTGGGTCCTTCCACAGGGACATACATGCAGGTCTCCTCCCTTCCGCCATGGAATATCCCCCAAATGAGGCGCAAATTGCCCAGTAACTGCCGAGGGCTTTGACACGGATTATCTCCACTTAAACCTCACAACTACCCACCTACACAGCTACTACCACTACCTTCACTTTGTAGACAGAGACATTACATGGCCCCAGGTCTCACGGCAAGCACAAGCTGAAGCTTTGGGGTTTGAATCCAGGGCTGTAGATTCGGGAGCCCGCACTGGTAACAACCTCACTCACAGGTCAGGATTTGTTGTCCATCCCCCTGACCCCCTCCACCCCTCCCATCCCCCGCCCACGTCCCGTGTTGTTTCAAGCCTAGGAGGAGACCTGGGGAAAGTTGAGGCCCCTGCAATCACAGCAAGAGACCTCCGCTAGCCACAGGGAAGAACTTCCTGCTGGCCTGCTGGGGTGAAGAAACACTGTTTTGGGAAACTTCAACTCCAGAGAGCTTAAGCAAGAAAGAGGCCACTGTTGTCCCCCTAGGAGACCTTAGGGAGATGGTCAGTCCCTGGTCTGGGGCAGATGCAGTGCTTTCTCACTCTATTGTCTGAAGAAAGATTTCCAGAAATCATGCCCAGCTCTAGAGGTGCAGAAACACTGGGGTCTAGGATCTTAGGATTTCTGCACTGAGAAAGGACCCGAGGTCTTCCAGGCCACCGGGACCCCTGTAGGAAGTGGCCACTCTGGCAATGGGGCAGGGGGCTCATCATAATTGGCATCTCCAGAGTCCCCCAGGTCTACTGAACCCCACTCTTGGGGACAGGGTGGGAAACTGCATGGGGCACAAGTGGCCGCCTAGGTGACGCGTCACAGCCAGCCCTGAGCTGGCTTTCGATCACATGTGTTGGGGAGCCGGGTCCCAGAGAGGGACAAAGGTGGCCCGAGATCACACAGCAGGTCGGGCACGTCTGTGGTTCCTCCTGCTTGTTCCAGCTCCACGCGCCCCGGGTCCCTCTCCATGTTCGCTCTGCCCACCCGCCTTCCTGGGGGCTGCGGTGGTGCAGAGGCCACATCCAAATGGACTTGGCCCGAGAGTCAGCCAGGATGCCGAGTCCAGCAGCATGAGTACCGGCGCATCTCCCATCGTAGAAATCCCCCTCTGAAATGGTAGCCCTGCCCGTGTGTGTGTGCGTGTGTAGGAAATGAATTGAGCTCCTTCTCCAGTCCTTTCACAGATGTACCGAGGACTGGCATTACTGTCCATGTTTTACAGGAGGGGAAACTGAGACTCAACCAGTGGACAAGGACCAGGGTTGCAGAACTTGAGGGCAGGGAGGGACCTAGGAAAGCAAGTCTGCTCTCAGGCCTCTCCCCCATAGGAAGCTGGGAGCTCCTCTCTGGCCCCCGAGGCCAAGGAGACAGCCAGGCTTGGGTTACACACCACCACGGACTAACCAAAACTCAGTACTTGAGTCCAGGCCAGCACCCTCTGTACAGCTTCACGCCTGGCATGCAGCAGGGAGCCAGCTCCCACTAACTGACGGAGGACAAGTGACAATGGTCTGCTAACACAGTACTTTACCGCTCGTAACATGCCTTCGTGTGTTCCACTGCCTCATCTGATCCAGGAAGGCAGAGGTTAATGACTATGCCCTGGGGATGGGGAAGCTGAGGCCCCAAGCAGAGCCAGGACTGGGAGCCCGGCACCTCTCACCCAGCCCAGCCCACCTGGTGCGCTCCAAATCGGGGACTTAGGGATTGAGCCCAGCCCGGTCCTGACCCCCACTGCACCGGTGGGACCACAGGGACCAGGTAAGGATGGCTGGACCCGGGGCCCCTGAGCGGTCGCAGCGGCGCTGACCCTGATACTGCACTGACCCTGATACTCACCCTCGGCCATGGTCGGGTGGTGGCTGTGCTCTTCAGACCCGTGGCAGGACTCTCCAAGTGCAGACCACTAGCGACGGGCAATGCAGAGGCTGAGACCGACGGTGAACTTATAGCCCGCTTAGGGGCGGGCTAGGGGCGGGGCCTCGCGGGAAGGCGGGGACCTGGCGGGGAGGCGGTGTCCTGTCTGGGTCCACGCTCCTCTCCACCAGCCGCCTGGGCCGCAGCCGGGGGTCAGGAGACGAGGGAGGAAGTGAAGGTTGGGCAAGGGCGCCCCCTGGGGAAACAGAGCAGGGCTGGGACGGCAGCCACGGGGACACACAGACCAGGACACCCAGACACACCTGGATACATAGAGTCAGATCTTGGGTAACTGAGACCCCTGGATACAGAAACACACACACAGATACAGACACACAATTGCACCAGGACACACAGGCATACTTGGATACACAGACATGGACCCGCAGTCAGGTCAGACCTGGGATCAAGAAGACACATACACCGTCAGATAAAGATACATATGGAGCAGACAGACACACAATCAGGGACGTAGGGTTGTGGACGCACAGAGACACAGACACACTGTGACAGATACGACAAATAAACCTGGACACACAGACACGGTGACGTAGACAGAAAATCAGATTAAAATCAGAGACACGCCTGTACGTAGCCACAGCCAGACACACACGGACAGGTACCAACCAAGAACTACACACAAATAAGCAGGTGTCCGGATGCACCCAGCTCATAGACACACAGACCACACACCACCAGAGGTGGACACAAAATCAGATTGGGGCACTTACAGACATACAAAGGTGCAGATACTGGGAGACGGACACACAGACAGACATGGCCTCATGTACAAACATGCAGACACACCCACAAAGACAGACACAACACACCTGTCTCTGTCGCAAAATCCAGAGACATCCCTCTATCTCATCCATCCCTCTATCCATCTAATTGTCCATCCATCTAATCATTCAATCATCCATCTACTCACCCATCCATCCATCCATCCATCCATCCATCCATCCATCCATCCATCCACTTACCCCTCCCCCACTCCCTCCCTCTACTGATGATGTTCCTTCAGGTCCAGCCTGTGCCAGAAGGAAACAAAGCCAACGTCCCAGGGACTCAACTTCTGACCTCTCACTCCTAGCACCCTAGGGGATGGGGGGATCACCCATTCTTCTCCCTCTGGTCCCCCAGCCTCCTATGGTTCTTAGCCACCACAAGTCCTGAACAGGGAGGGTCCTTGGAGAGGCAGGGGCCTGTGAGCCTCCTCCAGCCCTTTTTCCAGAGTAAGTTCCATATTTATTGATGGATTAGGCTACAAAATTGGCCCCAGTTTCCATTCCTGTGTGACACAGCGCAGGGAACAAACCTGTGTTGTTTTAGTAGATGTGTGTCCCTGAGTCAAATGGACCCTGCCTGAGGTCTTAGTGAACAAACTTACAACAGTTTGGGGCCATCTGCTGACCCATAAAATAGCCCAACGGGTGAACCTTGTCATTGCCCCATCTTATAGATTGTTGGAGAAACTGTTCCCTACAGCTAGCAAGAGCTGACAGGAAGGAGTGGGGTGCATGAACGTCAGTCAAGAAGCCAGGGTTTGAGATCACACTATGTAGCCATGGGCAGGTGTTTTGGCTCTCCAGGCTTCAGTCTCCCCCTCTGCAAAATGAGGAAAAGAATTCCTCCCTCACAGGCCTGGAGTAAGACTCAACCATAATGACTGAGTTTGGGCACCTAGTACATAGTGATCACTCAATAACTGGGGCCTCTGAGTTTTGGAGCAAAAATGCCATGTGTCCCAGAACCTGGCTCTGAGAGTAGGGACCTCAAAGAGAAACAGGAGGCCCGGAGACAGTCAGGCTCTGCAGAAGGAAGGTTGCAGGCTCAGCGTTTCTACAAGAGTCAGACCTGCCCCACATGAAAGGATGGGTTTTGCCTTTGTCCATTCTTTTCCGTTTGGAAATGACATTTCTTCTCCACTTGGAGCTTATCACCCCCACTTGGGAGCTTATCACCCCCACTTGGGAGCTCCCTGGAATACACTGGAAGCTTTTTACCCATCAAGTTGTTCCTGGTGCCCTGCATGGGGCTTGGTACAGAGCCCCAGACCCGTCCCTGACCACGCCAGCTGCCGCCTCTTCTTTCCTCTCCCTGTTTCTGTAGAACTATGACCACCTAAGTGATTCAGGCTCTTAAGCAATCCCAGGGCTGTCCGAGTCAGAACTGGCTTCCTAGAAGTGACAGATAAAGACCAGACCGCAGGCTGAGCCCAAAGACCTGGATTCCAGGCCTGGTGACCAGGGGGCCCTTGCCTCACTCTGGGCCACAGTTTTCCCATCTGCTCAGAAGGGTTGGGAAACCCTGCCTTGTCTTACCTCACTGTGCAAGTAAAAATTCAAAACCATTTTACTGAGGGGGAAACTGAGGCCCAGGGAGGGTGGTTGTGAGCTCAAGGTCCCCAGGCAGTGCAGGAGGTGACCCTTCATCATCCCTTACAGGGGAAGTGCAGGGCAGGGCACAGCTGAGGTCATTCCTGACTGTGTCATCCTGGGTAAATTACTAGACCTGACCAAACCTCAATCTCATTATCTATAAAGCAGGTACAATAAGAATCACCACTTCTGGGATTTAGAGATAATATCTGTGCAGTGGGGGACACATAGTAAGTGCTCAGTAAATGCCACCTAAAACTTTTTTATGATGATGTCATCAAGAGTCAAGGCTCACCTTCCCCCACAAAAGGGAGATTCTGACGTGCGTAGGTGAAGCAGGTTGCAAACAAGGTAGAATATTTGTACATTCTTTAATATTTGGGGGTTTCTTAGAAGAACTCCCTGCCTTGTAAGTAAGTCTTGGGCCCAGGGTCACTGATTGATGCCTGAACTCCCCCATTCGAGGGATCAGTCCTTCATTCCATAAGGATTTCCAGGCCTTGAGGTGGAGACAAAGGTGAATTTTTAGAACTTTGGAATAACCCATTACCAGTCAGATATTCTGTTTAAATCTCACAATATGATTTTAGTCATTTATTTATTTATTATTATTATTTTTTTGCGGTACGCGGGCCTCTCACTGCTGTGGCCTCTCCCGTTGCGGAGCACAGGCTCCGGACGTGCAGGCTCAGCGGCCATGGCTCACGGGCCCAGCCACTCCGTGGCATGTGGGATCTTCCCGGACCGGGGCACGAACCCGTGTCCCCTGCATCGGCAGGCAGACTCTCAACCACTGCGCCACCAGGGAAGCCCTAGTCATTTATTAAATGGGGAAACTGGGGCTCAGAGAGGTGAAGTGACTTGCCTGAGGTCACACAGTCAGTAAGTCAGGGCATGGAACTTGGGCTTGGTTCAAAAGCCTGGGCTGGCTCTTCCAGGGCTCAGAGGTCAGTCCTATCCCACACCCCCCAACCCCATTCCTGCCCACCCAGGGATGGGGTCTCAGGGGCCTGGGTCCTGTCTAATCTTACAGCTCTTGGCAAGTGAGGCCTCCAAGAGCAGTGGTCCATGCTTGTGACCCATGGGTGTCTGGTGTACTGTAGATGTTCAATAAATGTCTATGGCATGAGAGAGGGAGGGATGAGTCAGACTAAAAGGAAGAATGGAAAGAAGGAAGGAAGGGAAGAAAAGGAAAAGGATTAAGGTTCAGAGAGGTTGGGGAAACTGCCTGAGGTTACAGCGCAGCTGGGCTCCCAAGCCCTGGCTGGGCTCAGCTATTCCCTAAGGACAAGGGACCCCCAGACCAGAGATGGCCCTGGATGGCTGAGCTGGGAGGGGAGGGAGGGCTGGGCAGTAGTGGGTGGGACCGTAATAAGGACATGGTCTCAGCTTTTCTACCAGCTGGTGACTAATGGCAAATGAGCAGCGTCTAGCAGAATCCCCTGAGGTGGGAGGGGCTGAAGTAGGGGTGTTAGGACAGGGGACTTAGGGAAAATGTCAAGGGGCAGGCATGACCTTTTAGGCCCTTTGAGAGGGAGCATGGTGGGTGGCCTCTCCGAGGCAGGACCTGGGTGTACCAGGCTGTGGGGAGCAGAGAGCAGGGCACCTGACTGGGGAGGGCCCTCCCAATGTGTCCATTTTGCAGATGGAAAAACTGACCTGGCCATGGTGTCCTCAGCTCCACCCTTACAATGTGCCCCCCTCCCAACTCCCTGCCCCCAGCATAGGGTCTCAACCCCAACTCTGCCACTTAAGCTCTAGGGACCATGAGTACTTTAGTTCATTTCTCTGAAACTTCAGTTTCTGTTTCTGTAAAAGCAGGAATCACAACCCAGTCCTCCTGGGGCTGATGTGAGATAGAGAGGAGGTATGGCCAAAGAGAGTCTTCTGAGAAGTGATCTGAGCTTGTTCCTCTCCTTCTGAAACCCCTGGGGGAAGGTATGAGCTCTTCAGCCTGGCATTCAAGGCCCTGCAGCTCTGGCCCAGCTTACCCTCCAATCGCATCTCCCACATTTGTATCCTCCAGCCTCACCAGACACACTACCGGCCCCCAAATGCACCCTGCAATTATCTACCTCCAAGCCTTTGCTCAAGGTGTGCCGTCAGAGATGCCCTCCCCTTTTCACCTATCAAAATTTCACCCAGGCTTCACGCCCCTCCAAAGGCCACCTCCTCCTAGAGCAGGATTTCCCTTCCCTCATGCCCAGTACCTGCAGGACACAGTCACAGTCTGCGTTGTATAAGGACCAATGTGTGCGTGCGTGCGTGTGTGTGTGTGTGTGTGTATGTGTGTCTGTCTGTCTGTCTTTCTGTCTCCCACTGCCCGCCTGGCTCTTAGTGGCTGCTCAATAAATGTCTGTTGAATGAATAAGTGACCTGCGGCAGAGAGAGAGAAACAGAGAGAGACAGAGAGAGAGAGACTTATTCAAGCTTGGGCCAGACTCAGGGGGTTACCCCAGAGCCTTGGTTGGCAGGATTTGTGGTGCCTGGGGCAGGACCAGGAGCCAGGGCATGGTGCTGGGGCATCTTTCAATTCTTGTTGCCTCCACCAGAGATGAGAGGTCTGAGCCCAACTTACTCTCCAGTCATATCTCCTACAATCCCAGGAGTAGGCAGACTCACTGCTGAGCCTCAGAGAGGGCAAATAGCTTTCTCCAGATCACACAGCAAGTTAGGGCAGAGTCAGGGTGGGGCCTCCAAACACAATAGAAAAACAAGTCCTGGCCTGTACCTCTACTCTCAATTTTGAAAAGGTAGAAAGGTGCTTTTATTTAACTTGGCAACAGGGCATTGCGTTGTAACTGGGAATGGGGTGAAACATGAGACTTGTACAATGGAACCAGTGTGAGTTGGTGTGGCAGGGGTTGACATGGGGTCCGAGAGCACTAGGCTGCAACCCTGCTCTCCCTCTCACTGGCTGTGTGGCCTCAAGTCTTTTTTTTTTTTTTTTTTTTTTTTTGGGGTACACGGGCCTCTCACTGTTGTGGCCTCTCCCGTTGCGGAGCACAGGCTCCGGACGTGCAGGCTCCGCGGCCATGGCTCACGGGCCCAGCCGCTCTGTGGCATGTGGGATCTTCCCGGACCGGGGCATGAACCCGTGTCCCCTGCATAGGCAGGCGGACTCTCAACCACTGCGCCACCAGGGAAGCCCCTGGCCTCAAGTCTTAATCTCCCATAAAAAGGGACAACTCTCCTCCACCCCCAGCTCACTGGGCTCAGAGGAGGAGACCCAAAGACGTGAAAGCCCCTCCCAAGGAGAGTAACTTGATTCTATTATTGTTGTCACCATTATGTGGTTACAGTTCTTAACTCTCCAGACACTCCGGGGAATGGAGAGTTTTAGGATTTTGGGGGAGTGGAGTCCTGACCATTTCAGGCAGCAAGATTTGCTTTAATCATAGGAAAACCCACTTCAGACCCTTACTCACGACCAATTATCACTTACTTGGCATACAATCCTAGCAAAGACGTAACACTGTCACGGAAGTAACAGCCCCTAAAGGTTAGACGTTAAGACATTAGGACTGGAGAGAAGAAACACTAGAGGTGGGAAGTGCCAAGAGAGAGGGAGATGGCAGAAAAGCCGCACAAGCGGGTGCAGGGGCTCTGACGTTGGTAAGGTCTAGGGCCGTTTGGAGTTGGGTAAATAGTCCAGCCTCATGGGGCAATCATCAGTGGTCATGATAGTGACCCAGAGGCATCCTATGAGTAGAAGGGACTTTGTGCTCTGCCCACTGAGCCCCTGAGACACTTTTCACTCCCTCCCTGCTTCTTTTAGCAGCAGTGCAGTTCAGCTGCAAGGACACAGGTATGGGGGCTCAACACACCTGGGTTCAAAGCCAGCTCTGCCATTTACTTTCCTGTGTGTGATCTTGGCTAAGTCACAGCATTTCCAAGCCCCAGTTTCCTCCTCTGTAAAATGGGTATGATAATAATCATGCCTACTTCTCAGGCTTTTTGTGAGGATTAACACCATGCCTGGTAGAGAATAAACACTCAAAAAAGGGTTATTTGACAGTTAAAAAAAATGAAGTAGTGATGCATCTACAACATGGAGGAACTTCCAAACCATTACGCTCAGGAAAAGAAGCCAATCTCAGAAGACCACATATTCTGTGATTCCATTTATATGAAATGCCCAGAACAGGCAACTCCACAGAGACAGAAAGTGGATGACTGGTTGTCAGGGACTGAAGGGAGCGGGGATGGAGAGTGACTGCTAATGGGCTTGGGGTTTCTTTGGGAGGGTGAGGAAAATGTTCTACCATTAGATTGTGGTGAGGGTTGCACAAATATGTGAATATACTAAACACCATTGAATTGAACATTATAAATGGATGAATTTTATGGGGTGTAAATTATATCTCAACAACATGGTTTTTTAAAATGAAAGTGGATTTAAAAAACAAAACACGAGAATAAAGCTCTGAAAGCCCTGCAAATATTGTCCCATTTTCAAATTAAACCAAAGAGAAATACTTGCACGTGTGCCCAAAGGGTCGGTAAAGGGAGGGTCTTTACATCATTATTCCTTCTGGTGAAAACTGGCCACAACCTAAGTGCCCAGCAAAGGGGGATGAATTAATAAGCCATGCCTGGGAATATTATATGGCAGTTAAAAACCAGAAGAAGTAGTCCTCTGTGTATGGACAATGAAAACAATTCCAAGTCATAATGTTCAGCAAAGAAAGTAAATTGTAGGACATTACGTAGGTTATGATTCCACAAGACTGTTCATTTCCCATGAGAACAAATAAGTAAATATATGTAAAATATGTAAACAAGTATACAAAAGAAGGTTTGGAAAAATTCTCTCCAAATTGCTGACGGTGATGGGAGGAGTACTGGGGCCATAATTAGGGGGTAGGTCATGGTGATTAGAGGTGGTTTCAGTATTTCCTGGAAGGTGGAAAATTTTTAAGAGGGTAAGTGTTTTTATGTATCCCTTTGGTAATTAAAGATTAATTTTTCAAGAGAAAAAGAATAACCTGTTTACATTTAGAATTGAGCTTTTATAAAAATAGAAATACTCCAAAATAAAGAAATTCTGGCAAAGAAGGTAGAAAAAATATAGACTGAGAAAAAAAAAGAAAGGAAATCTGCCTGCCGCCCTCCTCCAAAAAAACACCAAACAAAATCCACAATCAGCCCATAAAAAAAACCTTTTGTTAGTACTGGCACAATCTTACAAAACCAAACCCAGGATCACAGCACATGAGTAAAGGAGAAATTCACAAGTGTTCCCACATCTGAAATTCGGAATTTTGAGAATGGTACACTGAGTTTCTGTTTACGTCACAATCCTGTTTATGTCTTTAAATGCTTCTGGAGCACTTAATCCCAGTGAAATCCAAGAAAGTGCTTGAAAAATTTTTACTGTGTTAAAAGGAGGGTCAGAGAGGTGAAGTGACTAGCCCAAGGTCACACAGTTTAGAAGGGGCAGAGCAAGTGCTCTGAAGTCCATACCTGTAATCCATACTGCTGGAACTTCATGCCAGGGGAGTTAAGCCTTGGCATGGGGGCCTGGTTAAGCCCCCATGGCTGTTTGGGGCTGTGAAGACATGGGAGATGAACCACTGGATTCTGTAGCATTACCCTGCATCTCCCCCACTGAGGCTAGGTCATTGGTTGTGTCTGCTTGACACGCCCCGCTCAGTCAATAAGAATCAAACACACTTTCTTTCTTGGAAATAAATGACCGTCTAGGGCAGTGGCTGAGCTTGTCCAACTAAATTGAACACTTGTGTGGCTGAACTAATCATTGTTTCCACCACCTGTTTGATGAGCCACTCAAGAGATTGTCCGAACCCAGTGTTTGTAGGTCTGAAGCAGCACTCAGCTCGACCCCATTAGTCTGAAACCCAACTCTCACATCTGAGGGGAGTCTGCCATCACCATGTCCCATCGTCACAGAAGATGCAAGTTTTAGTCTCATTCTTGCAAAGGCAGAGCTCAGTATCCAGGATAATAAACCCCAAGGCTACAGGCCTCTGCAGTGGATGGAGTCCTCTTTGTAGACACAGCTCATTTGCCTCTGGGTAAACTGCCCTTTTCTACAGGCTTGATGGGGCTGTCAATCAAATGGCCCTGCCCAACCCTAGTTAAGGTGGGCCTGGGACCCAAACTCAGCCAATCAGATGCTCTCCTGGGACTTAGAATCTTCTGGCTCTGACACAAGTTCTAAATGATGGTTAAAGTTCGCTGGTTCCTTCCTAAAACTACTTCACTTTTTGTCTTTTCTGAAGCTAGGCTTTTTTACTTTTGTTTGACTTTTTTTTAAAGTCAGATTTATTGAGTTATAATTTACATGCAATCCATTTCACCTTTTTGAGTGTACAGTTCAATGAGCTGACAAACATATACTGTCCTGTTACTATATCACAATCGTGATATAGAACATTTTCATTACCCCCAAAATTTCCCTCCTGCCCTTTTCCTGGCAATTCTCTCCCCACTTCCTCTGTCCCCGGCAACCACTGACCGATTACTGTTCCTACCCTTGTCTTTTCCGATTGCCGTATGAATGGAATCATACGATAGATACCCTTTTGGGTCTGGCTTCTCTCACTTAGCATAATGCATTTGAGATTCATCCAGTTGTTGCAAGTATTGGCCGTACCTTCCTTTGTGTTGCTAAGTAGTAAATATTCCATTGAATGAATACATCACAGTTTATTTCTACATTAAGCAGCTGAAGGACATTTGGGTTGTTCTGGGTGGTTATAGATAGAGCTGCTATACACATAGAGGTACAGCTCTTTGTGTGGACATATATTTTCATTTATTTCGTGTAAATACCTGTAAGCCATTCCCGTGTCCTTCCAAGTGATTTTTTGGGAAATTGTTAAGCTGCCCTGAGTCTGTGCCTGTTCATGTAACCAAAGACTGGAACGAACATTTCCCTTATTTAATTCTCCCAACGACTCTACGGGGTTTAGGGGTTGTTTTCCTCATTTTACGGAGGAAATCGAGGCTCGGAGAGCCTAAATAACCTGCCCTGGACCACGGAGCAGAGACTTGAATCCAAATCAAAGTCATGAAGGGAGCCATAGCTGCCTTTCTAAATCCCTGGTCACCTTGGTGGGAGGGGAACAGCTTCATAATGCAGGTTCTAACACCTGTTGATTGACTGATGGTTGGTAGAATAAATGCTTTACTCCTTTTCTTGGCCTCAGTTTGCCCACTTGAGAAATGACAAGGTTGGACTAATAATGAATTTCTGATGCTCTAGATTCTGTGATTTTGACATGCTGTGACTAAAATGGAGTTGTCTGATAAACCATTCCTGGGAAATGGAGCTGGTAAGGGAGCGGAGCCCAGCGCTCACCCCACAACAGCCACCCCAGATGGCTTCCTGATCTTGCACCCCAGCTAGCTGACCTGCAGAAGAGCAATTTGCACTCTGCCTTTCTGGCCTGAGAAAAAAAATACCCCTGTCACACTGGATTAGCATCACCCCTCTCGCTGAGAATCTTCTCATGGATGCAGTCCCCTCTCTTCGTCAATATTTTCGGAATGTTCAGGTTTCTAAACAAGACCTGACAGGTTGAGTTCTTTTTTTTTTTTTAAGCTTTTAAAAATAAAATGAATCACCTTGTGCATGGTCTGGAGGCTCAAATTAGATTAACCCTGTCCTTTCCCAAGCGATAGTCAGGCCGTTGGCTTTGCTGGGGTGATGGAGAGGTGGGAGGAGGGAAGTGGCTGATGCCTCATCTCAGATCAAGTCCTGCATGAAGACCCACCTTCTTCCCAGGTCCCCGTTCTACCTGGGTGGTACCCAGGCTTATCAGGAAACCCAGAGGCAGAGTGATGGAGAGCTTCCGGGTGCGATAGCTGCCCAACCTCATGCAAGTAACTTCATGTCTCTGCACCTCAATTTTCTCACCCAGATAATGGGTATAATGACAGTTCCAGCCTCCCAGACTTGAGAATAAATGTGCTATTGCATGGGATAGCATAGGTCACAGTGAGAGCTACACAAGTGTTGGCTGTTTTAATGACTCATTATTATTTTCAAGGGCTTCAGGTGCCTCAATTCCATCAGTTCCTGCAAGTCAGCTCTGGGGTGTGGGTGAGAGGGGATGCTAACATCTTGTGCACCTACTGTGTGCCAGCTCTGTGTGAAGAAGACTTATGTATGTTCTTGCTTTTCGTTGATTTGTTTGCAGTCCCATCTGGCCCTACAAAGACCCTAAGTTGTCATTCTCTCCGGTAATTCTCTGTCTGCATGATGAATGGCTCCACCCGCCAATTTCCAACGAGAAGAGTGAGGTTGAGAGACAGCAGCAAGGTTGCCTGTGGTCACTGGATGGAAATTCTGGAGCTGGGCTGGACCCTGGGGTCTGTCGGGCAGTTTCACACTTGGTCTGCCCATTCCCTGTGGATCCCAGGATCCCAGCCCCATGTTTTGTTTTTTGCCACGGCGCACAGCATGTGGGATCTTAGTTCCCTGACCAGGGATCGAACTCGCACCCCCTGCATTAGGAGTGCGGAGCACAGAGTCTTAACCACTGGACCACCAGGGAAGTCCCCCAGCCCTGTGTTCTGACACATCCCGCCAGCTGAACACAATGGACCACCTCCACGTGCCACCCCCGACTCCCACCCTTTCTCAGCTCCCATCTGGCAGCCCTGGAAAAAGTGCATCTTTCCAGACCAGCAGCTCCAAGACCCACTGGGACTGCCTTGCTGGAGCTCAGACAGGGCATTCACTGCGGTACCCTGAGGACCCAGAAGCCAGCAGGACTTTGGTCTTCATTAACCCTCCCTCCCAGTTTCACAGGGAGCAGCCAGCACCAGCTCAGCAGCTCAGCCACCTCCAATGGCTTTTGTTAAAGCCTTTCAGTGCCAGCCCCTCACCCCTCCCGCGCCTTTTACCGATGGGGAAACTGATGCACTTGCCCAGGACCAGGTCTGCCCAGCTCTGAAACCCATGCTTTTTGCAAAATACCTTTCCCCTGTCAAGGGGCCAATTGCTCACTGGGGTGGGAGCAAGGACGTGGGGAGAGCAGAGAAGAGGCTGGTGTTACAGTCCAGGCAGGAGAGGATGGAAGCCCAGGCTAGTGAGGTGGTGGGGCCCTGTTCACGCCTTGGTGCTTTTGCCCTCTGTTCCTTGTGCTTGTCTATCCTTCACATCTACCCCCGGGTCACATGTCCCAACAATGGCTGCCACATTAACATCTGCATGGCCATCATTCGCTAAGCGCTCGCTGTGTGTAGGGACCTGCGCTTTCCATCCATCATTTCCATTCCCTTCCTGCTCACTCAGCTCCCGTCATGCTGGCTCCCTGCCACTCCTTCAGCTTGCCAGGCATGCACCCAACTAAGAGCTTTTGCACTGGCTGTTCCCTCTGTCTGAGGTGCTCTTCCCTGGTGTGGTGACCTGGGCACAATGTGGGTGCCGAGAAGGGTGTGCTGTATCTGAATGGGGGGTGGTGATAAGCTTGGAGGAAACTCAATGAAAGAAGGAGTGAAGAGTTGGCCCTAACCCTAACCCTAACCCTAAACCTAACCCTAACCCCAACCCCAACCCTAACCCTAACCCCAACCCCAACCCTAACCCTAACCCCAACCCTACATTAGATGCTGTAAGACCTGGGAGATTGCTTAACTCTCTTCTGTCTCAGTTCCTCTTTAGTTCTTAAGTGAGCTGACAGCATCACTGGGGTCTCTGGCTCATCATAGCTTGTGGGGAGAGAAGAGATCGTGTCCTCAGAAGCCAACCAGTTCAGCCTTGTCATTTTATAGCTAAGGACCTGAGGCCCAGAGAGGGCTCTCTTTGTCTTGAGACCCATAAACCATTAGAGACGAAGCTGTGGGTTTTTTTTTTAAAGTGATTACTTTACTTATGGGATACTTTATTTATTGAACATTTATTGAGCACCTACTATGGGGTGAATCATGAATAAGACACAGTTCCTGCTGTCAAGGAACTCTCAGGTCAGTGAGAGAAACAGGTTAGAAGACACTCACTGTGTAAACATTAATTCCCATGTACTGTGTTCAAGGCTGTGGTGGAGGAAAGCTTGGGGCCTCAGGGAACCCAGATGGGAGAGAGAGTCTCTCCGTGTGGCAGATCAGGGCAGGCTTCATGGAAGAGGTAACACTTAATCTGGGTTTTGCAGTATGAATAGGAGTTTCTTGGGCAGATACCATAAAGAGGAGCATTTCATGCAAAGTGACCTATCTGTGCATACTGGGGCAAAGTCATAGGGGTGAGGAAGAGTGTGGAGAATTCATGGGAAGGGGATGTCAAACAGAGTGGCTGGAGTTTAGGGGTACTTGGAAAGAATGTTAAGGCTGAAAAGCATGGAAGGGCCCAGACCACATGGAAGGGCCTTGAATTCCAGGCTCAGTTTAGGCCAAAGGGAGCCATGGGAAAGCTTTTAAATGGGAGAGCGGTGTGGTTAGGGCTTGGGGAAGATAATGAGGTAATCATTAATCAGGGAATTTTAGAGCTTGAATTGAGTGATTATCATGATCCCTGGGCCCTATTTTATTTATTTATTGGAATTTTGGATTTTTATTTTATTTTTTTATACAGCAGGTTCTTATTAATTAACCATTTAATACATATTAGTGTGTATATGTCAATCCCAATCTCCCAATTCATCCCACAACCACCACCATGCCCCCACCACTTTCCCCCCTTGGTGTCCATACATTTGTTCTCTACATCTGTGTCTCAATTTCTGCCCTGCAAACTGGTTCATCTGTACCATTTTTCTAGGTTCCACATATATGCATTAATATACGATATTTGTTTTTCTCTTTCTGACTTACTTCACTCTGTATGACAGTCTCTAGATCCAACCACATCTCTACAAATGACTCAATTTTGTTCCTTTTTATGGCTGAGTAGTATTCCATTGTAATATATGTACCACATCTTCTTTAACTATTCGCCTGTCAATGGGCATTTAGGTTGCTTCCATGACCTGGCTATTGTAAATAGTGCTGCAATGAACATTGGGGTGCATGTGTCTTTTTGAATTATGGTTTCCTCTGGGTATACGCCCAGTAGTGGTGGGATTGCTGGGTTATATGGTAATTCTGTTTCTAGTTTTTTAAGGAACCTCCATACTGTTCTCCATAGTGGCTGTATCAATTTTCATTCCCACCAAGAGTGCAAGAGGGTTCCCTTTGCTCCACACCCTCTCCAGCATTTGTTGTTTGTAGACTTTCTGATGATGGCCATTCTAACAGGTGTGAGGTGATACCTCATTGTAGCTTTGATTTGCATTTCTCTAATAATTAGTGATGTTGAGCAGCTTTTCATGTGCTTCTTGGCCATCTGTATGTCTTCTTTGAAGAAATGTCTATTTAGGTCTTCTGCCCATTTTTGGATTGGGTTGTTTGTTTCTTTAATATTGAGCTGCATGAGCTGTTTATATATTTTGGAGATTAATCCTTTGTCCGTTGATTCGTTTGCAAATATTTTCTCCCATTCTGAGGGCTATCTTTTCATCCTGTTTGTACTTTCCTTTGCTTTGCAAAAGCTTTTAAGTTTTATTAGGTCCCATGTTATTTCCATTACTCTAGGAGGTGGATCAAAAAAGACCTTGCTGTGATTTATGTCAAAGAGTGTTCTTCTGATGTTTTCCCCTAAGAGTTTTATAGTGTCCCGTCTTACACTTAGGTCTCTAATCCATTTTGAGTTTATTTTTGTGTATGGTGTTAGGGAGTGTTCTAATTTCATTCTTTTACATGTAGCTGTCCAGTTTCCCCAGCACCACCTATTGAAGAGACTGTCTTTTCTCCATTGTATATCCTTGTCTCATTTGTCATAGATAAGTTGATCATAACTGCGTAAGTTTATCTCTGGGCTATCCTGTTGCGTTGGTCTATATTTCTGTTTTTATGCCAGTACCATACTGTCTTGGTTACTGTAGCTTTATAGTATAGTCTGAAGTCAGGGAGTCTGATTCTTCCAGCTCCATTTTTTCCCTCAAGACTGCTTTGGCTATTTGGGGTCTTTTGTGTCTCCATACAAATTGTAAGATTTTTTGTTCTAGTTCTGTAAAAAATGCCACTAGTAATTTGATAGGGATTGCATTGAATATGTAGATTGCTTTGGGTAGTATAGTTGTTTTCACAATAATGATTCTTCCAATCCAAGAACATGGTATATCTCTCCATCTGTTGGTATCATCTTTAATTTCTTTCATCAGTGTCTTATAGTTTTCTGCATACAGGTCTTTTGTCTCCCTAGGCAAGTTTATTCCTAGGTATTTTATTCTTTTGGCTGCAATGGTAAATGGGAGTGTTTCCTTAATTTCTCTTTCAGATTTTTCATCATTAGTGTATAGGAAGGCAAGAGATTTCTGTGCATTAATTTTGTATCCTGCAACTTTACCAAATTCATTGATTAGCTCTAGTAGTTTTCTGGTGGCATCTTTAGGATTCTTTACGTATAGTATCATGTCATCTGCAAACAGTGACAGTTTTACTTCTTCTTTTCCAATTTGTATTCCTTTTATTTCTTTTTCTTCTCTGATTGCCATGGCTAGGACTTCCAAAACTATGTTGAATAAGAGTGGCGAGAGTGGACATCTTGTCTTGTTCCTGATCTTAGAGCAAATGCTTTCAGTTTTTCACCATTGAGAATGATGTTTGCTGTGGCATTGTTGTATATGGCCTTTATTATGTTGAGGTAGGTTCCCTCTATGCCCACTTTCTGGAGAGTTTTTATCATAAAAGGGTGTTGAATTTTGTCAAAAGCATTTTCTGCATCTATTGAGATGATCATATGTTTTTTCTTCTTCAATTTGTTAATATGGTGTATCACATTGATTGATTTGTGTATATTGAAGAATGCTTGCATCCCCTGGATAAATCCCATTTGATCATGGTGTATGATCCTTTTAATGTGTTGTCGGATTCTGTTTGCTAATATCTTGTTGAGGTTTTTTCCATCTATATTCTTCAGTGTTATTGATCTGTAATTTTGTTTTTTTGTAGTATCTTTGTCTGGATTGGTATCAGGGTGATAGTGACCTCATAGAATGAGTTTGGGAGTGTTCCTTCCTCTGCAATTTTTTGGAAGAGTTTGAGAAGGATGGGTGTTAGCCCTTCTCTAGATGTTTGATAGAATTTACCTGTGAAGCCATCTGTTCCTGGACTTTTGTTTGCTGGAAGATTTTTAATCAAACTTTCAATTTCATTACTTGTGATTGGTCTGTTCATATTTTCTATTTCTTCCTGGTTCAGTCTTAGAAGGTTATACCTTTCTAAGAATGTGTCCATTTCTTCCAGGTTGTCCATTTTATTGGCATGGAGTTGCTTGTGGTAGTCTCTTAGGATGCTTTGTATCTCTGCGGTGTCTGTTGTAACTTCTCCTTTTTTGTTTCTAATTTTCTTGATTTGAGTCCTCTCCCTCTTTTTCTTGATGAGTCTGCCTAATGGTTTATCAATTTTGTTTATCTTCTCAAAGAACCAGCTTTTAGTTTTATTGATCTTTGCTATTGTTTTCTTTGTTTCTATTTCATTTATTTCTGCTCTGATCTTTATGATTTCTTTCCTTCTGCTAACTTTGGGTTTTCTTTGCTCTTCTTTCCCTAGTTCCTTTAGGTGTAAAGTTAGATTGTTTGAGATTTTTCTTGTTTCTTGAGGTAGGCTTGTATTGCTAAAAACTTCCCTATTACAGCTGCTTTTGCTGCATCCCATAGGTTTTGGATCATCGTGTTTTCATTGTAATTTGTCTCTAGGTATGTTTTGATTTCCTCTTTGATTTCTTTAGTCATCTCTTGGTTATTTAGTAATGTATTGTTTAGCCTCCATGTGTTTGTGGTTTTTATGTTTTTTTCCCTATAATTGATTTCTAATCTCATACTGTTGGGGTCAGAAAAGATGCTTGATATGATTTCAATTTTCTTAAATTTACTGAGGCTTGATTTGTGACCCAAGATGTGATCTACCCTGGAGAATGTTCCATGCGCACTTGAGAAGAAAGTGTAATCTGTTGTTTTTTGGATGGAATGTCCTATAAATATCAATTAAATCTATCTAGACTATTGTGTCATTTAAAGCTTGTGTTTCCTTATTACTTTTCTGTTTGGATGATCTGTCCATTGGTATAAGTGAGGTGTTAAAGTCCCCCACCATTATTGTGCTACTATTTCCTCTTTTATCGCTGTTAGCCGTTGCCTTATGTATTGAGGTGCTCCTATGTTGGGTGCATATATATTTATAATTGTTATATCTTCTTCTTGGATTGATCCCTTGATCATTATGTAGTGTCCTTCCTTGTCTCTTGTAACATTCTTTATTTTTAAGTCTATGTTATCTGAGAGTATTTTATTGCTACTCCAGCTTTCTTTTGATTTCCATTTGCATGGAATATCTTTTTCCATCCCTTCATTTTCAGTCTGAATGTGTCCCTAGGTCTGAAGTGGGTGTCTTGTAGCCAGCATGTATATGGGTCTTGTTTTTGTATCCATTCAGTGAGCCTGTGTCTTTTGGTTGGAGCATTTAATCCATTCACATTTAAGGTAATTATCGATATATATGTTCTTATTACCACTTTCTTAATTGTTTTGGGTTTGTTTTTGTAGGTCCTTTTCTTCTCTTGTGTCTCCCACTTAGAGAAGTTCCTTTAGCATTTGCTGTAGAGCCTGTTTGGTGGTGCTGAATTCTCTTAGCTTTTGCTTGTCTGTAAAGCTTTTGATTTCTCCATTGAATCTGAATGAGATCCTTGCCGGGTAGAGTACTCTTGGTTGTAGGTTCTTCCATTTCAACACTTTAAGTATATAATGCTACTCTCTTCTGGCTTGTAGAGTTTCTTCTGAGAAATCAGCTGTTAATGTTATGGGAGTTCCCTTGAATGTTATTTGTTGTTTTTCCCTTGTTGCTTTCAGTAATTTTTCTTTGTCTTTAATTTTTGCCAATTTGATTACTATGTGTCTCAGCGTGTTTCTCCTTGGGTTTATCCTGCCTGGGACTCTCTGCGCTTTCTGGACTTGAGTAGCTATTTCCTTTCCCATGCTAGGGATGTTTATCGACTATAATCTCTTCAAATATTTTCTTGGGTCCTTTATCTCTCTCTTATCCTTCTGGGACCCCTATAATACAAATGTTGTTGTGGTTAATGTTGTCCCAGAGGTCTCTTAGGTTGTCTTCATTTTTTTTCATTATTTTTTCTTTATTCTGTTCCACAGCAGTGAATTCCACCATTCTGTCTTCTAGGTCACTTATCCATTCTTCTGCCTCAGTTATTCTGCTCTTGGTTCCTTCTAGTGTATTTTTCATTTCAGTTATTGTATTGTTCATCTCTGTTTGTTCTTTAATTCTTCTAGGTCTTTGTTCTTTAATTCTTCTAGGTCTATGTTATACATTTCTTACATCTTCTCGATCTTTGCGTCCATTCTTTTTCTGAGGTCCTGGATCATCTTCACTATCATTGTTCTGAATTTTTTTTCTGGAAGGTTGCCTATCTCCACTTCATTTAGTTGTTTTTCTGGGGTTTTATCTTGTTCCTTCATCTGGTACAAAGTCCTCTGCTTTTCCATTTTGTCTATCTTTTCGTGAATGTGGTTTTCCTTCCACAGGTTGCAGAACTGTAGTTCTTCTTTCTTCTACTGTCTGCCCTCTCCCCTGGGCCCTATGTTAAAGATGAGCAAATTGAAGCCAAAATATGGTACCCACAGCTGGTCTGGGGCAGAGCATTTTCTCCCACCTGGTCTGTAGGTGAGCTAAATCTGAGGCTGGGATATGTTTACATGTCCTATGAGATAAGCTGTTTCCAAACAGGACCAGTTCCCATCCTTCTGTGACATATCTATCTCTCTGTTTCTCTTCTTTGGTCCTGCCCTGGATTCTCCAAAGACCATGGTGGATATGGGAGCCTCTTCTTACATGTTCCTTTTCTGTTTGTGTGACCCTGACCATGTCCTTTCCCCTCAGAAGCTTCAGTTTTTCCATCTAGCTAACGGGTATAATAAATGGAGTGATGGCTGGTGCTAACTATCAAACATTCTGGGGCCTCCCCAAGCCAACCCTCACTAAGGCCCCAAGGAGGAAGAAGGCCAGCCATGACCAGGTTTCCTGACCACTGGCAAAAAGTGTGAGGCAGAAGGTTGCTGTTAGTGAGATGGGGAAAACAAGGTTGATAATTTATATGATTAGCCCAAGCGTGGCTCTGGGTTGCACAGAGCCAACTGAATTCTCAGTTTTCTCATTCTGGTTCCTATACTTCTCTTAATGTGACCTACGACCACAATAGCTGTGTAAGTGAAAGTGGTAAAAACCATTCTCTGATGGACTCCTCACAAAATTGAGGGACAGTCCTGGAGCAGGACAGACACCCCTCTTCCATTTCTCCCAGAGCTTTCCTGCCTGGGCCCAGCTGGTAATAGTGATGCTGGCTTGGCAAGCCAAAGCATCAATGGCTCCAGGGCCTGATGGGTGTGTGGGAAGGGCAGGACTCAGTCATTGATCTAGCCCTTTAAGACCCTTGAATATGACCTTGCTCTGGCACAGCCTCTGCAACACTCAAGAGTAGCACTTATGTAGAGTGCCATGGCTTTGGCACTTGTCCAGTTTTAGCTGAAGGAAGCATACTGTGTTAGAGTCAGGTTTTTCCTAAGGCCCAATTCTTCCCTCAGGCTGCTTGATAAATACCCAGAAATCACTCAGACAGCAAATAGAGGTGCAGTCACTTGGTCACCACTCATAGATTTGGGCCCACCCCTGTGCCAGGCCCTGTGGGAGACAGAAAAATGAAGCAGGCAGGTTTTCTTTCTGTGGCTTTACCAGAACATCTGCATTTTTTCCTTAATTGATATTAATGCATGTTCACTGTTCAAACTCTGTAAAATACAGAAAAGCTAAAAGAAGAAAGCAAAAGTCACCTCAAATATTATCACCAGAGAGAACAACTGTTAACATTTTGCTGTATTTCTTTCAGGCTTACTATACCATATTTAAATATGTGTGTATATATGAATGCATATGAATATGTATTTAACTTCTAAAAATGGAATTACTTTTAATCATCCAGCAAAGGTTTATTGAGCACCTACTATGTGCCAGTCAGTGGGATGCCCAGGAGGACAAGATAGATGTGGTTCCTAATGTCATAAAAGTTGCCTATTAAGTACTACTCACCTGCCTTTTTTCATTTTTGTCTAACATGTTTCAGATCACAACATGTATTTCTACAACACATTTTTCAGTTGTCTAGAATTTCATCGAATAGATGAAGCCTAATTTATCAAATCCCTATTGTTGCACATTTAGTTTCTTTTCCCATGTTTTCACTATTGCAAACAGTGTTCATCCCTGAAGCCATTGGTTATGGTGGGTTGGCTCATTTTACATCCATTTCAACTTCTTTTGATGTGCCTCCCTGTATTGCAGGGGCTGGAAGGGTGAAGATTGCATCTCCCAGACTCCCTTACAGCTAGGGTTTGGAGACCAATTCAGTCATACCCATTAAACGCACATGTGTGAGATTTTAAAGGCAAAGCAAGGTGGAGACTCTCTTTCTGCTTTGGCTGTTTCCTGCTGGTTGTGAAGGCATTAAGACTTCCTGCAACTGCGGTCTCAGTGTCGTCACCAGCTCATGGGTGTCCAGAGATGGTGATGGGGGCAACAGCAACATCTGATCCCTAGATTAAAGCTGAAGTGACAAATTCCTTTTTTTTTTTAATTTTTAAAGAATTTTTGGCCATGCTGCATGGCTTGCAGGTTCTTCATTCCCCAGCCAGGGATCAAAGCCATGTCCCCTGCAGTGGAAGTGCAGAGTTCTAACCAGTAGACTGCCAGAGAATTCTCTGAAGTGACAAATTTCTGAAGACAGCAGTTACCAAGCTTCCAGGATGTGGTAGAGGCAGCAGCTCCCATAGGCAGACAGTACAGTGGTGACTTACGAGAGTCATTCCCAGAGACACAGCCCACTCACCAGGTCTTTCAATAATTTTTCAAGAACCCAACTTCCAGTATTTTCTCTTTCTGTTTAAAGCAGAAAATGTGGTTTCTGCTTCCTGCAACTGAACTCTGAATGATATAAACTATGCTTTTGAGCCTGTTGACAATGATTGCCTCAGGATAAATTTCTAATCATGGAATCAAGGATTCAATCTTTGTTTAAACAGTTTTATTGAGATATAATTAATGTAGCATAAAATTCATCATTTAAAGTGCACAGTTTCATGGCTTTTAATATATTCAAAGTTGTGGATTCATCACCAGAATCTAATATTAGAGCATTTTCTTCACCTCCCAAAAGAGACTCCATACCCATTAGCAGTCATTCTCTACACTCCTTCTCATCCTAGGCAACTACTAATCTACTTTCTGTCTCTATGGATTTTCCTATTCTGAACATTTCATATAAATAGAATCATACAGTACGTGGTCTTTTCGATGGGCTTCTTTCACTTGGCATAATGATTTCAAAGTTTGTCCATGTTGTAGCATATATCAGAATTTCATTGCTTCTTATTGCCAGATCATATTCCATCAGTGGATATATCATTCATCAGTTGATGGACAGTTGGGTTGTTTCTAGTTTTAAGCTATTGTGAATAATGCATCTGTGAACATTTGTGTACATGTTTTTGTGTGGATGTATATTTTAATTTCTCTTGGGTATATACTTAGAAGTGGAATTGTTGAATTACATGGTAACTCTAATTTCTTGACAGACTGCCAAACTTCTTTCCAAAGTTGTTTCACTATTGTACATTCCTATTAGCAATGGTTGAATTTCTATTTTCTCCACATTCTCCCTGGCACTTAATATTTTCTCTTTGTTTATTATAGCCATTAGAGGCTGTCATGATTTTGGTTTACATTTCCCTAGTGACTAACTATGTTAAACATCTTTTCATGTGCTTATTGGTCACTTGTATACCTTCTTTGGAGAAATGTCCATTCAGATCCTTAGCCCATTTTTAAATTGTTATCTTTTCATTATTTATATAGTTCTTAGGGTTATTTATATATTCTAGATACAAATTCCCTATAATACATGTGATTTTCAAATATTTGCTCCCATTCTTGGGTTGTCTTTTCACTTTCTTGATGATATTGTTTGCAGCACAAAAGTTTTTAATTGTGATGAAGTTCTTTTTTTTTTTTGCCGTTTGTGTTTTTGATGTTGTATCTAAGAAGGCTTTGCCTAACCTAAGGTCATGAAGGTTTACTCCTGTATTTTCTTCTAACAGTTTTATAGTTTTAACTCTTGGGTTTTTTAAATAAATATATTTATTTATTTATATTTTTTATTTTTGGCTGCGTTGGATCTTTGTTGCTGTGTGAGGGCTTTCTCTAGTTGTGGGGAGTGGGGGCTACTCTTCGCTGCGGTGCGTGGACTTCTCACTGCAGTGGCTTCTCTTGTTGCGGAGCATGGGCTCTAGGTGCACGGGCTTCAGTAGTTGTGGCAGGCAGGCTCAGTAGTTGTGGCACACGGGCTTAGTTGTTCTGTGGCATGTGGGATCCTTCCGGACCAGGGCTCAAACCCATGTCCCTTGCATTGGCAGGCAGATTCTTAACCACTGTGCCACCAGGGAAGTCCCTATAGTTTTAACTCTCGCATTCAGATCTATGATCCATTTTGAGTTGAATTTTTTGGTATGGTGTGCATGTGGATATCCAGTTGTCTCAGCATCATTTGCTGAAAGATTTCTTTCACCTATTGAGTAGTCTTGGCATCCTTGTTGAAAATCAGTTGACCACAAATGTAAGGGTTTATTTCTAGACTCTCAATTCTATTCTCTTGATCTATATGTCTGTCTTTAATGCCAGCAAACATTGTCTTGATTGCTGTAGATTTGTAGTTAGTTTGGAAATTGGGAAGAGTGAATCCTCCAACTTAGTTCTTCTTTCTCAAGATTGTTTTTAATATTTGGTGTCGCTTGAAATACCACATGAATTTTAGGATAGTCTTGTCAATTTCTGCAAAAAAAAAAAAAAAGCCAGCTAGAATTTAGATAGAGATTGCACAGAATCTTCAGATCAATTTGGAGAGTATTGCCATTTTAACAATATTAAGTCTTCTGGTCCATAAACGTGGAATGTCTCTCCATTTATTTAGATCTTTCATTTCTTTCAACAATGTTTTGTAGTTTTCAGTATACAAGTCTTGCACATCTTCTGTTAAATGTACTCCAAAATATTTGATTCTTTTTGATACTATTGTAAGTGGAATTGTTTTCCTAATTGCATTTCATTTGTTCATTGCTAGTGTATAAAATTACAATAGATTTTTGTATATCGATCTTGTATACTGGAACCTTGCTAAAATCATTTATTAATTCTAATAATTTTCCAGTTGGTTCCTTAGGATTTTCTCTATATAAGATTATGTCATCTACAAATAAACATAGTTTGACTTCTTTCCAATCTGGGTGCCTTTTATTTTATTTTCTTAACTGATTGCTCTGGTTGGAACCTCCAATACAATATTAAATAGAAATGGCAAGAGAAGACATCATTGTCTTGTTCCTGATCTTACAATGAAAACATCTAGTCTTTTGCCAGTAAATATCATGTTAGCTGTGGGCTTTTCATAGATACCCTTTATCAGATTGAGGACTCACCCATTTTTTAAGACTTCTGCTTTGTTATATGAATCATGCTCCATTGACATGCCAATCATTTTCCTTTGGCTACTCTCTTGGCCACGTCATTCCAGTGAAAACCTGAGTCACTATCAAGGGGTAACCTCTAGAAATGACCGGAACTCTCCAGGTGATGACTAACCAGCAGAGAGAGAGAGAGAGACTGAATGAATCTCCTCCCTTGATCTAGTTACAATACTCCTATTCGTGGAACTTAATGTAGAACTGGCTTTATGATTGATGACTGTAATCATACTGTGGATTTCTTTATGAGCTTCAGCTAAATTAGTGGCTCTCAACCCTGACAGTCCAAAGACACTGCCCTCAATAGCTTTTTATTGAAGTAAAACATTGTTATGTGTCAACTTGGCTGGGCCACAGTACCCAGATATTTAGCCAAACATTATTCTAGACGTTTCTGTGAAGATATTTTTAGATGGGATTAACAGTTAAATCAGTAGACCTTGAGTAAAACAGATTATTCTCCATCATGTGGGTGGGTCTCATTTAATCAGTTGAAGGCTTTAATAGAAAACAACTGCCCTTCCCTGAGGAAGCGAGAACTCTACCAGCAGATGGCCTTTGGACATGAACTGCAACATCAGCTCATCTCTGAGTCTGCAGCCTGCCAGCCTCCTCTGCAGATGGAGGACTTGCCAGCCTCTACAATTGTATGAGTCAGTGCCTTAAAATACACCCCCCCAATATATGTAGACAATATAGATGTATAAATCTCTCTGTCTCTCTCTGTCTCTGTCTCTCTGTCTCTATCTCTCTGTCTCTCTCTGTCTCTCTCTGTCTCTGTCTCTGTCTCTCTCTCTCTCTCTCTCTCTCTCTATATATATATATATATATCCTATTGGTTCTCTTTCTCTGGAAAACTCTAATACGAACATATATACAAAGAGTGGACATAAAGGTAGAGCTTGATGAAATTTCACAAACTGAACATGACAGATCAAGAAGTAGGACATGACCATCTTCCTCCCTGTCTTGCACCCAGTCACTAGCCCCCCAGAGGTAACCGCTATCCTGACTTTTCATAGCATAGGTTAGTCTATATTATATATATAGTATGTTGACTTCTAATAGCATCAATTAGTGCTGGTTTGAGGACTTCATGGAAACGGCATTGCTCAGGACAACCTCTTTTATGTCTGGCTTCTCTCACCCAGCTGCATGTTCAGGTAAGATTCATCTGCAGTGTTGCGTGTACTTGTAAATAGCTCATTCTTTTTGCTCTGGGGGATTCCATTGTGTGGCTCACCTCAGTTTATGTATCCATCCAGCTTTGATGGATATTCCATTGTTTCCAGTTAGGGATTACTAAGAATGTGCTGTTGCCAACATTCTTGCACATGTCTTTTGGTGAAAACTTGTAATATTCTAGTCGGATATAAACCTAAAAGTATAATTGCCAAAGCCTCTTTTTCATAGCAAATATTTTATGCTTCCTTTCATTTTAGTTTTCTGCAATGAAGTTCACAAGGGATAATCTACTGAAACACATATATATCAATACGATGCCCAGTCTGTAATATAAAGGAGGTATAAAAGGGAAGTCATTTATAATAAAATCATGTGTATCTCCATATGTTCTTGGGCACAACTACCCAAAACGACATAATAACCCATATCTATTCATAATGAGTAAGTTTGGATTCCAAAAATGTAAGCAGATCAGACATCCATAAACGCAAGAAGTGCAGGAAAATGACAGGGCAGGAGGTGCAGGTGAAAATTAAAATAAAAATGGTTGTTAGGGCAAGACACAACAGACCCAACTCATTTGTATACGATAAGAGAAAGAGAGAAATAACCTTAATTGAAGTAGGGAGAACACACCAAGACACATCGCAACCTGTCAGGTGGAGAGAAAAAGGAGGGTGAGCATCTGAGTGTAGTGATAAATAATTCCCATTTTATGGCACACGACAGGTGAGTGGTGTGACCACGCAGAAAACACATCTTCCTTAGAATCTCACTCCTCAACAGAGGAGTGAGATTTAAAAAAAAACTTAAAAAAAAAAAAGCCTTTTACTACCACATCCCTCATTAAGGATTAGCAGATGGATCACAAGAGGAAACTTTCCATTCAATGCTATCAAGAAACCATGTGGTGCATCCATGGGGACAGTTTCTGAGTAAGACTGAAAAACAACAGGTAACCCCCAAATAAATCATCTCAATGTGTAATTTTCACAACATAGATTCAAAGCAACCGTCCCTAAAGAAACCCAGATTTCTTGCATCTCTAATTTACTAATATTTGGCTCTAAACCTGTAAAAAAAAAAAAGAGCTACATATCTCTTCTATTCAATATTTACAGTTGGTTTCACTGTCTTTGCTGTAATTGCATCCATGCCCTGGAAAATTTTCCTCTCAATATGCAATTGGTGATAGTCTAATACATTGACTAGACAGACTGCAGAAAGAGAAAATTATTCAATAATTGAGTTACTGTCCTTATTCCATTTATGCTTCCCTGTCAATAACAACCTTCTCTTAAGTTACTGAGTTTTTCACATGATGTCTCATGAAAACCTTTCAGTATTGTGATGCACTAAAGCCTGACCTATTTATATTTGTCTTGAGTTTTCATCGGGTGGACATTTGAAAGTTGTGAAGGATGCAGGGCAATTATCAACAGGGTGAGACTGTTCTGTGCGTTGTGAGATGCCCAGGGTCCCTGGACCTTGCCCCTAAATGTCACAAGGGCCCCCCAATTGTTAGTGACAGCTCCAAATGACCCCATGAATTTGTAAAATGCCCCCTAGAGAACTACTGGCTTAAATCTGCTTCATCTCAATCCTGTCCTCTTCATCCCAAACTCATTTGTTGGTATTTGGGTTCAAGTACAGGGTTTGACATTCACCCTTATTATATTTCATCTTCTTATATTCAGCCTGTTGGTCCTGCTTGTCAAGGTCTTTGGACACTCTGGTTCTGATACTCAATGTCCTATTGCCTTTCCCAGCCACACTGTAAAGGGCCATCTTTCCATCTTAAAATGATGGATAGATAGTTGAACGGGATGGGGCTGGGACAGAGCCCTGTGACAATCTACTCTAATCCTCTCCTCGGGCCAGCGGTGAGCTGATATTTGACATCTTCTGGCTGCTGGTTATTTGTGGTTTCACAGGATGCAACCCACATTGCATCAGTTTCTTCTTAGAATGTTTAAATTTTACAACTTCGTAGGAGTGGAAAGAGCACAACTCAGAACAGAGAATTGACTTGCCCAAGGTCACTTGGCAAATGAGGGTCAGAGCCGGGGTACAGCTGGCTGCCCCAGGGCTGACCCACTCCAGGCTCCAGAAGATTTACATTCCTCTAATGGCTGCTAAGCAGCCCAGAGTGGACTGTGCACTGCTCTGATCTGGCCTAAAAAGGGGTGGAATCCAGGGGCCTCTCCCAGCCAAGAGCACCGTGTCCACAAGTGTATTTTGGCATCTCTGGAGAATGGGCAGGGAGCCAGGGTTGCGTGGAGAGTGTGGGGTGAGCACTCATCAGATTACAGACACCAGCAGCCGCCTGCTCAGGCATCCGGGACAGAGTGGTGGACAGAGTCCCAGGACAGGTGATCCAAGCAGAGTCTCCGTCCTCCAGTCCTTTACTTCCCTATCTGTAAAGTGAGAGCAATCCCTCTTCCCTTGCTTACCTCCCAGGGGTATTATAAAGAGCCAACAAGGAGGACCAGACTGTTTAGGCCTTCTAGAACATTCCAAAGACATAGTCTTTTACTCTGGGTTTGATGGGAGCCATTGAAGGAATTTGAGCAGAGGAGACAAGTGATCTGACTTAGGTTTTAACAGGTGCTCTGGATTCTGCAGGGGTGAAAGTTTGAAGTCGATAGATGCGTGAGGGGGCTGCCACAACATCTGGGCGAGAAGTGATGGCGGTAGTCCGGGAGGTGGTGATATATCTGGATATATCTTGGATATATTCGGATATATCTTTTTTTTTTTTTTTTTTGGCCACACCACGCGGCTTACAGGATCTTATTTCCCTGACCCAGGATTGAACCTGTGACCCCTGCAGTGGAAGCGTGGCGTCCTAACCACTGGACCGCCAGGGAAGTCCCTATCTGGATATAACTTGAAGTAGTGCCAGTAGGATTTGCTAACAGATTGTGAGAGACAGGCCTCAAAGATGATTCCAAGGGGGACTTCCCTGGCGGTCCAGTGGTTAAGACGCTTCCACTGCAGGGGGCACGGGTTTGATCGCTGGTCGGAGGGAGCTAAAATTCTACATGCTTCATAGTGCAGCCAAAAAAAAAAAAGATGATTCCAAGGGTTCTGACCTAAGGAAGGAGGAGGTTTTCACTGTCTGCGATGGGACGGCTGTGGGAGGAGCTGGCCAGAAGTTTGATTTGGGACGTGGGAAGTTTGAGTTGCTTCGAGTGGGAATATCAAGTTGATCACCATTATATAAGTAAGCCCTGATGCTTCTCCCAGAGAGGCACTTGACTCTGACAGTGTGCACTTGATTTTGTGATGGTAGCTTGGTCAAAAATTGGTGTCTGTATGTGGAGCATTCACCCCTCCACCCCTGCTTGTTTGCTCTCTTTGCTTGGCGCCTGGATACACTTGCCTTAATTCCCACCAGTCTCTTCCTGTGCCTCAGGTCCAGCCCTGCTAGACGGTAGCTGCTTTCTCCCTGAGATGCCCCAAGTAGACCTGGAAACCCCAACGTGAGTTCTGAATACTCTAGTGAGCTCCGGCTTCCTCTTATGAAAACAGACTCCTGTTCTCTCCCTGAGCACATGTTTTGGCCCTTCATTTTCCCCAGGGCCAAGAGACAGGGAGAGGAGCCCCAGAACGCCCACAAGGACTTCTACAACTGGGGAGATTGAGGCAATGAGTGTGGAAGTGACTTCCCCAAGGTCAGTTAGCTAGAAAAGGAGCCAGACATCTGTCTGTCTGACCCTCCAGTCCAGCTCTCCACACACCGCAGGGCCTCCCAGAGGAGGTGGGAAGAGGCTGGGCGGGTACAGTGTGTGTGGGAACCCCCAAAGGGGAAGGTGTCAGTAGCTATCCCTGGACTTGCCAGATGCTCCTGTGATGCCAGGGCCCATGATTTCCTGGAAATGAGAGAGTTAAGACAGGGCCCCTCGGGACTGAAACCGTTTCCTTAGAAAAGGAAAAACCAAGAGTGAAGTGAAATGAAATCCAAAACCAGACAAACCCACAATGAACTGTTAGACCCACCCCCAGCTCTGACATTTGAGCTACAAACTTAGATGATAAATCTGGGGGTGGCTTGATGTCTTCATTCATTCATACATTCACCAAACATTTGTTTGACTACCTACTGTATTCCAGGCCCTGTGCTGGGCGTTTGGGATTCAGTAATGAGCAAACCAGTCCCAATTCTCCTGGAGGCAGACAAGTCAAGAGGCATTTACAAAAAGGCACATATGTGGCCAGCTCTGTATTGGGTCAGGAACGGGAGATGTGGGTGCCCAGAGAAGACATTAAACCCCACCTGGGGAACAGCATGGTCAGGGAAGGCTTCCAGCAGGAGGTGACATTGGAGCTGGGCTTTAAAGGATGTGTAGGAGTTCACTGGACAGGCAAATGATAACAGTACGTGCAAAGACCTGGAGGAGCAGGAGAGTGCAGCTTTTTAAAGAACAGGTAGGAGGCCAGGCATCCTGAAGTGAGGCTTGGGGAACCCATGCAGATCCCTGATGCTTAGGTCTCTGAGTACTTCAAGGCCTGCTCTGAGCCAGACAAGGGGCAGGAGGATGTTGTGGGTGTGCTGGGGACTGGGCCAACGACACTCAGCAGAGACAGGAAGCTGTAGGCCAGGCAGTTTCTTTGGAAATTTATAGAACACAATCCCTGAGCTCCTGACACACGCACAGCTCAGGGCCAGGGTGGCTGCTTTTCTGAACTTGTATATCCCATTTGAGGCTTCAACAGGTGGTGGGATCCAGGATGTTTAGAGCTAGAACTTGCTGGTGACAGGGATGAACAGTTACTGTCACTGAGACCCAAGGTGGACTTGGCCTGGATCAGGCACCCCACAAACACCATTTCTGATTCTTGCTGCTGTGTATTACAGAGGAGGCTGGGGAGGCGAATGAAGGTGCCCAAGGCTGCACAGTTGGTCAGAAGCAGAGTCGGGCCTGGGCCCAGGAATGTCTGACTCGAGCTTCTGCCAGGTGTGAACGGGGTCCTGAGTGAGATGAAGCAGAGCCCGGGACAGGATTGCGTGCAGGTGGTTTATTAGGGAGTGTCTCCAGGAAACACCAGAGGCTGAGTGGGGAAGTGGGACAGGGCAAGGTAGGAGGTCAAGCAGATGTGCCTCAGCCAGGTAAGTGCCCTGCCGGGCAGATGGGGCAAAGAGCTGGAGTCTTTATTACCCTGCACGCAGGAGGCACACCCCAGGAGTGCGCAGGGGGCCTCAGTTCCCAGGTACTCCCAGCTGCCCCCGCCCCAACCCCGGCATAGGCGATGGGACTTCTGGCAGCCCGAGGCAGCCCAGGACACAGACCCAGGAGCAGGCTGCGGAAATGAGCGCACACCAGAAGCTGGTGTGCAGGAAACAGGAAGGAGATCCAAGGATGTGGGCAGAGCACAGCCCGAGAGCTTCTGAGGGAGCAGAGCCACGGTCCCAGTCCCTGGGCCAGCCCCTGTGGCCGCCTTGTCGTCTATAATATGCTCCTGCACTAAGCGTCTGCACGTGTTGTGTGTGTTCAGTCAACCAATGGGCATCGAGTCCCTGTAACATACCCACCATGTGCTAGGCTCTGAAAACAGAGGTGACTGGAAGAGCACCACATGGTCCCTGCTGATGGAGGTTAGAGCCTGGCTGGGGACACAGACACCAGACTGTCACTGCAAATAGATGTGGGCTCTGAAGGGAGAGTGTGTGACTCTCTGAGAACAGAGGAACTTGACCTAAACTGAGGGTATCAGTGAGGGCTTTCTGGAGGAAGTGACATCCGAGGAGGATCTGGAGGAGGAAGGGGCACAATACAGGCAGTGGGAACTGTGCCTGGCACTTCCCAGATCAGGGCCTTTCCACCCAGGAGCTCCTGTGGGAGATGGGCCCTGCTCAGGACACTTGGACAAGCCAGTTCCCTAGGCTGAGCCTCAGTTTCCTCATCTGTACAATGGTGCAGAGGAGGCTTGGATATCCAGCTCTGATCCTTGACTCAAAATATCCACTGCGAAGTGGGAACAGCAGCCTTCTCAGGACTCTCAGTGACCTCTCTCCCTGTGACCCTCAGCCTTCCTCCCTGTGCCCGCTATGGTTAGGCCGTGAGCTCTGGACTTATCAGTCTGACCGCTGAGTTCCGCCACATATGATGCCTGGAGTTGTGAAACAACTGCCCAGTTCTCTGGAAGGCTCCAGTTCAGACTCACTCTGCCCAGACCCCAGACAGCTGTTCTTACTTCCCAGGAAATGTCAGCCCTCAGGGGAGGCTGACCTGGGGTCATTGCTTTAAGGGGCCTTCCAGAAACAGCTCCATTTCTGGAGAAATCCTGGCCTCAGTGCTAGCAAACCTGGGTCCTGGACTCAGAGCCGACAACGGCCTGGAAGCCTGTGACTGTACAGTCATCACATCTTATCCTTTTAGGGCTTTTAAACCTTCAGTGTATGTTTCTTAATTTGACAAATATTTACTGCGTACCTACTATGTGCCAGGCACTGTCCTAGGCACTTGGAGAGACAGCAGTAAACAAAAACCAAGCAGAAAAACAAAAACAAAACCCTTGCCCTGGGACTTCCCTGGCGGTCCAGTGGTTAAGATTCCATGCTTCCACTGCAGGGGGCATGGGTTCGATCTCTGGTCGGGGAACTAGGATCCCACATGCCTCACTGCAGGGCCAAAACAAACAAATAAAACCCTTGCCCTTGTGAAGCTCACATTCTGTTAAAGGAGTTGACAAAAAATGGACCACAATGTTGAGTGGCGACAAGTGCTTTGCAGAAAAATGCAAAAAGGATAGAAGCTACTAAATAAGACAAGGAGGTCAAGGAAGTATTACCTGAAGCGGCAAGATGTGAATAAAGTGAGAGAGAGAACTGTGCGGCTATCTGGAGAAAGGACATCTCCTCCAAGCAGAGGAGAAGGCAAGTGCAAAGGTCCTGAGGCTGGAATGTACTTAGTGTATGAGGAAGGGCAAGAGGCAGTGTGGCTGGAGTCCAGTGATGGAGATAGAGAATGTTAAAACATCAGGGTTGCATCTGGGAGTTCACTTTGTCTATCTGTGTGTGTGTGTGAGAGAGAGAGAGAGAGAGACAGAGAGAGACAGAGACAGAGATGCAGTCAGAGAAAGAGAAACCTAGAGACTCACAGTCTCCTGTCTTTCTTTCACCTCCCTCTCTTCATCTTGGCATCTCAAGATTAAGAGGGGGAAAAGACAGGTGATTAAATGATTTAAATGTGCAAGTAAAATAACACCTCAGTGAGCACATCATGCAAATCTATGCACTTAACATCACAAATGAGGTGAAGCCACGGGGGCCAAGGAACTAACTTCTCTGGGAGCTCCAACTCCATTCTTGCCCCCCTTGCAAGCCAGAAACTTCTCAGGGTGGAAGGGAAGAGGATGGGCAGCCGCTCACAGGACTGAGGTCCTGCCGTGCGCCATGTGCTGGGCTTGTAGGCAAAGGGTCTTTACCCTCCTTTTTCCTCCATCCTCCCTGCACCTGTCAGGAGCAGGGAGAGTTATTGCTCTATGTTGTAAAAGAAAAAAGTGAGGTCTGCAGAGAAGGAGGAGATTAGAACCCAGGTCTGCTGGGGTTAAACTTAGAGCTTTTGGCTGAAAATTTTCCGTTTCATCCCTTGCAGAGGTTTGAGCTTCTGGGAGGGACTGCAGTTTCCTCAGGCCTTTAAGGAAGGCAAACGTTCAGTGAAGGACCAGTTAGTAAATATTTCAGATTTTTTGGTATTTTTTTTAAATTTTTGAATCTTATTTTATTTATTTTTTGTACAGCAGGTTCTTATTTGTCATCCATTTTATACACATCAGTATATACATGTCAATCCCAATCTCCCAATTCATCACACCACCACCACGATTCCCTGCCGCTTTCCCCCCTTGGTGACCATACGCTTGTTCTCTACATCTGTGTCTCAATTTCTGCCCTGCAAACCGGTTCATCTGTACCATTTTCTAGGTTCCACATGTATGTGTTAATATGCGATATTTGTTTTTCACTTTCTGACTTACTTCACTCTGTATGAGAGTCACTAGATTCATCCATGTCTCTACAAATGACCCAATTTCGTTCCTTTTTATGGCTGAGTAGTATTCCATTGTAATATATGTACCATATCTTCTTTATCCATTCGCCTGTCAATGGGCATTTAGGGTGCTTCCATGACCTGGCTATTGTAAATAGTGCTGCAATGAACATTGGGGTGCATGTGTCTTTTTGAATTATGGTTTCCTCTGGGTATATGCCCAGTAGTGGTGGGATTGCTGGGTTATATGGTAATTCTGTTTCTAGTTTTTTAAGGAACCTCCATACTGTTCTCCATAGCGGCTGTATCAATTTACATTCCCATCAACAGTGCAAGAAGTTTCCCTTTTCTCCACACCCTCTCCAGCATTTGTTGTTTGTAGACTTTCTGATGATGGCCATTCTAACTGGTGTGAGGTGATACTTCATTGTAGTTTTGATTTGCATTTCTCTAATAATTAGTGATGTTGAGCAGCTTTTCATGTGTTTCTTGGCCATCTGTATGTCTTCTTTGAAGAAATGTCTATTTAGGTCTTCTGCCCATTTTTGGATTGGGTTCTTTGTTTTTTTAATATTGAGCTGCATGAGCTGTTTATATATTTTGGAGATTAATCCTTTGTCCGTTGATTCGTTTGCAAATATTTTTTCCCATTCTGAGGGCTATCTTTTCATCTTGTTTGTAGTTACCTTTGCTTTGCAAAAGCTTTTAAGTTTCATTAGGGTCCCATTTGTTCATTTTTGTTTTTATTTCCATTACTCTAGGAGGTGGATCAAAAAAGGTCTTGCTGTGATTTATGTCAAAGTGTGTTCTTCCTATGTTTTACTCTAAGAGTTTTATAGTTCTGGTCTTACATTTAGGTCTCTAATCCATTTTGAGTTTATTTTTGTGTATGGTGTTAGGGAGTGCTCTAATTTCATTCTTTTACATGTAGCTGTCCAGTTTCCCCAGCATCACTTATTGAAGAGACTGTCTTTTCTCCATTGTATATCCTAGCATCCTTTGTCATAGATTAGTTGACCTAAGGTGCGTGAGGTTATCTCTGGGCTTTCTATCCTGTTCCATTGATCTATATTTCTGTTTTTGTGCCAGTACCATATTGTCTTGATTACTGTAGCTTTGTAGTATAGCCTGAAGTCAGGGAGTCTGATTCCTCCAGCTCCGTTTTTTCCCTCAAGACTGCTTTGCTATTCGGGGTCTTTTGTGTCTCCATACAAATTGTAAGATTTTTTGTTCTAGTTCTGTGAAAAATGCCATTGGTAGTTTGATAGGGATTGCATTGAATCTGTAGATTGCTTTGGGTAGTATAGTCGTTTTCACAATATTGATTCTTCTAATCCAAGAATATGGTATAGCTCTCCATCTGTTTGTATCATCTTTAATTTCTTTCATCAGTGTCTTATAGTTTTCTGCATACAGGTCTTTTGTCTCCCTGGCAGGTTTATTCCTAGGTATTTTATTCTTTTTGTTGCAATGGTAAATGGGAGTGTATCCTTAATTCCTCTTTCAGATTTTTCATCATTAGTGTATAGGAATGCAAGAGATTTCTATACATTAATTTTGTATCCTGCAACTTTACCAAATTCATTGATTAGCTCTAGTAGTTTTCTGGTGGCATCTTTAGGATTCTCTATGTATAGTATACTGTCATCTGCAAACAGTGACAGTTTTACTTCTTTTCCAATTTGTATTCCTTTTATTTCTTTTCCTTCTCTGATTGCCATGGCTAGGACTTCCAAAACTATGTTGAATAAGAGTGGCGAGAGTGGACATCTTGTCTTGTTCCTGATCTTAGAGGAAATGCTTTCAGTTTTTCACCACTGAGAATGATGTTTGCTGTGGGTTTGTTGTATATGGCCTTTATTATGTTGAGGTAGGTTCCCTCTATGCCCACTTTCTGGAGAGTTTTTATCAGAAATGGGTGTTGAATTTTGTCAAAAGCATTTTCTGCATCTATTGAGGTGATCATACGGTTTTTATTCTTCAGTTTGTTAATACAGTGTATCACATTGATTGATTTGTATATATTGAAGAATGCTGGCATCCTTGGGATAAATCCCACTTGATCATGGTGTATGATCCTTTTAATGTGTTGTTGGATTCTGTTTGTTAGTATTTTGTTGAGAATTTTTGCATCTCTATTCATCAGTGATATTGGTCTGTAATTTTGTTTTTTTGTAGTACCTTTGTCTGGATTGGTATCAGGGTGATAGTGACCTCATAGAATGAGTTTGGGAGTGTTCCTTCCTCTGCAATTTTTTGGAAGAGTTTGAGAAGGATGGGTGCTAGATCTTCTCTAAATGTTTGATAGAATTTACCTGTGAAGCCATCTGGTCCTGGACTTTTGTTTGCTGGAAGATTTTTAAACAGAGTTTCAATTTCATTATTTGTGATTGGTCTGTTCATATTTTCTATTTCTTCCTGGTTCAGTCTTGGAAGGTTATACCTTTCTAAGAATGTGTCCATTTCTTCCAGGTTGTCCACTTTATTGGCATGGAGTTGCTTGTGGTAGTCTCTTAGGATGCTTTGTATCTCTGTGGTGTCTGTTGTAACTTCTCCTTTTTTGTTTCTAATTTTCTTGATTTGAGTCCTCTCCTTCTCTTTCTTGATGAGTCTGCCTAATGGTTTATCAATTTTGTTTATCTTCTCAAAGAACCAGCTTTTAGTTTTATTGATCTTTGCTATTGTTTTCTTTGTTTCTATTTCATTTATTTCTGCTCTGATCTTTATGATTTCTTTCCTTCTGCTAACTTTGGGTTTTCTTTGCTCTTCTTTCCCTAGTTCCTTTAGGTGTAAAGTTAGATTGTTTGAGATTTTTCTTGTTTCTTGAGGTAGGCTTGTATTGCTAAAAACTTCCCTATTACAGCTGCTTTTGCTGCATCCCATAGGTTTTGGATCATCGTGTTTTCATTGTAATTTGTCTCTAGGTATGTTTTGATTTCCTCTTTGATTTCTTTAGTCATCTCTTGGTTATTTAGTAATGTATTGTTTAGCCTCCATGTGTTTGTGGTTTTTATGTTTTTTTCCCTATAATTGATTTCTAATCTCATACTGTTGGGGTCAGAAAAGATGCTTGATATGATTTCAATTTTCTTAAATTTACTGAGGCTTGATTTGTGACCCAAGATGTGATCTACCCTGGAGAATGTTCCATGCGCACTTGAGAAGAAAGTGTAATCTGTTGTTTTTTGGATGGAATGTCCTATAAATATCAATTAAATCTATCTAGACTATTGTGTCATTTAAAGCTTGTGTTTCCTTATTACTTTTCTGTTTGGATGATCTGTCCATTGGTATAAGTGAGGTGTTAAAGTCCCCCACTATTATTGTGCTACTATTTCCTCTTTTATCACTGTTAGCCGTTGCCTTATGTATTGAGGTGCTCCTATGTTGGGTGCATATATATTTATAATTGTTATACCTTCTTCTTGGATTGATCCCTTGATCATTATGTAGTGTCCTTCCTTGCCTCTTGTAACATTCTTTATTTTTAAGTCTATTTTATCTGAGAGTATTTTATTGCTACTCCAGCTTTCTTTTGATTTCCATTTGCATGGAATATCTTTTTCCATCCCTTCATTTTCAGTCTGAATGTGTCCCTAGGTCTGAAGTGGGTGTCTTGTAGCCAGCATATATATGGGCCTTGTTTTTGTATCCATTCAGTGAGCCTGTGTCTTTTGGTTGGAGCATTTAATCCATTCACGTTTAAGGTAATTATCGATATATATGTTCTTATTACCATTTTCTTAATTGTTTTGGGTTTGTTTTTGTAGGTCCTTTTCTTCTCTTGTGTCTCCCACTTAGAGAAGTTCCTTTAGCATTTGTTGTAGAGCTGGTTTGCTGGTGCTGAATTCTCTTAGCTTTTGCTTGTCTGTAAAGCTTTTGATTTCTCTGTCGAATCTGAATGAGATCCTTGCTGGGTAGAGTACTCTTGGTTGTAGGTTCTTCCCTTTCATCACTTTAAGTATATCATGCCACTCCCTTCTCGCTTGTAGAGTTTCTTCTGAGAAATCAGCTCTTAATGTTATGGGAGTTCCCTTGTATGTTATTTGTTGTTTTTCCCTTGCTGCTTTCAATAATTTTTCTTTGTCTTTAATTTTTGCCAATTTGATTACTATGTGTCTCGGTGTGTTTCTCCTTGGGTTTATCCTGTATGGGACTCGCTGCGCTTCCTGGACTTGGGTGGCTATCTTGTTTCCCCTGTTAGGGAAGTTTTCGACTATAATCTCTTCAATTATTTTCTCGGGTCCTTTCTCTCTCTCTCCTCCTTCTGGGACCCCAATAATGCAAATGTTGTTGCGTTTAATGCTGTCCCAGAGGTCTCTTAGGCTGTCTTCATTTTTTTCCATTATTTTTTCTTTATTCTGTTCCACGGCAGTGAATTCCACCATTCTGTCTTCCAGGGCACTTATCTGTTCCTCTGCCTCAGTTATTCCGCTATTGATTCCTTCTAGTGTATTTTTCATTTCAGTTATTGTATTGTTTATCTCTGTTTGTTCTTTAATTCTTCTAGGTCTTTGTTAAACATTTCCTGCATCTTCTTGATCTTTGTCTCCATTGCTTTTCCGAGGTCCTGGATAATCTTCACTATCATTATTCTGAATTCTTTTTCTGGAAGGTTGCCTATCTCCACTTCATTTAGTTGTTTTTCTGGGGTTTTATCTTGTTCCTTCATCTGGTACATAGCCCTCTGCCTTTTCATCTTGTCTATCTTTCTGTGAATGTGGTTTTTGTTCCACAGGCTGCAGGATGGTAGTTCTTCTTGCTTCTGCTGTCTGCCCTCTGGTGGATGAGGCTATCTAAGAGGCTTGTGCAAGTTTCCTGATGGGAGGGACTGGTGGTGGGTTCAGCTGGCTGTTGCTTTGGTGGACAGAGCTCAGTCAATATTTCAGGTTTTGTGGCCCATACTTGATTGTGCCCTTGTAGTGTTAAAGCAGCCACAGGAGATATGTAAATAAATGGACGTGGCTGTGGTACAATAAAACTTTATTTATAAAAACAGGCAGGGGACCAACCCCATGGCTGTCATTTGCAATTGCGCTAAGAGACCTTGTTTAATCAGAGCTTCCCCGCAGCAGGGCAGCTAGCCACTGAAGTCTGTGGTACCCTGGGCAAGTCCCTGGTCCCCCTGAACCTGTTTCTTCACCTGAATAAGAGAGGGTGTTCTGGGTGAGGTTCAGTAGGGAGAGGGAGATGACACCCACACGGTGGGGGCCTCAGGACTTTGGGTGAGCACCCTCTAGCAAGGCCACTGCCCTCGACACTCCCAGCATTACAAACCACCCAAAACTTCATGGTCTAATTCAAGCATTTTATGATGCTCCCTCGTCCTGTGGGCCAGGAATTTGGACTTGGCACAATTAGGGACAGTTTGTCCCCATCCATGTTATCAGCTGGGAATACTCGAAGGCTGATCCAGTGGCTGGAGGCTGGAATCACACGGAAGCATCCTCACTTGCGCGTCTGGAGATTGACGCTGGCTGTCAGCTGGGGGCTTGGCGGGGCTGTCGCCAAAGCACCTACATAGGGCCCCTCCTGGTGGTCCCTTCTATGTGGACAATTGTGGACTGCATTACAGTCTGGTGGCTGAGTTCCAAGACGTTAGCAAGACAGTTATAAGGAAAGGATGGGGTTAAACCAGACTACATTGTATTTTGCGGAAGTAGAATACAAGGCAATAAGAGAAAGTGTAACATGCGCTGGAACAGCTTAAATTAAGAACCAGAGTGTGAATTTCAGACCCCCTCTGTGTTCTCTTTACTGATGATTGGGAGAAAGGTGAACTATAGCCTCCTATAGGTCTTCACGCGGAAACAAAGAATAGGTCTCAGTAATTAATGATTTTAAAAAGAACAAAGAATGCAGGAACAAATGACAGTGATCAGGCAAGAGAAGTAACTATAGCAAAGGTAATAAGTCAATCGTGAAGACTCCCATTTCTGTTTCAAAGGTAGAGATAAGCTTGAAGCACATTTTTGAGTTGTTTTGCAGGATCCAACACCCTCGAGCACTCAACCACCAGACTAACTGGAGCCTAAGTAATGAAGATACTGACCTTTGCTGACCCTCGTGATTTCACTCAACTAAGTGCCTTGATTTTGTCAACCTAGAGTAAACCTTGCATCACTGGTGGTGCAGTGGTTAAGAATCCGCCTGCCAATGCAGGGGACAGGGGTTCGAGCCCTGGTCCGGGAAGATCCCACATACCGTGGAGCAACTAAGCCCACAAGCCACAACTGCTGAGCCTGCGCTCTAGAGCCCGCGAGCCACAACTACTGAAGCCTGCCTGCCTAGAGCCCGTGCTTCACAACAAGAGAAGCCACCGAAATGAGAAGCCCGTGCGCTGCAACGAAGAGTAGCCCCCACTCGCTGCAACTAGAGAAAGCCCGCGTGCAGCAACGAAGACCCAACGCAGCCAAAAATAAATAAATTGATTTTTAAAAAATTTCCATATTTCTTTCTAAAAAAAAGAAAGAAAAGAAAAGCATATGAGATGGTAGAGGCTCTCGCAGCCACCTTTGGGAAATGCAACCCGCCCCATACACGTGGTGTGAGGGCCCCCTAGTGGGGTCTGGGCCCAAGATCTCCTGGTTCAAGGCAGCATCGGCGCTGTCACTGGGAGCCCATATGGCTCAGACCCCTCCGTCAGACCACATCATGCCTATTCTGGTCAAACCCAGCTCATGCTCAGTCTTATATCTTCTTCCAGAGCTAATCCTGGGTCTCTTCCTCAGCGGGAACATATTAACAGCTAGAGCTGCTAAGCCTTTTTCTTACAAACAACGAAGGAAACAAGAGCAACCACCTCCATGCACACAACAGCCCTGGTGACCCCAGCTTTGCAGGACGGTTGGCCAAGCAGGTAGGGAAATGTTGAGACAAAACCAGCTGGGAAATGCTTCCTTGAGCCACAGGATGTGGTTATGTGTTGAGGGCTGGAGGGTGGAGCTAGGATCCTGGGCTGGACCCACAGAGCAGAGACCCTTGGAGAGCAGATGGTAGAAACAGGGCCCCTTTAAGAAGCCAAGGGCACCCCTGGGTTACATGGTCATGAACAGATTTCAGAGAAAGAATCATTGAGATCAGGGTTGCTGAGATTCAGGGGCAAGATGTGAGAACCAGGCCAGCCTCCAGGTAGATTAGCAACAGCTCCCTGATCCAGATGATTCCAGACTTCCACCTCCTCCACCATCTGATACACTCCCCAGTAACCAGAGGAGAATCTGGGGCCTAGAGAATGGGAGGGACTTGCCTGGGGTCTCACGGTAAACCAGTAGCCAAGCTGGGACTTGAACCTGGGGCCCCATCTCCTTCCACTGAGGTGGTCCAGCAGAGGTCTCTTAGGGTTCAGAGTCCCTTGCAAATGGATCATCAATAACGATGCCACCTCCCATTTATAGCCCTCCGATGCTGAGCATTACATGCATCTCTGGAATACTACTCAGCCATAAATAAAATGAAATTTTGCCATTTGCAACAACATGGACGGACTTGGAGGGTATTATGCAAGTGAAATAAGTCAGACAGAGGACAAATACTGTATGATATTATTTAAGTGGAATCTAAAAGATGTAACAAATTAGTAATATAACAAAAAAGAAACAGGCTCACAGATATAGAGAACAAGCAGTTACCAGTGGGAAGAGGGAAGGGATGAGGGGCAAGATAGGCATAGAGGATTAAGAGGTACAAACTACTATGTATAAATAAATAAGCTACAAGGATATATTGTACAGCACAGGGTATATAGCCAATATTTTATACTAACTATAAATGGAGTGAACAGCTATGTTATATACCTGAAACATATAATATTGTAAATCAATGACACCTCAATAAAAATTTTTAAAAAAGAAAGAAAAAGTCATAGCTCCTGTTTCTAAAGAAATTAATGATGCTCCCTTTACTCGGTATAAACACCAAAAAAGAAAATTCATTTAAGTTCTGCTCTCTATCTTCAAAACAACTTCCATGCTCTTCTTTGAGATGTCAAGTATCAAATTCTTTTCCCGCAAAAGTTCCTTTTGGGGGACTTCCCTGGTAGTCCAGTGGGTAAGACTCTGTGCTCTCAATGCAGAGGGCCCAGGTTCGATCCCTGGTCAGGAAACTAGATCCCACATGCGGCAACTAAGAGTCCGCATGCCACAACTAAGACCTGGTGCAGGCTAAATTAATTAATTAATTAATTAAATTTATTAAATAAATAAATAAATTTATTTTTAAAAAAACTTCCTTTTGGGATCCTTGAGCTCACATTTCATCTTCTATTGTTTCATCCCAGTTTCAAGGAATACAAGGCCCTAGGGCTTGCTGAAGCATGAAAAGAGACAGGGAGCAGAGGTGGTGAGTGCTGGAAGCAGTACTGAGCAGGGCAGCCAGGCCTCAGGGTTGGGGCTTAGGGATGGGGGCTAGACCGGGAGCCAGGGCCTTTGCTACCTCTCGGTCTCTTGAGGCTGGCTCTGGGTGCATCAGTTTGGTCCTCCACCCCCAAGACTACTTTTCTGCTTTCTATGTACACAGTTGGACACAGTGGCCCTCTGAACTCAAGTTTACACATGCTCAGTTCAGAAACTGCCTAGCATCTCTGATTCCCAAATCCGAATCCTGGAAAAGGAAGCTTATTGGTGAGCTTGGGTCACATGTCTATCTTTTCATCCAACCGGTTTACGACTGAGGGGCTGTGGCACGGTATAAGCAGAGAACGAAAGGGGCGGATGTTGGACATTCACCCTGTAGGAAAGGGAGAAGGCTTTTCCAGGAGGAGGGCACAGCAAGGTCAAAGGCTTAGAGGTGGGGAATTGGAGGTTTCATGGGGACAGTCCTGAGTGGCTAAGTTTGTGTCAGCGCTCCTGTGACTGCTTAAATGGCAGCTCCCATAGGACCATCCCTGTCCCTGTGCCTAGTGGCACAGACATGGCCCACAGAGGGAAATCACAAGTGAATCAGCAGCAGAACCAAAGCTCAAACCATTTCCTTCTCCCAGCCCAGGCTTGAGTGTCTGAGGCTTAGGAGGGAGTCAGGTTAGAGGAGCAGGGAGAATGAAATCAAGAAATAACAGGCTTCACAGGAGTGATAATGACATTTTAACTGGAAAATTGCAAGGAGACAGAGCTGTGGAGGCGTATGCAAATTTCCATGCAGATGAAATGCAAATGAGCTTGCTTGCTCCTGCCTGGTGCACCTGGATGTGGCTCAGTGACAAATCCTAATGGCACCGCATGGCTGTGTGATTGATTATCAAGGCCAGCTGGGATGACAACTGCACTCTCCTCCTGGGAGCTGGCGGAGATGAGACTGTTTCTAGAGTGCCCTCTGATGGGGGACCCTGAGGGATGGCCCTCTGTATTTCAGGGATGGCAAATTTGGGACAAAGCTAGTATCTCTATAGCGGCCCTCCTCCAGGGCAGACATCATTAATCAGTCATAGAATTCCTTCTTACTGAGTCAACCAGGTGCTCTAGGCAGACCCTACTAATCAATCAAAGTTGGCCTTCATTCATTCACTCATTCATCAATTCGTCTAACAAATTTTGTTGATTTTCTTCCCTGTGCCAAGGATACATTGAACAGGGAGGTTCAGTTCCTGCTCTTGTGAAACTCACAGTTTAGTGGGGGATATGAGCATTAACAAAATATTGCAAAATGGCAATTGAGATAAGTGCTATGAAAGAGAACTACATGGTCTTTATAAAAGGGAATTTTGACTCCTTCAGAGTGGCCAGGAAAGCCTGACCCTGTTGCTGATATCTGAAGGATAAAGAGGGCTTAACTAATTGAAAAAAAAGGGGACGGACATTCCAGGTATTGAGACAAGAAAGAGCTTGTAAGCAGAAATTGTCAGTGCTACACTAGATTCCCTATGATCATTTTTTGTTTCTGTGCATCCCTCCTCTGGCTTCTATCTGTTTTTGTTTGTTTGTTTGTTTAAAGAAAAGAAAAAGCTTTTTTGAGATATAGTTCACATACCATACAATTCACCCATTTAAAGTATACAAATCAATAGTTTTACTATATTCACAGATACGTGCAACCTCTACCATAGTCAATTTGGGAACATTTTCATGACCTCAAAAAGAAACCCTTTGCTCTTTAGGGATTCATCTCCTCCCACCCCACACTCCCAGCCCTAAGCAACCACTAATCTAATTTCTGTTTCTATAGATTTGCCTGTTCTGGACCCATTAAATACTAATTCTTTATTCCTTCCTCCTCCCAGCCCCTGATATACTCTAACCTACTTTATGTCTCTATGAATTTGCCTATTCTAGATATTTCATGGAATCATACAACATTGGTCCTTTTTGTCTGATTTATTTCATTTAGCAGAATGTTTTCAAGGATCATCCATACTGTAGCATGTACCAGAACATCATTCTTTTTACAGCTGGAAAATATTCCATTGTATGTATATACCACATTTTGATAGGCATTTGGATTATTTCCACCTTTTGGCTATTATGAATAATGCTCCTGTGAACATTGGTGTACAAGTATCTGTTTGAGGCCCTGTTTTCAATTCTTTTGGGTATATACCTAGGAGTGGAATTGCTGGGTCATTCTATGTTTACCTTTTTGAAGAACTACCAAAATCGTTTCCACAGGGGCTGCACCATTTTACATTCCCACCAGCAAGGTACAAGGGTTCCAAATCTCTACATCCTCACCAATATTTGTTAGTTTCTGCTTTTTTGATTATACACATCCTAGTAGGTGTGAGTAGGTGTGAGGTGGTGTCTCATTGTGGTTTTGACTTGCATTTCCCTAATGACTAATTATGTTGAGCATCTTTTTATGTGCTTGTTAGCCATTTGTATAACTTTTTTGGGGCAATGTCTATTCAAGTTCTTTACCCATTTTAAAATTGGGTTGCTTGTCTTTTTTTGCTGAGTTGTAGCCGTGCTTTATATATTCTGGATATTAAACCCTCATCAAATATAAGATCTGTAAATATTTTCTCCCATTCTGTAGGTTGCCTTTTCATTTTCTTGATAAGGTCCTTTGATGTGCAGTTTTTAATTTTGATGAAGTCCTATTTATCAACTTTTACTTTTGTTGCTCATGCTTTTGGTATCATATCTAAGAACCCACTGCCAAATCTAAGCTCATGAAGATCTACACTTATGTTTTCTTCTAAGAGTTTTATAGTTTTATCTTTTAAATCTAGGTTGTTGATCCGTTTTGAGTTAATTTTTGTATATGGCATGAAGCAGAGGTCCAACTTCATTCTTTTACATGAAGAAATCCAGTTGTTCCAGCACCATTTGTTTAAGAACTTACTCTTTCCCCATTGAATGGACTTGGCAGCCTTGTTGAAAATCAATTGACTGTAGACCTATGGGTTTATTTTGATTCCATGTGTCTAGATGTCCATTCTCATGGCAGTACCACACTCTTTTGATTACTGTAGGTTTGTAGTAAGTTTTGAAATTGGAAACTGAGAGTCCTCCAAGTTTGTTTTTCTTTTTCAAGTTGTTTTGGCTACTTGGGGGGCCTCTTGAAATTCTATAAGAATTTGAGGATCGGCTTTTCTATTTCTGCCCCCAAAAAAGGCTGTTGGAATTTTGATAGGGATTGTGTTGAATCTGAGGATCCCTTTGGATAGTGTTGACATTTTAACAATGTTAAGTCTTCCTACCTATGAATACAATGTCTTTCACCTCCTTGGTTAAATTTATTACTAAGTATTTTATTCTTTCAGATGCTTTTGGAAATGAAATTGCTTTCTTAATTTCCTTTTCAGATTGTTCATTGCTGGTGTGTAAAAACACAGATTTTTGTGTGTTGATCTTGTAACCCACAACTTTGCTGAATTTGTTTATTAGCTCTAGTATCTTTCTTGGGGATTATTTCTTATTTTCTATACACAGAATCATGCCATCTGTGAATAGAAACAACTTTATTCCTTCCTTTCCAGTTTGGATGCCTTTTCTTTCTTTTGCAGGGTAACTGCTCTTTTTCTTGTCTAATTGGATTCCTTTTATTTGTTTTTCTTATCTAATTTTCTTGTCTAGAACTTCCAGTACAATGCTGAATAGCAGTGGTGAAAATAGTCATCCTGTTTTGCTCCTGACCTTAGGGAGAAAGCTTTCAGTATTTCACCATTGAGTTTGATCTTAGTTGTGGGTTTTTCATGAATGCCATTTATCATGTTGAATAAGTTCCCTTTTATTCCTTGCTTTCAGAGTAGTATTTTTTCTTGTTGTTCTTGTTTTTTTGTTTGTTTGTTTGTTTTGTTTTTAATCACGAAAGCTGTTGGATTTTGTCAAATGTCTTTTCTGAGACAACTGAGATGATCGTGTTTTTCTCCCTTCATGCTATTAATGTGGTATATTACATTGATTGATTTTCTTATCTTTACCCTTGCATACCTGGGATAAATCCCACTTGGTCACACTGCATAATTCTTTTAATGTGCTATTGTCTTTGGTTTGCTAGTATCTTGTTGAGGATTTTTACATCTATACTCACAAGTTATATTGTCCTGTACTTTTCTTTTCTTGTGATATATTTATCTGGCTTTGGTATCAAGATAATGCTTGCTTCAGAGAATAAGTTTGGAAGTGACTTCATTCCTTTTTATGGCTGAATCACATCCTTTTGTATGGATATACTACATTTTGTTTATTCATTCATTGGTTGACCAATATTTGGGTGGCTTCTTCCTTTTAACTATGATGAATAATTCTGCTATAAACATTTATGTAGAAATTCTTGTGTGGACATATGGTTTTGTTTCTTTGGGGTGTATACCTAGGAGTGGAATTGTTGGGTCATATCGTAACTGGATGTTTAACCATTTGAAGGCCTGCCCAACTGTTTCCCAAAGCAGCTGCGTTATTTTACATTCCCCCAGCAATGTATGAGGGTTCCAATTTCTCCACATCCTGCCAACGTTTATTATTGGACTTTTAAATTTTAGCCATCCTAGTAAATGTGTAGTGATATCTCATTGTGGTTTTGATTTGTATTTCCTTGATGGCTAATGAGGTTGAGCATTTTTTCATGTCCTTATTAGAATTTTGTGCATCTTATTTGGAGAAATGCTCATTCAGATCCTTTACCTATTTCTAAGTTGGAGTTTTAAAAATTTATAATTTAGTGGTGAGAGCATTCTATATATTTGTAATATAGAATATTATCTTCTATGGGCCCACACCAGCAACCCTCCTCCAAGCAAGCACTGCCCTAGGGTTCCTGGACCCTACTTTTTATGGCAGGCTTTTGCAGAGGCCTGCAGTGCCTCAGGAGGTGTAAAAATACCCTCCAGCATTCCCCATGTGATCAGGCAGAGGCTGAGCCTTGATCTGAAATTGTACATTGGTTTCCTTCCCTTCTCTGTCCTGTTTCCCCTTCCTGTGGTTTCTCTCATGATCTCTTCTTCAGCAAATCACCTGTACCTGAATCCTTGTTGCCAGGTGTGCTTCTAGGGGAACTTGAAAGTGCTTGGAATGGCTGAGGAACTAAAAGGAAGTCAGTGTTGTTGGAACTCAGAGAACATGGAGACTGGGGAGTAAGGTGAGGCTAGAGTGGTGGGCAGAGGCCTGACCCCACAGAGCTTTGTAGATTACAGTGATGGGCAGGATGGGGGTTATCTGGAGAGTCATGGGATGCCACTGGGCTCTGTTAAGCAGGGACTGGCATTATTTTACATTTTGCAAAGGTCCCTCTAGCCTCTCTGTGGAGGATGGATAAAAGGGCCCAAGTGGCTGCAGGAGGACCACTGAGGATACTGTTACAACTGTCCGGGGGAGAGAGGATGGAGACTGGGATGAGGATGGGAAGGTGGAGGGAGAAAGAAGAAGATTAGAGAGAGATGAGGGGGGTGGATCTGGGGGCTCTGGGGAAGTTCAAGGACATCTTGCAGGTTTTCAGCCTGGGTGCCTGGATGCATGGTCAGTACACAGAGAGGGAGGCAGGCTTCGGAGGGCAGATCAGGAGTTCCACTGGCCAGACGACACCCGTTTGCCATCCCTGGTCTTGCCCAATCCCCCCACTTCACAGATGGAGAAAATGAGGCCTGAGGAAGTGCGGTGATTCACCCAGGTCCCTGTCATGCCCCAGACTGAAGGGGATGGGATCCAAGGATCCTGCCGCCCAGCCAGAGGGCTTGTTTATTCTCCGGGAGGCCCACTGTCTCTGGCCTCAGACAGCTATTTTGCAGCTGGGAGTGGGTGGGGTTTAGGGCCTGATGGGTTTGTCCTGGGCTGGAAGCCAGCTCACAGCTCGCAGAGAACAGAACATCTCTGTTTCAGGAGGGCAGCCTGTACTGCCTGCTACCCTGTCAGGGTCTGATGTGGGTAACTTGAAGGCATGAGGGTGTGGGGTGCTCACCTCAGAGTGGCTGACATTTGCTCTCCTGTATTAGGCATGGACAAGAACTAGGTCCAGATTCTGAGGTTTTCCCTTCTCTAGTCCTTCCTTTCCTTGCTGTGTGACCTTGGGCCAGTCACCTCCCCTCTCCAGTCCTCAGTCTTCTCATCTGTAAAATGGAGACATCCTACAGTGTAACTTTTGTGCCCTCAGGGTTGTAGGGAATATTGGATGAAGAAATGGATGGACAAAAAATACACCGTAAACTGTAAAGTGCCTAAACTACAATTTGGGTTCAGTCCTACCACTGCCCCAGTGGGTTTCTCAGACTTTACAAGATGGCCACCCCTCTGGAGAGGAAGAGGCCTGGTGTGGAGCTCAGAGATCCCAGGATCTTATTATCCTGGCCCAGCAGGCTTGACAAACCCATTGGACAGATGGGAAAACTGAGAGGCCGCCATCTGCTCAGAGTCACCAGGCTGTTAAGCCCAGATTCAAAGGCTGGGCTCTCTGATTACAAAGACAAGAAAGATCCTTATCCATTCAATGACCTGATTGTACAGATAGGGTAAACCAAGGGCCGGAAAGGGGAAGCAACCTGCCCAGGGTCACACAGGCAGCTGGCAGCAGGGCGGAAGTGTCAGGTGAGGTCCCTGACTCCCAGGCCATGCTCCTCCTATCACCTCTTGCCCACCAACCCCTGGAGCTTGAAAAGCAGTTTCCTCCTCAGTAAAATGGGGTGAAACTAGTATTGGCGTCATTGGATTGTTGTGAACATTTCAGCAAGCCCTGCAAAGCTGTTAAAGGGCTTAGCACCAAGTCAGGCACAAAGAAAATGCAGAATAAATGTTGGCTAGTAGTATTATTATTCATTATTATATTTCATTTCTGCATCCCCTTCTCCCCTTTGGGCTGCTGTGAGTAGACAAATTATGGGCGTTCGGCTCTTCCTGGAGACAGAGGGATGTACAAGATGGCTTTGGGGGCCCCTCCCTCCCAAGGATTCTTGGATTATGCATACCCCTCCTCAGCCCCCCTGAGCACTAGCCATAACTGTAGTCTCTCAGAAGTCAGTTTTCATCCTTGCACCCCGGGTACCCTGGCTCCCTGCCTGTGGTCCCTACTGGCTGGATGCTGTTGCTATGGCAACAGGATTTTAAGAGCCTTCGGCCCCCCTCTGAGGCAACAGGCCTGGATGGAGATGGACTGATCAAATGCCTCCTGCATCCTCAGGCCTGTCTGGACAGAAGGCAGGAGACTGGAATGCAAGAATCAGAGCTGGCTTGGGGTGGGGGTTGGGGGCGGCTCAGGCCTTAGCCCCAAGGGTTTCCCAACAGCACCCCACCTCACTGTGTTGCATGAGCACTTGGTTACACGTGCAGACTCCAGCCACCACTGCCCCAAGGGTCTGGTTTTAACTATCTGGGGTGGGATCCCCTAAGACGCTGCCTTTGATCAGCTCTGCTCGTGGTTCTGAGGCAGACAGGCCCCAGACCACTCTTGATAAAATCTTGAGTCCTGGAAGATTCCCAAAGGCATTTTGGGCATTGAGGTTTGTGTGGCTCTCTCTGCTGAGATTACTCTTTTATTAAATAATTTTTTTAAAATTTACTTATTTATTTTTGGCTGCGTTGGGTCTTCATTGCTGCATGCGGGCTTTCTCTAGTTGCAGCGAGCGGGGGCTACTCTTCGTTGCAGTGCGCGGGTTTCTCATTGCGGTGGCCTCTCTTGTGGCGGAGCACGGGCTCTAGGCGCGCGGGCTTCAGTAGTTGTGGCGCGTGGGCTCAGTGGCTGTGGCACACAGGCTTAGCTGCTCCGCAGCATGTGGGATCTTCCCTGACCAGGGCTTGAACCCATGTCCCCTGCACTGACAGGCGGATGCTTAACCACTGCGCCACCAGGGAAGCCCGAGATTACCCTTGAGAAACCCTGTTTGTCCTCCCAGGCCCGCTCCGGTCCTCCTTCCCTCTCCTTCCACAGCCTCATCTTGTGGGAGGATGTACACCCTACCCTCTTCCTGGAGCCAGGAAAATTCCAGAGCTGGGCTACCAGAGGCCATCTTGGTGATGCATCCTAGGGCAGAGATGGGCGCACGTTCTCAGGATAATGACATTCAGGGGAGGCGCTAGCCATGGTCACTCTGGGCTGTCTTCTAGATGCTCTATCTGAAATCAGAGCATCTCAAGCCTCTTCCCACTGTCCTCCCGCACCACCTGCTGGATGGGGACAAGGCTCCCTACCCTCCAGCCCCAACCATAGCAGAACCCGGTGACGCCAGGCACCAGAGGCTGTGCCTAAAGAGAGGTCGGGCTTCGGGGTGGGTCTGAGGAGCTGTGGTGGGGAGGGGAAGAAGGCAGAGATCATGGGAGAGGGAGGTGGTCCTCTCTGGGGTTCCTTGAACTTGAGACTGATGCTCATGTCTGTTGGAGAAGCCAAGTGACAGAGCAGAGGTGCAGCAGACAGTCCCCCCCCTTACCCCTTCCTTGCACACTGACTGGCCTCCAGCAGGTGATTCTCTTTGTCCGAGGCCAGTGGCGTCAGTGGATAAATTACATGTGGTAATTCACTTGACAGCACCCCCTTTATTCCGTTCCCAGACTCGCTCCCCTGCTCCTCCGCCAAATAAATGCGCACTCGAATCCTTGTGTGGTCTGTTTCGTAGGACCCTAAGACAAGAAGCCACTCCCCCAATCTCCCCACCCTGGGTTCTGTTATGAGGGCAACTTTGCCCCTTGTGCCCCAAGGGGAAGCTTACATACCCCTGAACCCCAGGTGGGGTTCTGCCTAAGTCGGAGATCTCTGGAAGGATCTGTACCAACAGCTCTTTCCACGATGAGACTCCAGGGTTTTGGAGCCAATCTCACGCTCTTCCGCGTCCTGCCCTGCCCTCCACTCTCACTATTCTGAATGTGTACGAGTCGCGTCTTCCCAGAGCTTCCTGGGGCCGGGAGCAGGCGTGATTTCTTGTCTACCGAGCACGGGCCAAACTCAGTAGCCACGTCCTGACGGATGGTCCAGGGCTCCCTAGCTCTGTCTTTAGCTGGGCCCCACCCGAACCATACCCATCCCTGCCGGAGCCTGGTGTGATTGACGGGAACTCCCAGCTAGAGGGATGCAGGGGGACTTGTGTGGGGTGAGTCCTCCAGAGACGTCTGTGAGTCTGTCCCCTCCGAGGAGAAGCTGCCCCCAGTGGGCCGGGGGATCTGACTCTGCCTGGGGAGCCGCTGCCAGGAGAGGAAGGTGGTGAGAAAACGCTCAGGGGCAGGATCCAGGGGCCCATGCGGGCTTCTGCCGTCATCAGCTTCAACAGACTGCCCAGCTTCCTGGGGTGGAGGGGCTGCTTGGAAATTTCTGTTCTGTATACGTCTGGGGGCCCAAGGAGGCCAACAGGATTTTGGCGAACGATCCAGACCCAGTGAGTCCTGGAGGGGCAGGTCCCATCTTCCCTTGTAAGTGACTTCTCCATTCAGGCCCTGGCCCTTGGCGGCCGCCCCTCTGAGTTCCAGGCCCGCCGGGTGGGAAGGGGGACCTGCCGGGCATGGACAGTGGGCCAGTGCCTTCTTCAGGAGGGTCTGGATCTCCTCGTGCCTCTCCTGGGCCTCCTCCCACAGGTCCTGGCCCAGGCCCTCCCAGCCTAGAGAGGCCACCTGCAGCCGCATGGCCGTGAGCTTCTCGGCAGGGAACTCGGACGCCAGGCGCTGCAGGTAGCGGTGGAGGCGGCGCTGGTCCCCAGGGCCGGCCCTTTGGCCCTTGCCCAGCCTGAGCTGGGCCATCAGGTCCTGGCAGTCCATGTGGAACCAGGTCATCTGGGAGACAAGAAGAGAGGGAGATGGGGGTTCCGTGAGGACAGGGATAGGCCTCCCTGAGCCAAGAGGAGGCTTAAAGAACAAATACAGCTAGACTGAATTAATACAAAAATGTCCAATCAGTGTTAGGGCCTCTCTTAGCACAGCTGTGGTTTTCTCCACTGCTGATGACGACAATACTTCCCTTTCTTCCCCAGGGAACACCACCCTCCGTTACCCACTGGGAAACAGTCCCCAGCACCCTTGGGATCTTCAGGCACAGTCTTACAGACTTAGGGGCCAGCAAGGACTCACCCCTCTCTGGGTCTCAGTTTCCCCCTCAGTAAAGTAGAGGTTGTGATACATAATCACGAAAATTTGAGTGCTGAAAATTTGGATTCTCAGATTGTATGAACCCCTCATAAGTGGTGCTGAGGGAGGAGTCTGGCTAATATTTATTGAACACTGACTGTTTGCCAGGCTCTGTGCATCTCATGTAGGATCACACTGAACCAGCAGCCCATTTTACAGAGGAGGAAACTGAGGCTCACACACGTGAAATCACTTGTCCCAGGTCACGCTGCAAGTCAGGGAGGAGCTGGGATTCAAACTCAGCCCTGTCCAGCCCTCAAGAGGGTATATTCCAAGCACCTCCTTGCACAGGAGAAACTGGCCCAGGCAGGGCCCTGCCCTTGCAGTCACACAGTGAGACTGTCAGCCAGCCCAGGCCCGGAGGCCCCCTCGCTCTGGCCGGGCCTCTGCTGCATTTTAGGATCCTACCTGTACCCACTTCACCCACAAAATGTCTACAGGTTGCAAAGGAGCCAACATGTTCCCAGCAGCTCGTGAAAAACATAATCTTTCTCTCCATTAATTTAGAAGCCAACAGCAAGCTGTTAGGCAGTGGGGATTGGAGAACAATTTTCTCCGAGGAAACCATCTTTCCGCGGATTAAGGGAACTTGTCTTTAGATAAATGGCTTCATATTTGCAGAAGCACATTGAGCTCATGGCTGGGAAAGGGCTCCATAAATCTCCGTTAGCGACACAATCATGTTATTATTATTTAGTGCTAAAGCTGCCGCATGCCTGCGCTCCACCTGGGGCTGAGCCCAGCACTGAGCTGTCCTGTCTGTCTGTCTGTCTGTCTGGGACCAGATATTCCAGGCCAAGCTGGACAGAGGTGGAGAACACCTCAGAAATCATCTTGCCCCACCCCTTGCTGTGCGGATTAAAATTCAGGGCCAGAGAGGAGAAGGTGCTGTCGAGGGGAAGAGCTTTCCAGGCTGAGGGAACAGCCAGTGCAAAGGCCTCAGTGCTGGAGCCAGTTTGCTTTCTCCAAGGAAGGCCGATGGGGCTGAAATCAGCTAAAATTAGTAAACAAGGGAGAGAAGCTTCCAGATCCCCTTAATCCATGAGGCATTACTCCTCCTACCACTACTGCTAATGACATTAGCAGTACATCCATGTTAAAAACAATAATTTAACATCGGTGTTAAAAATAATAATTCCAGATTTGAGCAAAGTCGGGTGTAGGGGCAGGGGGAGGGGTTACTTACATTTAATTTAATTCTCACTTCTCTGCACGAGAGCCAGATGACCTGGGTTCGAATCTCAACTATGCCACTTCCTAGCTGTGTGACCCTGGGTCAGTGACTTGATTTCTCTGGGTTTCCTGCCTCACAGGGTTGGTGTGACCATAATACCATATGTGAAATGACTAGAACAGGGCCTGCAGACAATAAGAACTCCGTACCTAAGCATTGGTTGTTATTATTATCATCATTATTCTTGACAAGGAGCTGAGGCCCAGAGCAGTGAAGGCCACTGTTGAGGTCACAGAGCCCATGCAGGCATATCCCTGACTCTAAGTCTCAGATCCTCCTGCTGTCTCGCTCTCTAACTTCTGAACAGCTGGGCACGGGGGATCCCTTCGCTGCCTCTGCCCACATCTACCTCCCTTGCCTGAGGGAGACAGTGGCCTGTCCTCCCAGTGCCCCAGGTGTGAGTTGACTGAGTCCCTCCCGCTGCCCCCGAAGCATCTGTGTTCTTGGTGCCCTGTGTGCTGGGCTGGCCTGACAGCTGGGAGGCTGGGGTCAGGCTCTTCCCACGCCCCATCGTCAGTGGCCAGTGCGAGGGGCAGCTGAGGGCACTGGGCCCAGGCCAGAGGTCTGGGTTCTTGTCTCATCTGGGTTACAGCTCTCTCAGGCTGCTCCCTTGCTCCCCCTAGGCCTCAGTTTCCCCATCAGAAAAACGAGGGATTTGGCTAAATGGATTTAAGAGGGGCGGGGGCTCTGAAGTCAAATCCTGCTTGACCAACCGGGCTAGGGGATGCTGAGAAAGCCACTTTCCTCTTTGGACCTTAGTTTCCTCATCTGTAAAATGGAAACAAGGTTGGTGCCCCTCCCTCACAAAGATATGATGAGAATTAAATCGGGCAAGGTATGCAAAGTGCTTTTAGGAGGGTCTGGCGTGGTGAACACAGTCAATAATGTGGGCTACCCCATAATAGTCATCTAACCCTCATCACCATCGTCATCACGTCTGCTTGGACACAAGAACTGTTTGTCATTTCCCTCTCCTTTGCAGAAGAACATAGCACATGGACACATCTGGGTTCAAATTCCAGCTCTTCTTTTCTCTAGCTGTGTGGCCTTGGGCAAGGTGCTGCCCCTCTCTGGGCCCTCAGTTTCCTCATCTGTACAATGGAGCTGGTCAACCTTGCCACATTGGGTTCCAAGAGATGACAGATGCAAAGTAATGGAGTTATTCTTGCTTCCTAACTCACCTCTGCCCAGGCCCCCGACCCTTGCCCCAGTAGCCCTACCCCCTCCTCCTCCCTCCTGGCCAAACGCTGGGTTCCTGGTGAGGACTGAGGCCTCTGTTCTGAGGATGCTCAGAGCAGCCTCTGGCCCACCCTCAGCCAACTGTCCCTTCCTTCCTTCCTTCCCCAGCTGTCCCCTCCAACCCGTATGTGCAGGGCAAGGTGGGGCATGGGAAAGAGCACAAGAATGGTGCCATGGCTTGCTGTGTGACCTTGGCTAAGTGATGGCACTTCTCTGATCCTGCTTCCCTAACACTGTAATAGAGGGGTGGGACGAGATCAAGGTTCTGAGCCTGGTCCTGACCCTGTGAAGTTGCCTGCAGAGGTCTATGTGTGGAGGGAAAGTCTATGGCTTTGATCAGATTCTCAGAAATCCCCAGGATCCTTCCCCTAATCCCAACGTTTAAGAAGCAGGTGATTTCCTTTGAGAGATGATATCTGGGTCACTGGGAGACTGCCTGTGTAGTGGGACAAGCTGGGGTCAGGGATTAGCTGGACCTGGTTTAAGGAGGGTAACTTAACCTTGCAAACCTTGTTTCCCTTCTGGAAAATGCAGGTAATGTGTTTTCCCCCTCACGGGACTATGGAATGAAAAGAGCCTAGTGCTGTGTCTAGGCTGTTCCCTGCCCCCACCCTACATCCTAGGTGTTGGGGGAGCTGGGAGTTTATGCAGGTGGGCCGCCAGGCTCACCTTCTTGCAGAAGTGGTGGAGGTGGAGCAGCGTCTCCAGGTCTGTGCGTTGCCGCTCGGCTGCCATGTAGAAGTGCGTCAGCTTAGCCTGGAAGGCCCGCTGGGTGAAGGTGAAGCCTGCCAGCTCCGGGAGCTCTGTTCCTCCCGCCTCCCTGGCCCTGGCTGCAGCTCCCAGCTGGGCCGCCTGCTTGCACAGCTCCAGGCCACGGCGGTACTGGGCCTGAGCAGGGAGGGGAGGGGTGTCTACTCAGCTCCAGCCTTACTACCGGGTTATGAGACTTCCTGAGCCTCAGTTTCCTCATCTATAAAATGGGAACCCAGGGTTTACTTTGCCTGCTGGGATTCTGCTTAGCGTCACCCTCTTCTGGCAAAATTCTCCAACCCCAGAGTCTGGGTTACAGGCTCCTCACCTGTGTCCCCACAGTTCTCCTTTTCTGGCTATTTCCCTGTTGCCCCCAGCCCCCCATCTTGTCTCTGCCCTCCACTGGCCTGGAAGTTCCCCGAGGGCTGAAACAGAGGCTGAATCACCCTGTGCCCCAGGACCCAGCACATCAAGGATGCAGATTCTCTCTCCCCACCCCAGCTCTGAGGCTGACTCAGTAGGGCTAGGGTAGGACCCTGGAATGTGTATTTTAAGAAGCCCTCCAGGCATTCTGAGATGGGTCATCTTTGTACTTGGTAGTCAGGGAAGGCTTCCTGGAGGAGACAATATCTAAGCTGAATGCTTTGTGTTCCAAGTTGCTCTCCTCACTGTCTTGGGAAGCTTTCTTCCACTTTCCCGCCTCCGCAACTTTTCCCCCGCAGTGCCACCCCCATCTCCTGCCCTCTCTATCTGCTCCTCCCCCCCTCAGTTTTAGAAACACACCGCAGCCTGAAGGAAGAAGTCCTCAAACTCCGCGTGGGCTTTCTCCACTGTCTCCAAGCTTCCGTCCTTGGGGGTTAGCACTTGCAGGCACTGGCTTCCTTCCTGCTCCATCCAGTTGCTGACCTGGGGCAGGGGAGGGAGGTTTGGACATGAGGGGCTGCTGAGGAGACATCCTTAGGCCAGTTTGCCACCTTCCTGGGAAGCTGAAGTCTTGTCCTCAGTCATCTGGGGGCTGGGCCTATGCCACCGGCCTGGACTGAAACCCTCCCAATTCTGGGGAGGAGAAGAGACAGCTTGGGGTGGGGGTGGGGCGTGGTTCTCACCATCCAAACAGCGCCAGAGGAAGGTGCACGGCCCTGCCATGAAATCCCTGTGTGAACTGCACAAGTCACTTCTCCTTTCTGGGCTTCAGTTTATTCAGTGGCAAAATGGGGTAGACGTGAGGATTCAAGGAAGGACAGAGGGGGTAAAATGGCTCTCGATCCCATAAGCAGAAGTCTTCTTCGTATTCTGGGGTGTCTTAAAAGAGCATCACCCACTTTATCCTCACAAAGCCCCAGGCGGCAGGCACTAATATTATCCCCCATTTAACAGGTGAGGAAACCGAGGCACTGAATAGCTAAATACCTTGTCTAGGGTCACACCGCTTGTAAGTGCTAGAGCCAGCACTGGAACCAGGCCATCTGGTTCCAGGCACACTCTGTTCCACGGCCCAGAGCATGAAGGGATGTGTTGGTTCTAGGCATCAACAGTTGGACAGAGTGGTGCCAGGTGTGGGCTCCAGGATCAGACCCCTAGGTGTGCGACCACGGGCAGATGACATAATGTCTCCCAGTCTCAGTGTCCTTATCAATGAGTAGGAGAAATCCTAGCATCTTCCCCACATCACTGGTAAAGGATGAGGTTGGAAAGCGGTGATGGACACAAAGGCTCTGGCCCAGGGCTTGGCGCAAAGTTGGTGTTTAAAAAATGCAGCTTCTGGAGTTATGTCTTCACCTATCAAGCACTATGGAGTGCATGTCATGTGCTCCAAGAATGCCTGCCTGCTGTCGTTATACGAGAGCAAAGCGCCTGGCTGGAGTGGGGCCTGGAGAGGCAGGAGCCGCCCACCACCCCGTCACGTCCCAGGGCCAGCTTCCTCCTCTCTCACCTGGTGGATGGCAGCTTCCAGGCGGCCCAGGCGGACGCGGAGCTCCAGCCTCCTCAGGAGGTGGTTGGACACAGTGACGAGGACATGCAGCTGTTCATCCACGAGGCTGTACAGGGCAGCAGCTTCGGCCAGATGGCTCCTGGGAGGCCGAGGAGTGTGAGAGAAAACCCAAGATGCTGACCCCCTGCCCCGGAGCCCCAGCACTCCTGCCTAGCATAGGCATGCCTCCGCGGCTCCCACCAGCTCTGTGGCCCTGGCCTGGGTATTTCAGCTGCTGGCTTGCTGTGTGAGCTTGGGCAGGTCCCTACACCTCTCTGGGCCTCAGCCTTGGCCTTCCGTGGGACTGGGAGGACCAGAGGACACAGCGAGAAACCAAATGACCCTCCCTTTCCCCAGGAGGGTATGAACCGAGCTGGAGAGATCTGGGTTCAAATCCCAGCCCTGCTACCTTCTAGTAACAGAATCTTGTGCAAACTTCTCAACCTTTCTGTCTCCGTTTCTTCAGCTATAAAAAATGGGGATAACAGAACCCATTTCACAGGGGGGTTGTGAGAATTAAAGGATCTAACCCCTTGGCTCTCAACCCTGGCAACACAATTAGAACCTGCTCTGGGAGCTTTAAAAATCTCAATGCCCGGGCCCCTCCCCGACCCACCGGAGTCCTGCTCGGAGAGTGGCCTGGACCTCAGCGCTTTCCGAAGCTCCTCAGGCAAACCCGCCCTCACGCACTCAAAACACTTAACACAGTGCCTGGCCCACGGTGCTGTTAGCGCTTGTTATTTCTTTTACTTTTGTTAATTAATTTTTATTGCAGTATAGTTGATTTAAAATGTTGCATTCGTTTCTGCTGAACAGCAAAGTGAATCAGTTATACATATACATATACATATATCCACTCTTTTTTAGATTCTTTTCCCATATAGGTCATTACAGAGTATTGAGTAGAGGTCCCTGTGCTATAGAGTAGGTCCTTATTAGTTATCTATTTTATATACAATAGTGTGTATATGTCAAGCCCGATCTCCCAGTTTATCCCTCCCTCCCCCTTCCTCCTGGTAACCACAGGTTTATTTTCTACTTCTGTGACTCTATTTCTGTTTTGTAAATAAGTTCATTTGCTTATATGTGGAATCTAAAAAAATGGTACAAATGAACTTATTTACAAGGCGCTTGTTATTTCTATTGTAATGATGGCGAGTGGCTGTAACACACCTCTCCATTCTGGCCTCTATTTTACAGATAGGAAAACATTTACACATAGGAAAACTGATCCTCCAGAGAGAGGTTCTGACTCATATGCATGGCAGTCTGAATTGGAACTCAGTCCACGGCCTTTTCCGCACATGATTTTAAAAAATGATCAAAGCCAGCAAGACATAAATGAAGGGATGCAGATGGGATTTCAGGAGAAACTTGGGTGAAGGGAGGAATCTCAGGGCTTTCCCAACACCCCTCAAATCCCACCCCACCCTCCTCTGCCCTTGGGGTCCTTTAGAAGGAAAAGGAAAAAGAGGAGATGGAAGGAGAGCCCGTTTTCCTGGAGGGAGCCTTGCCCTAAGCCTCCTTATCTGACTGTAGCTTCCCACAGGTCACTGCCCTTCCACGGAAGGGGTGAGCACCCAGGGTGCGTGAACGGGATGGAAAATGCCAGTCTGTCTGGCAAAGGGAGGGAGAAACGGGCAGGCAGGCAGGAGCTGCCTAAGAAACACGCAGAGGCTCACGCGGGACCACAGCGCTCCCTGGTGGAGCTGCTGGTGGCCAACGGTCTGGTGGGGCCTATGTTGGACCAAAGGGGCTTGGGGGCCCAGTCAGTGAGGCAGGGGCATGCTGGGAAAGGCAGTGCCAGTCCCACCAGGCTGTGTGAGGGGCAGTGAGGACAACTCCACACCGAGCACCAGGGTCCACTGCCGCCCAGCGCTCACATCAGCATGAATCTCTCTGTGGGCAGAGGTCAGGGTGGTGTGTTCAAGATTCTGGGCTAGGCTGCCTGGGTTCAAGTCTCAGCCCCACCACATCCCAGCTGTGTGGCCCTGGGCAAGTCACTTAACTTCTCTCTGAACCTCAGGCTCCTCCACTGTAAAATGAGGATAATACTCGGAGCCCCTTCGTGGGTGGGAATTAACCACATTAATATTCTTAAAGCCCTCAGAACAATGCTGTGTTCATACTAAGTGCTATTGAGAGGAGGAGGTTAAATAAATAAAACGTTCTTGGATTATGCAAACTTTGTAGTAGTGTTCATTCTAACAGAGATAAAATATATACAACTACTGGCTGATTTAATTACTGATTTGCACCTCTCCTCCACCCCACTCCTAAATTTAAGAAAATTGGTTCTTTCTAGGAATGCGTATTTCTTGCTCTGTGGTTCTGTGACCCTGGCACAGCACGAGGTTCCCCTGGCCCCTGCCACGAAGGGTAGGGCGGTGCAGGGGTTAGTGCTCAGCTGGTCTGGCTGTTACTTCCCTTCGCTTAGCCTCAGGTATTTATCAGCCAAACAGGAGGATGTGAGCCTCACGCGGTCTTCTGAGGAATAAGAAGTGGGCTCTTAAAGGGGCTCAGCCCAGTGTCTGGGTCAGAGAGCATCCTTGGTCTATGACAGTGACCAGAAATGGGGGTGCTGTCCTCTGATGCCTGGGCTGAGGAGGGGCAGCAGTGAAGGGACTTGCCAAGGTATAGGCTGGGGGCCCGTGATCAGGCCTCAGTCCAGGATATGGGCCTGGCAAACACCCCATCCTGGGCATCTTCAGAGCCCACCGTATGTGTCCCCTCAGCAAAGTGACCCCAGCCCTGAGTCCCAGCCTGGGGAACAGGATGGGGCGGGGAAGGAAAAGCCTGGTGTCCGTACCTGATGTCTGGGTTGAAGTTCAGCCTGCTGCCTTCCTGTCGCAGCCTGGCCAGGGTGGCTCCACCTTCCCGCTGGAGGCCCAACAGGCCTGGGTCCCTCAGCACAGCCTCCATCAGCTCCTTGGACTTGCTCAGACACCTGGAGGCCTCCTGCCAGGGTAGGGAGGTACCTGCGGCTCAAACCCCACTTTCCTTCTATAACCTTCCAGGGCTCCCCACACCCCAATCACGCCTGACTCCCCCAGTTTGGCGTTCAAGGTTCTACAGAAAGTCTCTCCTTTTTATCTCTAAAACATCTCCTCAAGCCAAGCTTGCTCTCATCACCGTGGCAACCTCACTGGTCCAAGCACCATCATCTCTTGCTGGGACGCCCATCCCAGCCTCTTCACTGATCTCTCTGTGGTACTCTGGCTCCCCCTGCAGTCTATTCTCTGAATGACAGCCGGATGGATCTCAAAGAGCCAATCTGATCATCCCAGTGCCGCTGCTTAGAACTCTCCAGCGGCTTCTCTGCCCATTTAGAATCAAATCCCAACCCAACTCCTCCCTGATACAGCCCCGTGGATCCAGAAGATCCTCTCGTTCTATCCTCCCCTCCCCCACTCTGTTCCATACTGGCCTCCTTGCTCTTCCTGAACAGACCAAGCACAGACCAAGTCCCATGGCTCCGTCCCATCCTTCAAGGCTCAACTTCTATACCCTCCTTCCCCGTTTTTCTCAATCTTACTTTCACAGCATTCAGCATCACTTGTAATGACATGTCCATTTCTGTTTATTTTTAAAATTATGACCTTTCGCACTGTACCATAAGCCCCAGGAGGGCAGGGACAAGTCGATTTGCCCCAGGCTGGGTCTCCAGGCCGTGACACATGGTGACTGTCCAGTAAATATCGGTTGAATGAATGAATGAAAACAGAGTCCCTTCACTGAGCCCTTGGTCCATGAAATAAGGGATGTGGTGTGGTTTCCCCACCTCGGGCTCTTGTCTCACCTGCACCCCTCCAGGGGGGTCACCCTTCTCAAACTCCTTGATGGAAGCCTTTAGCAGCGAGGAGGCCTGGCGGAGGTCAGCAAGGAAAGGGTCCAGCTTCTGCAGGAAAGGAGGCCAGAGTGGGGATGTTAGCCTGGGCCAGTGAAGAGCGTGCCTCTCCTCTCCTCCCACCAGGAGGACACGCGGGTGGTGGTTCTCAAACTTTAGCTGCATCAGAATCCCCTGGAAAGTCAGTTAGAAAGCAGGCTGCTGAGCCTTCCTCCTGAGTTTCTGGTTTAGTTTCTCTGGGGTGGGGCCTGAGAGTGTGCATTTCTAACAGGTTCCCAGGTGGCGCTGATGCTGCTGGTCCAGGGACCACAGTTTGAGAACCACTCATGCTGGGAATGAGAGAGAAAAAGAGAGAAGACAGGCCTGACCTACTCCCAGGCCTGTGGGAGAGGGAATGGTAGGAGGGGGTGAGAGGGCAGGGGTAGAGGACATCCTCTCCGGATCCCACTTCAGCCCAGCTCCACCACTTACTAGCTCTGAGGCCTTGGGCAAGTTTCTTAACCTCTCTGTGCCTCTACTTCCTCTTCTGCAAAATGGGATCATTTCCCCATTTCCTGCCTTAGAGGCTTGTGGGAGGACTAAATGGGTTTATTTGTGCCAGGCACTTAGAATAGCACTGATACTCATCCTCATTATCAGTTTTATATGCTGGCTCTATAGGTAAGATTTCATTTAAAGGGGAGGTTTTAAAGCAAAAATATAGTTCAAAAGCCTCTGGATTAATTGGAGGCCTCTGGAGAGGGGAACTGGGGGCCTGTGGGACAAATAGGAAAAGAGATTTTTTTCAGTATATACCCTTTTGTACCATTTGAATTTTGAACACAGGATCCATTCAAAAATAGACCCAATCTTAAAAAGAAGAGAACCAGGCCGAAAGCAAATAAGCAAACAGCCATGTTAGACTATAGACCAGTGGTTCTCCGTGCGTGATGGTTTCGTACCCCAGGGGACATTTGGCAATGTCTGGAGACACTTTTGGTTGTCATAATTTGGAGGATGCTATTGTCAGAGTGGGTAGGGACCAAGGACGGTGCTAATCACATGAGAGCGCACAAACAGCTCCCCCAGAAAAGAATGATCTGACCCCAAATGTGAATAGTGCTGAAGTCGAGCCGCCCTGGTCTAGAGAAAGCCCTGGGCGGGCAGCTATGGGCACTGGTCCTGGTGCGGTTAAAGCCCATAAGCTCCTGTGTGTGGCTGTGGAAGTTGTGCCCATCCTACGCATCCTCATGGGTTAAATTGGGCATGAGGTGCCCCCTCGCAGGGTTGCGGTGAGGAAGGATTGAGGTCACACAGGAAAGGAGCCCAGCCCTGGAAGTTTCCTTACTTCCTCCCTCTTACAGGAGTGAGCACATCTGCCTCCCTCACCAGACCCCAAGCTCCCCGAGTTTTGTGTGTCCACAAAGCAGATGTCTGTAAATGTATTTGCAGTTAACACTAACATCACTCTTAGCATGTGCCAGACACTCTTCTAAGCTCTTTACACACATGAACTCAAGCCTCACATCAGTCCCATTTCGTCATTGAGGAAGAGGGCTCCGAGAAGGTGTGTAACTTACCCAAGGTCACACAGCAGAGCTGGGATTGAAACCCAGGCCTCCTGGCCCCAGAGCTTCTGGCCCTTCCACTCTGCACCCTCATTATAAACACTTGTTCAATGACTGTCTTTGAACCTGATAAGTTCAGTGGACCCATGGGGCAGGATGGTGAAGGGAGAAACAGAAGGGGTGAGGGTGTGGGGTGAAGGCTGTGATGGTAGATACCTGGAAGAATTGCACCCATTCACCGTGGCAGTAGGGGAAGGGGCCTTCCAGGGCCATGGGCAGCTGGCTGGGGTCCACGTGGCGGCTGAGGGCCTTCAGTGAGGTCAGCACCTCTACCTGCAGACAAAGAAGCAAGTCAGAAGGACCAGGGGACTCAGTGTAGAGACAGATGCTTGAGAAGGTCCTGCCCAGACCCACGCCCCAGCACCACTCCACTTCCCATGGGTAAGGCTGGCCCTGGCTTTAAGAGCTGCTTTCTGGGCAAGGGATCTTCTCTGGAAACTCTGACAAATCAAAATTGAGAACCACACCCTGGGTAAGAAATGGCAAATAAACAGCATTCGTACTGCCACTGTCCTAGCCTGTGCCCGAAGCAGACATTAATCAATCACGGAACTCCTTCCTTCTGAGCTGGGCTCCTTCCCAGCACAGGTGTCCAGGCAATCAAACAAACAGACTGAAGCTGGCCCATGTCCTGTAACTTCTTTGTAATCATTGTACTGTTCTCTGGAGACCCATCAAGGTACTATCTTCTTGGGGCTGTTGAGAAAGGCCACCAAATCCTAACAGTATCCCCTTAGACATGGAGCAGGGACTAGGTGACTGCATCTCCCAGGCAGTGATGCTTGAGGCTTATGCTATGAATGGCTCCAGATACCTAAGCTTGGCATGGGGAGAATTCTGTGGCGTTTTGGAGCCCATTTTTCATGCCTGGTATTTAAAGTGTGGTCCACGGACCAGCAGCACCAGCATGACTTAGGAACACGTTAGAATGCAGAATCCCAGCTCCCATCCAGACCTACTTAATCAGAACCTGCACTTGGACAATCCCCAAGAAATTCATAGGCACCTAAAAGCTTGAAAAGTACGTCTCTGGTTTACAATGTGCCTCTTTGTTAACCAGGAGGTAGAAGGAGACCTTTAGAATCATTTCCTGGGGCTTCCCTGGTGGCTCAGTGGTTGAGATTCCGCCTGCCGATGCAGGGGACACGGGTTCGTGCCCCGGTCCGGGAAGATCCCACATGCCGCGGAGCAGCTGGGCCCATGAGCCATGGCCGCTGAGCCTGTGCATCCGGAGCCTGTGCTCCGCAACGGGAGAGGCCGCAACAGTGAGAGGCCCGCGTACCGCAAAAAATAATAATAATAATAAAATAAAATCATTTCCTGAAACAGGGCAGAGGGCAGGGTGCCCACGCTTGTGACTGTGGTACATGGCACTGATTAAAGGGAGCCGCAGTGCTCTTTCCCGTGAAGTCCCGAATCAACTTAGCATCTAAGTTGGAGATGCTGAGAGAAACTAGGGAAGAGAGATACAGGAAGGGCCAGGTGAGGTGTGGAAACAGCCCCTCTAGCTTGCTGTGTGGCCTTGGACCTCAGTTTCCCCATCTGAGAAGAAGGGAGGAGGGGTTGACAAGATGAAGCTTTCAAGTGGGTTTCATGCTGCGCACAGCTCTCAATCACGTGGTCGTGCCCACCGGCAGCTGCTAGGGTTGCCAGGGAGAAATAATTCTGGGGCTGATTTGGCAATGCTTGCCATGGGGGCTGGGCAGTAGAGTTGTAGCATCCTGGACTCGTATCTAATGGACCTACCCTTGATTATTTCAGGGCCTCTCCTAGCTTGTGAATTCTGCCATTCTTCACCCCAGCTCAGCTCCAGCCCACCTCCCCTCCGCCGCAGCCGATGCTGCCTCCCCCTCACCTGGATGTCAGATGCCTCCAGCTGGAGAGCGGCCTCCTGCTCCCCCAGGAAGAGCACAGCACGGATGGAGGTTGGGACCAGAGTCTGTTGGAGAGAATCATTTCAGAGCTGATCTGCCTAGGCTTTCACTGAGCCTCCCGGCTAAGACGTAGGCAAATGGGCCACAGGGATGGGGTGAGGGTTCCCCATGGCTGGGACCCTTATGCAGTATGGAGGGCTTGGATCCGTTTTTGGAGGGTGAGTCAAATGACTTATTGGGAGTCACTGGAAGTCAAGAGAACAGCAGGTCCAAGCTGGACTGCAAACTTCCCAGGTGCCCCACCCACTCTGGGTCTCAGTTTCCCCATCTGTAAAGGGAGAAGGACTTGGGCGTGGAGGTCATGAGGTGAGCATATGCCAAACTTCCATTTATGCTGCTGCCCATACTGGTGAGTTAGCAATCTCTTCCCTCCCCCATTCTCAGTTCATGAGCTAAGCCTAAGCCAATCAGTATGTCGCATTCCCCTGACACAGAGATTGGCTGATGGATGGACAGCTGAGCGAATCTGGGCTAAGGAGACACAAAGAAACTTTTGCTGAGACTTCTGGGAAAAGAATCACTCTTTCCTACCGGACTTAAATGAAAGCCCATATGAAGTTAGAGCTGCAGGGAATCACACTGCCACCAAGAGGGGGACCTGGCTGAGAATGGCACTCTCCCAGGAGAATGGGGCCAGAAATAGGGAGATAGAAACCCGATCTTGGTGGCAATATTTGAGTCCCTGAATCAAGCCATACTTGAAGTTGGGTTTAACTCCCGGACAGTCGAGTCAGATAAACCAATGAATGACCTTTGTCTTTAAGCATGGCTGGGCTGGGGTTTCTGTTATGTGCAGCTAAGACTCCCTACCTGGGTTCCTGGTCCTAGCTCTGAGCCTCTCAGGATCTGTGAATATCCTAAGGCCCCCGGTGCTCGCAAGACTTGCGAGGCTGAGGCTGTCCACCTCCCACTCACCTGGGTGGCCTGCAAGGCACTGACCAGACCAGGATGTGGGGGCTGTTTCCTGGCATCAATCACGACCGCCAGCCCCTCGGTTTTATCTTCAGGCCTGTGGGTGGTAAACAGAATTGAGAGTCTTGCTGGATGAACTAGGGCCCTCGAGGGGGAAGGACCTAGTGGAAGGTGAGGGAAACTGGCTGCTAGAAGCCTGGGTTCACTGGTGAACTCTTCATCCCATGGGACAAAGTTCCAGTGCCTCCCTGTGCCCCTGACACACACCACTTCCAGGAAGCCCTCCATGATTCTTCTCCAGGCAGCATCCGTTATTCCCTCTTCGGCACTCCCACAGTGCCTCACACAGCTCTCTCTTACACCCTAATAATCATGAACTATAAGTTACTATCCCAGTTGCAGTAGGAGTCACCTAACCTTCATCCACCCCTTTTGTGTGGGCAGAAGGTTCACTTTGTTCAAGAATCCAATTCCCTCCATATAATCACGTCCCCCCTCCGCCAGGGGCTGGTTTCTGATTGGTTGAGGCCCACAGTAGACCCAATTCCCCTGGCCAATGATTGGTTTAGATAGGGAACATGTGACATTTTCTGGCCAATGAGATGTGAGGGGATGTTTGCTGGGGGCTTTTGGGAAAGATATCCTCTCCGTAAAAAAGTTCTTACAAAGAGATATAAGGCAGAGACATAGACTGATACATTTCCTTAGCAGGTAAGACATTTTGAATTGGAATTTGTTACTTGCAGCCAAAACACCTTCATGGGTTCACAGTGCACTTTTCAGTGATTACCTTAGGATTTTCCAAAGTGGCCCAATTGCAGGACTTGTTAAAATACCAATTCCTCACCCCCACCCCCGCTCCACCCCCCAAGAAATCTGTCCAGCAGGCTGGGGGTGGAGCCAGGGAGTCTATGCTTCCAAGTGCCCTGACCATTCAGCCAAGTTGGGAAAATAACCCCCAACCGCCTTCAAGCCTTACAACCACCCAGTTCACAGACGAAACCAGAGGTGGCCAGTGGGGGGGGTGGGTGGAGCTATGGCAGTCACCCGGGCACGCTGTTTCACCTATCTGGGAGGATAATAATCGTGCGGGCTTCAGGGGGCTGTGCTGAGGACTGATGGATTCATTACTGTAAAGTACTCAGGGACTGCGCAGTGTAACAGGCATGTCAATGTCTGCTGTCATCCCTATCCTGGGGGGGAAACTGAGGTACACGGCGGTGCCATAGCAGACAGTGAGAGGAGGCTCTCGGAGGTGAGGCCAGGGCTCCGACTTCGTGCTCCACACCTCACCTGCCTCTCGCTATGCCCATGCTGAGAGAGAGGTTTATTTCTCCACCTACCTCCACTACCAGCCTGGATGCCCCTAGAGGTCAAGGCCCAATATAGGAGTATCTGGGTCCCTAGCATGGCCCAGCATGAAGTCTGGCCCAGGGCAGGTGCCCAGCAATGGAGTGGAGAAGCCAGCCCAGCATACGAGAACCCCATGCATAGTTCACACTGCACCTCACCCCCACCTCTTGTGACCATGCTTGGTCCTCAGAGCCCACTTAGTCATCCCCCTTTTTCAGGGAAGCCTCAGAGAGGGGAGGTTACCACCTACAGGTAACACAGCAAGTTGGTGGGATTCCAGCATTCTGTCTACCATGACACTTAGCACAGAATGGGGGTTTCCATCTCCTCCTCAGACCAGAAAAGCCACTCCACTTTGGACAAGAAGAAAAATCTCAGTGGCCAGCAGGTGGTGGTGATGGCTCCTATGGGGTGGAGAAGGTTCCAAAGGGTTCCATCAGTCCCTCCACCCCCTACCCCAGCAGCAGAACCTCTAGGTTGGGATCTATAGCCACAGTCCCAAGCAAACACCGCCTCTGAGACCGCTCTGGCTGGGGGCTGGGACTCAGAGGAAAGATGGTGCCTCTTCCCCAGCCAGTCCAACATGAAGTCTGAATGGGGGGGTGGAGGGAAGGGGAGGTGTTAGAAATCAGCCTGGTCACTCATCACTCATTCATTCTGTTACTCTTTCACTTATTCATTCATTCATCCATTCACCTTTTCCTTCATTTGTTCAAAAAATATTTATAATTCATATACCAGCTCAATTATCACCTCCTCAGAGAAGCCTTCCCTGATTTCTCAATTGAAATTAGCTGCCCCCCCCCACCCCCTTCTCACTCTACAACAGTGGCTCTCAAAATGTGTCCTCAGCCCAGCAGCATCAACATCAGGAAACTTGTTAGAAATACGTGTTCTCAGTCCTTATCCAGACTCAGTGAATCAGAAACTCTGGGGGTAGTGCCCAGCCATCTGTTTTTACAGATCTCTGGATGATTCTGATGCCTGTTGAGTTTGAGAACCACTGATCTACAACATCCCTGTTTTCTTCACCACATTAACACCCCTGAGAGCTGCTTGTCCATGTCTGTTTCTTGCACACCATTCACCTCCCCCGCCAGCCTGTGAACGCCCTGATGGCAGGGACCAAGTCTGTCCTGCTTTCCGCCCAGCATCTGGCTCAGGACCAGCTCTGGAAACAGATGACTGGATGGAAGGATCTCTCCATCTGCTACCTGGTGCTGGGCTCTGGACTGAGAGGTCGAGGGGGGATGGGGTGGTCAGGCTAGCCCAGCCCCTTACCTGGGGATGGTGCACAGGTAGGAGAACAGCTTGGTGACCTCTGAGGCCGTGCACCATGGTGCCTCCCAGGGCCCCTTGGTGGTTGACACCAGAAGCAGGGGCCGCCCTGCCCTGTCTCGACCTCCTACAGGAGAAAGCACAAACACTGAGAATTTTGGTGGAGCCCCCTCTACGGGAACCTGCTCTGTGGCCTCCAAGCCTTTGCCTGTACTGGTCCCTCTGCCTGGAATACCCTTTCTCTCCTCCCACTGTGAACTCTGAACTCTTATTCATCCCTCAAGACCCAGCTCAAAAGCCACTTCCTCAGAAAAGTCATCCCTGAAACACTCCTCCATGCAGAGGCAGCCTCACCCTCCTCTGGTCACCCTCTGTACTGGGCAACCTGGGAAACGAAGCTCACGGAATGAGCTTTGGGGTCACACAGACATGGGTTTAAGTCCCAGCTTAAACCCATGTTTAAGGGACACACTGACTTGCTGTGTGCCCTTAGGCAAGTCAGTGTGTCTCTGAGTCTCAGTTTCGTCATCTGTTAAGTGGGGAGAATACAATACTGAACTTATGAAGGTATTTTGAAGACTAAATGAAACAGTTCCTGAGAAGCGCTTGACACAGGGCAAGGGCCTAATAAAAAGCAGTCGTTATAACAATCATCATTTCTGCCCTCATCTCAGTCCTCCGTGTGGTGAGTGTGCAGCCCGTGGCTGCCAGCTCACTATTTATTCTTGCTGACTTCCAGCCATGAGTTCTCCACCGACTATTTCCTGTTCCAGGAATCAGGACAGGGTGCTCCGTGTTCCCCACAGGGGTCAAGAGTCTGAGTTCCAGGGGGTCAGCACAGCCTGTCTACACTGCGGGGAAGGGGAAGTACAGGGGGAAAGAGTCCCAGGCCTCTGGAAACTGAGCCTGTCCTGCACCCTGGGCTCGGAGCCCTGCCCCCCAGAGTCACCTCATTCAAGGCCACCCTGCGATGAGCAGGATCTACTGCATGCAGGTACAACCCTCCATAGTGTATAAGTGTGTGAGACCCTATGTAGCTCATGAAGCCTTGGACAAACTTAACCACCTTCACAAGTGCTGCCTTACACAGGGGTGCAACCATCTAGAGCATTCTTTCTTTCACATATGTTTGAAATTTTTTAAATTAAAAAATTTAAAAATCTACATTTGTATATACATTTTATGCAAAAATATATACATTAATATATACATTTGTATATACACACAAATATATATATTTGTACATATATGTGCATATATATGTATATATATTTTTTATATCCTCTTGATATCATAGGTTTTTCCTAATATTCATTTATACTAAATTCCAAAAGGAAAACATTTTGTTGGGGACAATATGAGAAATTTGAATATGAGCTGGGTACTGAGTGGTATTAGGAATTATTTTTAATTTTTTTAGGTGTGCTTAATGACACTGTGGTTATTAGGGAAAATGTCCTTGTAGTTAAGAGATGCACATTAAAATACTTACAGGTAAACTATGAAGATCTGTAATTTACTTTAAAATACTTCAGGAAAAAAAAAAGATGAAACATGCCAAAATGTTAAGATTTATTAAATCTGAGTAATGGGTATGTGGGTTTTCATTATCCTATAGTCTCTACTTTTCTCTATGTTTGAAATTATTCATAAAAGAAAGTTTTTAAAAAGCGAAATGATTAAACCATGAAAAAAATTACATAACTTGCAAAGTTAGAGATGTTTGTACATATCCCTCTGAAATCCTCTCAAAGCCATTGGGTTCCTCAGGTCAGGAAATGCTACATTATGTCCCTGGGCCCATTTTATTGATGAGGAGACTGAGGCCTGGAGAGAAGCAGCAGCTTCCCCATCTGCCACAGTGCCCAACTTGCCAGTTAAGGTGGGGGTCATGCCTGATTCAGCCCTTGACCCTGGACCACACCGAGAGATGAGCTTTTGTCTGCTGTACTGGAGCTCAATCACAGCTCCAGTGGTACTACTCCCCTGCTCTAGAACCTTCCATGGCTCCTCATGGCCTCATGCAGAAAGCACAAATTTCTCAACCTGGCACTTAAGTCTCCCCAGGATCTGCACACTCTTCCAGCCTCATTTCATATACTTTGGGTTATGACCTGAATTGTGTCCTCTCCCCCCAAATTCATATGTCAAAATCTTAACCCCCTAATACCTCAAAATGTGACTGCATTTGGAGATAAGGTCTTTAAAGAGGTGATTACGTTAAAATGAGGCCATTAGGGTGGGCCCTAATCTAATATGACTGGTGTCCTTATAAGAAGAGGAAATTTGGACACAGACACACATTGGGAAGACCATGTGAGGACACAGGGAGAAGATGGCCATCTACAAGCCAAGGAGAGAGGCTCAGAAGAAACCAGCCCTGCCAACACCTTGATCTTGGACCTCTAGCCTCCAGAACTGTGAGAAAATAAATTCCTGTTATTTAAGCCCCCCAGTCTATGATACTTTGTTAGGGCGGCTCTAGCAGACTAATACACTATGTCACCAATGGCTCAGCTGGAATGGGTCATCTGTCACTGCGTAAATTAGCCTGACCCTTTCCCACCTCCCCACCTTTGTTCACACTGTTTCTTCTGCCAGAGGTTCCCTTCCCTGTCCCTCTCCATCTGGCGAAACTCTCCTCAGCTTTCAAAGTCCAGCTGAGATGCCACCTCCTCCAGGAAGACATCCTCCCTGCTCTCTAGAGAGACCTTTCTCCCACCCCAGGTTCCCCCAGCAAACCTAGGCCTATTTTAGATCCTGCAAGACTGAGGGCTCCTTAAGGGTGTTCACTGGCTTAAACTCTTTATATCCCAGTGCTCAGCACAGGACAGGAGCCAATAATCAATGTCAGGAATTGACCAATGAATAAATGGTCAGAGTGGGGCCTCTCAAACTTTGGTGTGCTAGGGATCTTGCTACAATGCACACTGTGGTCCAGCAAGCCTGAGATTCTTCATCTCTCTCTAGCTCCACGTGATGCTGATGTATCTGATCCCCAGACCACGCTTTGAGCAGCAAAGGGTTCAAGCACTCAGGACATTCCATACTAGGACACAGTGACCAGTTCAAGTGTCTGGTCCCCCCGCCAAGCTCTGCCTGGCACAGGGCTCTGCACACAGCCAGGGCCGGCTGAGCACGCAGATGCCGTCTGAGTGCAGTGCAGTGACGGACAGCTGTCCACCTGATCTGCTTACACCTGGAAGGCCCCTTTGCCCCAGATGCTACCCCGTCTGACAGCTGGTGCCAGGAATACCATCGTTAGCATCTCAGAGCCTGGCTGGAAGCTGCGCTGTTCACATTGGGTTATGATCTCAGGAAGAAATGGAGACAGCAGGTTGGGAGGTGGTGGGTGGTGTTACCCAAAGGCACTGAAAAACTTGTTGTACCTTCTAAAGCACTCACTCCAAGTCTTGGGGTGGGGGGAATGCTAGTAATTTAACTGGCAAGCAATTTTAAAATATTGAAATATACATTTTTATATGGAAGTGTAAATATAATTCTTAATTATAAGAATTATAATAATGTATAGAAATTTTAAAGACAAAGATTTTTTTTTTTTTTTAAAGACAAAGATTTTAAAGATATGTACAGAGCAACTGAAAGCTCAGGGTGAGGTCTCAACCCCTGGGACCCTGTTCCCTCTCTTCTGCATCAGGGGCTTTTTGTGAAAAGCCCTCTCCAGAGGCTCTGTGCCTGTGGTTGGCAGACTCATGGCTCCAGAGGTGTCCATTCTGGAATCCCCAGAGCCTGTGGATGTGCTAGCTTACCTGGCAAAGGGACTTCGCAGATGTCACTAAGGTAGGACCTTGAGATGGGGGAGATAATCTAGGCCTAGATTATCTAAGTAGGCCCAATCGAATCACATGATCCTTAAAAGTAGAGGCCCTTTCCTGGCTTCAGCCAGTCTGAGAAAGATATCAAGAGAGATGAAGGGTCAGAGGGATGTGCTGTTGCTGGATGTGAAGGTGAAGGAAGGGACCACAAGCCAAGGAAGGTAGGCAGCTTCTAAAAGCTGGAAAAGACAAGGTATGGATTCTCCCCTAGAGTATCCAGAAAAGAACACAGTCCACTGACACCTTGATCTCAGCCCAGCAAGATCTGGGCTTTCTAACCTATAGAACTGTAAGATATTACATTTATGTTTTTTAAAGCCACTGAGTTTCTGGTAATTTGCTATGACCACAATTGGAAGGGAATATGTAACTCCCACCCTCAGAATGGGAGCAGTCATTCACACCTTAGTGTTGATTAGTCTCTTTCCTGAGAACAGATCTTTGTGGAAAGTTTGGAGCTGAAGGGACCTGAGGAGAAGAAAGGAGGCAAGGAGGTGAGGGAAAGATCCTAATAGGGAGCCTGGGATGCCTGCTTCACAGGGACTGGCCTGGAGCAGATCTTGATCTTGGAGCACAGACTTTGGGGACTGTTTCCGCTACAAGGAAACTCCAATGGAAGCAAAGAGACCAGTGAGGATACTACTGTAATAGGCAAGCAACTATGCTGGTTTGGCCCTGGGTGGTGTGAAGTCATCAAATTCTGTATATAATTCGATGGAAGAGTTGACAGGACTTGCTAACAAATTGGATGTAGGGTGTAAGAGAAAGTCCTCCAGGATCTAGTGTTCTAGGAAAGATTAGAAGGCTGGGAAGGGTGCAGGGGGGGTGTGAAATCAGGAGTCCATCTTTGGTCATGTTAAGTTAGAGATGCCTGTTAGACATCTAAGTAGAAACATCAAGTACACGGATGGATGGATGAGTATGGAGTTCATGGGCAGAGTCCAGGCTGGAAAAATAAATGTGGGGGTTATCAGTGTAGAGACAACACTTAAAACAAATATTCACCAGTGAGATGGGATGAGATTGCCAAGGAAGTGAGTCTAGGGGGAGAGGAGAAGGGGTCCAAGGACTGAGCTTTGGGGAGCCTCCAAGGTTTCCAGGTTGAGACATGAGGAGGAGGCAGCAAAGGAGGCTGAGAAGGTGTGGCCGGTGAAATAGGAAGAAACCCAGGTGAGAGTAAAGAGAAAGACAAGTTGAGAAGGCCTTTCAGTAAGGAGGGAGCAGTCATCTGTGTCAAATGCTGCTGATGGGTCAAGGATGATGAGGACTGAGAATTGACGATTGGATCTAGAAACATGGAAGTCACTGGTGACCTTGAAAAGACCTGCTCCAATGTCAAGGTGGAGGAAATACTCTGATTAGAGTGAGTTGAAGAGAGAATAAGAGGAGAGGAGGTACTGAGATATGGAGCACAGACAACTCCTATGTGGGGTTTTGATGTAAAAGAAAGATGAGAATAGGGGCCTAGAATGGGTCATTCCAAGCTGGGCACGCTCTTATGCTTATGGAAATGGTCCAATGGAGAGGAGGAAAGGTGATTATGTAAAGAAGAGAGGAGAATCTTGCCAGAGGGATGTCTTTGAGTAGGTGGGGAGGTGCAGTGCACCACTGGAGGGATTGTTCCCTGTATCTGGAATAGAATGCTGAGGGGGTGGGTACCGATGCAGGTAGGTAGCTAAATGGGGTGGTAGGAGTTTGTGGACTTTCCGTTTGATTGCTTCTACTTGCTCAGTGAAACAAGAAGGAAGGTCATCAACTGAGAGTAAGGCTGAGGGAGATGGTGGTGAAGGTCAGAGAGGGAGCAGGTGTGAAATCATCATTCAAGAAGGACAGTGGGGGCACCTTTCAAGACTCTGGAATAGTAACAGGATCCATGGGCACCAGTGGTACCCACTGGAGGCCAGTGATCAGGAATCAAATGGGCAACCAGTCGGTGTGGTTATGCGGACTTTCTGGCTTTGTTCAGCTGTAAAGGTGCAAGGGGGGAAAGCAGACAGAGAGTTGGATTTAACTGAGGTTGGGATTTCTCCAGGAAAGTACGAAGGCAGAAGAGAAAGCAAGGGAGATGAGAGTGTTTAAAAGGAAGTGATCACATTGATGAGCCATGGAATGCAGGCTGGGAAGGAGGAAGTGGGGACATGATGGAGGGTGGGGAGGGACAGTGAAAAGGTGGTTGGATCAATGGGTTGAGAGTTCTGGGGGACAAAAGGGCTATTAAAATTGAGGTAATGTGTGATCTGGGAAGAGAGACATTGTAATGAGGGAGGGAGCAGTGAGTTATGCGGGACGGCCATGGGAGGAGTAGCTGGGGTAATGAAGACAAGATCGCTGATGAAGAGGAGGTCGAGGAAGGGAATGGAAAGAACGTCCATGTGAGAATGTTCATTCACTCCAATATTTTTGAGCGGCGACTATGTGCCAGGCACTGTTTGGGCACTTGGGACCCATCAGTATATGTTGCAAGCCAAACAATTTACAAGAGTGTAATTGTGGAAAGAGTGACAGCGAGTCAAGTCCAATCTGCTTCCTCTCCTTCTCCTCTTACACAAGGAGGAGCATGAGGCTCAGAGAGGGCAAGTGACTCTTCCAAGGTCACACAGGGAGCTAGGGGTAGAGCTGGAACTGGAATGAAGGTCTCTAGCCTCTAAGAACAGGGACTTTGATGTATAAAACCTGAGCTCCTGTAACATGACAGCCCTAAAAGGATCGTGAGATTCTGTGTACATTAATATGGGAATAAACAGCATGAGCTTCAACAATGATGACCAAGAAGATGACAGACAATGCTCCCCAGGAGCTTCGAAATGACACAGCAATGTCCCCACAGACGTGTCCTGCAGAGATTTAGAAGTCTATGAAGTAAAACAGAATTGCAGAACAGTCAGTTCCCAGAAAGCACAGTGGTTTCTCTTGCTGCCAGAACTTTGCACATGCTGTTCCCTCAGCTTGGAACACCATTCCCACCACTTTACACGGATAACACCTACTCATACTACAGGACTGAGCTTCTCATTACTTCCTCCACCCCAAGCCTGGGCCAGGGGCCTCATCTGTCCTCCCACAGCCCCCTGTACTGCCCCACAGTCACAATTTCTTTACACTGTATTGTAATAACCTGTTGAATTTTCTCCACCACTAGAATATAGGCTTCCTGAGGGCAGGCTTGGTTCCCTGCTGAATCCTCAGGGCTAAGCCCAGGGCGTGGCACACAGTGGTGCTCAATAAGTATTAATTGCAAAGATGAATAAATATTAAACAGGAGTGATAATGCTCTCAGTATTGGATGATGTTAATGCCCAACCAGACCCCTTCATCAGGCCAGAGCACCCATTCCCCAGAGACTGTAATTATTGGCCGTAAATTGGCTAAGAGATGCCCCCTCGTCTGAAGAATTGCCCTCAGTTGAACTGGATCATGGGCTCACCTGCATCCCCATCCCAGGATCAGGCTGCAGTTGATGACTGACAGATCCAGGGGTACAAAAGTAAGCCCCTGAACCTTCAGACGGAACCATCTCTGTGGTGGAAATCATGCTCCAGGAACCACCGCCCATCCCCCATCCCCCATCCCCCATCCCCGGTCCCCGTCCCCGGGGAATCAGGCCACATGCAGGCTTAGCTCCTCCCTTGCCCTGCCCTGCTTCCCTTACTCCCCTTCCCCTGAGAGCAACCCTCAGTAAAATAAATCACTTTTTCATGGATCCCTGTCTTAGGCTCTGCTTCTAGGGAACCTGACCTAAGACATCCACCTTGATGGCCTCGCTGAAACTAAGATGGAAGGATGGATGGATGGATGGATTGCTAGAAATTGCTTTAACCTCCTTCATTGGAAACATATGGAATCTGAGTCCCAGGGAGGCTTGATCCAGCACACAGGCCTCTAGGATTTTCCCTGCCTCCCCTATACCCACCCGCATCTGAGGGTACTCAGGGACCCCAGCCCCATTCCCCATCCCCACAGCTCTCTCCCCTCCACCTCCACTTGCCCCTACAATCCCTGAGGACCTGGCAGGCATGCTATCCTGGAATGGAAGATCTCCATGCTCAGAGCCCCAAACCTGGGCTCAGGCCCTGGGGGCTCCTCATTCAGAGTGGGGCCTTTTTCTGGAGGGCCTTCAGAAGCTTCTGGGAAGCCAGCCTTTTCCTCGGTCAGTGGGTCTGAGTCAGCGTCTGGGCCAGATGTTTTGGTCTGAGTTGTTCCAGCTGGGAAAAAAAACAACAAAGAGTGTTAAGCAGAAGATGGATTTTCCCAGGGAAAATGTTTTCTTTTTCACATTCTAATAGTAACAGCTTACAATATTGATCTCCTTCTATGGGGCAGGCATTGTGCTAAGCTCCTTACTTCTGGTGTGTCTTTGACCCTCAAAACAACTTGAGGAGGCAGACAGATCCCCATTGTATAGACAGGGAGACCTGGACTTAGAGAGGTTACGTCCTTGATCAAGGTCACCCAGCCAGTGCGTGGCCAAGCTGGGGTGTAGACTCAGACCATCTCAACACAATCATAGAACCTTGCTCAATTCCAGGCCCATGAGACCTCAAGCCTTTTGACATGCCACCCCATGCTCTAAATCCCTGAGACTGAGCCAGCCCAGGTGGGTCTCTGCGCCTGACAGCCTGTGCACCTTGTCACCTGATCACATGCAGAGAAGGGTTCCCCTGTCCAGCTGAGTGAGTGGGCAGCTTACCTTTCCCTGAGCACTTGTCTCGGTTGGGTTTGGGAGAGTAGAGTGAACACAAGACTTTCCAGGGCCCGTCATGCTGGAACGAGGCTTTCTCCTGAGTCACAGGGCCTTGCCTCTGCCACTTTAAGAAAGAGAATTTGAGCCCAGGAGTGGGGGAAGTGTTTTGACAGGGCCTGGTCACAGGCTTGGGAAGTCTCCCATTTTCCTGTTGGGTCCTCTCTTCCATCTTGGTTGCAGGGGCTGGAGAAGCAGGAGGGGAAGCTGGGCGCAGCTGGGCAGAGGATGCTTGTTTTGGTCCCGGATTGAACTGGACTATATTCTCTGAGTCTCCCAGAGGTCCCTGTGTCTTGGAGGGAGCTGGCTCTTCTGAGACACCTGACCCGAGGCCAGAGGCACAATGCAGTGGGTTTACAAGGACGCTGAGGTAGGGCTCTTGGGGCTGGTGCTCTGAGTCTTGGGTGGGAACTTTATGATTAACCTTTCTCCTCAAGTCACAAACACAGGGTTTCTCCCCCGAACTTGCTGGCTTCTCACAAGTCCATTTTTCCAAGGAAGGCCCCCCATTGGCCCCTGAGAGAGGCAGTATCCTTTGAGAGAAAGGGATTTCCTTAGTTCCAGATAGCTCCTCCTGTGCGCCAAAAGGAAACCCACTGGATGTCTCCACCTCCTTACTGGGAGACCCTCCTTGGTTCTCTTGGGAAAAGTCCAGGAGAGCCACATAATCTCCCTCCAAGTCCTGGCTGGCCACTTCGTCCATCCTGAAGCCCACCTCCCCAGGCCCAGCTTGCTCCACTTTGATGAGTCCTGGATACTTGTCCCCATGTGTCCTGCCCTTGCCCTTGGCCAAACTCTGGGCAAGCAGCACCTGGCTGCCTGCAGACCTGGCCTGGTGCAGCTCTTGGGGGCTGTTCAAATCCAGTGCCTCTAATTGAAGGGATCTCCAGGCTGGGGAAAGGACATTTACTGCTTGGGGTCGGTCATCCACAAACTCTGGGCTGGTTATTTTGGTCCAGGGCACAGGGGCAATCCCGTCTTCTGAAGCTACCAGGCAGTTGTGTAGGGGACTGCCCTCAAAGTCACTGTTGATGGCCTCCAGCCAGGCTTGGGTGAAAAGTATAGGGTAGGATGACTCAGGAACAGGCTTCGTGTCCACTGTGTGGAGGTCCACAGAGAGGCACTTGACCATGATGCAGACGGACTGCTCCTCCCGGGGCTCAACTTGGAGGTAGAAGTCACCTTGGCGCAATAAGAGGGGATTGAGGGATGCCAGGTGGACCACAACCTCATCCCGCAGGCACAGCGGCCAGCCTTCATGCAGGAAGAGGTGGTGTGAGTAGGGGGTCTGCAAAGAGAAGGGGCTGGCATCAGAGAATCTGGCCCTGAAAACCCCGCCCATGGGTTTGCTTCCTTCCCTCTCCCAGAAGGAGCCCTGAGCGGGTCGGGGGCTCAGGTGAGGCAAGAAAGGTGCCTAGGACACAGCATCCAAGGAGGCTCCACTCTCAGCATCCTGCAAGTCACACAGCCCCAAGAGGCAGTGCCTCCTTCAATGTTGTGCCTCCCACGCCTCTTGCTCACCTTAGTCCTGGCCCTGACCTTGAAAATACTTGCTAGCCTACTGGGCCAAAGGAGAAAAGCTCTGAGTGCCAGGCGCCAGTTAGCAAGCACCTTTCCCACGAGGATAGTCCTGCTGGCTCCCTTCTCCTCTCCATCTATCAAAACCTCTCTCAAGCCAGCTCAAGCTAAACCCTCCCCTTTAGGGCCAGGGAGACGTGGCTTCCAAGGTCTGAATCACGAATTTGTGCAAATGACTTAACTTCTTTGAGTCTCAATTTCCCTATTTGCAAATAGGAATAATGATACATAGTGGTATTATTGGGTTGGTATGAGGATTAAGTTAGATTATAAATACATTTATGTTTTTTTTAAAAAAACCAACACAATGCATAACATATAATAAGTAGACATTCAATAAATATTATTTCCCTCTCCCTTTGACAATATTTACCTTTTGAAAAATTGTAGGATTTTCAATCTTTAAAAAAGGTTACATACTGCCCTTATTATATTCTCTAATTTGTAAAGTAGAGAGATTACAGAGTGAAGTAGAAACACTACTAAGTGAGAAGTTAGGAAATCTGACCCTGCCACAAACTTGCTGGATGGCCCTGAAAATTCATTCTGCTCTTCTGGGTCTGAAATTTATCTGTTTGTTTATTTATTTATTTCCCATTAGCAGTTAACAACACGGCAGGTGAGGCTAAACAATAAAAAAAAATTTTAAACAGAAGGTGCCAGCAATTCTCTACATAGGTAGACACAGCCAGTCATCCTGGGGCCTCTCCAGGGGGCTGTCAGGGCTGTGCAGACCCAGTGTTCAACAGTGACACCATGTGGCAACAACAGAAACAACAGCTCCACCAGACTGACAACAGGTCTTGCTCTACCTGACTTTTGGAAAAGAGTCTGGTCTGATTCCTACAGATTGAATAAGCCCTGGATAATCTCATATAATTTGGATGTGTATATAGGAGACCTCCAGAGGGTGACACTAAACTTCCTGTTAATTAAGCAGGTGCTTCCTGGAATTATTAATTGGGGAAATAATGTGATCTGACCATACTTGTACCTACCATGTTGATAAACCAGTTCATTTCAGTTACACTGCAGATTCGGCTGTCTCCAAGAAGCTTCATGTCCATAAACCCCACGAGTCTGTGTTACTCCAGGCTTTCCACATAGCCTTCTGCTGTTTACAACCTCCTTTCCGTCACCTTCTCAGTGAACGAGACGAAACAGTCCAGAGGTATTTTGCAAATAGCAAAGCACCATAGAAATGACTGTTACGATCATCTTACTTGACTCTCAGTAACTCAGTGGTGCAGGCAGTTCAGGAAAGTTCCTCAACTTTACAGATGAGGAAACCGAGGCTAAAGAATTGCCTCATGGTCACACAGCTGAAAAGTAGCGAAAGCAGGACTTGTGCCTAGACTTTCACGTTTGGAGTCGGCTGTATCTGTCCTTAGTCCCTCCAGACCTAATTGATGGTGGCTGTCTGTCTGGGTGCTGGTGGTTATAAAGGCAGACTTTGAGGCTGGCACATTCTTATTTCAGAGGGAGAAAGGAGACAGTGGGAAAGTAACAGCCAGTAGCTACTGAGCAATTACTTCATGCCAGGCTCTGGGCTAAGCTGTGTGTATCATCTCAGTGAGGTACATACATCCTGTGTTATTAACATTCCCACTTCCTACATAAGAAAACTGAAGCTCAGAGAGGTGACATAGATCCCCCAACTTCATAGTGATGGAGCCTGGATTTGAACTTGGGGCATCTGACTCCTGAGGGCATACATGAATCCCACGCTACTACCCCCTGCTCTGAGACGACACGAATTCACCGATAATTATGATTAAAGTTAAAGATAATTGGAAATAAAGAAGTCTAAATGTTGTGACCCTTGTCCCTAGAAGAAATGGGGAAAGAGACAGTGCAAATGCAGTTTTAATGGCCAAATAAAGGAAGCAGGCATTTGTACAGCTTGTCAGGGAGAAGAAATAAGGATGGAGAGGATATGGCTTAAATGATGTCAACATGGATATGTGGAAATTGGCTGCAATGTTTCAGTGAGACTCTTCCTTCTAAAAGAACAGCAAATGTGTATGGAGCTATTTCTGTGGGTCAGGCTCTGTGCTAAGCAGCTTAAATGAATGATCTATTTCCTTCCAGTTCCAACCATCTCTAATTCTGGCTCCTAAGCCTGAACTTTTAGCTGCTACATTCAATTTCTTTCTATTACTAAAATGACGCACACGGTCCCTCTGCTTATCTGTCCTCCTGATGTGCCAGGTCCCCGACAGGCATGAGCAACTCAGGAAAGGCTAGTAGGACCTAAGATGCTGTTAGCGATTCTTGACGCTGGGGCAGTAGGGGTGGGCACTGAATAGCAGAAGAGTAGGGCAGAGTCAGCAACTCTGTGAAGGGTGTGGGTAAGTTCTAGCAGTGGGCATCTGAGGCTTTGGTCTCCAAAGGCCTCTCCCCACCCTTTCTTAAAACAGTCTCCACCCTCTGAGCTTAGAGATAGGCATATGACTCAAGCCTCGCCAATCCTGGTATCCCATTCCTCTGGCTGCAATAGTTGGTCCAAGCATGGACACAGGATCCAAGCCTGGCCAATCCTGGTACCCCATTCCTCTTGCCACAGTGATTGGTCCAAGCAGGGACACAGGAGCCGAGCCTGGCCAATCAGGATCCTTCCTTGTGATTTTTCTATCTGCAGCTGAAGGGAAGGAGTTCATTTTCCTCTCCAGAGTAGGATTTTGACCCTAGTGCTGCCCTGGGCTCCAGCCTTGAGAAACACCTAGCCTGTAAGAATGATTCTGGCAAGCAGTAGAAGCAGAGACAAGAGACAGAAAGAGTCCTGGAGGAGTTTGATCAGCGGAACATCTCGGGCCTTGGTCCGGATCACCCTGTCCTGGTCTGAGTAAGGATCTGTCATTTGCAGCAAGTGAGTCCTGCCTAAAACACTTTTCTTTCCCCTTTGCCTCAGGAGAGGCCTCCCTGAGATCTGGGTTGAAGGAGTCTCCAGGGAAGAAGTGAGAGTCCTGATGCCACAAGGGCTCCAGGGAAGGTCTAGGACATTCTCTACTATTTCCATTGAAGCTGCACCACTTCAGCCAAGACAGCCAGATGATGCCCACAATGCTAGTTCCTGGGGGGCCAGAGAACCCACAAGGCTGGCCTCCCTCCCTGTTAGTCAAAGTGCAAACGTGATTGACTCCTAGATGTCAGAGGGTAAAGGGCCAAGTGACCTTCCTGTCCATTTGTGGGGCTGAAGTGTTTTTTGGAGAAAGCAATGATACCTGAAAGCCATCCCACGTCCCCAGTTCATGCCCTTCAACAACACACTCACCAGCCCACCTCCTTCTCTGCTCACCTCCAGCCCCTGGCCTTCTGGGAGAGCTTGTCCCCTGGTCCCACATCCCTCTGACTTACACAGGCTGCTTCGCGCACTTGTTCACACAGGCGCTTGGCAGGGATCAGGAAATCCAGGAGGAAGTTCAGTCCATCGCCCCGGAAGTCAGAATCCAGGAGACGGAACACCTGACCCAGGATGGTGGGTGCTGTGGCCTCAAAAGGGGGATAGAGGCCCGCCAGGGCATGCTGGATGGCTGCATCCAAGGATGGGGGGTCCTGTGGGGGACAGGAGGTGAGGATGAAAAGTGATAGTAGCGATAATAATAAGGGTAGGGGCCACTTCCTCTGACCTTCCTGACCTCAGATAACTAAGGCTCCTGCTAACTCTGAACTCCTCTGCTACACCCTCCCACTCACACACCCCCTTCAGCCACATTGGCCTTCTTTCCTGTTCTTCAAACATACCAGGCACAATCCCATCTCAGGGCCTTTGCACTGGCTGTTCCCTCTGCCTAGAATACTCCTCCTTAAGACATCCTCACTCCCTCACCTCCTGCAGATCTTTGCTCAAATGTCATCTGCTGATCCAAGGTGGAGTAGAGGAACAGGGGAAGGCATCCAGGTCAGGGCCAGAGGGAAAGGAGAGGTCAGCATCCCCAAATGTCACCACCTGGCTGACCTGCAGACCTGCACATCTGCAGTTTGAAGCTGAGCCACCAGCAAAGCCCAGCCTAGATGAGACAAGCCCCAGTCCATATGCAGACACATGAGTGATAATGAGTGATTGCTGTTTTATACCACTCAGTTGGGGTGGTTTATTACACAGCAGTAACTAACTGATACAAGTTGATATGATTGATGCGAGCTCCATCGTCATCTATCCAGGATGCCTCCTCTAGATGTTTATGGGGCACAGACCATCAATACATAAATCTAACTCAATACCCTCCTAAGCTTACCCTTCCCCCCACATCCCTACCTTAGTGATTGCCTCCCCATCCAGTCAGACTCCTAAACCAGAAATCTGCTCATCATCCCGCCCCTTCCTCCTGCCTCCCCTGCCCACAGACAACCCTCAGCCACATCCTATACAGTCTTCTCGCCTCCATCAGCTCACCAACCCACTCTCTCTGCTCTGTTCGCCTGCCCCGCCCAGATCCAGGCCCCCATCACCTCTTCCACTGAATCACCTCCTCACTGTTTTCCCTTCTCTAGTCTCCCTCCTCTCCAGAATTTCTCCACCAGGACCCCAGGGTGATCTTTCTCAAATGCAAATCTGGCCTTGTCAGTCTCCTGCTCAAAGGTTCGCCACTGCCTTCAGAAAGCACCTGGCCACACCTCCAGCCTCACTGCTCTCCCTAGGCTTCTGCCACTATGACACACACGTTCCCTCCCTTGCCTCCAGGACTTTTCACATGCTGTTCCTTCCTCCAAGGATGCCTTCTACTTCCATTCCCACCAGGCTAACTCCTTGTTCTGCAAGATCCAGGTCACCCCTCGTCTCTTCTAGGAGACTTTCTCTGATCTCCCACTCCCACCCTAGCTGGGTCAGGTGTCCTCATTTCTGGGCTCCCATGGCAAATCCCATGCTGATTTTTGTCTCCCTCGGTGGACCCCGGGCTCCCTGAGGACAGGAGTGGTAAGCAGAATAATGCTCCCCACCCCCCAATGCCCACATCCTAATCTCTGGAACCTTACATGGCAAAGAGGAATTAAGGTTGCAGATGGAATAAAAGTTGCTAGTCAGCTGGCCTTAAAGTAGGGAGATTATTCTAGATTATCCAAGTGAGTCCAATCCAATCACAAGTGTCCTCAAAAGTAGAAGAGAATGCAGAAGGGGCGAGAGTCAGAAGGAAAGGTGACTGTGGAAGAAGCATCGAGAGAGGCAATGCTGCTGGCTTTGAAAACAGAGGCAAAGCCAAGGAATGTGGGCGACTCCTGGAAACTGGGAAAGGCAAACAGGTTCTCACTGAGAGTCTCCAGAAAAGAATGCAGCCCAACAGCACCTTGATTTGAGCCCAGCGACGCCCACGTTGGACAGCTGATCTATTGAGCTGCAAGATGACACATTTACGCTGCTGTAAGCTACTAAATTTGTGGTCATTAATTTCAGCAGCAATGGAAACTGACACAGCCGGCACTGACTCCTATTCTTCTAGGGTTTTCAGTGCCTGGCACAATATAGGTGCTCAGTAATGTGGAGGGATAAATAAAGTGTCCCTCTCTGAACCACACCTTCTCCATCTGTAAAATAGGCAAGTGGGACAAGGCCAGAGGGTCCCAACCAGGTGTGGTACTACGGTCCAAGGGTTGTGATTTTTGTCTCTTAAAAAAGCCTGATGAAAGCCATTCTGGTTGCCCCAGACTGGCTGCAAGTTCTGAGTCTATCTATCGCTGAAGGATGTAAAGGAAGATGAGAATAAACAAGAATCCAGCATAAAGGGAGCTTATTTAGAACAGAAAAATCACTTTTTATAAATGAGGCCCCTGGAGACAGGGAAATAAAATAAAGACTTTGAGGGAGAGGAATAGAGCCTGTCTCCATCCCAGAAAGATTCTAATGCCAGGAGGCTGTAAAATCGGAGACACTAGCCCAGGGCATTTAGACAAATGTTGGTGTCACTGCTGTGTCCCCAGCACCCACACAGAGCTGAACACAAGGTAGGCCCTCCATCGCTATCTATAGAATGAATATATGAATGAAGGAATGAATGAATGTCTACAGCCCCCATTCTGAAGGAAAGAGGGTCCTGGCACCGTCATTGGTAAGCCCAGACACAAGGGTCACCCCCATAATAATGACAGTTTCTAGGTGCCTGCTATTCACCAGGCCCTCTACTCACATTCTCTTTCTTGGCCACACAACCATCCTAGGGGCAAAGTAGGAACATCCCATTCTGCAGATAAAGAAACTAAGACTCTTTATCTGGTCCAAGATCACAGAGAAGGGGAGAAAGACAGAGCCAGGATCCAACGCAGGTCTGGACGGGTCAAGTCTACCCTCTGCCTCTGTCCCTGGGTGTCTGCCTTGGGGCCACCACCAGCCACCAGCCTTGGAGGAGGCCTTCTCAGCTGTCTATCCTGCACTGCTTCAAGTGGGGCCCAATAATGATGTTTACCTCTCACAGACCAAGGCTTGCAGCCTGGAACGCCTTGGCTTTCGCACACTGGCTCAGCTGGCCGCACACTGTAACCATATAAGGGGCAGCCAGTAAAAAGGAAGAATGTTCCAAGTCAACGGGACTCCGAGCTCTTGGCCAGAGCATTACCTGCTACAGGCCTGAGCCCCAGGGGCTCATAAGCGGTCCAAGTATTGGGGGAAGCACACGGTGACGAGGCCCAGGCGGCTGCAGGGAGGAAAGCTGGCTCCTCTCCACTCAAAATCAAACGGGCAGCCCAGCCTGGGACCACAGGAACCCAAACACCATCGGCCAGACATGGGCCCCTCAAAATGATTTCCGTGAAACTTAATCGACATGTTTCCATTCCTCCCCCATGAGTGCAGCCCAGCCGGGCCTTTAACTGTTCCTCAACAGGAGCTGAGGCAGGAGATGGTGTGAAGCTGAGAAAGAAGTGGGTGTCACAGGCCAGAGCCAGTCTGAAGCCCTTCAGCCCCCTCCCGTGCGACTCAGGGCCAGAGATGGAGCCCACCAAGGGGGCTGACACCTATATGATGCTCACAGACCTTCTGGACTGACCCAAGGAACCTTGTATGGTGCCAAAGGGCACAGAAGAGTGTCTGTTCCCAGCAGTCCTGTCTGGGCAGGGGAGGAGTCGGAGTACAGGTGTTTGTAAATTTCTGATCAATGTCTTTGCAATGAGCCTCTATTATTATTGCAATCTTAAGTCTTATCAAGTAAAATAAACAAGTATGAAGTGCATAGGTTGATGCATTTTTACCTCTGTATGTACCGTTGGAACCACTACCCAGATGGACATACAAGACTTCCACCACCCCAGAAAGAAGCCCCCTCCCAGGCCAAGCCCCCAGTCCAGCAGTAACTACTCTTCTGACCATTGGAATTGAAAAAAAAATTCCCATGCAGTGTGATCTCCACTGTGTAAAAGTGTGTGTAAGCCGAGAGGCCATGAAATAAAGTGTTAACTGCAGTTACCCCTGAGGGCTGTGAGGGACAGGGGCCTCGTAAGTCACAGTTGCTGGATTTTCCAAACGTCTGTTACCAGACTGTAGAGCTCTTATAATTGGGGGTGGGGATATAAAAGTGTGATTGTGTGTGTGTGTTTTTAAGTCTGGTTCCCTTTTTAAATGGTCTCACCAGATGTTGTTAGTTGGGCCTTCTGAGAGGTGGGCTGAACTCTTCTTAAAGGTCCAGATTTATCCATTTACTCCAACAGGCAAAGATTTTAGCATCATTTAGCATCGACACCTCCTAGCTTGGGAAGAGAGAGAACTGAGAAAAGCTGAGGTAGGCAGTGTCCTAGGGCTACTACCTTCAACCCCTGCTCTCCTCCGTGGCAGAAATGCCTAGGAAAGGTGAGATTCCACCCTTGACTCACTGAGTTATCTTAGCCTCAGTTTCCCCATCTGTAAAATGGGACCATTGGGCTTATCTATCTCTAAGGGCCCTTCCAAGTGGGGACTTTCTAGAATTCAAGGTACAATCAGGTTCAGGAAGGTTTGGAACTGGGATGGTTCCCAAATGGGATCAGTTAAACCACAGTTGGTGAGAAAGTTTACAAAGGTCTGTCTCATCCATCTCCCTACTCAGGTCCAGGGAGGGTCTAAACCAGCAGCCACAAATACAAATGCCTACAGGGGCCTGAGAGTTGACATGGAAGATGGAATTGGTCCAAGTGTGAGAAAATAACCCCTCTAGCCCCTTGGTAAGTGGCCCCTGACAGTCGGCCTCAGTGTCAGGGAAACAGGGAGTGGTGGGGCCTGGGGCACACACCGCATCTCATCAGCTCCAGCCAAGAGTTGCCTTTGCCCAGCATTGCCAGGTCTATTGAAATTTTAGTAAAACCTCCCCAAATTTTAAAGGTTGGCCAAACCAAACACATCTGTAAGCCAGATGCAGCCCAGTGGGTGTCAAGCTGTGACCACAAGGCTCAACTACCGGGGGCCTCCTCTTGAACTTCTCCAGGCTGGAGAGTCTAAACCCAGCGTTCTGCTGCTCTGGCTGCCAGGAAGTTATTGCTCACATCCAACTAAGGCTTCTCCTGCTTTAAATCCTTTTTTGTGTGGGTGGAAGTATGAGTGAGAATTGGCTCCTTAATAAAACCTTTCAGAAACTGGAAAAACAACCCAGACGCAGTGAACTGAGAAGCAAGTGGGCGTTAGAAGACCCACATTCAAGTCCAGCTTTGTTATGTATCATCCGTGTGACCTTGAGCAAGTCAGTTCACCTCTTTGGGCCTTAGTTTTGTGTTTGTTCCTTTCCCTCTTATCCCTTTTGCCTCTGCCCTGGGGTTCACCATCCCCCACCTAAACCACATAATAACAATTTTACTAGAGCTTCTTACTGAGCAAGGCTTCTGTGGCATGCCTTATCCTAAGAACCTTTTGTACATTCTTTTATTTCATCTTCCCAACAACTCTATGGGATGGGTATATTTATTCCCATTTTACAGATTAAGAAACTGAGCCCAAGTAAATGGTAGAGCTGGAGTATGAACCTGCCCACATAACTCCCAGTTCCTCTGCCTCTTCCCCAGGCTCCCTGCCACCAGGCCAGGCTCCCCTTTGGCCACGACAATAGCCTTTCTAACACACAGATCCAACTGTGACCCTCTACTGCTCAACGATCTTGAGTGGCTCCCCATTGCCTGAGCAACTCAGCCTGGCATCAGTGGCCCATCAATCTACACCCAGCATACCCTTCCTATGTCTAATACACACAACACTGTAGCTCGGGGCTTCCCAAAGACCCATGCGTCGCATTCATGAGTTTTTCTTGCTCTTCACCTAACCTAATTTACTGTTTCCTTAATATTAATTATTTACTTCATGTTCGTCTTTTTGTCACTTCATTTTCAACTTAAATTTATTTGTATTTATTATCATGTGATTGTACTGTTTAAATCACTTCCTAACACCCATTAAGATGAAAAGCTATATAAAAAATGTTCATCTAAGCGCCAGCAAAAGTCTCCCCTCCTAGGACCCATGGTGGGTTCCTCACTTTGGGAAGCACTGCCTGAACTCCCACTCACCCCTCTCCAGACTGGGTGAGCTCTTTCCCACCCTTCAGAGCCCTGCTGGACCCACATCTCTTTTTCATGATACATGTGCTTCTAGGCAAAGGGACGGACTCCCACTACCCATCATACAGCACAGAATTCTCAGTGAATGGTCTGCCTTCACCAGCGACTGCAAGCCCCCCAGGCAGGGAGCAGGGCTGACTCATCTCCAGGCCCTGATCCTTACACAGGGCCTGGCACACAGCAGGTACTTTGGGGGACCACCATGAGGTAAGTACTTTGGCAATGTTGAATGAAATGAATTGGACTCAATCAGTTTTTCTCAAAGCATGCGATGGGATCACAGGTGGCCCACAAGACAATGTGGGGAGGACACGAACTTGACGTGAAATCACAGTAAGAAAGTTACTCCAATTCTCTCCCAGTCCTCTTGATGACACCAAAGAGAAAGTTCAGTGCCAGTATATCTTTTTTTTTTTTTTTTTTTTTTTTTTGCGGTACGCGGGCCTCTCACTGTTGTGGCCTCTCCCGTTGCAGAGCACAGGCTCTGGACGCACAGGCTCAGCGGCCATGGCTCACAGGCCCAGCCGCTCCGCGGCATGTGGGATCTTCCCGGACCGGGGCATGAAACCGCGTCCCCTGCATCGGCAGGTGGACTCTCAACCACTGCGCCACCAGGGAAGCCCCAGTGCCAGTATATCTTGAACACCTCTCAGACACTTAGTTATTACTCCTTTTAAGAAAAAGAAAATCGTCCTCAGGCTTAGAATCATCCATGGCCAACTTGATCGAGCCAGAATTTTCTAACATATATTTGCCTTCATTGTATGTATTTTTACAGTTACTTTCTATTTATGACAATGAATACTGATTTTTCATGGTCATGATATAAAATTTCCTATTTAAATATATTTTTCAGTTTATAAAGTAAGTTGATTTAAAGAAAAATATTAAGCAAATAATAAGTAGTAAATTTTATAATTTTTTTATAATACCTTATCCAGTAAGTGGATATGCAAAATTTGTTATGACGATACTGAAACTTCAGAAATGTGGGATGGGATAAACCCTACATCCCTGTCATAAGATGCTCTGACCTTGGGCTGCCCCAGAACACTAAATAGCCATTAATCAAATTGCCCCACAAACATTACAACTGTGATGGGTACCATGAAGGAGAGATATACAGCATGCTAGAGTGAAAGTCAGGGGAATCGGGAAAGGCTTTCCTGAGGAGGTGACATTTGGGTGGAGATTCACAGGATGAATAGGAATTCATTAGGGGAAGGTGCTCCACTTAGCAGGAACAGGATGTGCAAAGGCCCTGTGGCAGGAGGAAGCACGAAACACAAGAGGCTCTGAACCAAAGTCAGAGTGGCTGGAGTATAGAGGTGATGCCAGAGAGATGGGCAGGTGACTACCTTTAATATATTTAAAGACAAAGGTGGGAGGAAAACTTGTCTCACTCCCATTCAGAAAAGAATTGTTCACCCTTTGAGAGGAGCCACCCAGTGCCTGACCCTTGATCTGAGGGGTCTGGGGTTCAGCGAGGAATTTCTGGATTCGAAAACTAATAATTGGGTTAAGTCTGAAGCTAGGCAAAGTTTGGCAAACACCACTTGGTGCAGGTGGCTCTGGGGTGGCCGTGACAGCCGAGTCGGGCTCAGAATTCAGGCTGTCCTAACTGCCACTTCCTGGTAGAGTGACCTTGGGCAGCCAGTTAAGTTCCCAGAGCCTTGGGTCTCCATCTGTGGGGTGGAGACACCAGCAGGTTTACTGTTAGAGCAGGTGTGAGTTACGTGATCTCCCGGTGTAAATTGCCCAGCTCAGCGCCTTGCCTGTGGTGAGAGGTGAATAACCATTAGCTTACGATGATTACTGCCAAAGAGCTCCAAGAGTGACGGGTGTGTACACCTGCCCTGCAGTACATGGATTTAGGAGCCTGGTGTTGTGGTACATCTGTAGTATGTATGCAGGCGTATGCTCATATTCCAGCAATCTGGGAGAGCAGGTGGACACGGCTCGTGTGTGAGAGGGCACGTGTATTCAGCCGTGTGAGTCAGTGGGAGCATGTTTGGATGCTCTCTGTGTGTATGTGTGAACATGTCTGTAGAGAATTCTGCGTGTGCACAAATTCAACCGACACAAATTCAACCTGGTCGATCACAGTCAAGGGGCTAAAGCCATGACCTGTCCCCACAGCCCTTTTCCAAATCCCTACTGTTCCTATGAACCGGCCTGGGGCTCCTCGGCCTGGCTGGAGCTGGGCTGAGATTCCCTGCTAACAGGCTTTTCTTTCATTTTCTGTTACCAGATATTGACACAAACACAAACATACAACACCGCAACCTTCTTGAGGTGCCAGCCCAGGAAGACACGGTGTGGGGTATTGCCCTCTGTCCTCCCCCTCCCCTAGGCCTACCTCCCCACCCAATTCCCATGGGAGCACCTCATGCCGGGCCAATGTGCAGATCTGACACTGTTGCCCTGAGTCTAAAGGATCAACACCACCCCAAGTTTTGGTGAGCAATTCCCTCCTCTCCACCCTGTACCCTAACCCTCCTTGCCCTGTGCTCCCTGACTGGGCTGAGAGGGGACTTTAACCCCCAACCCCATCCAAACGCGTGTGGCAACAGTGGGCATATCTGACCCTCAGCCCCAAGTTTGAAATGCATCACCACCCCAAGTTTGTCCAAGGCCCAGAGGTAGGTTTCCAGCTCCGATCTGTGCTATGGGATGGGGCCGTATCAAAGTTTACCAGACATCCAATCTTATTCCATCCACTTCACGCGTGGACAGATGACGAGGACGTCGTTGCCAGAGATGGATTCCTGCACCCTCCACCCTTCCCCTGCTGGTGGAGGCAGTTAAGCACAGACCCCTAGCCAGGAACTGAGGGTTGTCTCAGTGTCAAAGGTAGGGGGTCTGCCCTGGACATCCCCTCGAGGGCTGTGCCCCATCAAAAGGGGACAGAGCAAGGTGGTCCAGGCCTTGGCAGGCGTTACCATGGTGACGGGGTACAAGCGGTGGCGGCGGCGGCGGCGGCTGCTCCTCTCCTGGGCGACGGCTCACTGGGTCCGGTCCGCGCGTTGGTCTGTCCGGTGCAGCCCCCGGACCCCCGCCTAGCCCTGGAGCGGGCGGAGCGGGCTGGCCCTGGGCGCCGACCCCTGCCTCATCTCCGAAGGGAGCTGGGGAGACTGTGAGAGAGAGAGAGAAGGGGTGCGGGAGAGACGCGCGGAGACCGAGACTGTGGACAGGCAGAGACTGGAAGAGCCGCGGGCGGCGCCGGCCGGGCCATCACCGAGGGCGGCCGCAGGGGCGGGGCGGGCGGGGCGGGGGCTGCTCCCCTCGTGGGACCCGGCGGCGGCCAATGGCCGCCCCTCGGAGCCGGCGCCTTTCCCCCACCCCGCCCGCCGCGGCGTGTGATGAGAACCAGACGCCCCGCTGCCTGCCCAGGGCCGCGCGGCTGCCAAGGGGAACTCGAGCCGGCGCTGCTCCTTTCTCCTTCCCCGCGCTCCCGCCTCCCTTGTCTCGCAGCCCGCCCATCCCCGGGAAGCGCCCATTTTACAGAGCGAGGCTCCAGCGCAGTCCAGACACTGGGTGAAGCGCGTACTGACTTCGGATTCAGAACCGGGGTCGAATCTCTTCCTCATGCATTTGCCCGTTGGGGCATTCCAGCAGGTCACGAACTCTCATAAGTCTCAGTTTCCTCATCTGTAAGATGGGGATGCTGCTGCTGATGGTGATGGTGATGATGGTACCTGCCTCTTAGATTTGGTGGCGAGGAGCAAGCGTATGTCCCAACGCCCTTCCCCTGTGAAGCCCACCTACACCCCACCATGACCACCCAACTCGTGGCTTAGAGATGATGGCGGCTGTTTGTGAGTTCTGGTCTTGTTTCTTTCAAATAGCGACTGGCTGTGTGATTGTGGCCAAGCCATTGTTCCCTGCTAGGCCTCAGCTTTGGAGGGAGACTGGGAAACTAGACGATAACTAAAGTTATTTCTGGTTGGATGACTCTCGGATTCACCCATTACTTTATCGAACATTGTACCAAGCACTGAGCCAGGGCAAGACAGAGCCCCTGCCCTCAGGTAATGTACAACCTAGTGGGGAAGATTGGCAAGAAACAGAAAAAAGTAATACCTGAGTGTGGGAACTGCTAATAAGGAAACAGACAAATGTTAGCATTGGGCACAGTAGGGGCATCAGTCTAGAGCTGGTGGTCTAGGAAGGAGGAGAGAAGCCCAGATCTAAAGGAGGAAGGAATTAGGTGAAGAGTGAGGGATGGGGTGGGGGGGAGAATCAGAGTTCCAGGAAAAAAAAAAAAAAAAAAAAAAGCATGTACAAAGGCCCTGAGGTGGTACTAAGCTTAAAAAAATTGGGAGTGAGTGAAGAACTGAAAACAGAGTATAGTAGTAAGGGTTTAAGTTCAAAGTCCAAGCAACATTCACAGCCCATCTCCCAACCCACATAGGTTAACCAGTCTTTTAGCAGATAGAACCCGAGCTAGGAGCCATTCCATCTTGCTATGTAACTTTTAACAAGTCCCTTCACATCCCTGGACCTCCATTCGTTCATTGTTAATTCGGGACTAAGAATCCCCACTAGCTCCACCGTGCCATTCAGCCTGGGGGAATCCCTCGATGGTATGTATTCAGAAATCAAATAAACCGTCTGCAACCTGCAAGAGCCGGTCTGGATGGTTTTGGTATCACTACTCCAGACCCGAGTTTTCGAGAGAACAGACTTGTTGATGTCAGGTGCAGAATTCTGCTGGGAGTTGGGGGGATCGTAACTTGGAGGTTCTAGATTTCCAGCTTTGCAGTGAGACAGAATTGACATGACATCTAGTGTTCTGGGTTTGCAGGCAGCAGGACTGACTGAGTTAGTTAGGCAGAGAAATGAAGGACTGGTGGAGTATCGGGTGCTCACAGAATCAGTGAGAAGGCTCGGGTCCATCCTCTGAAAAACGCAAGATAAGTGAGATGCTCCAGGAGTCTCATTGGCAGGAATGAGTTGTAAACCCTTGATGACCAATGGAGTTACATCAAGACAGACAAACATACCAAAGTAGAACTTTCCTTGTGTCAGGTACTTCTCTAAGTGTGTCATACAGAGTTATAATGAAGATTCTATTATTGTCCTCATTTTGCAGATGAAGAAAAAAAACTGAGGCACAGAGAGGTTATGTAGCTTGCCTGAAGTTGGTTAGGAGTTAACTGTGGAGTCCAAAATTGAACAAGGCTATCCATTTCTAGAAATGATGGTACAAACTACCTTCCTGTGCTACCACAATGAATCCCAAGCTATGCGTCTCTCCTTGACAGGTTCAAAGACTTAAAAGAGAGATGCTCATTGGGCCATGTGCCCAAGGTTCCACTAACCCTGAACATATCAGGAACAGCTGGTCATCCAAAAGTAAATTAGGTTGCATATGAAGGGTGGGAATGGATCTGAAATTGCATATAAACCACAAGTTCTCATTATAAAGTCCATTCCTTGGGTCTCTTGACATTCTTTGCAACTTTATTACTATCACATGTTCTTCCAAAAATGCTTTCTACTTAGATGGCTCAATGCCACATCCAACCAAAACTGTACACACACATACATATCCATACACCCTTGGCCTCGTATTGTGTGTGACCTCAAAAAAGTTCACTTTCCTGAGCCTCAGCTTCATCCTTTGTAAGCCAGAGAGAATAATATTTACTTCCTCATAGGATCATGGTGGGGATTAAGTAAATTAATGAGTGTAAGGTGCTTTGCACTGTGTCTGGTACACAGCAGAATTAATATACAACACATAAAATGGTGGTGTTTGTGGTAGGGACGAATGGTTTTGAAATCAGCCTCTAAATACACGGACTTAACTGCTGGATTGGATTTGGTTCATCTCTCAGGAAATTTCCAAAGGATTTTCCAAGGACTATTCAAGTATTCTTTTCCTCTCTCTTTGGTAAATGAATAACTGAGTCTTGCTCCAATTGCTACACTGAATTTGGAGAAATAACAAAATCCATCGCCGGTCTTACGTATGGTAGAGTGGAGAAAACCGGGAAGGGATGTGGAAACGGGCCCTGCTATTGATGTGCTGAGTAGCCTTGCACAGATTGAGGCCACGGTATCCTCAGCATAAAATGGAGGTTATAATCCTCTCCTCATGAGATTTTAGTGGGAATCCAATGAGATAATGCATTGAAAGGGCTTCACACAGTGCCTGGCGTATAATAGGTCCCTGGCAAGTGGCAGCTCTAACTATGATTCTGAGATTCCCAGGGCCAGATGCCAGGACATCTCATCGGGGGACAGTTTTACTTGGGGGAAGACAGTTGCCTAATTTTTTAAAAATGTCATGGTGGGGGGGGCGCTTCCCTGGTGGCGCAGTGGTTGAGAGTCCGCCTGCTGATGCAGGGGACACGGGTTCGTGCCCCGGTCCGGGAGGATCCCACATGCCGCTGAGCGGCTGGGCCCGTGAGCCATGGCCACTGAGCCTGCGCGTCCGGAGCCGGTGCTCCGCAACGGGAGAGGCCATAACAGTGAGAGGCCCGTGTACCGCAAAAAAAAAAAAAAAAGAAAAGAAAAAGTCATGGGGTTCAGAATTTATTCATTCAATAAATACTTATTTGTTCCTGCTATCAGGATAGCAAATACTTGGCACACGTGTGTACATTCACGCCTCTCCTACCCACAGTAGACATCATTAATCAATCACGGAACTTCCTGCTGAACCTAAAAGCAGCCTCAGAATCCTCCTCAACACAGAGCCCAGGCAGCTGCTACCAATCAATATGAGCTGGCATTACAGACAAGGCTTATTTACCATCTGTGGTCCCTAATGTACAAGGAAGATTGACACTGGAGAAGACACAGGCTCTGCAGACAGAAAGCTTGGGTTTGAATCTTGCCCGCTACACACCCTTATTAAAATGAGTAGGTTCCAACATATTGTACCAGCCATGCAGCGCGCCACTCACATGTCCCTTCAACAGAAAGCTGTGGATGACTCAGGATACAGATTGTGGCTGAGGCCACGTGCTTCCTGGGCAGCCCCTGGTTGAGCACACTGTGTACAAGGGTTGCCCCTTCTGCCTGATATGGGGCTCTTCTATAAACAGCCTCTGTGCCAGAGCCCCCCATCGGGCTGGCTGAGACTTCCTCAGTGCTCTAGCACAGGCTAAAGTTCTTTCTACCCAATCCTCCTTTCCTCCCCCTTTCCTTTCACAGATGTCGAACCTGTGGCATGGTTTGAAGGCTCTTCCTTGACTCTCCCTGCTCCCTCTCCCCTTTATCCTCCTCACAAGCATCACCCCCAATGAATTTCTTGCACTTCTAACTCTGTCTCTGGCTTCTGTTTCTCAGAGGCTGCAACTAACACAACACTGAGCTGCGTAAGTCTGGGCTGGAAAGGAGTGGTTTGCTCCTCTTCTCTGATGGTGACAGTAGGGGGTGGCACAGAGATGATTGTGAGGGCTGGGGGCCAAGAGCGACTCAGATCAGGGAGGCTGAAGGGCACAGTAACATAACCCATGGCCTCCCCTGGATGAAATTGGCCTTACCCATCAAGGACTCTTGATTGTAAATGACAGAAGTTCAACTCAACCTAGCTTAAATGAAAAAGGGATTTAGGGTCTTAAAAGTGAGAACTGGTACCAGAGGTCTGTCATCATTCTTCTGGTGGTTTTTTCCCTGTGGCCAAGGAAGAAGGCCTCCAGGAACTCCAGGCTTACTCAGGTCCTAGTACAATGACAACAAGTTTTTTCCCCTACATCTATATACGAATTCTAGGGAAGATCCTGATTGGCCTTGCTTGGGTCACATGTCTGTTCCTGAACCAATCACTATGGTCAGGGTAACAAGGATAATCTGATTGGCCAGAATAGATTTTGTGCCCACCCCTCAGGTGGGAACACATGGTGGTAGCTCTACCAGGACTGCATGGAGTGGGGAGAACTTCTCGAAGAAACCAGAAGGAGGGAGATGGAAATGCAGGTTAAGCCAACAAAAGCTTTGATGATCATTGCCCACTTCATAAATAGTAGGAAGAAAAAAGACAGAAAAGACATGGTTTTCTTCCTCAGTGACCTTCTCTTCTTACAGGGGAAAATATGATGTTTAAGTGAGCTCCCTGATACCAGGTCTTGGGTTGGGAGTGGAGGACGCCTGTGGACACACAGGTGCTTTAGACACTGTCCCAACTTCTCCTAGGATGCCCACAATCTGGTAGCAGGGACAGAGAAGGAAATCCATGAGAACAAAACCTCTCAGGGCCCATGAAACTTAAAACTTAACTTGTTTAACTGTCCTAATTTACAGCAGGGAGATCCACCCAGAGAGGGGTGACTCACGCAGTGTCACACTGCCCAGCCAGGACTACTATCTTTCTTACTTGGTCAGCTCTTAAAACTGCTTCATGGAAGAGGAGCCCATGATATATATGTAAGGGCCCTGAGTTCAAGTCCCTAGCTGCCCACTACCTCCCTGGGGGATCATGGGGGTTTGCCTAAATTCTCTGAACCTCGGTTTTCTCGGCTGTACAATGGAACCAGGAGCCTCTGCTTTGGCTCCCTCCCTTGCCTGTTGTGAGGCAATAGCCACAAGCACTTTTCATGTCCTGCATGGGATAGTGGTTCCTGAGATGCACTGGTTGATTGCCCACTCTATTCCAGGGACAGCGTGTGTACTGGGAGCTGGAGTAGCAGGGTGAACATAACAGAGGGTCCCTGCCCTCGTGTAGTACACAGTGTGGTAAGGGATCAAATCTTAATAATGAACACTTCATACAAATGGGGGTATGGTTGCTAAAGGGAAAAAAAGAGTACATATCCAAGGAACCCAGTAGATTCTAGGGATCTGGGAGAGGTGCCATGAAGGCTCAAGCTGGGATCTGACAAGAGAGAAAGCATTAACTAGTGAAAGAAGGCAGGGGAGAGCATTACAGTCAGAGGGAACAGCACATGCAGAAGTCCTGTGGCAGGAGAGCGGGTTGAAGGCACGAAAGAGGCAGAGTGAGAGGGACAGGGACACGAGAAGTGGGAGAGGTGGGCAGGGTTCTGCAGATCACAGAGAGTTCGAATTGTCTCCTTAGAGCCCTGAAAAGCCATGGAGGGAATTAAGGAGGGAGTAATGTGATCAGCTTTTTTTTTAATCAAGATTCCTCTAGCTGCTGGGTAGAGAACACAGTAGAAGGAAGGCAGGGGCTGAAGGGAGACCCACCAGCAAGGGGGCTATGGAGGGCTGGAGAAGTGTCTAGCTCCAAGGGCAGTGGAAACCAGGAGCCAAGGCCCCAGGGGAACTTGGGGCTGGAGACCCCAAAGCAGGGGGCACTGAGGGCCATCCTGCTTCCCTCAGTCCATCCATTAGCCCCCCACCCACCGTCTCTTTTTCTCCTAGTCCAGCCCTTGCTTGTTATTGTAGGATTGACTCCATGGATGACTCATCCAGGAGTTGGCTTTCTCGTTCCAGCCATGTCCCCGTCCCTGGCCACTTGGAGCTCCTCAGGGCCTGCAGACCTCGCCCCTCACCATCTGGGGAGGCAGCCAAGAGCCCCCCAGCTGAGGGGAGGTCCAAGGCCTCCCAGGACCACCTCCTCTGGGAAGCCCTGCCTGGTGGCCCCAGACAATCTTCCCCGCTCTTCTCAGCAGCACCTGTCTTTTCATTCATCCCTCAGGAGCTCACTTTCTGGTAAAGGAAGCAGGAAAGTGCTGGAATGGAGCTGTGGACACAAATATGCTAGGAGCCTAGAGGAGGGAACCAGTAACACCCCCTAGAGGTGGGGTCCAAGGAGTTTTCCCAGAGGAGGGACACTGGCACTGGGGTTGTGAAGGAAGAATAGAAGTTCACTGTGGGGAGAAAGAAACAGGGTGTGCAGGGGCTGATGGCAGGTAGTATCTGTAATGTGTGAAAGTGGCCCCGTGCATTCAAATGTTTGTGATGAATAAATGAGTGTTTGGGAAGAACATTGAGAAAATTCAATGTGGCTGCAAACTGGTGGCATATGAGCCAAACCAGGCAAACAGAAGGTTTAAAAAAAAACAAATCAAATCAGTTGTCAGTGTCTAAAAATAAGGAGGCTTTACATAAACTTCTGAAGCTGGGCAGCAACCTCTCCCTTCGCTAAGGCACTTGGTAGGCAGCTCACCAGAGCCCTCATCTGGTTCACTTTACTTGTTCATGCTACTTCCTGGACCCTGCAGACTTCTGAGTTTGTACCCCTGATCCAGATAATATGCTTTTTTCAAGGTTCTGGACTATGAGTTGCTCACAAGGCCAGGCACACAACAGGTGCTCAATTAATGTTTGTTAGCTAGGTGGATGGATAGCATGGTGATTCTAAAACATGCCCACGAACTTCTTTCTTTTTTAAAAAAAAATATTTATTTATTTTTGGCTGCATTGGGTCTTCGTTGCTGTGCCCGGGCTTTCTCTAGTTGTGGCAAGCGGGGACTACTCTTCGTTGTTGTGCGTGGGCTTCTCATTGTGGTGGCTTCTCTTGTCGCGGAGCACGGGCTCTAGGCATGCGGGCTTCAGTAGTTGTAGCACGTGGGCTCAGTAGTTGTGGCTCGCGGACTCTAGGGTGCAGGCACAGTAGTTGTGCATGGCCTTAGCTGCTCTGCAGCATGTGGGATCTTCCTGGACCAGGGCTCAAGCCTGTTTCCCCTGCATTGGCAGGCGGATTCTTAACCACTGAGCCACCAGGGAAGTCTCCACGAATTTCTTAACACTCCTCCTTTTACAAAGTGGAGCCCCCTTCAGTGTGGGCTGGATCTAGAGACTTACCTTGAAAGAATCAAATGTGGAGTAAGTGACGGTGTGTGACTTCTGAGACTAGGTCATAAAAGACATTGTGGCTTCCACCTTGCTGTCTCTTGGATCATTTGCTGTGGGGGAAGCCAGCCACCATGTTGTTGGGACACTCAAGAGGCTCTACAGAAACGCCCATGTGTCGAGGGACTGAGGACTTCTGTCAATAACCATGTTGCTCAACTTAGCAGCCATGCAAGCAAGCCATCTTGGAAGTGGACCTTCCAGCCCAACAAGCCTTTGGGTGGCTGCAGCCCCAGCTGACAACTTGATTGCAACCTCATGAGAGACCCTGAGCTAGAACTACCCAGTTAAGCTGCTTCCAAACTCCTGATCCACAGAAACTATGTAAAAAAATAAGTTTTTGTTTCAAATGCTGAGCTGGAGGTAATTTGTTGTGCATCTAACTAATATAGATGGATGGATGGATGAACGAATGAAGGGATAAATGGATGGATGGATGGATGGATGAGAGGATGGATGGATATAAGGTATGTAGGGAGGGAGGGAGATTCTATTCAGAAAGTGAGTAGAGGTGAGATCCGAACTAGAAAGCCAAAAAAATTTCGTAACACAGGAGTGCCATAGTCCTCTCTAAGTTTTAGGCGTGTCACACAGGCAGCCAGGTAGGGGAGGATGGAGTGGAAGAGCCTTAAGTCTGAGAGGTAAGCAAGAGGCTGTGTCAATCATCCCGGGGACACTGGGTGCCCTGTGTCTCCAAATCCAACTTCCTCGGAAAGCAATCCCACCCCAGTCTTTTGCACCCTGAGGTCCTGGTTTCGTCATTCCTCAGCCCCAGCTGGCCCTCTGATTTGTGGAGGAGGTCAAGACTTCAGCATTTCTCAGAGGCCTAGTCATATGCTCTTCACTCAGAGTCTTCTTTGTGTGGAGGAAGCAGTTTCTCCCTTGCCTGGTGGGGGGCTGAGGGTAGGGTCAGTGGCCTTCAGGAACCAGAGGGGGGGAGTGAGGGGTTGCGATCCTCTGTGGAGACCCCACTGGCCCTGGGCGTGATGGGAGCCATGACCACCAACCAAACATGGGGTTAGGTCAACCCTGAAATACAGTCTACTGGGGTTGTTTGAAATGGCCCAGCACTTCTGGGGAAATGTATATATGAATGGGACTGACACATATGAGAAGTTTAAATGCAAATCAGACTGCACTGAGATGCCATTTCTCATCCATCCAATTGGCAAATGTTCCAAAGCTTGACAACACGTGTTGATGAGCCTTTGAGCAAATAAGCACTCTCATATAACATTGGTGGGAATTTGGTAATATCAGCAGAATGACATGCTGTACCCTCTGACCCAGGATTCTTACTTCTAGGATTTATTCTAAAGCTATAATTACACAAATACTTTAAAACTTACATACAAGATTATTCACTGAGGTATTATTTGTAATAGCAAAATGAATTTTGGTACCATACAACGAATGTTATGCAGACATAAAAGCTGGGAGGAAGATCTCTATGAACCTGTAGGGAGTGATTTAAAACATACATTGTTAAACCAAAAGATAAAATAAAAGCAAGTGTAAAGGATTATGTATAGTATGCTACATTTCATGTAAGAAAAAAAATTTAATTATATATTTCCGCATGTATTTATTTATTTGATCATGCAAAAGAAACCCAGGAAGGATAAATCAGAAACTTATTATTGGGTTGGCCAAAAAGTTCATTTGGGTTTTTTGGAAAAAGCCAAACAAACTTTTTGGCCAACCCCAAACAGTTACTCATAAGGAGTTTGTGGCAATGCAGTAGAGAATAAAGAGATGGGAGTGAGACTTCTCTGAATATATTTTTATACAGTTTTGATATTTTAACCATGTAAACATTTTACATTTTCAAAAATTAAATTAAATGAGAAGATGAAAACCTAGACCCTAAGCTTGAAAACAAAGAGAAAAAAATGAGCTTAATTGTATGTCAAATTCATAATATAAGGGCTTCCCTGGTGGTGCAGTGGTTGAGAGTCTGCCTGCCGATGCAGGGGACACGGGTTCGTGCCCCGGTCCGGGAAGATCCCACATGCCGCGGAGCGGCTGGGCCCGTGAGCCATGGCCGCTGAGCCTGCGTGTCCGGAGCCTGCGCTCCACAACGGGAGAGGCCACAACAGTGAGAGGCCCGCGTACTGCAAAAAAAAAAGGGACACAGGAACCAACTGAAAGAGCTTCTAATGACCAAAGCTGGGACAATTTGAGCAAGAAAATAAAGCATTATACTGATATAAATAAATGAGTGGATAAATAAGTGGGAGAAAATAGATAAATCTCCTTGCAGAAGAATTCCAAATAATTTATGTAGATACATCACCTTCAAGGAGATGGAGCATAACTTGTCACTCCTAAAGTACGGGCTGCACATAGTGACTTCCTTCCAAAGAGCACAGGATGGAAAGGAAAAAAAAGAGTAACTTTACATGGAGAAACCTGACAAACACTACCTCAGCCAGGTGATCAAGGTCAACAACAACAGTGATAAATCCTGTTGGTAGTAAATACTCTTCGTATGTGGGCAAGGTAAGGTAATTGAGGTACAAACTGCCTTAGACAGCCTCGATTCTGTTCCCACCTACCTTGCAAAAATACCCAGAGAGGGCAATAGTCTTCTCCAAGGACACACAGAGTGTCCATGGCAGATCAAGATTCAAACCCTCTACCCTGACCTCTAGCCCAGGAATCTACCCCCAAATTCCAGAGTGCTGGAAATGGGAGGCACACAACAGGCCTATTAACAATATTACCCAAGCTGCCACTATGGGGACACCCATTTCACAGAGAAGATAAGTGGGGCTCGAGGGGCTGGTAGAATTTCTCCCGCATCACCTTGGAGTGGCAGAGCTGCAAAAAAATAGGATGTGGGGCTTCCCAAGTTATGTATGCCCCCAACAGCCACAGCTTAGCCTGATTTACCTTCATCCCTGGAATTCTCAGCTCTAAAATGTCTCCTTCACCAAATCTCTAGCTCTTTCCCCCTCTTTTCTTATGAGAACGCCCCTTCCCCTTGTGGCCCCACTTCAAGGCTTTAGGGCCACCCAAGGACACCCCAGGCCTCTCGCTGGGGTGAAAAGGCCTGGGCAGTGCGAAAAAACTGGGCAGATGGTGCTATGGCAATGGCAACAGGGAGGGGGCCAGGGTCATCCTGCGGCCTCTTCCCACCAGCCAGCCAAGAACTTAGCTCCTAATGAAAGGGCTAAATTGTCCTGTGCAGCTGTGCTTGTTTTTTCCTCCTCTTTCAATCTGCAAGGCTGATAGGAGAGGGGGGAAGGTCGCTTTCTTCCTGCCTGTGTTCTACCCCCCACCCCCAGGGAATCCCCCAGGACTATTCTACAAGGGCTATCAAGTGCCACTTTCCCTTTCTGGTTTCTTGTCAAAGCAGAGTCTCAGGTCTGCAGAGTGAGAAGGGGGTCTCAGATGCCATGGTGTCCAGCTGTCGCCACATCAGAATGACCCATGGGGTATATTACACGTAGAAGTCCCTTCTCCGGAATCGGGACCTCCAGGGCTGGGACTGGAAATTGTATATTTTCATAAACACAGCTGGTTGGTGAGACACCTGGTTTCACAGATTGAGAAAAACTGAGGTCCACAGAGAGCTGTGGACTTGCTCGCAGTCACAGAGTAATTTTTATGGCTAGACCCAAGCCAACTCATTCATTCAGTCAGTCATAAAAGCATTCACGGGCTTCCCTGGTGGCGCAGTGGTTGAGAGTCCGCCTGCCGATGCAGGGGACGCGGGTACGTGCCCCGGTCCGGGAAGATCCCACATGCCGCGGAGCGGCTGGGCCTGTGAGCCATGGCCGCTGAGCCTGCGCGTCCGGAGCCTGTGCTCCGCAACGGGAGAGGTCACAGCAGTGAGAGGCCCGCATACAGCAAAAAAAAAAAAAAAAAAGCATTCACTCAGCGCTGACTCTACCGGACTATATGTTAAAGATTTACCAGAAAGAAGGTTTGCTAACAAGATGCTCACAATAAGCAAACAAGCAACAAACGGGTCCTTCAAAAGCACAATGATAAGTCTGACCATTGAGATGTCCAAGATACTGCAGGAGCCCAGGAAAGGGTACTTAACCAGGCAAAGGAGCAGTAATCAGGGAAGGCTGCCTGGAGGAGGTGATAACCCAAGCAGACTCTTCAAGGAATCCTATGAAATGTAGTGGAGGAAAGGCCCTCCAGGAAGGTGGATCAGCATGAGTAAAGGCTTGGAGGTGATAAACAGCATGTTGTGCTTGGGCAGCCAAAAGCAGTTCAGTGTTGCTGAAGCCCAAAATCTGAGGGAGGAAGAAGTAGAATTTCACTCACTGATTCTATCTATTGAGTGCTTGCTATATGCTGGACCTTTTTCAGGCACTGGGTTTGGGCACAGTGAACAAAGTGGACAAAATCTTTGCCCTCGTGGGACTTACATTCTAGTGGGAAGGAGAGAAAAACACAAACTGGTAAGCAAACAAGCAAATAACATGCATGAGGTGATAAGTGCTGAGGAGGAATATAAAGTAGGGTAAGAGGCTGGGGTTTCCTGTTTCATGAGGGGCAGACAGGAAGGCCTCCTGGAGAAAATGGCCATTAGTGGAGACTTAAAGGAAACAAGGCAGTGAGTCATAAAGTATCTGAGTGGAATGTGTTCTAAGAAGAGGGAGTAGCAAGTGCAAATGTCCTGAGGCAGGAGTGAGATGGAGAAATGTTGGTGGGCGTCAATTCAAGGAGGAACTTATGCAACATGTTAAGAATTTTGTTTTTCTTCATTATGGAAAGTATACGTCAGCAAAAGATTTAAGCAGAGGAGGGGACAAAGTCAAATGTGGACTTTAAAGGTCCTTCTGACTGTCATTTAGAGAATGGAGCAGATGGCAGCAGGAAGACCAGTGAGGAGACTGCTATGGCTGTTGAGGTGGGAGGAGATGGTGGCCTGGACTGAGGGGGTTGATGAGGAAGAGAAAAGAAATGCTAAACTAACTCTCCAAGAAGCAAAATCCACAAGGCTGGATTGGTTGCTATTGTAGGGAGAGAAGGAGGTGTCCAGGATGGCATCAGGTTATAGGTGGGAGGCATGACCATCTCTTAGTTGGAGGCATACTTGGACCTGGACGAGCAGGACTGGGGAAAAAGATACATTTGATTTTTAACTCCTGAGCCTGGGGTTCCTGTGGGATGCCCCTGTCCAGAGGGAGGATGGTGTAGGGCTCTAGAGGGATCTGAGACAGAGATGGGAGTTGGGGAGTTGGCAGCATAATGAGGGGCTGGGGAGAGGCTGGACAGATGGGTCATTTGAGATGGTTCATGAACGTTGAATGAGAAGGAAAGGGGGCCCAGAACAGAACCCCAGGAAGCCCCAGCGTTTAAGGGGTGGAACAGACACCCACAAGGGAGTAAGAACCAGGGAGCTGGGACCCAAGGAAGTGAGGAGAGAGTCTTTTGGGTGAAACCAGGGGATGCTTCAACGGGAGAAAGACAGGCTGTGTTAAGGGCTCTCAGAGACACATTCAATCAGGGACTAAAATATGCCCATGGGATGTTTGTCAGGCATTAAACAGAATGACGCTGCTCTCAATGGGCTGATGTGGAGCTGTCTTCAAGACTGTATTCATTATCTACTGCTGGGTAACAAACGACTGACAACTCAGCAGCTTAAAGCAACAGTGAACATTTATTGTGTCTCACAGTTGCTGCGGATCAGGAATTTGGGAAGGTTTAGCTGCCCTGTTCTGGCTCAGAGTCTCTCACGAGATTGCAGTCAAGATGGCGGCCAGGGCTACAGTTATCTGAAGGCTCGACTGGGGCTGACAGACCTGCTTCCAAGATGGCGCACTTACATGGCTGATGATTTGGTGCTGCCTACTGTCAGGAGGCCTCCGTTCCTCACCCAGTGGGCCTCTCCACGGGGCTGCTTGAGCAGCCTCACAACGTGGCGACTGGCTTCCTCCCCCAGCAAGTGATCCAAGAGAGCACGTGGAAGCCACAATATCTTATGACCTCACCTCAGAAGTCACACACTGTTATTTCCACAATATCCTATGGTAGTCAGTCCTATTCAGTGTGGGAGGGGACTCTACATAAAGGCAGGGGTCACTGGGGGTCATCTTCGAGGCTGGCTTCACAGGATGAAGACAGTAAGACCATCAAGTGCCCAGCAGCATGTTTGGTACACGATGATTTGTGGAAGTCTTTCAAAGGCCACCCATCTACGTGAGCATGTGATGCTTATTTCATAGAATATTTCTGGGCAGATATGCTTTTCACTGTTTAATCCCTTTGTATATTTTACATGTTTCCCCTATTCTAATAAATACATTTTAAACAATAATTATCAGGTGACTGGAAGAAGTGTCCATTGAGTTTGGAAAGGAGTTCTTTCATTCCTTCAAACAGCAGACACTTGTATTGAGTTCCTACTGTGTGCCAGGCATTGTTCTTGGCATCGGAAACAGTGGAGTGAGCAAAACAAAGTTCTTGCTGTTGTCAGCTGATTCGTTTGCTAGGGCCACCATAACAAAATACTACAGACTGCAGAGCTAAAAAAACAGAAATTTATTTTCTCACAGCTCTGAAAAATCAAGGTGTCAGCAAGGTTGGTTCCTCCCAAGGGCTCTGAGAGAAGAATCCATTCCAGGCCTCTCTCCCTGGTTTATGAATGGCCATCTTCATGTTCCACAGCCTTCTCCCTGTGTTTATGTGTGTCCAGATTTCCCCCTTTTTATAAGGACACCCATCATATTGGATTAGGGCCCCCTCTCATGACTTTATTTTAACGTGATTACCTCTCTAAAGACTGTATCGCCAAATAAGGCCATATTGCGAGGTACTGGGAGACAGAACTCCAACGTATGAATTTGGAGGGAACACTGTTCAGCTCATAGCATCACCTTATGATCTAGTGAGAGAGACAGACGATAAGCCAATAAGCACATGATCCCTCAGGAGGTGAGGGGTGTAATGGAGAGAGAGACAGCAGCACCAGGGATGAGTAGGCCAAAGGAAAGGTGTGGCTCTTATCTGTGGGATGGAAGGTTCCAGGGGCTGGGTGGGGAGGGGTGGCCTGAGGGCAGGAAGTGGGAGTCTGGGCCAAGGAGACAAATGGGGCTTTGTGGAGGTTTGGCTGAGGAGAGGGTGGAGGATGGTAGCTGGAGGGATGACTGAGATCAAAGGGAAGTTTCATCTAATTTTACGAGGAAGAATTTCATGAGCTGAGAAGGCTCAAAAACATTCAGGAGGGCTTCCCTGGTGGCGCAGTGGTTGAGAGTCCGCCTGCCGATGCAGGGGACACGGGTTTGTGCCCCGGTCCGGGAAGATCCCACATGCCGCGGAGCGGCTAGGCCCGTGAGCCATGGCCGCTGAGCCTGCGCGTCAGGAGCCTGTGCTCCGCAACGGGAGAGGCCACAGCAGTGAGAGGCCCGCGTACCGCCAAAAAAAAAAATTCAGGAAAGTGGGGCAAGACCCCAGGTGGAGAGCTGGGCCTCTTCTGGGAGCTATGAGGAAGTGAGGGAGGGAGTGAAGAGGCGGAGATACCAGCATGAGTGTCAGGGAGGGGAGGGAGGGAGCTGAAGCAGGAGACTTGCTGATGGAGCTGCAGGGTGGGTATGAGGAGAAGGCTGAGGGCTTGGCTGAGGGACACAGGAAGCTTGAGGGTGGTGGCTCCCCAGCCCTCTCTGCCCACAGGCCTCCCTCCCAGTCCCCCACCAGCCCCAGCAGCCTCTGTCCTTCCCATTTCCTCCCTGTCTCCCCCAGGACCCTCCTATGACACGGCTGTGGGACACTCCCTCCCTACCACTGTCCACTCCATCAATGGATGCTGTGTTCTCTCTGACGTTCCCCCCACCATGTGTCCACCGTCACAGGGACCACATGGCCTGGGGTCAGTCAAGGCCATCTCCATCTGGCGGCAGGGAAGCTCTGCCTCCACGTTATGACAATTCGGAAATTCTTAAGAAGCTGTGCGGGGCTTTCCCGGTGGCGCAGTGGTTGAGTATCTGCCTGCCGATGCAGGGGACACGGGTTCTAGCCCTGGTCTGGAAGGATCCCACATGCCGCGGAGCAACTGGGCCCGTGAGCCACAATTACTGAGCCTGCGCGTCTGGAGCCTGTGCTCTGCAACAAGAGAGGCCACAATAGTGAGAGGCCCGCGCACCGCGATGAAGAGTGGCCCCCACTTGCCACAACTGGAGAAAGCCCTCGCACAGAAACAAAGACCCAACACAGCCAAAAATAAATAAATAATAATTAAAAATGAATATCTGCTTATAAAGAAAAAAAAGCTGTGCGGTGGTTTGTTTTGGGGTTTTTTTGTCTTCAATTTTTATGAGAAGCTGTGTTTTGTCTTTTCACATCCATTGGACTCTGCCCCACCTTTTGAAAACCCTCCAGTGATGCCCTGTTGCTCAGAGGACAGAATCCAAACACTTCAGAGTGGCTTCCAAGGAAAGCCCTGCATGGTTTGGCTTCTTCAGTACTTTTTTTTTTTTTTCCACATCGCACATGCGGGATCTTAATTCCACGACCAGGGATCGAACCCGCGTCCCCTGAAATGGAAGTGCAGAGTCTTTTTTTTTTAATTTGTTTATTTTAGGCTGTGATGGGTTTTCGTTGCTGCGCGCGGGCTTTCTCTAGTTGGCGGCGAGCGGGGGCTACTCTTTGTTGCGGTGCGTGGGCTTCTCATTGCGGTGGCTTCTCTTGTTGTGGAGCACGGGCTCTAGGCGGGCGTGCTTCAGTAGTTGTGGTACGCGGGCTTTAGAGCGCAGGCTCAGTAGTTGTGGCGCACGGGCTTAGCTGCTCCGCAGCATGTGGGATCTTCCCGGACCAGGGCTCGAACCTGTGCCCCCTGCATTGACAGGCAGATTCTTAACCACTGCGCCACCAGGGAATTCCCTAAAGTGCAGAGTCTTAACCACTGGACCACCACGAAAGTCCCTCTGTAGTACTTTTTAAAAACTTTTTCGTTTTGAAGTAATTTCAGGTTTACAGAAGACTTGCAAAGACAATATAAAGAATTCCAACATACCCTTTGCCTAGGTTCCCCTAATGTTGCCATCCTACCTCACTATAGTACATTTATCAAAACTAAGAAATTAACGTTGGTGCAACGATGCGTTACTTTTATAATAAATAAAAATGCTTATGGATTTTTTCATTTTTATTGTGGAATATACCACAAATACAAAGGCATATATGTGCAGTTTGAAGAATAATGATAATGCCCTTGAACCCACCCGTCCATTTAAGAAATAGGACCTTACTGTTACCTTGAAGATCTCTGTATGCCCCTCCCCGATCAAATCCCCCGGTCTCAATGATTGTACCCACAGATTTTAATTTATGGAGGTGACTGAGTGACGACTCAGAGAGGCTAACGTCACTGAAAAAAGAATTGATTACTTACACTTTCCAAGGGAAGGGGGTTGCCCCAGGCCACTCAGCGTCACATGAGAAAGACACCTGGGTGATTAGGAGGCAGAAGCAAGGATGTAGGGAGCTTAAGTTCCTTTACAGGGGTTTCCATGGCTGTAGGGGTGGTCTCTAGTTGCCTGGTTAGCTGGATGATTTAGGGCAGGGAAGTATTGGTTTGGTGTGTGAGAGTTAGATAAAGTGGGTAGTAGTGGGTATGGACTTTGGATTTGTTGGTTTGCATGTAAAAAGCACACTCCTGGAGAAACCCTTTGCTATCTCTAAGAATTGGCTACCCTGCAGTGCCATCTCTCTTGGGCCAGCAAGATTTTCAAAATATCAAAACACCATAAGATAACAGAAAATAAAAATCACAATTAAGGGAGTTCCCTGGTGGGCTAGTGGTTAGGATTCTGGGCTTTCACAGCTGCGGCCCAGGTTCAATTCCCTGGTCGGGAACTGAGACCCCACAAGCCGCAAGCTGTGCCACGTGGCCAAAACAAAACGAAAACAAAACGATTAATATGCCCCCCTCCCTCCATGCTCCTGCTGCCTCACCTCGGAAAACCCATTCCCTTCGCTATAGTTTTACTATAGTTTTACTCTTTATATATAATTTCGCTATAGTTTTACTCTTTATATATAATTTCCTAAACAAAATATTCTTTTGCTTTGTCTGTTTTCAAACTTTATATAAATGGAGTCATACTGAATACATTCCTCTGCGAGTTGCTTCCTCCCATTCCTCCCGAAACTTCTGCTTTTAAGATTCATCCATGTGAACACAAGCAGAAGTCAGTTTCATTTGCCTTCACTGCTGTATAGTACTTCATTGTCTGCATATTACAATGTACATTGTACAATGCAAATTACAATGTAAGTATGTTCTATTGTGGATGGATACTTGCATCTTCTCCAGGTTTTCGCGGTTGTTGTTTTTCTGTTGTGAACAACGTTTCTCTGAGTATCCCTGCAGATATCGCTGATATACAGATGTGCTTCTTTTGGGTAAACCTAGTAGTGGAAGGGCACGTACAAATACATTCACGTCAAAGCACAGCATCTTCAGTGTTACTGAGGAAAACGGAAAACTGTTTTCCAAAGTTTACATGCCTGCCAGCTCCCTTCAGACCCTCATCGTCTCTTGGTGCCATCTGACTTTCAAAATTTTGCCAATCTAGTGGGTATGTAAGGATATCTGATTGGGTCTTAATCTCTACTTCTTTGATTGATAATCAGGTGTCAGTCCTGACTGTTGGCTTTTCTTTTTGTAATGGAGGTGGCTGACTTAAGCTTTGATTGCCCGGGCATCCACTTCCAAGAGGGCTATCTCAAATAAACACATTGCTGGCCACAGAACTAGGTAAAGAGCCTGGCCACCTGCCCCAACTGAGACTCTTTTGTTTTAGAGATCTTGGTTGATTTCAGTAATTGACCTTTTGGGCTACTTGTTTTTGGTTGTTTCCTCTTCCTGTGCTTTAAATTCCCACTCTTATGCTTCAAATTTTCCAATAAAGAGAGAGCCTGAGAAACTCTAGGTCCCCACCCTTGACCCCAATTAAAGCAGGACCCCAGGCCCTCACCCTGTCTCTCTGCTCGAACCTTGCTGTGTGGCCCCACGTGTGCTGTGTAACTTCTGGTTCCTTTAAGTAATAAACCTTTATTTTTTCATGCTGAAGGGCATCTTGCAATCATATGAACCACAAGGGCCGGTCTATCCCAAGCACTGTTTACTGATGGGCTGAGACCAGCACACAACAATTAGTAAAGTTGGCTGGATTCTATGATTGCCCTTGCGATTAATCAAGGGGAATGCCCCTTTTACCTGCAACATTCTTACTAACCACCTGACTCAGGTGGGGACTCCATCTGGGAAAGAGCACCGATTGCTGGGCTTGTTGCACTGCTATGTGTTTTTTTTTTTTTTTGGGCACGGCGGCCTTCTACTGCCACGGCCTCTCTCGCCGCAGAGCACAGGCTCCAGACGCGCAGGCCCGGGGGCCACGGCTCACGGGCCCAGCCGCTCCGCGGCACGTGGGATCCTCCCGGACCGGGGCACGAATCCGCGCCCCCTGCATCGGCAGGCGGACCCGCAACCACTGCGCCACCAGAAAAGCCCTGCTATGTGCTTTTGCATATTGCCTCTGTGGTGTGTTGCCTGCAGTATCCAACCCAAAAGGTAACGGCTGCCATAATAATCCAAAGATCTCCCCAGAGCAGCGTGATCAAGGACATATGGTTTAAAGAGACAATTAGACAACTGATTATAAAGCCTTTAATTGACTATAAATATGCATAAGGATCCTCCACGTCTCAAGACTAAGGGGAGCTAAGGAGGGTGGATTGGATCACAAGGCTATTGTCACTGCCCAGGGAGAGGCTCTGGGCTAAAGGCACCAAGAAAAAGTAAGGAGGACAAAGAGGGTGGGAGACCTCAGCCTGCAACCACTGAGTCAGTGGGTTGTGCCTGGACTATGTGTCCTACCCCAGGAGTCAAATAGCCTTGCAACTGGAAACCAATGGGAACACCTGAGGGAAAATACAACAGAGGCTTATGGTCTCTGTGTCACCACTTCACTCACAACTGTTGCTCTTCAGTTTACTACGGATTCAATCCCTGGTGTGATGTTGCTGGCAAAAGCCAATCCCTAAGAGGTCTCTTGGGATACCCTAGGGGAAAAAAAAGAAGTGAAAGAGGGCTCACAGTGATGTCATCCAAAATTTGCCAGTAACAACACAAAAGATTAAGGTAACAGGAGAAATCAAGAGGTAGAAACTGAGATCAGAAACTGTACCTTAATCAAAATTCAAACCTTTCTTAAAGATTTTATGCAACAAGAAGGAGGGAGAGGAACTCATTGGCTATTGTAGGTTTTTATTTGTTTGTTTGTCCGAAATGGGCTCCAGATTATTATTCATGCCTGCCAAAATGCATCAACTGGTTTGTATCTCTGAGGACCCTAAATTCCATAATTTTCTTAAAGATCCATCCAGGCTACACGCTCATTGTCTTCAAGATACCACAGATCCTAAGTCCCCTCGGCTTTCCCTTGAATGGGGCAAAACTAAAAAACACACCTTGCTAGGAGTCCCTGCCACCAAGGGAAAAGCTGGCAGGGTTACTGAGGCCTCCAGTGAGGATCACTGCTAAGGCTCACAGTGAATGAAAAACATTAAGATGAGACCTATCTCCTGGTGCACAAAGTTGACCTGGTCCAATGGGTTTATCATTTCCGTGACCACTGTGACGCAAAAGACCCCCTCTTCACTTCCAACCCTGAAGAGGCCCCATCTGACCTTGAATCGAAGGAATTATTTTTACAGGGGCCTTCCCTAATTGCAGGGCAATGCTACTACGTTTTATTGGGACTGTCAAAACCATCCAAAGGACACTAAAGCTTCTAGAAGAAAACTTACATTCTTTCTCTGTCTCTTGAAGATATAAATCTCCCCATGTCTTTGAAATTTAAAACCCCAGGAGGTAATTTAAGATTATAAGTGGATCGACACAATTCAAACCCGTGTTGTTCAAGGGTCAACTGTACTTTTTTTTCTCACTACCTGATCCCTCCAGAATTTAGAAACTCTCACTGAGTATTCTTACATTCATAGCAGTATAATTATTTGCATAAGTTCAATAAGAATCTGTTCTCCTTGTGACAGGATACAATTTGAATCATTGGTTATATTACCAAGGCTTTGGCTGGAACATCGTATTTGAGAATGTGCATAAAAATACACGTGACCAGGTTTAAGGAACTAAGGCTGACTATGTTGAGCCAGTAAAGCCCAACACCAAGTCTCCCTAAAACTGAGTGCCCTTACTGAGTGTATGATTAATCTCTCTATCCAAAACTTTATTCCCCTCCTTGTCTCCTTTGACCTCAATCCCTTTCTCGTCCCCCCTGACTTCAATCCGGTGCTAACCAAACACTAATCAACAAGAGTCAGATGACTAAGATTGCTGTGGTCAATAACATCGTTAATGTACTAAAATTGCCATTATAGTATCATCATTAATATACAAATTCAGTTTGTTTCTCCAGGGCAAGATGAACTAACAGACCCCCAAGCCATGGACCACCTGACCTGAGAATTGTAAACCAAAGACATCCTGACTTCCAAAACTATGATTAAGAAATGTTACAGAAATGTCCCAACAGGATGTTTAATCCCAGTTTCTTTGTTCTGCCCCTTTAATACATCCCTAACTCAAAGACCAAGTTGGAGTGGATCTGAGACTTGTCTCCCACTCCCTTGCTTGGTGCCTGACAAATAAACCCTTATTTTGTTGCAAACACTCACTGTTAAGAGTTTGGCTTTCTGCACCAAGGGCACATGAGCCCTTGCCCAGCAACAGCCCCTTGGAAAATCAGCCTGGCAACTTTCTTATAGGGTTTCTGGCAACCTTACCAAGTGGGTAAGAAAGGTCACTTCCTGGCAGGCCCCGGAACCTCAGGATATTTGGGAGACCTCGAGAAGAGAGGAATTCATCTAAATCTATAGGTGTTGCAGGCAAAGTCTGATGGTAAATGTTTGGCTTGGCCTTCTAGCCTTTAAAAGTGCAATCTGAGATTCCTTATGAAAAGTTCCAGCAAATCAGACATAAAAGAGTCTGTATGGTCAATCACTATTCTTGCTGCACTTATGTGAATAATAAGGCCAAGTTTAATGAGACTAGATTTCTTTTGTGAACAAATTAGTCTTACTTTGATTGTCTCTGATAGAAAAATGGATGACTGTAGAGAAAAAAATTATGTTTCTGTAGAAACTATAATACACACTTATGGATACTAGATTCTAGTTCTGTTAGTGGTCTTTGTGGTTTTGTTTTCTACCTGTAAACTGGAATGGATACTGAACCCTTTTCATTTCCTCTGATATCTGGCTCCAACTCTCCAAACTAATGTTTCCAATTTTTCTCCCCCTTTCTGACTTGGAACCACTGAGAACTAAAACTGCCCTTTCCCAAAGTCGCAAAAGCTAAAGTGGAACAACTTGAAATAAACTTCAGAGAAATCACCACACCAGCTCATATATAGATGATCTTCATGTCTGTTGCTATGTGGGCCCCTCAGAAAGATCACCAGAAGCATTCAAACTGCAAACCAGGAAAATCTGTCAGATCACCACCGCCTGCCCTCATTCCATCTGAAGATGCTTCAAGCTCAGCATCTAGAAATCTTCTCAACTGGTTGCCTTCAAAACTCAGAATCTTTTGTTTCCATAGAAATGCCTCTTATGCAAGTACTTGCACCATGTTGGCCTAACTTGGAGAACTCACCTGCATCACAGCCAACTGAAGACACAACCCTTTAACTGAAGCAACCTATTGTCAGGACTAAGAGACTGATTCAATTAGATATGGAGCAATCTACCAAATCAGGACAGGTTCAAACCTACTTATAGCAAATGGCCCAAGATGTTAAAATATTTCATACTACTACTCAAATCTTTGAACAGATTGCTAGGGCTCCCAGATCACTGAGTTAGTTCCATCACGAGGCCCTTCAAGTTTGAGAAAATGGCCACGAACTGGATTTCAGACTATTGGCTGTATAATTACTGTAGAATTTGCTACTATAATCCTATTTAGGTGTGTAATTTCTGGGTTGAAACATGCCCTACCCCTGACGTTTAGCATCCAGCTATCCAGGCAGTTAGTTGACTCATTGTTGACTCTTTTGCCTCCACATCACAGGGTAGATTGTAGTGTAAACCTTGACAGCTGGCTTTTCCTTTTGTAATGGAAGTGCCCAAGCATCCACTTCAAAGAGGGCTATCTTGAATAAACAGCTAGGTAAACAGCAAGGCCCACATCCCGCACTGAGGCTCCTTTGTTTTAGAGATCCTGGTTAATTTCAATAATTGACCATATGGGCCACTTGTTTTTTCTCTTCCTGTACTTTACATTCCCCCTCTTATGTTTTAAATTCACCAATAGAGAGAGAGCCCCGGAAACCTGAAGCCCCCACCCTCTACCCCAATAAAAGCAGAACCCCAGGCCCTCACATGTGTTCTCTCTCTTGCTACTTGCAGCCTTGCTGTGTGGCCCCAGGTGTGCTGTGTACTTTCAGATCCTGTAAGTAATAAACGTTTATTTTCTCAAAGTTTCCTGATGGTTATTTCTGAAGGACATCTTGTAATCATAATAAGAACCACAAAGGCCGGTCCAACCATATTGCTTATTGATAGACTGAGATGAGCACAAAACAGGTGGAGTGTCTTTTCTCATGTTTATGGATCATTTCTGCTTCTTCTTTGAAATTTCTGTTCATATTTTTGCTCATTTTCTATTGTGTTATTTATTAGTCTCTTTCGTATTGATTCATAGGTGTTTTTACATATTATAGTTGCTACTCTTTGGTTAGTTATGTGTGTTGCAAATATAGCAGATTGTGACTTGTCTTTTCATTCTCTTAATGGGGTCTTTTGATGAATGGAAGTTCTCAATTTTCATGTAGTCAAACATATATTTCCTTTACGGTTTCAACCTTTTGTATATTGTTTTTAAAAACTTTGGTTAAAGGATCTTTCCATAAAGATGCTCTCCTACATTTTATTCTAATGTTGTAAGCGTTACCACTACATTTAAATTCCTAATTCATCTGGAATGGGCTTTTCGTATATGGCATGAGGTAGGGAATCGTTTTCATTTTCTTCCTTATGAATAGCCAATTATTCTGGCATTGGGAAGACCAATATTTCCTTCTGCATTTGCAAGGCAGGTTGTGTTGTATACCAACTTTTCATATGTGCATGAGGAAAAAAAAGTGTTAAGGAAAAAGTAGAATGAAATAAAGTGGCACGCAAGTCTTCATCCCAGCAAGTCCACGTCTAGGAATTTATCCTAAAGGAATAACTATAAATGCAAAAGAACACTTAGCTCAAGGATGTTGTTCATAAGACCTAAAAAAAAAAGGAAACTATCTACTTCCAACAAGAGGGGATTGTTTAAATATATTATGGTACATCCATGCATTGGAACACTGTATAGTAATCTAAAAAGATGTGGTAGGTTTCAATGTGGTGACATATGTTGACTGAAAAAAAATGCACCACCTAAAAGTTGAGAATTATGTTTTATTTGGCAGACTTGCTGAGGACTTAAGCCCGGGAGGCAGCCTCTCAGATAGCTCTGAGGGACTGCTCTGAAGAGGTAAGGGAGAAGCCAGGATACATAGGAGATTTTGCAACAAAAACCAGGTAGTCAGAACATCAAAACATTACGGTTAATTAAAGAAAAAACAAACATCTCAACTTAATGAATTTAGTGCTTTTGTATGTATGGGAAGATGCAAGAGTCTGGGTTCATTGAAATCATTCCTTTGATATGCACCTTAACTATCTAGGGCCAGTATCCTCTTCTTCTCCATCCTGAGGCCCCTCAGGGTGCACAGCTGGGGGCGCTGCCCTGGCTGATGGCTTGCTGGCCACAACCTTCTTTGTTCACTGATACGGCAGGTGACATTTTTCGTTCACACATGGAAAGAAATACTGAGAAAAGCAGACTGTAGAACCACATATATAGTATAATTCTCTTTATACAATCTGTTCATAAATATATTTCAAAGAAGGGGAAGAATTTCTGTTAAAATACCAGCAGTTTATGTGTATTGTTCGAGTTTTTCACAGTGCTATCAGACAAACATAAATAACACACAATTAGCTTTTCCTATGTTAAAAAATAATGTTGCCTATGTTAGTAGGACCCAGAAATCCTACTCCTAGGTTCTTATCCAAGAGAAATAAAAAATTAAACACAAAAGCCTGTATGTGAATGTTTATAGCAGATCCACTCATAATCACCAAAAACTACAAACAGATTCCTTCATCTGGTGAATGGACAAACTGTAATACATCCATACAATGGAATATTACTCAGAAATTTAAAAAACAAACAAAACACTGCTACTAGATGGATATACCTCCATGCTCCGTTCTGTAAAAGAAGCGAGGCTCAAAAGGCTATACGCTCCATTTATGACATTTGGGAAAAGGCAAATGTATAGAAAAAGAAAATATCAGGGGTTGCCAGGGTAGGGCTGGTGGGAGAGGCTGACTGCAAAAAGGTACAAAGAAACTTTTGGGGGTGAAGGAACTGTTCTATTTGTTGATTATGTGGTGACTAGACAACTATGGGTTTGTCAAAACTCAGACATAAACACTAAAAAGGGTGACTTGCTGTATGCAAATTACACCTCAATTAAAAAAATGCTAAGAATAAAAGGTGATGCATATAATGTGATGCGTATAATACCTTTATAAATTAAAACAAGCCAACCACATGAAAGCTAGAACAAATATGCTGTGTAAGAACATTTAATGATATGGAAAAACATTCCCAACATTGTCAAATGAATATCCATGGCACACAACTAAGTAATAGACTTCCATCTGCTTGTGTGTATATACACAAATGCACACACACACAAATGCACACATACATGCACACACTGGTAGGAAGACACACTGCTGGCTCAACACCAGAAATGGTGTCCACGTCTCTCCTAGCGGAGGGGTCACAGCTGATCTTTATTCTCTTTTGCCCCTCCTTTTTTTTTTTTTTTTTTTTTGCAGTATGCGGGCCTGTCACTGTTGTGGCCTCTCCCGTTGCGGAGCAACAGGCTCCGGACGCGCAGGCTCAGCGGCCATGGCTCACGGGCCCAGCCGCTCTGCGGCATGTGGGATCTTCCCGGACCGGGGCACGAACCCATATCCCCTGCATCGGCAGGCAGACTCTCAACCACTGCGCCACCAGGGAAGCCCTGTCCCTCTTTTTGCTGATTTTCTGATGACCACGCTTTGTCCTGGCTCCTTGGAACCACTGGAGTCCAGGAGGCTGGGAGGATGCGGCCATTCCACAGCTGGGAAAACAGCAGCCCTCACACGAACCCTGAGCCCCGTCCTGTCAATGTTTATTTTTCCTCCCTGAACAGACAAGGCAGGAGACTGGGACGGGGGGGCAGAACTTCAGACCCTGAAGCCCCCTTCAGTTGCCACAAGGCAGCCTGGCCGTCTCCCAGGCAGGGGCCCTACACCCTGGGCTCTAGTACATGAGGATAAGGTCAAGAGGGTGGGCTCTGGTGCCCCCTGGATCGACTCGCAATTAATCACTTATCAACTGTGTGTCCCTGGGCCAGGAACTCAACTTCTCTGTCCTCCTCTGTAGCATGAGGATGAAGATGGTGCCTCCTTCATCAGGATGTCGTATGTGTATGTGAGCACGCACACATGTGCAAAGGGTTTTGAACGATGCCTGGCACCATTTAAGTGCTCGGCAAATGATCAGGAGGATTGCTGTGAAAATCCCGCTGATAGATGTATGTGTATGAGCCTACTGGTCCCATCTCAGGGCATGTGGTGCTCACAGGGTCACTGTCCTGATATCCCCCAAATAATTTTTAAACAACTCATTGTGATTTAGAGCACCCAGAAAGGAAAAGGCACAATCTCCTGAGATCCTTCTTAATACTTCCCTCTCCTCAACAGTTCACATCCCTCACCACCATCACTATCACCTCTCTGGAGGTCTCCCTTAATTCAGCCAACAGGCACCTACCGTGTGCCAGAAGCCAGTCTAGCTACTTAGGAGCAAAACAGGTAAGAATCCTTTTATCCATATGTAGATTACAGAGCCATCCCCCAGAGCTAGCCCTGGAACCTGGTCTTTTCCCTCTTTCTTCCCCCACCCCTGCTTCATCATTTTGCCACTCAGAACCCCCAGATCCCTGCAGCTCCCTCTTCAGAGGGCGGAGGACAGGAAGAAGCTGAGCCAGCCTCTCTTTAGCAGGCAGGGCTCAAGCAGAGCCTGGGCACCTCCAGTCATCAACATCCATGTCCATTACAGACGGAGATTTCCAGCTCTGGCCGGGCACACAGGAAAGGCTTAGCCATGGTGGCCTCATTTTACAGCGGTCATCTCAACCCCAGTTGTACTGGCAGCAACTTCCAGGACAGAGCCCACTGTTGTTCACTTCTCGGGGAAGGTACACCACGGGGCAAGGCGCGCAGTAGGTGGCCAACGGGGCCCTGTAGGGCACCCCATGGACAGATCTCTTTCAGAGGCCACGGATGGCCCACGTCAGAATCCACTGATATGCTGGGGAGGTGTGTGGGGCAGGGGGTGGGACTCACCAGCCCAGCCAGGGTTTTCTGTGCACTTACAGAAAACACAGCGCCCCACGCTGGCAGAGCACTCTGCCCCTTTTGAAGACCCCACCTGGCCAGTCGGCCACACTTTTAGTCCTCAAGATACACCCATGAGCTCCAGGGGACAGATAGTGGGTACGGTGGGAGGAGGCCAGGGTTTGGACTTGTCCTCAGCTCCATGCTTAGTAGTGCTGAAGCCTTGACAACCTTCCTGACCCTCAGTGTCGTCTTCTATAAAAAATACAAATGTTAACCCCTTCCTGGGTGGAGAGGATTCAATGAAAGGTGGTACACAGAAGCATTTTGTTAATGTTTGTCTGCCCTTTTCTCTCAGAAAAATCCTCCACCTTCAGACTATCAGACACCCGGGAACAGAACCCAGTACACGGCTTCTCGTGGTTCTTATCACCGCGGTCACTGCAGATCCATACATGCAAGCTTGTGTACACCACACACACACACACACACACGCGCGCACACACACACACACGAGGCAATTATGGATATTGTTCTAACCAGGGATCCTAACTGCAAGCAACAGAAGGCAACTGTGGCTGATTTGAGCAGGAAAAGAAATGTATGGAAAGGATAAAAATTTGCTTCACAGAATCGCAGGAATCTCCGGGCCTTTAGTCTGAAGGCAGAGTGAACTTCATTAAAATGAATTGAGAGGCACACATAACATTGTGCCTTTGCAGAGTTAATGCTCCATAAATGTTATCTAAGATAAGAATTATCTTATGTTACACCTCTGCTCAAAATCCTTTAATGGCTCCTACTGTCACCAAGGTAGTCCTGGCCTCGGGCTGTGGTGCAGGTGGGGATGGAGGATCTGAATTCTTTCAAAGGATCTGTGAACCCAGATAGTCAAGAAGCGTTGTCTGGAAGCCAGCTCACATCCCCAAGGAGGGTAAGAAATGCTCTCAACCCCACCTGCTTCCCTGCTCTCGCCACCTTTCCCCCTCCCCTAGGAATTTGGAATTGCTACTCCAGTTGGCTGGATTCCAGGACGCTGATGGGTTCTGGTTTGCTGGTGGGCAGGAGTCTCTGGGGCTAAAGGGCCGCACACCCAAGTGCCCTTTCTCTGTTCTTTTGCTCTGTGCCTTGTGACCAGTAAGCCAAACCCAAGCTCACTCTGGCTTTCTCCCCCGGCTCTTTCTCCACGCAAGCCAACCATTGTTGGGATTTCTCCACTACGCAGTCAGTCAAAGTCTGGGAGGGGACAGGATGAGCCATGGGAAGAGACCCGTCCCCCTGGCGTCTGTGCTCCTGGCCAGGCTAAGCCACTGGCCACTGGTCCAGCTGACAATGAATCAGTACTTGGTTTCTGAGCTTGACAGTCTCTGAGTTCAGCTCCCCAGGTGTAGTGGGGGCCAGGCGGCGGGGAACCAGCAGCACAAGTTTTAGGCGTTTAGAGCTCCCTTTGCCAAACTATCAACTATCACTTGAACGTGGCCCTGGCTCCTCATCTCAAATGTCTAAACCCTGAGCTGAAAAATGCAAATTCATTTAAAAGAGTGGCTAGTGGCCCCCACTTGCCACAACTAGAGAAAGCCCTCGCACAGAAATGAAGATCCAACACAGCCCCAAATAAATAAATTAATTAATTAAAAAAAAAAATCAGAGAGAACATTTCTGGCTGTGGTCAGAGGAAGTCCTGACTACTGAATAAAGGCACAGAGATGCAACATTGGTGCCTTTAAACAATAAAAAAATATAAAAAAATAAAAGAGTGGCTAAATCTGCAGTGGCTTTTCCTCAACCTCCTGGTTGCAAACATTAACTGTCATCACGGAGGACCTTCATACTTGAAAAACTTGGGAGTCAGTGGGCTTTCAGAACAAGACCACACGTGCCTTTGCTTACCTGTTCCCTCCACCTGGCCTCCCCCGACACGGTCCATGGAAAATGCTCAGGGGGCTAAGGGGATGTGTTTCTCAGGGAGTCCTGACATTGCAGAGTCAACTCCATCATGCAACCCAACAGGAAGTGCACCCTCACCTCTTTTTGAGGCCCTCAACACCCATGTGCCATTCCTCAGTTGTGTGGCCTCGGGCAAGCTACTTAACTTCTCTGAGCCTCAATTTTCTCACCTGTGAAATGGAGCCAGTGATACCTACTTTCAGGGATGGGTGAGGATTATTAAAAGGGAATGTTAGGGCTTCCCTGGTGGCGCAGTGGTTGGGAGTCCGCCTGCCGGTGCAGGGGACACGGGTTCATGCCCTGGTCCGGGAAGATCCCACATGCCGCGGAGCGGCTGGGCCCGTGAGCCATGGCCGCTGAGCCTGTGCGTCCAGAGCCTGTGCTCTGCAGCGGGAGAGGCCACAACAGTGAGAGGCCCGCGTACCATAAAATAAAATAAAAAAAAAAAGGGGGGAATGTTAGCCAAGGGTTTGCATGGTTGCCAGTGTGGTTTAAACCCTCCAAAGAGGGGGCTGCTCTTATGGATGAGGACCCTGGGCCCAGAGAGGAGCAAAGACTCGTCCAAGTTCACATAGCCGCGTAGAGGCAAGCCAGGGCTCAAAGCCAGGCCGTTCCTCGCTGGCCCTCCGTGGTCCCAGCCCGCCTGTGTCTCCATCTCCGTGCTCTTACCACCACTGGGCAGGGCCAGGCTGGCCGTGGTTTGCTCTTTACCAGCCACAGTCCCCCGGCGCTGGCTGAGCACACACCTATTTCCTAATGTGGCTGAGGCGAAATGGTTCTGGGTGCTCCTTGGACATTTGGCAACTGTGTGTTGCTTTACTTCCTGTGATCCGCCGTGGGGCTGGAGGAGGCCCAGCCTGCTAGAGCCAACACTCTCAGCGTCCAGAGCGAGTGGAGAAGCAAGAGTGACACTCTCTCTCCCCTCTGCCCCCTGGGAGAACAACATTGCTTTCTATTTCCCTTTCCCTCGGCCTTCAGCTCTCCCCAGAAACTGTCCTTCCTGCAAAGCTAATGCCTTCAGACTCAGAAGTGGCCCTCCTCCTCTGAACCCCAAGGCTGCCACCCCAGGGCCAAGGTCAATTCTAACCTCCTCCTGGAAGCCTCTGGGGATTGTCAGGCTGAGCTTGTCCTTCTCAGTCTACATACATTTATTGTCTGGAATTTATGCTCTGGGTTCTGACCCTTCTTTCATTTATTCATTGGTTTTATTAAATGTTTAATTTTTATAAAATTTTAAAGGTTACTTTCCATTTACAATTATTATAAAATATTGGCTATATTCCCTGTGCTGCACAGCACATCCTTGAGCCTACATTACACCCAATAGTTTGTACCTCCCACTCCCCCACCCCTATATTGTCTCCCCACCCCCCACTGGTAACCACTAGTTTGTTCTCATGAGTCTGCTCCTTTTATATTATATTCACTAGTTTGTTGTATTCATTGTGATCTACTCCAGGACTGCACTAGTAATAATAAAAAAATAAATAATAATAACAGCACCATGAGAAAGACCTGCCCTCACATCCAAGACCAGGGTACCCAAAGGGGTCTTTTTCTGAGATTTAAAGCTCAGAAAGAGATTTTTTTTTTTAGCATAACAAGGTAGGGGAGACACCATCTCAAGAGGTTTTCTCCATGGTACAAAACGTCTGATTGCCTTTTAGATACTACACACCTTGAGGCCTGATCTCCACGAGGTCCTATTCTTCTCCTCCCCTCCACCCCTCGGACCCACCACGAGACCCTTCCTGTTCCTGCATCCCCAATCCACGATCAGAAAATAACTGACAACATACACCAGAAGCCAGACACACAGAGAAGTTGGGACCAGGAGGGAAAGAGCTGGAGGACCAGGGGCTGAGGGGGAGGGAGAAGCTTATGGGGCCTCCACTGACCGCAAGAATGACCTCATGGTCACAGCTGAGCATCGAGGCCTGATGAAGAGCTGCCCCTGAGGAGGGAGTGTGGGGACAAATGAGGAAACAGGTTCAGCAAGGTTAAGTGACAAGGTCAAACTCACAGAGTGAGTAAGTGGCAAGCTGGAATCTGCACCCAAATCAGTGAGGTTTCAACTTCCACTCCTAACTGCCTTGCTGTGCTGGGAGCAGGTGTTCCTCTGCAGAGCGCCTGGCCGAGGAGTGGCAGCTCACAGAGGCCATGGGAGCCCTGGATTCCTCTCCCTCTGCGCATGTCCAGCCCAAACCCAAAGACCCAAGGACCGAGCGCTCAGTATGTTGTGCCCGTAGTGTGTTTTCCTGCGGGCTCCAGGACTCTCCAGCCAGCTAGCCATGAAGGTTAAGTTATGACTATTTGTTGAGCACCTTCTCTATGCAAATTGATCCACACCTGTTATTTAATCCTCAGAACAACCCCCATGATGGACATTGTTTCCCCATATTTAAATGAGGAACCCAAATTTCAGAAGGGTCAAATTACTTGACCAGAGCAGGTAGCCTGGCTGGAACTATGAACCCAGGGCTCCAAGCCCAATGGACTTTCCTCTGGAAAAACTCGACATCCTAAGGAGCACGGATTAGAAAGATGGACAGAGCCAGCCCCCGAATTAACCACTCTTGACCCATCCCACCTCTAAATTCCTGCTGAGGTAATATATTTTCCTATGATTTAAGCCATGTTGAGTTGGGATAGTAAGAGAGAATTTGAGTGGATGACAGAATTTTTCTATATTCTTATTGTGATCCTGGTTACGTACACATAGCTATATATGCATTACAATTCATAGAACTACAAGAAACTATAAGAAGCAAATATGGCATAATGTTAAGATTTTATAAACCTGGGTAGTCTATTCTTATCTATATGTTTGAAGTATTTTATAGTAATGATAAAAAGACCAAAAAAGAGGAGGAAGAAGAAGAAGAGGAGGAAAAGGAGGAGGAGACATTGGAATAAGCCTGTTTAGACGCAATGGCTGGAGCTGCTGCAACCATCTTGCAACTGTCAATGAAAGATTAATCAGTAGATCTAAGAAAAATGAAAAATTTCAGTCACGCCAAGTTGAGGATTATAACCCAGGAACCGGAGGAGTTAATCTGTGAACTTAGTTCCTGCTTCTCCATTCTCTGGCCACTGAGTAAAGCTTGTATTGTTTCAATCTAAAACAAAACAAAACAAAACGAAAAAAAAAAACAAAAAAAACCCAGGAACAGCATCTCAGAAAGCTCTGAGAACTGTTCCACCCATTAGAAGTCAAAACACAGTTACATAAGTTTTTTGAGACAGAGGGCTGTACGTTAGATGACGTATTATTGACATTTTACACAATTCAGATATGCAAGTACAAGGTGATGGGCCATGTGATCCCCTTACAAGATCACAAGATCAAGAAGGAATGTTATCTTTAAGGAGTTCTCTTGGTGATGCTAGGAGAATGTGGCTCTTTAGGGTTGAGCAGGTATTTCTGCCAACAGGGAAGTTTCGGTCAATGCCTAACGCAATGCACAGTAGAGGGGAGAGAGGAGGCCAAAGGGCAGAGAAAATTTTTTTTTTGTGTGTGGTACGCGGGCCTCTCACTGCTGTGGCCTCTCCCGTTGCGGAGCACAGGCTCTGACGCGCGCAGGCTCAGCGGCCATGGCTCACGGGCCCAGCCGCTCCGCGGCACGTGGGATCTTCCCAGAACCGGGGCACAAACCCGTGTCCCCTGCATCGGCAGGCGGACTCTCAACCACTGCGCCACCAGGGAAGCCCCCAGAGAAATTTTTTTACATTTAACTTTTCTTGTCTTGCCATTAAATGTGAATTTGATTTCACACAACCATGAAAGAAGCCAGTGTGAGGGTAAATCTGAGACACTAGGATGGCAGAGCAGTCAGGTGTGGAGAGATGGTAAATGTCTGTTAGCTGTTGAATTGTTTTTTTAATTCCCATTTTTATTGCAAATTTGTTTGTTTTTGTTTTTCTTGGCTGCACGGCGTGTGGGATCTTAGTTCCCCAACCAGGGATCAAACCCACACCCACTTCAGTGGAAGCACAGAGTCTTAACCACTGGACCTCTGGGAAGTCCTGTTAGCTGTTGAATTAATCAGAGCCTCAAACCTGCCCTCTCTCTGGACTTTGTCTCTGAGATATTATATGTGTTTATTGTTGAAGCCAACGTGAGCTGGGGATTTCTATTCCTTGAGTTGAAGACATTGTCACTCATACCGAGTAGAGAGTCAGGCCTGAAGCAGTAGGACACCTCCATGGCCAGTGGCAGAGCTGAAAAGGAGGCCAGAGGGTTGCTGATGGACTCATCTGGATTTGACTGATCAGAGGGAAGCCAGTGGGGCTGGCTGCTTCAAAAACTTGCCTGTTGGTTTTAAGATTCTGATGTAGTGGCAGTGTAAGTCATCATCACGTGAGTTTCCTCTTAATACTTCTTTCCTGTCTGACACCCTCACAGATACAACATCTGCCTGGACCCAGGGGACTCAGGAATTTGGGGCAGTTAGAGCTGCAGGTGTTCAAAACTGTGTAAGATAACTCTTCACAAATCTAATTTTCTGACAAGTCATGGATCTATGTGTTTTGGCATCTATCTTCCTTGTACAGATACAGACATGTGAGTCTGGGGGCCCAGGAAGGTAGAGGTAGGGTGAGGACCCAGGGTGACAAGTCCTCTTAGAAAGCTAGAGGGGAGAATTCTTCTCTCCATGAAAGACAGTGTGACCTTGATAGGGACATAATCGCTCTGCGACTCAGTTTCCTCAACTCCAAAATGGAGAATAATCATCCCACCCTCACAGGTTGTTTTTAGGCTTGGAGACAATATATGTAAAGTGTCTGCCACATACTAGATGCTCTGTGCGTGGTCACTGTTTTCATTCTTAAGCAAGCCAGAAGGATTCTTGTTGTGGCAGGTTGGGGCAGGAAGGGAGACCCTTTTAGATACAGAGGAAGAGAAGAAAGAAAAAAAAAAAAAACTCAGGAGGTCTCATGTCCTCCTGGCTCAATGGGCTTCATTAGGCTTTCATCAAAAAAGAGTCGGGGAGACAGGGCGCCAGGGGGCTGATGAGGACTCAGCGGAAGAGAAGCCATCCTCCCCCTCTGCAGCCCCGCCCCTCCTCTAATCACCATGGAGATGGTGCGGCTGCCCAGCGGGATTCCCGCCCACACCGGGCCTGAGGCTGCTGCAAAGGGAGGGGCAGGGGCAGAGTAGACAGAGGTCCTTCGGGAAAGCTGGTGTGGAGATGGGGAGTATGTGCTGGTCACCGCCCCCCTCAACCCCCAAGACACTGAAGGACTCAGGATGGTGTGGGATGCATCTGCGTTTGAATCCCAGCTCTGCTAGCAGCTAGCTGTCTGACAGAGGGAAGAACACTTCCCCTCTCGAACCCTCAGGTTCCACATCTGTCAAAGGAAGCGGTAAAAAGGAATAAAAACAAAAGCTTGGTGAAGAAAACTGTGGGATGAGGAAGCAATGAAATACCGTGCAGTGCAGGTAGAAGGAGACAGAACCCTACATACTGTTCATTGAAGAAAGGGAACTTTACAGAACTGATCAGTGTGATCCCGTATTTCTTCGTTGAAAAACACACTCTATCTACACTTACCAAAAGTGGGGAGAGGGGAGAGAAATGCTCTAAAATACACTTCTGCTTGTCCTCTCTGGAATTAGGGATTGCAGGTAATTTTAGAACCACACATAAAACCACACACACACCACACACACACCACACACACAGACACAGGGCTCCCAGGCTCCACTGCTGGCTGCCCTGGGGCTGTGGCCCCGACCATGGTGGGGGACCGCAGGCAGGCGGCGGTCCACCCCTTCTCCCGCCCCTGCTCAGTGTTCCTTCCTCTTTTCTACATTCCACTGACTTGCGCTTCCCCAGCTGCCTCATTTATAGGTCCCTGGGTCCCCTCCAAGGCCTCGAGGTTTTGGCAGCTCTGCAGGACGAAGACATGGCCAGGGGCCCTGATGACACGTGGAGGTGGGCGACCCTGGTGGTGCTGGCCGCCCTGGGCACAGCTGTGACAGCGACCACCAGCCCTGGCATCGTGGCCAGGATCACCCAGAAGGGCCTGGACTACGGTAACTGGATGCCTTCCTTTTCTCCCCTCCCACCTCTGAGGAGCACTGATTGAGCACCTGCTGTGTGCAGCCCTTTACATCCAGTGTACGGCCTGCTCACAGCTCCTCCAAGGAGGCCCTCTTACCCCTGTGTTACATATGAAGAAGCTGAGATAAGGTGAACTACCCAAGGTCACAGGGCTGGAAGTGGCAGCACCGGGATTGGAGCCCCGGCCTGGAGGACTCTGAGTCCAGTGCTCAGGTCCCTCACGGTCCCCTCCCTCTACGCAATACCCAACTCGGGCTTCTAGGCCTTTCACTTCCTTCCAAGCTGGTTCTCAGCCCTGATTTTTGTCTCAAGGTCCCTGGCTCAGTCTTCAGTGTGGGGAGGCCCTCCCCCAGGGCAGGGGCTGGCAGCCATATTGTGCACACCAGCCATCTGGGTGACCCAGAGAGGGTCCCCCAGGCCATGTATCCAGGCCCAGATAGAGGAGAGACTGGCATGAAGCAGCCCCCTGACCTGCTCAGATCGGTGCCAGGCACTGTGCTAAAAGGACGTACTGTTACTAGCGACCTTTACAGATGAGCAGACAAACTTGGAGGAGGGGCTGGGAAGTGGGCGGCCTGGATCTGTACTCTGGTCTTGTCAGATGTACCAGGGTGGGGCTGCTCAATGCTGCCTCTCAGTGGCAGAGAGATGAACTGCAGAACAGTGGGGGACAGCCAGTGCCAGAGAAATCAGATCCGGAAGGCAGAACCACAGCCGCGGTGGACCCCTGGGGAATCAGGACAGGACCAAAGGGACCTGGTATCCCACCCCTGAATTCCTACCCTAGCCCAGGCAGGACACCTCGGAATCCCAGGGGTGCAGACGGAAGGTTCCCCATGAGCTAAGAGAAAGGATTATGTCCCTGCTCTATACCCAGAGCTGGGGTGGTTCTGAAGTCTTCCAGAGAGCAGAGGCTTGGGCTCAGCCTTTAAGCCCAGAAGTCTTCATGTCCTGTCACAGCAGCCTCGGTTCCCCCTTCTACTCACACCCCATGCGGCAACCAGTGAGATTTGTGAAATACAGCAAAGCTGCCCATTCCCCCCTTTACTTACACTGTTCAGTGGTTCCCTAGTGCCCTCAGTGGATGTCTTGGGCTTGGCATTAGAGACCCTTCAAGACCTGGCCGCTGCAGACCCACAGATCGTGGCCATCCCACATTTTCTTTTCCCTCCGGGCAGTGACAATCTATGCATTGTTTACTTTTGAACCCCCAGAAGGCCTATCCCAGGGCACAGGCTCTGGGACCAGAAGGCCTGGATTCCAATCCTGCCTCCATCACCTGGCAGCTGTGTGGTCACCTTTCTGAGTCTCAGCTTCCTCATCTGTGAACTGGGAGTTGTAACAGGACCTACTACCCAGGATTGTTCAGATTCAGTAACTTAATACGTGTATAGAGCCCAGAACTGTGTCTGGAACAGAGTAAGAGCTTGATAACTGTTATTATTATTACTATTATTATTCTTACTACTTCCTAACTGGCTCCTGGGATCCCTCATCCTACTACTTACTCTTCTCATTTAACGTGTTTGCCTTTTAACTGGTTTTTCGATGCTGTTAACCACGTAATAACTGATGGCAGAATTCCTGACCCTGGAACATTCATTCATTCATTCCTCCAACAGGTATTAAGTTCCAGTCACTGTGGTAAAGATAGGGGACGTCCGTGACGTCTACCACTGACCTTGGGGGGCTTACATCTAGTAGGGAAGAGAGATAGTAGTAAAAAAAAATCACATGAGTAAATGCATAATTACAAACGGTAATGGGAGCTCCAAAAGAGATGCCCACAGCATCGTGAGAATGATAACAAGGGGGATCGCTCTCATCTGATGAGTCAGAGAAAGTTCCTAGAGGAAGTGATGACTAGAATGACCAGGTGAAGATGAGAGGAAAGGGTTTCCTAGGCAACAGGAATGGTACATGCAAAGGTCCTATGGCGAGAGAGTCTGAAAGCCAGAGAGATAAGAGTATCTGTGAGGGCAGAGCACAGAGCAGATGTTCAATAACACCTGCAGGATGCATGACAGGGTATTTGGAGGGGGTGATATTTTAAACTAGGGGTTGGCAAATGACAGCCTATAGGCCAAATCTGGACCAACACATGTTTTTGCATGGCCCAGGAACTAAGCATGGCTTTTACAGTTGGAAAAAATCAAAAGAAGAATCCTATCTCACACCATGTGAAAATGATATAAAATTCAAATTCCAGTGTCCATCAATAAAGTTTTATTGGAACACAACCATACCTATTCATTGACGTATTGTCTACGGCTGCTTTTGTGCAATAAAAGCAAAGCTGAGTGGTTGTGACAGAGACAGTAAGACCCACAGAGCAGAAAATATTTGCTCTGGGGCCCTTGACAAAAACCTTAACTTGAGCCCTGCTTTAGATCTTTCCAATCCCAACGTCCCTGCCATGAACAGGCTGCACACCTCTGACCACTGACCCCGCTCTTTCCCCTCAGCCTGCCAGCAGGGAGTGGCTACTCTGCAGAAGGAGTTGGAGAAGGTCACAATTCCCACTTTCTCAGGAAGCTTTAAGATGAAGTACCTTGGGAAAGGGAAGTATACTTTCTACAGGTAAGGTCCGTCAAGCTCAGTCCTCCGTGTGCAGGACTGTAGTGTGTTGGGGCCACCAAGACCTAGACTCACAGAGCCACCGACTCCTAAACTCAGAGACATTAGGATCCCAAAGCTAATGTTTACACCATCCCAAGGGGATCCAATCCCCCAAGCTGCATGTGGAGAAAACCACACAAACGGTCTTTCAGGCACTCACCGTGACTCCTGCGGGGATGTCACGGACCCCCAAACTCTGTGCCAAGTCCACATGTTAATTAGGATTAGGGGTGGGGGTGAGGCTTCAAGGACAGAAAACCTAGTCCAAAATGGCCTAAACCAGAAGGTATTGGCTCACAAGTCCCTGGAATTGTCTGTCTTCGGGTTCAGCTTGAGGAAGGCTCAAATGCCACTGGACCCTGTTTCTCTCCTGCCACCTCTCAGCACCGCTTCCCTCGGGAGGGCTAATTCTTGGGTAGGGCCTCCCCGCGAAGCACTCGCCAGCGTCTTCTCAGCACTCCCAGCCCTGTGGGAGGAGGGCACCTTCTCCTTACAGCTCAAGCAAAACTCCTAAGATTCACTCTGATTGGTCCGTCTTAGGCTATGTACACACTCCTGGACCAATCACTGTGGCCAGGGGGATAGAAGACACGAAGGGGGATAGAAGACACGAAGGAGCTTGTGCTGAAGTCTCAAGCTCCACCCCCTGAAGATGGCGGGGAAGTCAACTTTCTTTGGAGCGTCACGGACTAGATGTGGGGAAGGGTTCCTCCAAAGTAAAATGGCACTTCTGTTATCACGAGAGAGGGGTATGGGTGCTGGGGAGAGAAATCCATAAATTTCCTCTAAAGAATTTTATGCACTCACTCGTTCAACAGGTATTTTTGAGCACCTACTATGTGTCTGACCCATCAGGCTATGCTACAGTAGTGAAAACAAGGCAGACACGTTCCACCCTTTACGGAAATTGTAGTCACTGGGATAGTCTTCGCTGACCATCACACACCCTGCAAGACAGAGGTTACTGTGCTCATTTTACAACATGAGGGAATCTGAGGCTCGGCATGATTAAGTGATGTGCCCGGGGTCACACAGCAGTAAACTGAAGAGCAGCGTTCAAATGCACATTTGTCTGACTTCAAAGCCTAACCACAGAGCTCCCCAGGCTGCTCTCATAGCTTCTGGGTTCTTTTGGAATAACTGGGGTAAAGAGCCGGGATGGAGGGGAATGAGTCTGCACTGACCACTGACCGAGTCCTTGTGGGGACACTTAGAGACTCACTGATCATTTCTTCTTTGCAGCTTGGTTATTCGTGAATTCAAGCTTCCCAATTCCCAGATAAGACCATTGCCTGGTCAAGACCTTGATCTCTCCATCAAAGACGCCAGTATCAAGATGAGTGGAAAATGGAAGGCACGAAAGAATTTCATGTGCGTGTCCAAGCTCAGTGTTTGTTGAGTGTGTGGGTGAGCTCTTGGTGATATTTGGAGGAGATGAGAGCCAAGGTCTCGAGAATGCCCAATTTTTGCCTGGCCCATTACCATTTGCCCCCTCAGAGTTCCTGGGGGAACTTTTCACAGAAGAATTTTCAACATAACCCTTGGTTAATAGCGGAGAATTTTCCCACATCTCAATGCAGGGCACGGGCAAGGCTGAGTTGGTGCATGTGGCTTAGGATGGAAGGCTAAGTGGGACCTTTAGTTTACCCCTTTATCAGTTAGCTATCGCTCTGTAACAAACCATCAGTGACCGAAACTCAGTGACCTAAAACAAGTCATATATCATCACTTACCTATCTATGTGTTGGCTGGGGTTCCCTGATGTAGGTTGACCTCAGCTGAGGTAGCCGTGCTACACAGGTATCTCCTCCTCCTTGGACCAGTGGGCTACCCAGAGCATATTTAGTGATGGTGGAGGTGCAAAAAGGGCAACCAGAAACATGCAGTTCCCCTTAAGGCCTGGGGGGGATTGAACTGGCCCTTGGTCACTTCTATTCGTATGCCATTGGCCAAAGCAAGTCATGTGGTCAAGTCCAAAGTCAGGAGCATGGAAATACACACATATCCCCCCAAGGTAGGCAATGGTGAGGGTATGGGTGCAGGGAGGGGTGAAAATTGGGGCAGATCATCCAAACTACAGCTCTGAATCTAAATATTGGGCCCTTCCTGCAGTGACTCTGTGCAGCAGTGACAGTGGCTCAGACTGACCTGTCAGTTTATCAACTTCTCCTTTGTGGTGAATCCAGGGAGAAAACAGACACTCTGGTGAGGAGAGGGGCGTGAGTCTGCCTTCTGTTACAAGGACTGCTGGGTGTGTCCATTCCCCACAACAAGAATTGCTTACTTCTTCACTTGGGCTGTTTCACATCTATCATTTCACTACTGATCACACGCACACACAAAATGATAACAATACTTCCTCACATTATAGAAGAGTTGACAAACTACATTCACACGCACTGTCTTATCCCAAACTCATTTCATCCCAGAGGGAGGAGTTATTAACCCCATTTAATGAATGAGGGCATTAATTAAAGTCATTGGTCCCCCAAACTCAGCTTTCTAGTGGCAAAGCTGGTGTCCCACTGCTGGTCCAGGGTCTGGTTAAGGAAACTGAAGCTCAGAGAGGTTGAGAAACACTCTCAGTGCCACACAGCACACAGGCAGAGGCTGAGGCAGTGAGTAAGAGCAGGGTTCTGCCAGGCAGACACGGGTTCAAACTTCGGGTTGGAATCCTGGCTCTTTCACTCAGCAGCTGTGTGATCTTGGGCAAGCTGCCTTCCCTCTCTGAACTCCATCTCCTCACCCAGAGTGGAGATAATAGCAAAACCTGCCTTCCAGCATTGGTGTGAAGTCTGAATGGCAGCGAGAAGAAAATGTTTGCTCCAAGTCTTTTCTTTCTGTTTCCCTTCAGCAAAGTCAGCGGCAACTTTGACCTGAGTGTGGAGGGCATCTCCATTTTGGCTGGTCTCAAGCTGGGTTATGACCCCACCTCGGGCCACCCCACAGTCACCTGCTCCAGCTGCAGCAGCCACATCAACAGTGTCCGCGTACGCATCTCACGCAGCAGCCTGGGGTATGATCTCCTGGGGCTGTGGATGGGAGGAGGGACAGGATTGTCCTAGTTATTCTTTCTTTTTTTATAAATTTATTTATTTATTTTTGGCTGTGTTGGGTCTTCGGTGCTGCGCATGGACTTTCTCTAGTTGTGGCGAGCGGGGGCTACTCAGCTGCGGTGCACGGGCTTCTCATTGCGGTGGCTTCTCTTGTTGCAGAGCGCGGGCTCTAGGCGCGCAGACTTCAGTAGTTGTGGCGCATGGGCTCACTTGCCCCGCGGCATGTGGGATCTTCCCGGACCAGGGCTCAAACCCGTGTCCCCTGCATTGGCAGGTGGATTCTTAACCACTGCGCCACCAGGGCAGTCCCTGTCCTAGTTATTCTTGTATTCAGAAAACACATCCCAAATGCCACTTCTATGCCAGGCCTCAGGTGTAAGGGGAAAGGGGTCTACAGATGGAACACACAACATCTCTGCCTTGAAGAGTCACTCGCTCGTTCAATATTCATTCAGCAAACTTTACTGAGCACTTATGCTCCGGGCTGTGCACTAAACACTTTAAGTGCACCAAGTTATACAATCCTTACCACAAGCCTGCAAGCATTCATCTGTCCATCCATCCAACGAATATCGACTAAGAATCTGCTATGCACCAGGCTTGCGCATTGTGCTCAGGAAATAGCAGTGGTCACTAAAAATTTGGCCTTGCTAACAGCGATTGGAGACTTACTGCATGCCTGGCACTGTTTCAAGCATGTTCCTTATCTCATTCAATCCACACAATGACTCTGTGCAGTTCGTCAATTATTACCCCATATTCAGAGGAGACAAGACACAGAAAGAATAGGAAATAACCTGAGTTTTCATCCCTAGTGAGTATTGAGAAGGGATTGGGATTCAGCCCAGGACTTGCTGGCCCCAGAGTCTTAGCTACACAGTCCCCGCTCTTTTGAAGCTTCCAGCCCGTGGGGAAGACAAACATTAATCAAATCATTGCATTAATGAATGGCTCACAATAAGAACTGAGAAAAAGAGGTACAAAGTACGATGAACACATAGAACTGGAGGATCTGACCTAGTCTGGGGGCTGGCCATTTCATTTTCTTTGATGAAATGACATTTCAATTGAGATGAAAAGAATAAGTAGGAGTTAATTAACTTGGGGACAATGGGTGTTTTAAGCAGAGCGAACAGCATGTGCAAAGGCCCTGTGGTGAGGGGAAGCACAGCACGCAGGAGGATACGGCAAAGCAGTGTGGCTGGAGTACAGAGAGAGGGAGTGGTGAGGACTGAGGCTGAGATGGGATGGGGGTCCAGCCGTGCACCTGTTGAAGAAATAACCTCAGAAACAGGTCACTGCACACAGGGGAAGAAGTGTCTGATGGGGGTGCACAGAGTTGGAGCCCAGGGATGAGGGAGTTTAGGTTTATTTGGAAAAGGGAGGAAGGCTTCCCAGATGAGGCAGCCTTCCGAATGCATCCCAGGGACACCTGGGAAGCCTCATGCATGTCCCCACGTGTCAATCTCCAGGTGGCTGATCCAACTCTTCCGTAAAAAAATCGAGTCTTCGCTCCGAAACAGCATGAACCGCAAGGTACGAGGGGCTCAGAATCTCACCTCCTGTCAGAGCGGGTGGGGCCTTCTGTGTCCACATACCTCACGCATCGCTGGACACTTCTGCTCTCACCCAGACCTCTTTTTTTATATATATATATCTTTATTGGTGTATAATTGCTTTACAGTGTTGTGTTAGTTTCTGTTGTACAACAAAGTGAATCAGCTATATGTATACATGTATCCCCATATCCCCTCCCTCTTAAGCCTCCCTCCCAGCCTCCCTATCCCACCCCTCTAGGTCGTCACAAAGCACGGAGCTGATCTCCCTGTGCTATGAAGCAGCTTCCCACTAGCCATCCATTTTACATTTGGTAGTGTATATATGTCAGTGCTACTCTCGCACTTCGTCAGAGCTTCCCCTTCGCCCCGTGTCCTCAAGTCCGTTCTCTATGTCTGTGTCTTTATTCCTGCCCTGCAGCTGGGTTCATCTGCACCATTTGTTTAGATTCCACATATGTGTGTTATTTGTTTTTCTCTTTCTGACTTACTTCACTCTGTGTGACAGACTCTAGGTCCATCCACCTCACTACAAATAACTCAATTTCGTTCCTTTTTATGGCTGAGTTCCCTTGTATATACGTGCCACATCTTTATCCATTCATCTGTCGATGGACATTTAGGTTGCTTCCATGTCCTGGCTATTGTAAATAGAGCTGCAATGAATATTGTGGTTCATTTATCTTTTTGAATTATGGTTTTCTCAGGGTATATGCCCAGTAGTGGGATTGCTAGGTCATATGGTAGTTCTATTTTTAGTTTTTTAAGGAACCTCCATACTGCTCTCCATAGTGGCTGTATCAATTTACATTCCTACCAGCAGTGCAGGAGGGTTCCTTTTCTCCACACCCTCTCCAGCATTTGTTGTTTCTAGATTTTTTTGATGATGGCCATTCTGACTGGTGTGAGGTGATACCTCATTGTAGTTTTGATTTGCATTTCTCTAATGATTAATGATGTTGAGAATCTTTTCATGTGTTTGTTGGCAATCTGTATATATACTTTGGAGAAATGTCTATTTAGGTCTTCCACCCATTTTTGGATTGGGTTGTTTGGTTTTTTGATATTGAGCTACATGAGCTGCTTGTATATTTTGGAGATTAATCCTTTGTCAGCTGCTTCATTTGCAAATATTTTCTCCCATTCTGAGGGCTGTCTTTTCGTCTTGTTTATGGTTTCCTTTGCTGTGCAAAAGCTTTTAAGTTTCATTAGGTCCCACTTGTTTCTTTTTTATTTTATTTCCATTACTCTAGGAGGTGGGTCAAAAAGGATCTTGCTGTGATTTATGTCATAGAGTGTCCTGCCTATTTTTTCCTCTAAAGGTTTTATAGTGTCTGGCCTTACATTTAGTCTTTAAACCATTTTGAGTTTATTTTTTGTGTATGGTGTTAGGGAGTGTTCTAATTTCATTCTTATACATGTAGCTGTCCAGTTTTCCCAGCACCACTTATTGAAGAGGCTGTCTTTTCTCTATTGTATATTCTTGCCTCCTTTGTCAAAGATAAGGTGACCATATGTGCGTGGGTTTATCTCTGCTCTCACCCAGACCTCTTCAGCAGTCCCCCGCAGCCCTTGGAAAGCACATGTCCAGCTCTAAAAATCAGTCATGTCAATTTTCTTGGGGATCCAGTGAGAAACTAAGAAAGGGTCATGTGACACACACACGGCAAATTCCCCCATGCTTGGACCACCTCTGCTCTTCTCCCATCATTCTTCCCTGCAGAGAAACTACCATTGTCTTGCACTGAGCCCCTCTCCTCATAGCCCTCCAGCCTCCTTCCCCATCCCCCAACCCCGAACCCCCTTGGTAGCGATACCCACCCAGAAAACGTGCAGCTGACGAAGCTGCTAGACTGGAGTGTGGTCAAACTATGTCCTGAGGCTGGAACTGGTACGAAAGACAGACGCGGACCAGAGCTTCCCAAGCCTACCTTCACCCTAACCCCCGCCCCACACAAGCCAACCTCTTCAGCTGAGAAAAGGGGCCATTCCTTGGGCTAGTTTTCCATTAATAAATTGTCAGTCTCCAGGAAACCCCTGAGCCTGTCTCCCAAGACAAGTGAGCTTGAGTTTTCTCAAAGGGCAATGGGGAGCCATTGAAGGCTTTAGGCAAAGGGGTGACCTGGCCAGATCTGTGCTTTAGAACAGCTTCTTTGGCTGCCGTGAGAACGGCTGGAGAGACCAGGAGTCTCGGGGACACTGAGGAGGCTTGTGCAGTCTTCCAGGTGGGAGACCTTGGTCTCCCAGTGAAAGGCACTGACAACATGGGTAGGGGGACATCCATCAAATGAGATCATCTATCTGAAGGCATTCTGTCAAAAGTTAAAAAAAAAAAATCCGTGCCTGGTGGTCAAAATGCATAACAGAGGAGATTATAAAACAGGTTTTAGAGTCAGAGTCTCTGGGTTTTGATTCTGGCTCCAGGGCTTAGCTGTGTGATGTTGAGCAAATCACTTGACTTTTCCAAACCTCAGTTTCACCATCTGTAAAATGGGGACATTGATACCTTCTTCACCAAGCCGTTGTAAGGATTACTAAAATAGTGAAGGCTCCCCACCAGCCTGGCTCAACCATAACTCAACCATCTTTGTAATTAAGTAATAGTATGAGGGGAGTGTTAGCATGTATTTAACGTAAAGAACTATTGAAACAGATTATTTCTTGTTAACGCCTTAAGAGTGACCCCTTGAGAGCAGCCAAGCTGAACAATAATAACACCGAGACACAGATAGAGGAAGTGATAGGGCTGGGCTTCAAACCCATGCTGCCCCACCTCAGAGGTGAAGCTCTTAATTAGTCTAAGATATTGTTTAGAAGAGAGTATGGGCCTGAATGAATGAATGGATGGATGGATGAATAAATGAAGTGTCAGGGTGTCCCTGATGTTACGAAGGCCTGGAAATGGCGAGGAATGAGTTTGGGAGTCCACTCCCCAGGAATTCAGAGAGAAGAGTGGGCGTCTGAGGGAAGGAAGGGTCTATATAGGGTGTGGATGGGGGTGGGGGCGGAGGAGGGTGGCAGCAGACAGGCAGGCGCCAGGCTGCCGTGTGATTTGCTGTGATTTGGAGCCCCCTGGTGGCCCTCATTAGTAACTGGCATTGGAGGGCAGTAGCTGAGGGCAGGCAGCCCAGGTGTCCAGCTGGCCCTTCGCTGCCAGATGTACCGCCTGCTCTCACCTTTGGGCCACTTGGAGCAGAGGCACGGGTTTCTCCGAGAGTGACATTCTTAGTCTCCTTGGGACATCCAGAGTTTTATGTGATAGAAACACACTCCATGAAAACCAAAATTTCTCCTTCCTTCCTTTCCTTCCTCCCTCCCCCGCCCCAGATAAAATAACTTGATTGACAGTGGGGAAGGCAGGAGGGAAGTGTGGAGGTGCTCTATCTGCCCTGTGGGCAGATAGGGGGACCAGTACTGTGGAGGAGTGGGAACCTGACGGGTTTGGTCGGGGTTTGGTTGAGATGTGCTGGCCTTGGGGGCCTGTGGGACATCCAGGGACTTGGTCCAGGAGGCAGCTGGACTCTCAGGCTGGAGCTCAGGGGAGATGTCTGGCTGCAAACCAAGGTCTGGGTGCTGGCCGCAGGTTGGGAACGTGGAGCGGGGGACCCAATCAGGGTCCCCCCAGGCATGGCTGAGACAAAGATTGGGCGGGGATCCCAGGCGAGGGGTGGGGAAGAGAGCTGGGGACAGGAACATTATTGAGTGGGCTACCACTCTGGACAGCTGGGGCTCAGAGATGCACACACCTCAGAACTGTCCCAAAGGGGTGGGGAAGATGGGTATTTATCCATCAACTCTCACCCCTCTTTCTGGCTGCTGTAACTCCTTGGCACTTGGGAGCAAGGTCCAGGGATTAAAGTCCTCAGGCAGGGAGAGTTGCTGGGTGTGTAGGGAGCTGTCATGCCAAGCGCAGGGGACCCCCGGGGTGGACCAACAATGTCCCACAGGGGCCATGGGCATGTATGGCAAGCTCCAGAGGGGCTCCTGGGTGGAAGGAGCGGGGAGTCCCAGGAGATCAACATCTTCACAAGGGAAAAGGAGCTCACAGGGTGTCCGAGGAAGAGGAAGTAGCAGGCCAGGCGGAGAGCGGGGAGGGTCCTCAGTCAGAGACAGTGACCCATCATGCCAGGGGCTGCCCAACAGTCAAGAAATGCAAGGACTGGAGAGACTCCGTTGGATGAATGAGGTCATTCAAGACGTGGGGGGAGCAACGTCGTGAAGGCGGGGCTTATCTGACCACCGCCACCTACTGCACCACCTACCCCATCAGCACCAATGGGTCAAATTAAGGAAGCCTGTGATTTTAATCCTCTATCCCAGCTATTGCTTCAAAACAAATAGCCCCAAATACAGCGTCATCCAGCAACGACCATTTGATAATGTTCACGGATTCTGTGGATCAGGAAATCAACAGGCACAGTGGGACGAGCATAGCTTGTCTCTGCTCCATGATGTCTGTACCTCATCTGGGAAAGCTCCAAAGCTTGGGGCTAGAGTCATCCAGTGGGATCTTCTCTCATGTCCGTGGTGCCTGAGCTGGGAAGACTTGATGCTCGGCTCAGCCGGGGCTGTTGAGTGGAGCATCTACCCGTGTCCCCTCCATGGGGCTGGGGCTTTGCACAGCTCATCAATGGGTTCCAGAGGGAGCATCACAAGAGACCAAAGTGGAAGCTGCACAGCCTTTTATGACCTCACCTGGGAAGTTACACAATGTCACTTGCGCTGTTTTCTATTGGTTAGAAGCAAGTAGCCACCCCGCCCACCCAGACTGTAGGGGAGAGTTCACAGACTCCACCTCTAAATGGGTGTGACAGGGCCACATTCCAGAAGAGCAAATGGAATGGAAAATATAACCCGCAGCGCTCCATTTTACAGATGAGAAAATAAGGGTCTCTTTTCTCATAGAAATGGAGTGACTTCCTCAGTGGCAAAATCAGCATGTGACCCAGGGCTTCTCAGACCAGTGCTTGTTCCCCTATGAGTTATGGGAGGGGGACGGCTGGGAAGTCTTCTCTGGCCACACAAAGCAAAGATGAGGGTGCCCACCCAGGCTTGAGCAGAGGACCTGCCCCCTGCTCCTAGAAGCACACACAGGGGAAGGCTGGCATCTGACCACCTCCTGTTCATTTTTTCACCACCTCATTCCACAAAGGGTCTGAGTGCAAACAAAAACAAACAAACAAAATTTCACATTAAAAAATAGAAAACATAAATACCCATCAGGAAAGCTCCATGCCAGAGTAGGAAATAAAATGCAGATGTGCAGGTCATACAGTCATATAAAGTTACTATTTCCAAGTTACATGTTGAACTCTGAGCTTCCTGGTGGCCAAAGAGAAAAGGGAAACTTGAGTAGTTATATGATTTTCAAGGAAACATTCAAGAAGAGCAAAACATGTCTGGATAATTATTCTCAGAGGACATTTTCCACTATAGGAAAACTTTGCTGATCAGTTCTTTTGTTCTCCCCAGATCTGCAAGGTAGTGACCAGTACCGTATCCTCCAAGCTGCAACCTTATTTCCAGACACTGCCAGGTAAGGAGGCTGGGGTAGAAGGGGGAGGGGGTGAGGGACACAGGGAGACTGTGATGGAGCTAGCAATTTTCCTAGGCAGGCCTGGGCTTGGGTGGGAATGGGTAGCACAGATTATTTTCAAATGGCAATTGGCATCAGATCCCCTATTGGGCCAGGTCCTTGTGGCAGGTCCAGAAGTTTAATGGAAAAGCAGCTCTGCAGGGGCCAAACAACAAATACCTGCAGCTCTCTGGAGCCAGAGATACACAGCTGGCCTGAGATCTGAGGCTGATCGCTTCCCCTCTCAGGGCCTCAGTTTCCATATCTTTAAAATGGGGACAATCTTCTCTTTCCCCAAATGCTTGGTAAATGGCAAAGGGCTGCAGTAGGTGGGGGAGGACCCGTATGGCCAAGTGCTCACCATGTGTCATGTACCCAGCAGAATGGTTTCCTCTCGGCCTCCTAACACCCCACTGAGATCACTGTTTTGTCCCAATTTTACCACCAGGAAATGGAGGCTCAGAAAGGAGCCGAGACTTACCTGAGGTCAAGAGGCAGTAAGAAGCAGAAACAGGATCCCAAGCCTGTGCCCCAAACCGCTGCCTGGGCTGCCTCCCTGTGGAGCCTGGTTTGGCTGGCACATGGCACATGTCCATTTCAGATACATTCCCTTCCCGGAGGCATCGCCCCAGCCCCTCCAGGCACAGGGCCCCTCCTGGGCGTGTTCAGTGCAGTTGCAGTGTCCAGGGTTTGGCCTCACCAGGCAGGAAAAAGATTTTGGCTCGAGTCCCAGCCTTGTCACTCACCAGCTTTGCCATCTTAGACTAGTTACCTTTTCTGAGACTCGGTTTATTCCCCACTAACATGGGGAGGAAGGGCTAAAGGAGAAACCAATATTTATTTAATCCTCTTCGATTACTGCTGGGAAACAGAGAAACCACTCAGACCTAAAGCCAGTCTGGGCTCAGCCTGGGATATTATCACTGCTAATAATGATCCCTTCTGGCTTTTGAGTTCCTACCATGTACAGGGCATTGTCAAGGTCACTAGTAGTACCCCATTTTACAAATGAAAAAATGTGCCTCAGAGAAATGAAAGGACTTGTCCAAGGTCACATAGATTTCAATTCAAGCCCAGGTCTTTCTGCTCCTTGACTCTGTGTTTTAGCCACGTCTCCGGGCTGTTGGAAGAAGGGAGAGAGATGATATCTGTGAATGTGGGGTGTGGGCTCATTTTCCTTTAAGGAGACCTCAGGGAGGGCTCCCTGGAGGAGGTAGGAATGGAATTAGCACTGCAGGTCTTGATTCAACTTTAGGGGATGCTGCCCCTGCATCCCAGGCCCCAAAGATGCCATGGGGAGCCAGTTCATGGTCCATCTTCTTTCCCCCTAGTGACAACCAAAATAGACAACGTGGCTGGGATCGATTACTCTCTAGTTGCACCTCCCAAAGCCACAGCTGATAACCTGGATGTGCTGTTGAAGGTAAGACTTACACCAAGAATCATACACCCTCACACCTTTGCCTCAGACCACCTCCCCCCCCCAGACTCCCCATCATCCTTGGAGACAGATCTCATGACTCCACCCCTTTCCTATCCATCCTCACTGCTCTCCCCAGTCCACTCTCCTCATCTTCTCCCGGTTCCAGTCCCACTGGCCTTCCGGCGATTCCTGAAATATGCTGCGACTGCTCCCTCCCCAGGGCCTTTACACTTGCTGCCCCTTCTAAACAGGAGGCTCTGGCCCAGATATCCACAGAAACTCTCCCTTTCCTCCTTCAAGTCTTTGCTCAAATATCTTCTCCCTAAAGAGGCCCTCCCAGACCACTGTTGCTAAAATAGCGCCCTCCTCTTCCCCTATATCCTGCTTTATTTTTCTCAGCAGCACTTAGTACACACGGTCGCAAGCTTGTCTCCCTCAATGTGATGAAAGAAAAGGGGCTGTGATTGCTTTGTTCTTTTTTTTTATTTAGTTTTGGCTGTTTTGGGTCTTTGTCGCTGCACACGGGCTTTCTCTAGCTGCGGCGAGCGGGGGCTATTCTTCATTGCGGTGCGCAGGCTTCTCATCGCGGTGGCTTCTCTCGTTGCAGAGCACGGGCTCTAGGCACGTGGGCTTCAGTAGTTGTGGCATGCGGGCTCAGTAGTTGTGGCTCGTGGGCTCTAGAGCGCAGGCTCAGTAGTTGTGGCACATGGGCTTAATTGCTCCGCGGCATGTGGGATCTTCCCGGGCCAAGGCTCGAACCTGTGTCTCCTGCATTGGCAGGCGGATTCTTAACCACTGTGCCACCAGGGAAGCCCGCTTTATTCTTTACTGTATGTGTAGCACCTAAAACTATGCTTGGCATATAATAGGTGCTCAGTAAATATGTATTGGATGGATGGATGGATGGATGGATGGATAGATGGAGTTAGTTTCATTTCATGCCACTTTCCCCCTCATTCCCCAGCCTCCAACCAAACTCACTGGCCTTGCACTTCCTCAACATATCCAGCTAGTTCCCACCTCAGGGCCTTCGTCCTGTCCATTCCCTCTGCCTGGACTCCCCTCTTTCCCATGCCCTCCTCTACCCCACTGGCTTCTTCTTATCCTCCAGTGGATGTGGGCTGGGTTGTCGCTCCCCGAGCAGCCTTCTCGGACCTCCTCAGCTGGAATAAGTCCCACTCCCTGAATCCCCTCCGGATGTACCTCAGTCCCTCCACAATCGGTGATTGGCTTGTTTGTTTACTATTTACTTGTTTGTTCTAAAACACATTTGATGTCAAAAAGAAAATGTAGAAAACACAAAGGAGCAGAGAAATAAATAGGAGGGAAGGAAGGGAGGAAGGAAGGGAAGAAGGAAAGAGAGATTACCCTAATATATTACAACTCAGAGATATGCACTGTTGACACACAAGTTACAGTCTCCCAACCCTCCAATCCTTGTCTCTGCTGAGACACAAGAAATCACACACACACACACACACACACACACACACACACACACACACACAGACATGCGTAACAGAGGCAGAAACAAATACACATAAAAACCACATATATAGACGTAGAAGTACATACACGCACATGCATGTATACGTCATATTTTACATTCTGTTTTACAACTTTTAAAACCAGAACAGTATAATGTGAACATCTATCAATGAAATGTCCTCCCGTAGCCCTTTTACTGGCTCTTGGGTCTCTCAGTGGACAGCTTGTGGTAAGGTACATGGACAGTGCCCCCTCCTGGGGTGTCTGTGCTCTCTCCATTTCTCCCACAAGTTTAACCAGAGCTGCCTCGAATATCCTTATAGCTGGATCTCTGCCCATCTTTGACTATTTCCTAGAAGTGAAATTGCTGGACCAAGTAGTATAGTTTTTAAAAAATCTAAGTGATACGATGGAATAAAAGATTAAAACAATTCCTATTTATCCCTAGCAAATGAGAATGTCCTGTTTATTGCCCCCTATCCCCACTCGGGGCTCCTGCCCAGAGGTAATGGCTGTCAGCCGTGGAGGGTATTAGCCCTCCGGTCCCCTGGTTCTAAGCATTCACATACATGTATGTGAAAGCCCATCTAGTTTTGCTGAGAATCTCTTTGCACGTAGGAATACACACTGTTCTGCACTTGCTTTTCTCACCTAATGATATATATTAGAGCCGGTTCCTCTTTGGTACATAAGTCCACCTGTTTTTTTAATTTTTGTCTTTTATGTTTTCTTTTTTTGTCTTTTTTTTACACCTGATATTTTTAAGAGTTGCATATGGTATTTATTCTATAATATGAGTGTCACAGTCATTAATTGTAAATAATGAAATGATCCCAAAGTACAGAGACTATTGCACCTTCTCACGTACCCACAACCCAGATTTCAGACATGTTACATATTTTGTCATACTCACCTCTGATTTTTTTGAAATGAAACATTGTAGAAATAAATAGCTGAGGCCCCCTTGGGGACCCTCTACCCTCCAGGGAATCACATGGATGATGTCCCTGTGTGTCCTTCTTGCCTGTGTGTGTCAATAATGTGTATATAGTATGTTTTATAGGCCTTTAAATTGTACATAAATGGCATTCTAACATATGTATCCATCTACAATTTGCTTTTTTATAACTCAACATTCTTGTTTCTTTAGCTAAATAAGTGATCTGTTTTTGCAACGTGTTGCCAAATTGCTCTTCAGAAACATAAACATATAATCCCCAGCAGCATGTGAATGCTTTCACCAAAAACTGGGTAGTATGAGCTTAAAATACACACACACTTAAAACAGTTTACCTCTCTCTTGAAAATTTTGCTAATTTGATAGATGAAAACAAACAAACAGAACCTCCTTGTTCTCTTAGGAGAATTTCTGTGCTTCTTTGCGAGGTTGAGGCAGAGCCAACGGCGTGGTTGGGCGTGTGCTTGCCGGACTCTGGCTGCCCAGGTTCAGTTCCTGACTCTGCCACTCACCCTTCTGAGTGACCCTGGGCGAGTCACTTCACCTCCCTGAGTGTCCTTTCCTGTAAAATGAGTATAATCTCACCTACCTCACCGTGTTGGTGGGAAAAGCACTTAGAACGTAGCCCCAGGAGGAGATGCTATTGTTAGTTTCTGGCCATGGCTTTCTCCCCTGTGAATACGTGATTGGTATCCTTAGCTCATTTTTTCTTGGAATGGAGACATCGAATTGGAATTCCTGAAGGATGACCAGGCTCACTCTGCCGCCTCCACCCCCAGGGGGAGTTTTTCAGGCTGGCCCACCGCGGGCCCCCTCCCTTTGCCCCGCCGGCGCTGACCCTTCCCAACGACCACAACCGCATGGTGTACCTGGGCATCTCCGAATATCTTTTCAACACGGCCGGGCTCGTGTATCAAGAGGCTGGAGTCCTGCATTTCACCCTCAGCGATGACACGGTAAGGCCAGGTGGGTTCAGAGTGCAGTAGACGGTCTGGCTCTGAGTCTTGGTTCACAGTTGGGGAGATCAAGGTCTGGACTCTAGAGTCAACCAGACCTGAGTTCAAATCCCGGCTCCCCTCTTTTCCAGCTGGGTGACCTTAGGTGGTTATTCAGCCTCTCAGAAGCTCGGTTTCCTCTGTTTCCTCCAAAGGGTGTAATGAGGGTTAAATGAGATATGAATGCTTGTGCAGCCCCAGCATGGGTTTATCAGCACGGAGGAAGTCCTCTGAATACTAACAGGAACAGCCAACGTTGACTGAGTACGTGCCATGTGTTGGTCTGTAATCCAGCCTTATCATCACATCACCGTTATCGTCATCATCCTCATTGTATATGTGTAGCTGAGTCCTGCTCTGGGCCTCAGTTTACCCATCTGTAAAATGAGGAAACGACCATCTTCTCCAGAGTCTAGGGGCAACCTGATCCCACCCTGGTCACCACCCGCACAGGGTTCCTCCTACGCTGCTCCCTGAAGAGATGCCACATCCTCCCTCTCTGTAGAGGCACCAAAGGGATGCTGACCCCCACATGTCCCCCTGTGGAAATAAAGAACAGCCACCCGAATGAGAACTCTTCAGGGCAAGGGAGTCAACCTCTATCATTTGCGTTTGGCAGAGAATCGAAGGCAGACAGGGGGCAGGAAAGCTTTGTAGTGAAAAAAAGGGAGGGCTTCAGGTAGGCTCTTAGGGAGGTTGTCGGTGCGGGGAAGCTGGAGGTGGGCTAACGTGCGCACGGGCCGGGCAGCCTATGGGATTGGTTTGAGCAGCATATTTGACTTTATCAATGCAAAAAATAGGGAAGCTGGCAGTCACTGATCATGCCCTGACCCTTCTGGGTCGGCACTCTATTGTCATATGTGGTCTGGCCATGGTCTGTTTGTATATTCAGCCTCTCACCCCTCACATGGAATTTGCCACCCAATCTATAACATAATCTTCCAAGATCCTTTTCTCTTCTTCTCTCACTACAGTTACCAAAGGAATCCAAGTTCCTCCTGACAACAAAATCCTTTGGAACCCTCCTACCCCAGGTGAGAAAGGATCTGCTCCCCTTTAGTCAGCTCGGTGAGGAGGCCTGGGGGTGCTGAGGAGGACAGGGCTCTGCTGAGTGGCCTGCCGAGAGCGCCCCTCTCCAGATCCAGAGGCAACCCAGCCCGAGAGTATGGAAAGAGCTTCGTGCAGCCCATCCCCGGTACAGAGAAAGGCCCCAAGCACCCACGTGATCAGGTGTGAAGGTAGATGCTGAGGGCTCATCCATTCAGCAAATATTCATTGAGTGCCCACCACCTTTCTGGGGCCCTGTGCTGGGCATCTAGCAAAACAGACCATATCCCTGCCCTCCTGGAGCTCCAGTCCAGTGGAGAGAGAAAATTATTGTTAGAAACCCAAAACAATAAAAAAGAAAATGCAGACTGTGATAAGTGAAGCCAACACTAATTGGCTGAAGTTGATGAGGTCACTTCAGACAAGGCAGCGGGGGAAGGCCTCTCAGTCTGCTTGGGCGGCCATAAGGAAATGCCACAGACCAGTTGGCTTAAACAACAGAAATTTATTTCTCACAGTTTTGGAGGCCAAGAAGTTCAAGATCAAGGTACCAGCAGATTCAGTTTTTGGTGAGGGCTCTCTTCCTGGCTTGTAGATGGCTGCCTTCTTGCTGTGTCCTCAGATGGCCTTTCCTCTGAGCACATGGAGAAAGAGCAAGAAAGCTCTGGTGTCTCTTCTTATTAGGACAGTAATCCTGTTGGACCAGGCCCCAGTCTGATGACCTCATTTAATCTTAATTACTTCCTTAGGGCCCCACCTCCAAATACAGCCACACTGTGGGTTAGGGCTTCAGTATATGAATTTGCAGGGGATGGTGGGGGGGCAGGGAGACACAAAGTTTCAGTCCATAATGGCTTCTTCGGTGGTGGCACTTCCAGAAATTTTTATACAGGAGGTACTGGTGTAGAGGAGGTGTGACTGGTAGGGGGCCAGGGGAATTGTCTTGAGGCTTCATTTGCATAACAATAGCATTCTTTTTACTCAGACTGTGAATTTACCTGGGGGAGGATTGGATGCTAGCTGAGATGGGGGTGTTGCCAAAGCTCTCCTCTGTTCCCCCTTGAAGTCACCACTGCTCTCTAGACTTGAAGGAAGGAAAAGAGCGAAGCTAGGGAAGAATACAGGACAAGCATTCAGGGAGAGGGAACAGAGAGTGCAAAGGGTTTTAGATGGGAAGAGAGCAGGTCATATTTGAGGAAGAGAAGTCCCTTGTGGCTGGAGTTAAAGGGCGAGAGGTAGAAGCATGGGGCGTGATGTTGGCAGGGTACCAAGTGCTGAATTATGCAGTCTTTACTATTTATTCCAAAAGCAATGGGAAGACATTGGTGGTGTTTATGCAGGACCAGGACAAGATTGGATTTAGAAACATTTTAATAAAATTGCCCCTTTTGTTGGTTGTCCCTGCTGGGGGCTGCAGGTGGCTAAGATGTTCCCTGACATGAAGATGCAACTCCTCATCTGGGCCTCCTCCCCACCGAACATTGCCGTGTGCCCCACCGGCCTTCACCTCACCTTTGCCCTGGATACCCAGGCCGTTGCTGTCCTCCCAGACTCCTCTTTGGCCCCCCTCTTCCTGCTTGAGATGGTAAGCTGCTCCCGGGTGAGAACAGATGGGGAACCCTGGACAGGGCCAAGAGCATGGCCCTCAGAGTCAGAGGGACCAGTGTGAATCCTGCCCAGACTCAAACCTGGACTGTGTGTTTCCAGGGCCTGAGACTGGAGCCACTGTCCTACTGCTTCTGACTCCTACCGGCATTCATTCATTCCGTTGTTCGTTCCGTCGTTGGCTTGAAATATGCGTACTACTTCCAATTCATTCACTTGTATCTTTGGTCATTCAATTATGTATTTGTGGATTTGTTCATTCATTTATTCATTCAATTATTCATTTGACTGCTATCTTGAAATATACTATATCTTTGCTGGTTCATACATACATTCATCTATTCCATTATTCATTTACTTATACCTTTGTTCAATTGATCATTCATTTGTATATTTGTTCATTCATTCCTTTATCATTTATTCACCCATGCATATCTTTATTCTGTCCTCTGTGAGTTTAATCCTTCACTTATTCAAGTATTTACTCCATGATTGACTTGTGCATTCATTCATTTGATCGCTCTGTCACGCCGCAGACATTTGGTGCTACCCACTCTGGCAGTTGAAGGCGAGGGCCAGATTCTCCCCACCAGGAGGTACTCAGGTCTGCCCAGTCTCAGGCTGAGGCCCATTTTCCCCACTTTGCAGATTCAGTGGGTTCTGAGGGCGTTGCCCAAGGCCACACAGACAGTGGGCAGGAAAGCTGAGGTTGGGAATCTTGGTTTCCTGACTCAGTAAACATTCGTTGTGTGAATGAATGAATGAATGTCTGTGGGAATAGGGCTGGCCTGGATTCCAGCCCCACAGCGTGTCTCCCACAGTCCACGGAAGTGGGCTGGGAACGCTGAAATGGTCTCAGAATCAGGGGGAGAAAATGGTAATTGGTTGACAGGCCAGGACTCATCAACAAGCACAAGGTTTGCAAAAGGAAGAGTCCTCTCCTCCGTGGGTCCCGCAGGTGGGATCCTCTGCCGAGCCTTTGTGAAGCTTACCTTCCGGTCTTGGAGGCTTCGCAGAGTCCGCAGCCCCTGGGTCAGGGGCCTTCACTTCCTGGATTGTTTCTTTGCAGTACGTGAACGTTTCTGTGGATATTGGTACCAGGTCAGACAGGCTTGTTGGAGAGCTCAAGTTGGACAAGTAAGTGGGCCTGTGGGCACGCGAGGAGGGGACTGCCCATCTGTTCTTGGTGCCCGTGGGCTAGCAATGACCTTACAACGTGCCAAGCTTTCCTATTCATCCATGACATTTAAGCCTCAAACAGCGCGTGGTGGGCACCATATCCGCATTTTGCAGACTGTGAAACTGATGCTCAGAGATGAAGTGACCTGAGACCACACAGTATAGGGTGACCAACCATCTCGGTTTGTCTGCGGTGTCCCAGTTTTAGCACTGAAAGCCCTGCAGCCCAGGTCACCCCCCACCCCATCCTAGGCCCACTCACGGCTGGGCAGGGCCAGCTGATGACTGCTCCAGCCCCCAGCCACTCCACGTCCCTGGCCTTCCTTGGCACTTGGAAAACACTTCAACTTCTTCACACCCTTCCTTGGGACTTCGTCAGCCAACTCCTGCTGGGAGACTCTGGAATCCGTGCCTGGGTTGGAATCCCAGCAGAGGAGGTTGTGGTTAGGGATGTGGGTTCTGAGGTTGAGCCTGTTGCCTTGGAAGCGCAGCTCACCTTCGGCAAGCACTGAACTCTCCAAACTTCAGTCAGTTTCCCTGGCCGGTAAAATAAGCCCAATAACTGTTCTTTGCCGACAGCATCATTTTGAGGGTGAAATGAGGTATTAATATGTGTTGCAGTGCTTAGAACACTTCGAGGGATACAATAAGCAAGAGGAAAAGAGAAAGACAGAGGGGCACACAGAAAAAGAAAACAAAATCAGAAATGAGGGAGGCTCAGAAAGAGACAGAGAGACAGAGAGAGACAAGGGAAGGGAGGGAGAGACGCAGAGAAAGAGAGAGTGAGAGCAAGACAGACAGGCGATGGAGAGACACATTAACAGGAGAGACAGAGAGACACAAAAGGTGGAAAGAGGAGAGAGAGACAAGCAGATACACAGAGGTCAAGAGTGAGGGAGACGCACAGAGTCGATGCGGTGACCCCCGCTTTCCAACCTGGCGTCTACATCTCCATTGCTTTCACACTGTTTAAATTGAGTCGACCCACATTCCTCCCCAGTTCTGCCTTCTCTCTGGCACAGAGCTGTCCTTCTTAACCTTGAGTTTGGCTCCTGAGGTTTACGTGCTGCTTATTTCCCCTGGCGTCATTTTGACAAGTGTTACTGCTTTAGAAACATGTGGATTTAATTTTCCTGGAAACACCCATGGGCCGCTCAAGTAGAGGAGCCGGGGAAAATAGAGCTGGGTGATGGCTGAACACATACTTTCTAAAATATGCAGGGATGGGGGTGGTGGGAGTCCATAGGCAAGAGTTTTCAAACTTTGTAGGGTACTGGAGACAACAAAAGCTTTGACATCAGGGAGACCTGTTTGAAATTCTACTTGGCTGAATGTTAGCTGTGTGACCTTGGGCAGATTGCTTGACTTCTCTGAGCGTCAAGGACCTCATCTGTAAAATGGGAGTGTGATGGCCCTTGGCTCTTGGGTATTACAGGAATTCAATCGGATAAAGCAACCAACATAGCAAATGATAGGGGTTCAATAAATAGCCATTTATTTACCTATTTCCTAGATCATTGTTAAGATGCCATAAAGTCTGCAAATATGGGATTGTTTATTGGCTCAAATAATTGAAAAGTCCAAGGGTTTCAGGCAAGGGTGGATCCAAGTGCTCAAATGATATCCTTACAACTCTGACTCTCTTGATCTCTTGGCTTTACTATCCCTTATGCTGGCTTCATTTCCCAGCAGGCTGTCACCGAGTGATGGCAAAAATTGTTACCAGCATCTCCCTAATTTTGCTGGAGAAAAGAGAATACCTCACTTCCAATATTTCCAGCAGAAGTCCTAGGACCAACTCTCATTGGACCAGCATGGGCTAGAGTTCAATCCTTAAAGCAATCACCGTGGCAGGGGAGATAGACTCTGCCCTTTGGCCAGCCCACCCCAGAACCCAGCATTAATAATGTAGGGAATGGGTGACTGTCCAAAAGGAGAAATCAGGGGGCTGTCACCATAGAAAGGGGGAATGGATACAGGATGGGAAAACCAGACAGCATCTACCAGAGTGGGCCCCTTCTCCCCAGCAACTGAACTCTAATATGAGTCAGGCTAATGGTGGTCTCCACTTCCCCCTCCCCTTCTCACAGGCTGCTCCTGGAACTGAAGCACTCGGACATTGGCCCCTTCCCGGTGAGTCTGAGGCCATTGGTGGCTCCTTCCTTCCTCTGATCTTGAGATAACTGTCCTGAGGGCACCTGGGCTCATAGCATCATTTCAACAGACCACTGGTTCATTTGCATATAATTTGCCTGTGAAGTAATGATGCAGGGAGCTTTGTGGGCACAGAGACCCGAGCTGGAATTGCTGCTCCAAGCTTACTAATTGTGGGCCTTGGGCAAGTCCCTTCCCCTCTGTGAACTTCATATCTTCCCCACAAATCAGGGATAATCCTTTCCACCTGAGTTAGTGTGGTGAGTTTTAAATGGGATTAAATGTGCACAGTCAGGTACAGAAAATCTGCTCAACAGATGTTTGTTGAATAAACGAGTTAATTACTTTATTGAGTACCTACTATGTGGCAGGCACTGTTCCCCAGGTGTGGGAATGTGCTGATGAATTAGATAAGAAGTGACTTCTTCTAGAGCCTACATTGTAGTAGAGAAACAGACAATAAGAAATGAAGAAGATCATTTCAGTCAAGATCAATGCTAGGAAAAACTAAGTGGAGGTGGGGTAGAAAGTGATGGGGGAGGTTAAGGGTTAGACCATGTGATCAGGGAAAGCTTCTCTGGGGAGGTGATATTTGGGCTGAAGGAGCCTGCAAGGTGAAGATCTGTTGCAGCCAGAGGGAATAGCAGGAGAAAAGGCTCTGTGGTGAAACAAGCTTGGCATGTTTGGGGAATGCAGAGAAGCAGTGTGGCTGGAAAAAGCAAGTAGGGGCTGTAGAGAGGCAGGCAGGGGCTGGCTCGCCTGAGCTTTCTGGACTAGAACAGGTTGTGTTCAAATGGCAGCGAGAAACTGGTGAACGTTTCATGCATGGAGTGACATGATCTGATGTATACTTTATAAAAGATGCCTCTGGCTGGGATGGGGGGAATGGATTACGGGGGACGAGAGTCAGACCATGTGGATCGTTGGGGAGGCAGGTGCATTTGCCCATGTGAGAGATGATGGAGGCTGGGTCTAGGCCAGGGAGAAGGAGAAAGATGGTGGATTGGAGACACACTTTGGAAGTAGAATTAGAACTTGGTGAGAGATTTGATGTGTGTGGTGGGGGGAAAAGGCAATGAAGAATGACTCCTAGATGTTTGGCTTGAGCAGCTGGGCGAATGAATGGCAGAGTCACTTAGAGATTGAGTAGGGCAGGTGGGAGGGAGATGACAGGTGTCTTGCCAGCCCAAGTAGATGATTCCACTACCCGGAATCACAGACTGTCATCAAATAGACTCACCCCTGCTGCTCCCCCATCACCACCCTCTGGCACTGGTGGGGAGTTGCCCGTGTAGATAGCAGGTCAAGTGTACTTCAACAGCTGACCTGAATGAGCATCGCTCTTGTGGCTTCCATTAGAAACCACAGTGTGCTAATTCTGTCCACAGCACTCTACTGCACATGGCCCGAATCTTCCAGAGAGCCTCTTGCTAAACCTCTGGAGAACATTTCCTTAGATCTCTGAAATGCCCCCCAAGATTTCTGCTGAGTGGGTGCCTTATAAGCCACCCAGCCCTGAAATCAGTCCCAACATCCCCTCCAAATCCAATGGAAATCCAGCCAGCCATTTCCATCTCGTAAGAGTACAACAGACAGAAGGACCCAAAGCAACCTCATTGTATTTTCATGGATTTACTGGTGCCAAGGCTCTCATGGTGGCACCTGGACTCAGTCGGTAACTAACTTCTGCTTCCGCAGAAAATAAAAATTTAAAGTTCCCAGATTCATGAGAAGAAGGGCACCCACATTTGATGAGCCCAGGGAACTACAGTCTGGGGAAGGAAACTCAATTGTTCTAGAAACAAAAATGTACATATTTACAAGGTGTAAATGTCACCACTACAGGCAATCATCTTGAGGGTGTTACATTATTTTTGAATTTTTTAAATTATAGCAAAAGCAAAACATATACATTATAGAAGAGTCAGAACCTACAGATTTGCAAAACAAACAAACAAAAAATAAAAACCATTCTTGTTTTCACCACTTAATTAATAATTTGGAGTACATCCTTCCTGACTTTTTTCTATGCATATTTAATAACAGAATGGAATTACATGGTTTCTGTAGCCTACTTTTTCTTTATTTTTACATTTTTATTGGAGAATAGTTGATTTACAATGCTGTATTAGTTTCTGCTGTACAGCAAAGTGAATCAGTTATACATTAGCCTGCTTTTTCTTACTCAAAAATATATCACGAAAAATTTGTGCTGATAATTATATTTCTACAATATCATTTTTAATAGGTGCATAGCATCTCTTAGTATCAAAGTGCCACCATGTTCCCCAGATGATTCCCCAATTGTTGGACATGTAGGTTGCTGTTAATTTATTGTTTTGGTTCTATCTATCGCACTACTTCATTTCCTTAGGATAAATGCCTTAGAGGCATGTTTGCTGGCCCACCACGCACACACATTTTTAAGGCTTTGGATGAACATTGCCGAATAGCCCTCCAAAAGTTTGAACTAGTTTGCTCTCTAGCCCACAGTGTCTGAGCGGGTGCATTTTCTTATGCAAAGTTTTTCACATTTAAATACTCTGTGACGACCTTCCTTACCTCAGCCTTGCCCCCTACAGTCTAGAATGTGATTTGTATCTGGAACCTTTAAAGCAAAAGGGGTCACTTTGGTGACCTTGTTCGAACTGCAGAGTTTTCGCGTCACCCCTGTGTCCATCTCTCAGCGGTTTTCCCAGCTGTGAGGTTGCCCTGGGTGGGAGGGAGGGTGATGGAGGACAGCTGATGCTACAGTGCCCTGATGTGTGTCCCATCGTCCTTGTGACCCCCAGGTTGAATTGCTGCAGACTATCATGAACTACGTTGTGCCCACTGTCGTGATTCCCAAGATTAACAGTAAGGAGTTTTGGAGAAAGGATTGATTTTCGGTCCTGGGGAAGAGGCGGGGTGGGGGTGGGGTTCGGTCCTGAAACCACCCAATACCCAGCCCCAGCTGTGGTAGCTGGAGGTGGTGCCCTCAAATGAGCCTCAAATGGCATCTGACCCAGAAAAGGGATGGGAAAAACGGTTGAGTTCCTCCTATGTGCCCATCCAGCCTTTGAGACAGCCCCTAGAGACAGGGGATAGCAAAGGCACCAGTTTTCATAGGAGGAAATGGGAGATCAGAGAAGTTAAGTGATTGTTCCAGGTCACAGAGAAGGTGAGAGATGGAACTGGGATTTGATCCCAGCCCTGAAGCCAGAGCCCTAGGTCTTTTTCCACCTCTGAGAGAGAAGGATCAAGGAAGAAGGGCGAACCTGGGATAACGCTTCCACTCAGCTCACTCACTGGTGAAACCCCTGACCTTTGCAGAGCCAGGGGCACGGGCACAAATAGTGGCCCCCATGCTGTGTAACTAGAACACTTAGAAATTGTAAATGAAGACAACAAATTATTATGTATAGCCTCTGGCTTCTCCTCCTACCTTGACAAATGCAGCTTCATAATGACCTGAGGGACCAGGTTGGAGTTTAGAATGCTCCAGAGTTTCACAGCAGAATGTGGCGGGATGGGGGAGCTGGACCACAGCCCGTTTCCAGTTTCATCCTAAACATGGAGGGGCTTCACGTGCATATCCATCACATGTCCCCGGGGGGCCCTCCACAGCCCAGCAAGCAGCCGCTCCGGCTGTCACTCGGGCTGGGTGTGCACCCGCAGTGCCGGCACCCTCAGGAGGGTGGTCTTGGGGCTCAGGGGGCGGGAATTCACCAGTCCTGGGTGCTCAGAGCGCGGTGGAGGAGAAAGTGGGAGATTCCAGGCAGCCTCTTCACAGGTTTCTTCCCAGAGCCAGGCCAGGGGAGCTGCCTGCCGGCTGGGCTGTCTGTCTCAGATCCTTGCCGCTCCCTCTACCTCCCTCTTCCCTACAGAGGAAGTACCTTAACCTTAACCTCTACCTTAACCTCCAATGCAGAGAAGCTGCAGAAAGGCTTCCCTCTCCCGCTGCCCGCCTCCATCCAGCTCTTCAACCTGGTGCTTCAGCCTCACCAGGTGAGTCCCCAAGCTCTCCTTCGCCAAATCTCCCATCACAATAGCCACCTCCCTTCATGTCAGCTCTGGATCAAGCGCTTTCTACCCTTTCAATAATCCCAGAGGGTGGGCGCTCTTACTAAACAGAGAACAGAGGCTAAGACTCAGAAAAGCCACACGGCCATTACATGAAGTCCAAAGTCAAAGCCAGGTCCCTGCTTTTAACCATGGGCTGCACCACTCCCACCCTCCCCTTGGTAAAAATGGAACTCACGTGGTGGCCCCAAAGCCTCTTTTATAAGGCGGATGCACTTAAATACTTGACAAGTAGGTGTCACGTGCCTTCCTTTGCATCCAGCATCCTTCTAGGCCCTGGGGTATAAAGGCCTCATCTTCCCTTTCCCTCACCCTGACCCCCCGACAGCCTCTGACTCTATTTCCCCCATCCATGGAATGCTTTCTTCTCTTAGCTTTGAAGATTCCCTCTCCTGGTTTTCCAGCCACCTCTCACTGGGCTGTTTGGTCTCCTTTGCTGGTTCCTCCTTCCCCTACCAGTGGGAGTTCTCCAGGGTTCCTGCCCCGGCCTCCGCCCTTCCCCCGCTATTGCTTTCTCTGGTCACTTTCATCAACTCAGGCTCAACAGCCACCTTTGTGCCGCCCAGTGACCCGGCCGTGCTTCCAGTCTCTTCTACGTGCCCAAAGTGTACATATGCTGGTTTCCTCGGTGCCTCCATCCTTAAACCCACTGTGTCCCAACAAAGCTGATAACTCTGCAAGGAAACCATCACCCACTCTTACATTCCTTACCGCTGTCCATGGCTTCCTGATGACCTGGTGGCCCTCCTGGGAAACCTCTGCCCAGCTTCCTCCCTCTCCCTCACCCCCCACATCCATCCCATCAATCCCTGATTCTTTAAACTTAATGGGAGAACTACCAGGGCTAAGAGACAATAGAGAAATAGCTGAGCGAGCAGAGGAAACACATTCCCCATGTTCCCTACATTTTACCAAGTTCATCCTTAAAATTAAAAAATGACCCCATAGGCACAATTTAATTCCTTCATTTCTGAAAATTCTGAGTGAAGGGCAGGAAGGAGCAAAAGAGAAGTGGTTTTGCAACTGTGATTGCAAGGAGGGCTCCCTGGAGCTGCCAAGAGGCAGGGATGACAAGTGAAGGCCTTCCCAGCAGCCCAGGGGTCTCAACGTCTGAGAAGAAAACAGCTGGCAGAGAAGCTGCTGACAGATTCACGGGCCTTGGCAGCCACTGATGTGCAGACCCCAGGGGTGGGATGCCAGGTGCCCCCCGCCCCACTCACTCCTGCCTTTCTGTCAGCAGACAGGCACCACTCTCTCCTTCCCGACAGACAGGCTCCCAGAGTTTCCTTCTAAAAACCCAGCATCCCCATATTCACAGATGAGGGGTACACTTCTGGCTGATGACAGCCTTCTCATCTCTCCCCCAGGATTTCCTCCTGTTCGGTGCAGATGTCCGCTACAGCTGAAGTCCCCATGGGTGCTGGGGGCTGTCAATCACATCGGGAGGTGAGGGGCTTTCAGCACCCTAACCCTGACAGGCCCCATGGGGCATGGGCTGCCTCCCTCCAGGCTTCCCTCTCTAGCTCTTGACTCGGAGACTCTTGCAAACGTCTCTGAACTCAGATTCAGAAATGATCTAAACATGGGAACCTTGTTCCTTGGGAAAGTGTGTGGTGTGTATTTTAGGGATTATGAATTTCTTTCAAGGGCTAAGGCTGCATGGACATTTCCTCCAGGGATTGCATTTCAATTGTAATCACAATATTTCTCTTTGTGCTTCACACAACATTAAAAAAGAAAAATAACAAAAACCCTGTTTTTTCTGTGGAATTCTGTGTGATGGTATGGTTTCTTCTTGTTTTATGTCCATTCATTCGTTCATTGGCTGTACGCAGTGTGGCCAAGATACAATCACCTCTTTTTAGTTCTCTAATTCATTTCTTGAGCCCCCCACATGCTTTCCTTAGCAGAAACTCCCACTGTCCCTTTTTGAGGGCATCCCTCATTCAACAATCCTCAAGAATAATTGGGGTTTACTTAGTCCAAAGGGAGTGGGTCTTGCTTCCTAATGTCAGGCAGAGGTCTGTAGAGTGGCTCTGTCCATTGGGCTGTTGTTCCTGCTACTGCCACATGGTGTCGCTGTTGAACAGTGATTCCGCACCGCCCATTGTCTTCCTGTGCAGTCATCTACCGCGGCTGTTGCTCCTGTCACTACCACGCGGGGTCGCTGTCGGGCGCTTATCCTGCACAGCCCGTTTTCTCTGCCCCACACTTGGGCTCCACCTTGATGGCTCTCTTAGTCCAATGCTTTCCTGCCCAGCCATTGGGCCCAAAGCAGAACACTGAGTCAGGGGACAGAGGCCTTTGGAGTTTTTAGTCAGTCACATTCTCAGCTGCAGTTAACACTTCCCCATGACTCTCCAGGCTGGTATGGAAGCCCGATCACCAGCCCAGACTGTTGTTGGACTCTTGGTGAGTTTCCCTGGGGACTTTGGGCCATTTCCTATCATGGAACATCAGGTGTGGCTATCTCAGGCCCTTAGATGGAGCCTAATAGCACTGTACTTGAAACTGGTGGAACATTCCTGGAAAGCCTCCTTAGATGTTGACATTTGGTCTGAGACCAGAAAAATGAAGAAGAGTTTGAAGCAGGCAGTGGTGTATGGATGACATGACCAGATTTCGTTTTAAATATGTTTTTTTGTGTGTGACTTCTGAAAGCATTAGAGGGGCAAGAGTGGAAGAGGGTGGGCACAAATTAGGAGTCTGTTGTCCTTCAGAATTCATCCAGGCTGGTGCTAGTAAAAATGGAGAGAAACACTGCAGTGAGGAAAAGCAGATAAAAGACATTTTTTAATTTTAAAAGAAAAATGTACATGCTTCTGCTAACATCATTGATCCTCTGTTAAATGGAGGTAGAGACTCTGGGGCAACACAGGGGAAGGGAGGGACATCGATCAGGCACAGCACACTAATGATCTCATTTAATCCTCACAGAACTTTCCATCCCCCAGGGTGAGATTTGTTCAGTCCTTGTAGATTGAGTCACTCCCTGGATTACACATCTGGTAAGTGGCTGAGCTGGGATTCCTGACTTTTATGTCATCAGAGCCCATGCTCTTTCCACTCCTCCCAGATGTCCAAATCTTGCCTGTTTGGGGCTTGGCATATTGAAGGCAGGACTACTGGTTTCAGTTGCCTAGGCGGTGCACTGTAAAAAGGCACCAGGCTGGGGCTTCCCTGGTGGCGCAGTGGTTGAGAGTCCGCCTGCCGATGCAGGGGACACGGGTTCGTGCCCCGGTCCGGGAAGATCCCACGTGCCGCGGAGCGGCTGCGCCCGTGAGCCATGGCCGCTGAGCCTGTACGTCCGGGGCCTGTGCTCCACAACGGGAGAGGCCACGACAGTGAGAGGCCCGCGTACCGCAAAAAAAAAAAAAAGGCACCAGGCTGAGGGAACAAAACCCTTTCTCTAATTTGTCCTCCAAGAGGGTGCACTTTTTCTGTTGGCCAAAGACTAATGGAGGCACTGAATAGGAACAGAGAGAATCAGCTTGTTAGGCTGGAAGAGGGCGAATGGAGCACAGCATGGGATGAGGCTGGAAGGCCTTGAGGACTGTTAAGGACTCTGGATTTTGTTCCAAAAAATAAGGGAAGCCATTGGAGAGTTTTGAGCAGGAGAAGGACACAATCTAATTCTCATTTTTTAAAGATCCCTCTGGCTGGGGTGGGAGCATAACAGATAAGTAAGGGGACATAACCCTGCCTTTTCCCACCCTCACTTCGTCTCCCATCATTCTCTTTGGAGATGGTCAGCCCCTTCCCACGCCTACCCTCTACTTTCCAAAACATTCAGGCAGCCCGTGCCCCACTTTCTATAGAAAAAAGTACAATTATTTCTTGGATCTAAAGACCTGTGAGTGGGACTTCCTTGGTGGCGCAGTGGTTAAGAATCCACCTGCCAATATAGGGGACACGGGTTCGAGCCCAGGTCCGGGAAGATCCCACATGCCGCGGAGCGGCTGGGCCCGTGCGCCACAACTACTGCATCCCACGTGCCTCGAGCCTGTGTTCCACAACAAAGAGAAGCCACCGCAATGAAAAGCCTGCGCACCACAACAAAGAGTAGCCCCCACTCGCTGCAACTAGAGAAAACCCATGCACAGCAATGGAAAAAAAAAAAAAAAAGACTAGTGAGTGGAACACAGTGTGCCCTGGAGACCTCTTACTAGTGGCTGAGAAATAGGCAGTTGTTTGCAGGTCAGATGTGAGGGGCATCCCCCCAACACACTCCAAATTATCTGCCACGCTGCCTACAAAACCACTGTTAGAGCGGCTTCTCCCTTCAGGCTTAGCACTGCTCACTCCAAATGATGGCTAATGGGTACAGGGTTTCTTTGCGGGGTGGTGGGGGGTGCAGAAAATCTTCTAAAATTAGATTACGGTGAGAGTTGCACAACCCCGTGAATATATAGGGCTGGCCAAAAAGTTCGTTGGGCTCTTTTCGTTAAAAACCCGAGCGAATTTTTTGGCCAACCCTATACTAAAACCCATTGACCTGTACACTTGAAGTGGGTGGCTGTTATGGTATGTGAAATATGTTGATAAAGGTGTTTAAAAAAAAAAAGAATTGAGCTGTCCACTGTGGACTGCCTAAAAGCTCATTATCAGAGCAGCTTCTCTTCTGGTTAAGCATTGCCCACTTGGGGCTCCTTTTGGCAGTGCTGACGTAAATATGAAGGAGGGGTACCCTACAGGGGGGGAGAAGAAGAGGTGTCAACCCAATCCCTTTGGCACTTAACCTCTCTAATCCTCTATTTCCTCCTCTGAAAAGTAGAGGTAAAACCTTACCCTCCCCTGTGGCGTGAGGTGGTTGCGAGGAATGAGTGGTACCATTGATGAGCTCATGCCATGGTGGTTAAAAGCAGAAGCTGTGGTCCCAGACACCGTGGATTCAAATCCCTGCTCTGCTGTTTACCAGCTGTGTGACCTCGAGCAATTAAGCCTCTGGCCTTCAATCTTCTCATCTGTAAAATTAGGATCATAATAATACCCATCTCAAAGCGTGGTTATGAGAATCAAATCTACGTGAAATCTGTGGTACAGTGTCTGACAAGCAGTAATCAAAGTTGGCACTAAATGTTAATAAACCCACTGACCCTCACTCTACTGTAAGGACTATATCTGGCTTTGCCACGGTTCTCTGCCCAATGCCTGCCGTACGGGTGACACTCTATAAATATTTAGTTTTTAAATGATCTAGGATTTGAATCCAAAACCACTTTGTCATGATTTTCAAAGTATGATCCAGGGCTGCCTGCCTGGATGGGCCTGAACCCAAGAATCAGAATCACTGCCTGGCTAGAAATCTGGGTTCAGTGATGGATCCACTGTGTGGCTGGTCTTCCCTCCCTCGGTCTCAGCCTCCCCTTCTGTAAAAGGAAGGGCCCTCTGGACTTCCAGGAAAGGAATCCAATAAAGTGAACTCTGGCAACTATTAAAGAATCTTTTCTTGCTGAGACATTTTCATTTTTTTTTTTGAGACATTTTCATTTTAACAGAAGCTCCTTAGGGTCCCCAAAGCTATTAAGACCTGGTGAAATGAGGCTATGGCTCGGATTTTAGATGCTGCCAATTGCAGAGGCGGAGAAGGGGTGGAGGGAGACATGGGAGGGTTTTCAAGTTCCTTAGAGTTTCCCCGGGGTGAGAGGCTGTGTGTCCTCATGGCCAGCCCTGCCTCAGTAGGTGACGTCTCCTGGCATCCCAAGTAGGTGACACAATCTCAAACCACATTGGATCGGCACTGACAGTACTATTTTTTTTTTCTGTAAATCCACATGCCTCAGGGCTCATGCATGTGTGTGTGTGTGTGTGTGTGTGTGTGTGTGTGTGTGTGTTCATGCACACACATCACAGATCTGCAGGTGACTGGGTTGAGAGAGGGGGCAGCCATAGACATCAAACTCCAAAGTGCCTACAGAGCTCCAAAAAGGCAGGTCTTCACGACGTCCTTCTCTTCAACTAGAGCCGATGTGCTCAGGAGTGCAGGCACCATCATAGAAAACTGCGCCGAAAATAAGAGTGAACAGAGGTATAAAATCACTGAGCTTGGAGGGAACTTGGAGCCCACTTAGTCCATTGTTTTCAAAGTACAGTCCAGGATTGGCACCACCTGGAGCTTGTTAGACAAGCAGAGTCTCAGCTACCAAAGGAACGTGATGAATCAGAATTTGTATTTAACAAGATCCCTGGTGTATATATACATACCACAACTTCCTTATCCATTCATCCGTTGACGGACTCTTGGGTTGTTTCCATGTCTTGGCTACTGTGAATAATGCTGCAATAAACACTGGGGTGCAGATATCTCTTCAACATCCTGTTTTCATTTCCTTTGCATATATATCCAGAAGTGGAATTGCTGGATCATACAGCAGTTCTATTTTTAATCTTTTGAGGGACTTCCATACTCTTTCCCTAGTGGCTGTACCAATTTACATTCCCACCAACAGTCTACAAGCATTCCCTTATCTCCACATCTGGAATTTGTATATCTATACGCAATGGACTATTATTCAGCCATGAAAAAGGAGGGAATCCTGTCATTTGCAACGACATGGCCCTTGAGGGCATTATGCTAACCAAAAAAAAAGATAAATATTGTATGATATCATTTATATGTGGAATCTAAAAGAGCTGAGCTCGTAAAAATGAGAGTAGAATGGTGATTACTGGGAGCCTGGGGCAGGGGGGAACTGGGGAGATGATATTTAAGGGTCCAAACTTGGAACTAGTAGATAAATAAGTCCTGTAGGTCTAATGCACAGCATCGTGATTACAGACAACAATACTGTATCATAAACTTCAAAGTTGCTAAGAAACTAGATCTTACTTATTCCCACCACAAAAAAGAAATGATAATTGTGTGCTGTGATAGAGGTGTCAGCTAACGCTACAGTGGTGATCGTACTACAATATATAAATACATCAAGTCAACACGTTGTACAGCTTAAACTTACCTGTCAATTATATGTCAATGAAAATAAATTTTAAAATAAAATAAATAAATGAGATCCCTGGGATCCGAGGAACACTGTCCTAGTCCAACACCTTCATCTGCATTTGGAGGCAAAGTGAGGATCAGAGAGGGGCATGGTTTACCCCGTGTCACACAGCACATCAGGAGCAGAGCCTAGACAGGGACCCAGGCTTCCTTGCTGCCAGTGCGTCACATGTTCTGGCTCTGTGTTTCGACACACCCTGCTTCCTTCTCTTGGACGCTCTCGGCTCTCTCCTCTGCAAAACCACGTGTGACCTACAAGACCCAAGAGGATCTCACCTCCCCATGGAAGATGGCCCCCAGAAACATCCTTGGTGGCAGAGTGAGGGTTGCTCTGTACTTTTAGTTCTGTCTCACAGGCTACTGTTCCCGCACAAGACCTGTTCAGACTTTGGAAAAGAATTCAGAGCTCTCCACGAGAGGAAGGCATTTGCTACAAAAGGTCAATAACAGAAGAAATACTCAGTGTACCAACTGTGTCCATCAGGGTCTAGGCAGGAAATCAGAATCCAGCTCAGATGGTTCTCGGGATTCGAATGAAGGGGCTATTTACAGAGCTGGGGGACAGGCTTAAGGAAACCTGTGAAGGATGGGAGGCCCCCAGGAACTAGCCTCCCTAGGCTTGAAGCAGCAAAGAAAGCAGTAGGGGAGTCCCAGCCTGGGGGGGAGATGGGGAGGCTGGAGCCAAGGGTGAGAGGAGTGTCAAGAGTGATGCAACCACGGCCAGACTTAAAATCCAAAGCAAGGAGGAAGCAGGGAGAAGGGCCTGACCCTGCTCTCTTCCTAACCTCCGACCTCCTGCCGTGCTGGCCTTTGGCTGAGCCCAACTACAGATGAGCAAACTGAGTCAGCGTGCCCAAGGTCACCCAGTGGGTGAGCCAGGATTCAAAGCCAGGCCACCTGGTCCCAGCATCCATGCCCTTAACCTTTCACTTTTCCCATTTACGTTCATTCACTCAATTATCTACTATGTGCTGCTCAGTATTCCAGGCACTGTGGTTTCCAAATTCTTTTCGAGACTCTTGTAATCAGAACACACTGAACACCGTTCCTGTTAAAAGGGAGAGCGTTTTCTCTGCTGTAGGACTTGGTGGCTTTGGCTTTCGTGGAGGTGGATGGACAGACTGGTAGGAGAAAAGTCCAGGGGTTCTGACCAGTGTTGGATTCATGCTGCTCCCAGGGGCCTCTGCTGGGTCCTGGGTCACCAGCAGGGACCTTGACCTGGGGGTGGGCACCTGTGGTGGTGGAGGCTGGGCCTGGGCCCATGGGGCACTCTGGCCAGCTGGGGAGTTCTAAGGTCCAAAGCTCACTGCTATGGGAACTCCCGCCCCTGCAAACAGCCCCCAGCCTGGACATTCTCAGACCTCTGCCAGAAGAAGAGTGATATCTGTGTCCCCATGAGGTCCTCACTCTCTAGAATGTCCTCCCTCGTCTCCAAGCTGGAAGGGCCCATGGGAGTCACCTGCTCTGTCCCCCTCATTTTACAGAGGGAAACTTGGGCACAGGAGGAGACAAGGTTTGCTGAGGGCCCCATGGCCAGGCAGAAGCCAGATCGGAACCTTGGTTTCCTGGCTCCCAGCCCAGCGCCCCTCCCTACCTCCGCAGGCAGAGTCCAGGGAGCAGATGCCCCCAGGCACACTGCTGCCAGGCTTTTGTCCTTGTTCTTTGCTGGCCTGGAATGGCTCTTCCAAAGGCCACATCGTCCTCATCCTTAGGGTCCCAGCTCAGCATGTCACCTCAGAGAAGCCTTCTCTGACCATCGCTTTGGAATGGCATCCCACTGATCCGGGTTCAAACCCCTGCTGGGTGACTATGGCTTAATCACTTCACCCCTCTGAGCCTCAGTTTTTTCAGCTCAAAACAAGACTTCAATACTCACCATAATGGGCTGCTGCAGGGCCGAGAGGGGGTGTGTGGCATAACCAGCATGGTGGCCCGCACATAGTAGGCGCTCAATAAATGCTGCTTTCCTGCCAGTTCCCACCCGAAGCTGGAAGGATCATAGGATTCACAAGGCTCAGCCCTGCCCTCAGCAGCACTCAGGCCTCTTGCAGGGGGATTGGGGGGTGGGACACAGGAGCCCAAAAACCTCAGCCTGATGGACAGAAACAATAGGACACAGAGGAGCAGAGAGGCCCCAGTGTGGGCTTCCCTGCGCTCAGCGTGGGAAGTTCTGATCCCAACCCCAAATCCAGTGCCTTTTATGACCCACTGGGAAGAAACCCTGTCACTCCTGCCACAGTCAGTGTATTGAGGCAGTCCAAAGACCCACCCAATTTCAAGATGAAGACACAGAGACCCCACCTTTTGATGGAAAGAGCATCAAAGAATTTGTGGACATATTTTTAAAGTACCACAATTACAGAAAAGCAGAGAGTGGTTAATGCTATGATGGAGAAAGCGCAAAGGTTTCTGGGATCTCAGAGGAGGACCTTCCTCTCATCCAGGGAAATATTGAGGTGATCGGGGAAGGCTTCCTGGAGGTGGGGGCAAAACAAAACTCACGTATATAGGGAGTCCTTGGGAGGGGAGAGATCCCTACAAATTAAGCACAATCCCTACTATAAATTTTGTTTCCCAAAATAAAATTTTATTTTCTCTACTTACTGCAAATACAATATATCCCAAGAAAATAAAAATTGAAATACCAGCAAACAAAAAGATTTTCAAAACACCCATAATCCTGCCCATCCAACCAGAAACAATCCCTCGTAACTCCTTGCTAAGAATTTTCCAGATTGGCAAACGTGAGAATAGAACAAAGAAATAGAACCTCACCCTATGATGCCATTGGCAGTGGGCGCCTCATAAGCATCTTTCTGAAGTATCAAGAAATACATTTATTTCTGCAGTCTCGCTTTAAATGTATGAGAGTTGGTATACCCAGTGCGCTTTTGTTGAACGCCTTAGGGTCCCACTCTGACCTTGCCGATGTCACACGGAGCAGCAAAGGGCATCTTACTGCTGTGACATATTTCCACACTGACTTAATTATGTACTTAGAGTCAAGTTCCAGCAGTAGAATTACTGGGTCACTGGGCATGCAGGTGTTTAAGGATTTGCCAAGTTGCCTTCCAGAAGATTTTACCACTAGCAAGGCTTGAGAAGCCTGTTTTCCCATAGGGGATGGGAAGCAGGGGTGTGGGGCGGAGATTTCTTTTTCACATAAACAGGTGAGTATATAACTCAGCTGGCTTGGACTCCCAGCTCTGCCACCTGCCGGGTGTGTGAGCTTGAGCCGGTGACCTGGCCCCTCTGAGCCTCTATAAAACTGGGCCTTCCTGGAAATGAACGTGGGGTCTTTTTGTGGGAAGAGGGGACAAACAGTGTCACCTGGGCCCAGGCCAACCCATCCTCTCACTCGGGGCGGCGACAACAGGCTTTTAAGTATGACCCATGACCCCAACAGTGTCGCAAGCAGGTTCCAGTCACTAGGCCTCCCCTTCCTGATTCCAGGAACCCGCCCCACTCAGGAGCTGCCCCAGGGCTCAGGCCTCAGTTACTTAAGGGAGCTGGGCCCAGCCTGAGGCTGCGACAGACCTGGCCCAGCCCTCTGGGAGCCCAGGATGGGGACCTCGGCTGGGGCCCTGTCCTCCCTCCTGCTGGGAATACTGCTCACATCCACCCCTGGGGCCCTGGGTGCCAACCCTGGCCTGGTCGCCAGGATCACCGACAAGGGCTTGGAGTATGGTAAGGAGCTGTGGTTGTTGGCTGGACTTGGCTGACCCGCTTGGCCCCAGGCGGTGCTGGGTACGGCAGGGGACACAGAGGGGACTCTCTCCCTGGGGGTGGTGCAGCCTTCCCGGCCAGGCAAACCTGGCTCGGGTTCTGGCCTCATCACCCAACCCCTGGGCCACTTGGGCACGTTACTTGTCTTAGCTGGGCTCCCCACTAGTCAACAGAGATAAATATTTGGGTGCGAGTAGTTGATTTGGGAGATGATTCCGGGAAACACTGTAAGAGAGTAGTGATGTGAGATGAGAAAGGCAAGGTGGCCAGGAGAGGCGTATCATTAAACCAGCTACCGCCTCAGTGATGGGAACAGTTCCGCTGGAAAATTTTTGCTCGAGTTTGAAAACATATGCCTTAAAACTAGATGTCAGGGAATTCCCTGGCGGTCCAGTGGTTAAGACTCTGCACTTCCAATGCAGGGAGCACAGGTTCGATCCCTGGTCGGGGAACTAAGATCCCACATGCTGTGCAGCACAGCCAAAAAATAAACAAACAAAAAATATATATATATTTAAAAAAAAACAAAACTAGGGACTTCCCTGGGGGAGCAGTGGTTAAGAATCCGCCTGCCAATGCAGGGACACGGGTTCGAGCCCTGGTCCAGGAAGATCCCACATGCTGCGGAGCAACTAAGCCTGTGTGCCACAACTACTGAGCCCACACGCCACAACTACTGAAGCCCGCATGCCTAGAGCCCGTGTTCCGCAGCAAGAGAAGCCACTGCAATGAGAAGCCCGCTTACTGAAACGAAGAGTAGCCCCCGCTCGCGGCAACTAGAGAAAGCCCAAGTGCATCAACGAAGACCCAACGCAGCCAATAAATAAATAAATTTTAAAAATTGATGTCAGAATGGTGGTTACCACCCGGAAGGGGCACAGGGAGCCTACAGGGGTGCCGGGAATGCCCTGCATCTTGCTCTGGGCGGTGGCTACATGGGTGCATAAACATGTAAAAATTACCTGGCAATACCTTTAAGATTAGTGCCCTTTAGGTTACACCTCTACGGATGTTATACCTCAGTTTTAAAGAATTGGAATATAGTTGATTTACAATATTGTGTTAGTTTCAGGTATACAGCAAACTGATTCAGGCTTTTTTTTTTTTTGCAGATTATATTCCATTATAGGTCATTACAAGATACTGAATAGAGTTCCCTGTGCTCTACAGTAAATCCTTGTGTATCTATGTTATGTGCAGCAGTTTGTATCTGTTAGTCCCATACTCCTAATTTGTCCCTCCCCCACACATTTCATAACCATGCTGTTTTCTATGTCTGTGAGTTTGTTTCTGTTTTGTATATAGATTCATTTGTAGCATTTTTTTTAAAAGATGCTAAAACAGGGCTTCCCTGGTGGCGCAGTGGTTGAGAGTCCGCCTGCCGATGTAGGGGACGCGGGTTCGTGCCCCGGTCCAGGAGGATCCCACATGCCGCGGGGCGGCTGGGCCCGTGAGCCATGGCCGCTGGGCCTGCGCGTCTGGAGCCTGTGCTCCGCGGCGGGAGAGGCCACAGCAGTGAGAGGCCCGCGTACCGCAAAAAAAAAAAAAAAAAAGATGCTAAAACAAAGCCTCTGAAATAACCTGTCCAAGGGGCAAGGGATCTAGGGTATTTATATACCGCTCCCCTTAGCACTTGATGGAGGGCTGCTCCTCACTTTTATGGAGGCTCAATTGCCTTAGCTGTTCACTGGGGTAATAATATTCCCTCAGGTAGAGCTGTTGGGAGCCCAGATTGGCTGGGGACAGAGAGAGGGAAATCAAGGAAGGGTTCTTGGAGGAGGTGAGGTAGAAAAGATACGTTAACTACGGACAAGAGATAGCATTTTGGCAGAGAGACCGGCTCATGCATTTGCTGGAGGGAGGACTGCAAAGTGGTATGAGGCGGAGTCAGGGAGACCCCTGGTCATCTGTGTATACACACCCTCCCTGAGGGCAGAATCCTGGGTCTCTCATACCTCAGATAAACAGAAGGTCCTACCGAATGCTGTTTATATTGAAACGCTAGATCAGGCAAAATTTGCCTCTTGCTCCTTTCCACTGTGTAAATGTAACCAGCCCTCCAGAGTTGGACATTTTGGTCCTTTCTATATATATATATATATATATATATATTTTTTTTTTTTTTGCGGTACGTGGGCCTCTCACTGTTGTGGCCTCTCCCGTTGCGGAGCACAGGCTCCAGACGCGCAGGCTCAGTGGCCATGGCTCACGGGCCCAGCCGCTCCGTGGCATGTGGGATCTTCCCGGACCGGGGCACGAACCCGCGTCCCCTGCATTGGCAGGCAGACTCTCAACTGCTGCGCCACCAGGGGAAGCCCCTTTCCATATTTTTAATGACATAAACCCTGCATTTACTGAGTACCTGATGTGTCAGGCACCAAGCAAGGGTGCTTTTTGAAATAAATTTAATTTAATTAATTAATTTATTTTTTAACATCTTTACTGGAGTATAGTTGCTTTACATTGCTGTGTTAATTTCTGCTGTATAACAAAGTGAATCAGCTATACACATACATATATCCCCACATCCCCTCTCTCTTGTGTCTCCCTCCCTCCCAGCCTCCCTATCCCACCCCTCTAGGTCGTCACAAAGCACGGAGCTGATCTCCCTGTGCTATGAAGCAGCTTCCCACTAGCCATCCATTTTACATTTGGTAGTGTATATATGTCAGTGCTACTCTTGCACTTCGTCAGAGCTTCCCCTTCGCTCCCTGTGTCCTCAAGTCCGTTCTCTATGTCTGTGTCTTTATTCCTGCCCTGCAGCTGGGTTCATCTGCACCATTTGTTTAGATTCCACATATGTGTGTTATTTGTCTTTCTCTTTCTGACTTACTTCACTCTGTGTGACAGACTCTAGGTCCATCCACCTCACTACAAATAACTCAATTTCGTTTCTTTTTATGGCTGAGTAATATTTCAGAGTATATATGTGCCACATCTTTATCCATTCATCTGTCAATGGACATTTAGGTTGCTTCCATGTCCTGGCTATTGTAAATAGAGCTGCAATGAACATTGTGGTACATGACTCTTTTTGAATTATGGTTTTCTCAGGGTATATGCCCAGCAGTGGGATTGCTAGGTCATATGGTAGTTCTATTTTTAGTTTTTTAAGGAACCTCCATACTGTTCTCCATAGTGGCTGTATCAATTTACATTCCCACCAACAGTGCAGGAGTGTTCCCTTTTCTCCACACCCGCTCCAGCATTTATTGTTTGTAGATTTTTTGATGATGCCCACTCTAACTGGTGTGAGGTGATACCTCATTGTAGTTTTGATTTGCATTTCTCTAATGATTAGTGATGTTGAGCATCCTTTCATGTGTTTGTTGGCAATCTGTATATCTTCTTTGGAGAAATGTCTATTTAGGTCTTCCACCCATTTTTGGATTGGGTTGTTTGTTTTTTTGATAGTGAGCTGCATGAGCTGCTTGTAAATTTTGGAGATTAATCCTTTGTCCATTGCTTCATTTGCAAATATTTTCTCCCATTCTGAGGGTTGTCTTTTCATCTTGTTTATGGTTTCCTTTGCTGTGCAAAAGCTTTTAAGTTTCATTAGGTCCCATTTGTTTATTTTTGTTTTTATTTCCATTTCTCTAGGAGGTGGGTCAAAAAGGATAAGCAAGGGTGCTTTTTATCCTGTCAGCCCCTTTTTGCTTTGCAATGATCTCTTTTAACCCTCATGCCATCCCAATGAGGAAAGTATTATTATCATTGCTATTTGACCGACGGAGAACACCGAGGTTGAAAACTTGCTCAAGGTCACCCACCCAGAAAGGTGCCAACACCAGAATCCTAGCCCTAAAATCCTTACAGTCTATTCTACACAGGCTAGATGCCATGAAGGGCAGGAAACAGGGCCACCCTCCAAACACACAGCACTCCTCCCTCTCGGAGCTACTGACAAAGACATTGTGTCCTCATCCCTAACATGGGCATGAACATAACTACCCCACCAGAAATGCAGTGATGCTCCTGTGTGTTTCTCTTGCTACTTGGTGCTCTAGAGGGGCTCAATAACCTGCAACTGCAATTAATGCTAATCAGGAAGTAGACTTCTTTCCCCAGGGCAGGTGGGAGCCACTGAAGGGTTTAGAAGGAGGGAGGCAGGCTGACTAGGCTGACTCCCAGCTTTTTCCCATCCACAGTGGCCCAAGAGGAGCTGGTGACTCTGCAGAGTAAACTGCATGATGTCACGCTGCCCGACTTCAGTGGGGACGCCAAGATCAAATACCTCGGCAATGCGCACTATGAATTCCACAGGTGGGGCTCTGAGGTGACTGGGCAGGGGCCGGGGGGTCCGGAGAGGAAGGGAGGGAGAGCCCCAGGACTGGCTCGGGACATCTCTGGGGCAGACGGTGGGATGGTTCCTCGCAGAATTCAGAGGCAAGTTCTGGGAGGAACTTGGGCCCCTTCATTCATTCATACAACAAATATTAATGAAGACCCGCTAGCTGTGTGACCTGAGCTTCAGCTTCCTTATCTGTAAAATGGGGCTAACTTGCTGCCTCTTTGGAGTGATAATCCAGGCTCTGGCCTGGCCACTGGATGTAGCCTGGAAGGGAAGATAGACCTTAAACATTGTTTTAAATAAACCTTAAATTTTAGATGTAGTAGCCCTCTTAGCCCTGAGGTTGGCACATCTGGAGGAGCCAGCTAAAGTTTCCTGGACACGGTGGCATTTGAGCTGCGTCTTCAAAGGATGTTTAGACCTGAGAAGCGGATGCTTTTTAAAAAAAGGCATCAAACACTTTTTGAAGGATTGACAATGGAACGGGGGCAATTGAGCCCACAGCTCATCACGCACCTCTCTGCTCGCCACTGATGGCTTCATTCAGTCCTTTTTTTATTCAGTCCATCAGTAAACATCTATTGGGCACCTACTGTGTACTGGGCAAAGAAGATGGAACTTGACCATTCTCTTCCCACTGATGGCTCCACAATCCACGTCATCTTGGTTTGCTTCTCTCAGCCCTTTTCTGTCTCTTCTTGAGGCTGCCTTCGGCCTCTTCTGAATCTGATTCCCCCACCTGGAGGTGTGGAGGAAAGTGATGATGGGGTGCATCTATGCACCCTACTCAGGATCCCAGCCAAGGGCGCATGAGCTCTGATCCTGACTGTGCAGCTTTGGGCAAATGCATCCCTTCTGAGAGGTTCTATGTCCCCCTCCGTAAAAAGGGAACCTGAACAGTGCTGAACCCCTCTGTGAGACAAACTGACATAATGCATGTAAAGTACTTGGCATGGCTGCCTGGTCAGCGCAGGGCACACAGCAAGTACGTGTGGGGAGCCAGAAGCCTATCTGATGCAGGCTCAGCTGGTCTAGTCCCCGTAGGATGGGGGCGAGAGCAAGACCCCTGCTGAGGCTGGACCTGCCTCTGCCTCCAGGCTGATGCCGCTTCTGTGGGTCTCTCTCCAGCCTGAACATCCACAGCTGTGAGCTGCTCGGCTCTGCTCTGAAGCCCCTCCCCAGCCACGGTCTGCATTTCTCCATCTCCGACTCCTTCATCAGAGTCAAGGGCAAGTGGAAGGTGCGCAAGCGGATACTGTAAGTTGACTCTGCTTCCAGGCCCTCGGAACCTTGGCTTTGGCTTTCATTCCACCTTTCCTGGGTCCAAGGTGTTCCTAACTTCCCCCATAGCAGACCCCAAGGCAAGAATTCAAGTGCAAATACTTTATCTGGGGAGCAACCTAAGGAAACATAGAGGGTGTGTGCAGAAATGAGGTGGGGAAGAAGGAGGTCAGCTTGGCAGCTACTGGAGCTCAACCCTCCCGGGGACCCCTGGGGACAGTGTAGGCAGAGCACACCTCTGAGGTACCCCAACCTCCTGTTTGCCATTGGTCAAGGGTAGCTCTCAGGGGCACGACCTCTCCAGCACTTTGAACTGTTCTCTGACCTCTGAGGTCCTTGGATGGAAGGTGGGTGAGTCTCCTTGGGCTGCCATAATGAAATGTCACAGACTAAGGGGTTCAATCAACAGAAATTTATTTTCTCACACTTCTGGAGGCTGCAAGTCCAAGATCAAGATGTGGGCAGGTTTAGTTTCTTCTGAGACTTCTTTCCTGGGCTTGCAGATAACTGCTCTGTTGCCATGTCTGCACGTGGTCATCCCTCCATGAGCCTGCACCCCTGGTGCTTCTCTGTGTGTCCAAATCTCCTCTTCTTAGAACGACAGATTGGACTCTAGCCCACCCTAATGGTCTGATTTTAACTGAATCACTGTCTCAAATACAGTCACATTCTGGTTACTGAGGGGCCTTCAACATTTGAATCTGGGGGGACACAGTTCAGCCCATAACAGGAGGGCAACTATGGGTGACCTGGCCATATAGACACTGGAGACCTGCCCTGTCCTATACAGTAGCCTCTGGCCACATGTCCTTACTGAATACATGAAAAGTGGCTGGAACAAATGGGGATCTGTCGTAAGTGTGAAATACCATATTTGAAGATTCAGCACAAAAAAGAACATAAGAAATCTCATTAATAATTTTTACATTGATCACATGTTGAAATGATAATCATATACTATTAAAATGATTCTCACCTTTTTCCTTTTGCTTTTTTTAATGTGGCTACTAGAAAATTTTAAATTACCCATGTAGTTCACATATTTCTGTTGGACAACACTGCTTTAGAAAGATGCTCAGTATATAGGTCACCTAATTTTGCATATTTATTCAATTTCCATGACAGGAATGAGGCCATACTCTTCAAGATCTCTTATATGAGCATATGACTATCTACCTCATTCTTTTTTTTTTAACTTTTTTTTAATGTAACTTTTTTAAAGATTTTTTTTTTTTGATGTGGACCATTTTTATAGTCGTTATTGACTTTGTTACAATACTGCTTCTGTTTTATGTTTTGGTTTTTTGGCCACGAGGCATGTGGGATCTTAGCTCCCCGACCAGGGATCAAACCAGCACCCCCTGCATTGGAAGGGGAAGTCTTAACCACTGGACATCCAGGGAAGTCCCTGTAATATTTTTATTGAGGTGAAATTCACATAACATGAAATTAACCATTTTAAAGTATACAATTCAGTGGCATCTAGTACACTCACAGTGTTGTACAACCACCACCTCTACCTAGTCCCACAATATTTCCATCACCCCAAAAGATGCTCCATACCTATTAAGCACTAACTCCCCATTTCCCCCTCCCCCAGTCCTGGGCCACCACCAACCCGCCTCTGTCTCTATGGATTTGCCAATCCGGGACATATAAATGAAATCGTATAGTATGTGACATTTTGTTTCTGACTTTTGTCATGTAGCACAATATTTTTGAGGTTTATCCACACTACAGCATGCATCAGTGCTTTATTCTTTTGTATGGATGGGTAATATGTCACTGTATAACTAGACCACATTTGGCTTCATTCTTTTTAAAGGCTGCAGAGCATAGATGCCCACAACTTATTGAACCTCTCCCAACTAGTTGACATTTAAGGTTGTTTCCTCATTTCTTGCTATTACCCATGATGCTTCAGTGAGCTGCCCCACACATACATCTTGACTGGACGAGCCACAGAGTAAAGACTTAGGAGTAAAATTACTGGGCCAAAGATTTGTGGTTAAAATCAGGATAGATCCCACCAGCTTGTGTTCTAGATGTGCTTTCCCAACCGGTGTTTTGTTTTCCCATATCTTCACAAGCACTGGGTATGAAAACTTCTAAACTTTTTATCAACCTGTTAGGTGAAAACTGGCATCATTGTTATTTTCATTTTTAATAACTTCTCATATGCTTATTTGCAATTGAACTTCCTGTTCATATCTTTGATCCCTTGTTTTCCCTCTTGTCCTTTCCTTATTTCTTTGTATAGGCTTGTTCTTTGTGTATTAAGGAAATTAACTCATATATTAGCTCACATGTCATGGAAATTAGCTCTTTGCCTGGATCAAGAAGCAATTTTTTTTTTTTTTACTTTGCGTATGGAATTTTTTTGTTGCTGTTCACTAAAGTTTTAATTTTCAGTGCTGGCAAGTTTATCCACCATTTCCTTTAGGGCTGCTGAGACTTAGATCTAACCTAGAAAGGCTTTTGCCCATCCCTGACCATAAGTAAATGAATCCAAGCTTTCTTCTTGATCTTTTATGGTCTTATTTGTAATAAATCTTTGCTTTGTAATAAATATTTGTAATAATTTTTGTAATTAAATTTTTACTGCAGCTTCACTTATTTGGGGGTAAGAATTGAGATTTATATTTTCCCCCCAAATGGTGGCCGACCCTAGTCTAGGAATCAATTACTACTTCTCTTATCTCCTCTAGGAAACTAGACGGCTCCTTTGACGTGACGGTCAAGGGCATCACCATTTCAGTCAATCTTCTCTTGGGCAGCGAGCCCTCTGGGAGACCCAAGGTCGCCGTTTCTAGCTGCAGCAGCAACATCCGTGATGTGGAGGTGCACATGTCAGGAGATTTGGGGTAGGTCACCATCGGGACACTCACCAGCTTGACCCCTGGCTGCAGCCACAGGCCCATTCAGCCCAAGGCCTGGTCACCGATAAGCATGAGGGTCCAGGCGTAATGCATGGGTATATCACGTGCACTTGGAGGTAATTCTTTGGGGGACCTGCTGAAATTGACAGAAGCAGATTTAAGCTCGGAGTACTGGTGTGCCATTTCCACCAAAAGACAAACTTCACCACCAACAGGCAAGTGCAATCTGGCTACTGAAGAAACACGAAGGCTTTTAGCCAAAGGAGAGTTTGTGGAAAATATATAAACCCTTGAGCAAGTCTCTTCAAGTCTCAGTTTTCTAGATTAGAAAAACATGGATTCTCCAGCCCCTCCCCCAAATCTGACTTTGGGGCACAGCAGGGGGCTGGGATGCCAGATGCACTGAATCAGTGAGTGTGCTGGGAACTGGGACTCTGCATATTCATCCCACCCAGGATTCTGGGACACAGCAGGGGACCAGAATGGGGTGGGGAGGGCTCCCTTGGTGACTGGCCTGGCTCTCCCTACTGTCCCACTGTCCCTGCATTCAGTGGCACACAGCTGATCATCCACTGTGCTTCTCTCCCCAGGTGGCTGCTGAATCTCTTCCACCATCAGATCGAGTCCAAGTTCCGAAGAGTATTGGAGAGCAAGGTAAGAATGTCCAAGTGGCTGGCGCTGCCAAGCCACTCAAGGGGCTGGGCCCAAGTCCTTAATGGGCTCTGGCCTTGAACAGCCCTAGGGGCTGGCCCAGGCACACTTGGGCTCAAGGCCCAGAGAGGACAAATCAAGGTCATGAAGCTGGTGTGCGGCAAAGCTGGGGGCAAAATGTAGGTCTCTGGACTCCGAGTCTATCCAGTTAGACAGAAAAGGGTTAGATGCTTGGCCAAGGGACCAAATGGAGACGCCTGCTTGGCTTTGCTCACTGCCCACCCCGGCCCTGCAGTCCACAAACGCAAAAAAGAAAATCAACACTTAGGTGGCTTCAGAGACCAAGCAGGAAACTTTGGGAGTGTGTGGACCAGGTGGGAGTTCTGGTTCCTACCTGGGCGATGAGCACCTGCTTTGTACGCGGAAGCAGCGACAGAGTGTCAGTTCTTCCCATTAAAAAAATTATGTGAAATCTCCAAATTTTGGAATCTCTGGCTCAAAGAAAGAGGTTTCATGTTAACTTTCAGTTCTTGCACTCACTTACTTCACCCCAAAATCCCATTTCTGGGGTATCATATACCTGGAGCTGTGTCTGTAGCAATGACTGTGCTTGGGAAGGAGAAAGTAACAGAGGAAAAAACAGGCGCACACACCGCTCTTGGTGCAACATCTGGTTTGGCTTTGAGTGCCTCCTGGTGGTTGAAGAGAGAATAGCATGCAGACCCCACAGATTGGATGTAGCAAGCTGCCTTCTGTTCCCTGTCTTATCCTGGTGTCCTGGGGTCTAGGTGAGCTTGGGAAATATGCCAGCCTCCTTCTCAAGCACCCCATTGCCATGTTGCCATGCCTTTCTGAGTGGGACATAATATTCTTCAGTGGTTTGGATTTATACTCCCCTACTGATGATGGAGATAATAATGATTAATAATAATAATATATAAAAATAGTACCATATTACAATTAATAATAATATAATTATCAGGGTAATAAGTTACCCTGATAATTATTATTTTGATAAATTAATATAATTAATGTTATACAGAATGTGTCACTCTATATAACTATTCTTATTTATAATAATAATGGTGGCTATTTGTTGAGCCTGTGGCTTGGCTAAGAATAATGTACTAATCACTTCACATAGGCAATGCCGCTGGATCTTAACCACAGCCTCTGAAGGAGATACCGTTTCCCACATTTGAGGGAGAAGGCTCTGAGCGTGGAGTAACTTGTTCGGTGGTCACCTTGTTGACAGGAGGCTAGGTCAGGATTTGAATTTTCTGGAGCTGGGAGCAGCTTGTACCAAAGGCCTTGTCGGGGCTGCTGTCTCAGGAAAGATGGAGATCTCTCTCCCCGACCCCTGATCTTTTTTTCTTAAATTTATTTATTTATTTATTTTGGCTGCGTTGGGTCTTTGTTGCTGTGCGTGGGCTTTCTCTAGTTGCGGTGAGCGGGGGCTACTCTTCGTTGTGGTGCATGGGCTTCTCGTTGCAGTGGTTTCACTTGTTGCAGAGCACGGGCTCTAGGCGCACGGGCTTCAGTAGTTGTGGCACGTGAGCTCACTAGTTGTGGCTCACGGGCTCTAGAGCGCAGGCTCGGTAGTTGTGGCGCACGGGCTTAGCTGCTCAGCCGCATGTGGGATCTTCCCGGACCAGGGCTCAAACCCGTGTCCCCTGCATCGGCAGGCGGATTCTTAACCACTGCGCCACCAGGGAAGTCCTGACCCCTGATCTTTATAGGGCTTCAGAAATCTCCTTCTCCCAGGGCAACTAAGAGCCTGGTGCAGGACCATTTGACTTTCCCATTCAGGGAGGAATGTGGTATCTGACTAGCAGGGCTAGGAATAACGAGTCCTTGCTGAGTGCTTACTCTCTGGGCCATACACACTCATCCTCTTATAACCTCACCCCACCCCCGCCGAACACCCTGGAAAGCACTGGGCCTTGTCACTGTATCCTGAGGTGAGGACCCCAAAGCAGAGAGAGATTCTGCAAAGGTCACACAGCCAGTGGAGACTTAGCAGGATTTGAACCCAGGTTTTCAGACTTCCCTACTACACCCTTAACCACTGCCCCAACCTGCCTCTCTGGGAGACCGTACTGCGTGTCTGGAGCCGAAGCACCTGAAGGCCTCCCTTCCCCCATTGGGTGAGGTCGACAGAGTTTCCTGGCTCCTTTGAAACCAACCATGAAGGTTCCTCACCACCTCTTTCCTTTATTTCTGGCAGCTCCTCACTACCAAACTCTTCTCCCAGAAACTAGGCCAGCTGCAAAGGGAGGTGAAGATTTCACCCCTTGTCTGCCCAACCCCCAGTCTAGTCCTTCCCCACAGCCCTGTGCCTGGTTTATGCCTGCTCACCCTTTAGCTTACCCTTAAAATGCCACCTCTTCAAGGGAGCCGTCGGTGACTCCCTCACTAGGCCAGGGCCCCATCCATGCTCTTGGACCCCCCTGCCCACGTGCCCCTCCCTCCACTGTATCTGTGCATCCGTTTGCACCACAGGTGATAGCTGGTTAATCAAAAAAGCTGTTTAAAGTGAGGACTCACTCATACACACCTGAACAAAGAAAATATTTACATATGAATCCAATGTTTTAAGATACAGTAAATGTAAATGCAGTTGACCTAGGCCCAGAACTGTTCTTTGCAAACAGTCTCTTGATTGGCATTGCACTGTCCTTCTTTCATTCAACAGGCATCTGCTACAAATTCCAGCTCAGATTTCTTTAACCACAATGAGAATCTAAAGACATTTGCAAAGCAATCCCAATGCAGAATCCTTCTAGATTTTTATGATTGTCTTCCTTGTAAGCTTTTCTGGTCCACACCAATTTACCAGCATTTTCTTTAAGCAACTCACCTTTCCAAAACACTTACTATAGGTTTTTGGGAATTCCCTGGTGGTCCAGTGGTTAGAACTCCGCGCTTTCACTGCCGAGGGTGTAGATTTGATCCCTGGTCAGGGCACTAAGATTCCTCAAGCCCTGAGGCATGGCCAAAAAAAAAAAAAAAAGAAGAAGAAGAAGGAAAGGAAACGTAGGTTTTCATAGAAACGACTCTTGTCTCAGTCGTATTTCATGGGTTTACATAAGAAATAATTTGAGTGATTGCAATAACAAGGAAAGCAAACAGGTTAGAGAACACACATTTCCTTTTCTTGAGACGCACGCCGTTCAACTGGGGCAAAAAATTCTGAGTGCTTAGTGCGTGCGGTAGTCCGCTGGGTGGGAGGGTTCAGTCTTCCACGGGCAGCAGGGGACATGGGGACTATTGATCAGTCCAGCTAACCTGTTAAGTGATGACATTTAAGAAGTATCTGCATTAACTGCACACTTATTTGTGTGGCCATTGCTACTTATCGTCTAGTTCTGCTATTTCAGCTGTAGACCCTGGGAGACCAGGGCATCCCAAAGGCAAAGGTCCTTCATGATGGAGTTTCAGGCAGTGCCTCTAGCCATGTCCCCTCATCCGCTGCGTAGGTGACTACCTAGCTCCGATTTCCAGTCCTGGGATGGACTTTGACAGGTCCAGCTGGACCCTATTGGGGTCGACATGTTTTTGATCATTTCTACTTTCTCAGTACATCATAAGCACTTATACATTTTTGTAGAATCAATGACCAATTAGCAAATAAGTGAAATAATGGAACTAAGGCAATTAGCACAGGGCCAGACCAAAGCCAGGGAACTCACTCAGGCTTTCTCTTCCCATATTTTTCAGATTTGCAAAATAATCCAGGACTCGGTGACCTCTGACCTACAGCCTTACCTCCAAACTCTGCCAGGTAGGACACCCCACCCATCCCTGGGATACTTGATTTTTACTAATTTTTATAAGTGCATACGTGTACCTTATAAAACCTTACATGGAAGAGAAGTGTTGAAAGTTAAAATTAAAATCCCCTTTTCTCCCCAAATTTTCTTCCAAGAGGTAACCTATTTCCTTTGAATGTTCAAATATAAATATACACATACATAAGCATATGACTATACATTCACATATGTATTCCTTTTGTTCATGAATATATGTGAATATGCATAATTATGAATATATGTTAGTCTATAATAATAGAGACATTGTTCTTTTGTAACTTGTATACTTTGGAGATCTTTCTACATCAGCACATATAAATTGATCTCATTTTTTAAAACTTTTGTGTAGAAGTTAATACAGAGAGAAAAGTGCTCAAATCATAAGAGTTTTTAGAAACTTTTCACGAACTGATCACATGCACGTACCAGCTTCCAGATCAATATACAGAACACGACTGGCCTTTCAGAGTCCTCCCGTGTCTCCTTCTGACACTGCCCACCCCTCAGGGTGACCACTAACCCAGCTTCTGCTAGCAAAGATTAGCTTTGCACTTTGTACATCAATGGAACCATACAGTAGAGTCTTTTATCAAGAGCTGGAGGCTTTCTCTATTCAACTTTTTTTTTAAAGGACACACATTTTATTTATTTATTTATTTTAATTTATTTTATTTATTTATTTTTGGCTGCGTTGGATCTTTGTTGCTGCGCGCGGGCTCTCTCTAGTTGCAGTGAGCAGGGGCTACTCTTCGTTGCGGTGCGCGGGTTTCTCATTTCGGTGGCTCCTCTTGTTGCGGAGCACGGGCTCTAGGCGTGTGGGTTTCAGTAGTTGTGGCACGCGGGCTCAGCAGTTGTGCCTCACGGGCTTAGTTGCTCTGCGACATGTGGGATCTTCTCAGACCAGGGATCGAACCCATGTCCTCTGCACTGGCAGGCAGATTCTTAACCACTGCGCCACCAGGGAAGCCCTATTCGACTTTAAAATATGAGGTCAATCCATATTGTTGCATATCGTGAGTTCATTCTCCTGCTGTGCAATCCACCGTGTCCATGTCTCTCCATTTATTTATCTATTGTACTATTGAAGCCCATTTGGGTAGTTTCAGTTTTAGACCATTGTGGGTAGGTGCTGTGAACATTCTAGCTCCTGTGGATGCATGTCTTTGGGTATATACCCAGGAGAGAAATTATAGGTTCAGCCTTAGCAGATCCTGCCAAACAGTTTTCCAAAGTGGTTTTAATAGACCTCTTTTTTTTTTTTTTTTTTTTTGGCCACGCCACATGGCTTGCAGGATCTTAGTTCCCTGACCAGGGATTGAACCTGTGCCCCCTCCAGTGTAAGCACAGAGTCCTAACTACTGGACCATCAGGGAGTTCATTTTAATAGCTGCACAGTGTTCTATCTTAACGGATGTCTCCATTTATTTAATAAGTCCCCAGCTGCTGGATAGGTAGGTTTGTTGCCGTCCTTTGCTATTGCCAACAGCGGGGCAGGGAGCGCCTCACACCGCCTCTTCCCCTTCAAATGTAGCAAGTGGAGGCCCCGGATCTCGGCTACACACATAAAGTTGGCAGAAACAGGCCCTGGCAAATTGTTGAGGTGTTCTCTCATGCCTTGGCCCCCAGGTCCTCCACACTCACCTGTTGACATTCCCCTTCAACAGAGACCCAGGCAGGCACAGACACCCAAGTGCTTGGGACAGAAAACTCCCGTCCCTCCAGGGCCTTGGAGCGGAGTCTCTGGGCCCTTTGGACATGGCCCAGCCTTCCTGGTTATTTGGTTCGTACTGGTAGGAGGCTGGTGTCCTGGAAGATCAAGGTCTCGGTTGTAAACTTGGGGAGCAATAGCTTTGGCTGGAGAGTTTTTCCTATTGTGTGGCTTCCTAGGTGTGGAAGGGCTGCCAGACCTGAGTTCCTCCTGCCCTCAGGGTATGTGTGTGTGTGTCTATGTGTCTATGTGTGTGTGTGTGACTGTGTGTCTGAGTATGTGAGACTCTGGAAACTGCTCAGGCTCTGGGCTAAGCATACCAGCCCCCTTGTGGCTAAATCACCAGTGGAACCGAAGAACCCATGTCAACTCTTTCTTGGCAAAGGAGTTCTTTGCCCCCAGCACTGGGCTGGGTGGAGGGTCTTAAGGTGGAGGGGCAGGGGGCTCTGAAGAAAGTCACAGAGAGTGTGGGTCAGCCAGAGCCCTCACCCCTTCTCCCTCGTCTGCCTCCTAATTCTGCCCTTCCCCCGTTCAGTCACCATGGAGATGGACATTTTCGCTGGGATTGATTACAGCTTAATGGAGGCCCCTCAGGCAACAGCGGAAATACTGGACGTGATGCTTAAGGTAAAAGGGTCTGGGGCGGGGGGTCTTGGGCGGGTCCAGGCCCAGTGCGGGGTCGCCTCAGGGTCAGCCCTTACTGGGGCCTCTTGTTCTCCTGGCTTCAGATCTGTCCTCATCTACCCGTGGTTCCCACTGTGTCAAGGGCAGGGCGATATGGATTAGCTGCGGGGTGTTCCCAGAGCCAGGATCCTCCCACGGTGTCTTTTCTTGTTTTTTTAAGCTTTTTTTTTTTTTGGCTGTGCCTGTAGCTGTGGCGCACGGGCTTAGTTGCTCCGCGACGTGTGGGATGTTCCCGGACCAGGGCTCGAACCTGTGTCCCTTCCATTGGCAGGCGGATTCTTAACCACTGCGCCACAAAGGAAGCCCCACCCACGCTGTCTTACATCACTTAGGCCTTGAAACTTCCCTTCCCCCTTCCTCCCCTCTTTCACCTTTCCCACCAAGCAGGTGAGGTCAATCAGAGCTGGCCCTCAGTGGTGTAGAGGAGCTGGCCAGGAGGTCCTATAGGTTAATAGACCAAAGCTTCTGCGGATCGTTTCATTAAGGGATTCTGGATACACACTTTGATCCAAAGGAAAACATCCTTCTTATTTTTTAATTTTTATTGGATTATAGTTGATTTACAATGTTGTGTTAGTTTCAGGTATACAGCAAAGTGTATCAGTTATACATATATCCTCTTTTTTTTTTATGTTGGGGGTAGGAGTTTTATTAATTAATTTATTTATTTTTGCTGTGTTGGGTCTTCGTTTCTGTGAGAGGGCTTTCTCTAGTTGTGGCAAGCGGGGGCCACTCTTCATCGCGGTGCGCGGGCCTCTCACTATCGCGGCCTCTTGTTGCAGAGCACAGGCTCCAGACGCGCAGGCTCAGTAGCTGTGGCTCACGGGCCCAGCTGCTCCGCGAGCATGTGCGATCCTCCCAGACCAGGGCTCGAACCCGTGTCCCCTGCATTAGCAGGCAGATTCTCAACCACTGCGCCACCAGGGAAGCCCCCCCCCCTTTTTTTTTAAGATTCTTTTCCCATATAGGTCATTACAGAGCATTGAGTAGAGTTCCCTGTGCTATACAGCAGGTTCTTATTAGTTATCTCTTTTATATATAGTAGTGTGTATATGTCAGTCCCAGTCTCTCAATTTATACCTCCTTCCCTTATCCCCTGGTAACCATAAGTTTGTTTCCTACATCTGTGACTCTACTTCTGTTTTGTAAATAAGTTCATTTGTACCCTTTTTTTTTAGATTCCAAGGAAAACTTATTTAATGGTTGAGTTTCAGGCAGTGCCTCCAGTCCATGTTCCCTCGTCAGACTCTATAGGCAACTACCTAGCTCAGACGTCCAGCCCTGGGATAGACTTAGAAAAGTTCAAATGGATTCTATCTCTCTCTCCAGGGTGAAATTTTTAGCCGTGATCACCGCTCCCCGGTTGCCTTCCTTGCGCCTGTCATGAGCCTTCCAGAAGAACACAGCCGAATGGTCTACTTTGCCATCTCTAATTATGCCTTCAACACCGCCAGCCTAGTTTATCACAAAGTGGGATACCTGAACTTTTCTATCACAGATGACATGGTGAGAATAATAGCACAACAGCTCCCACAAATGACACTGTCTCCTTCCTTCTTTCCTTTCCACGCGTTTACATCAGTGAAATAGTAAATTATGACTAAAAGAAAGATCAAGAGCAGGAAACTATAAGTTAGTACGATTTCCCTTTTCACTTTGGCTGCCAGAGAGCTCAAAGTCAAAGTTCTTTCTCCCTTAGAACAATCGTGGAAGACTTTGTGGCTTGCTTGTCTGTCTTTTACTTTTCCCTCCAGACTCGATCTGTTATTCTAATTCATACTTTCTTTCATCCTGATGGTCTGTGGAGGTTTAAAAAAAGATTTTAGTGAATGGGGCAGGACAATAGATACACTGATAAATGCAAAAGTTACATAGAATAGAAAGTAAAGACCAAGTTAAAAGTAAAGCACAATTTTATAAAGACACTGGGCCCCCAAATTGATTTTTTTTAATATCACGAATCTCTGCAGGAGCTTTCTGTAGCCAAAATGGAAAGGGTACATGATTTAGTGATTCATAGCAAAAAAGAGAGACAAAGTCTTCCGAGCACTTAGCTCTAAAATAACTGTCTCTTTGTATAAAGAGATGTGGCTTTGTATGAAGGTTACTGAATTTTAGAGTGGATCACATGGTTAATATTTCTTTCAGTTTCTTTAATATTTCTGGGGTTTAGATGGGTGTTTCTTGTAGCTCTTTGTAAAAGCTGAGGCCTCGTGAACAATGTAGGGAGGGTGGGGGAAACACAATGCAGTCCAAACTGGATGGTCCAGCCTACCCTGGTAATAAATTGAGGACCAGCAGTGATGGATGGAGTGACATGTGTCCTTCGACTCACCCACACCCAGGCCTTTTACTTCTATGGCCATGTTTGAGCCACCCTTCCCACCTGTGGTACAGTCCCTTCTTTCAGTGGGTGGGATCACGGTAGCTGTGTTTTACTGAGCACTCACTATGTGCTAAGCCTTGGGCTAGATGCTTTGTACCCACCATTTCACTTAGCCCTCACAGTGACCCAACAAGTGGGGACTATAATTATCTCCATCTTATAGGTGAGGAAGTTGGGGCTCAGAGAGGTAAAGGCACTCACCTGACATCACATAGTCACGAAGCCAAGAGTCAAACCTAGATCTGTGTGATTGAAAATCTCACCCTTGTGGATCCTCTGATTGAGTCCTGAGTGTCACTTATGGCCCAAGGAGAGCAGTCAGGATCCCAAGGACTCGTGTGTTCATGGTGAATGCAGAACAGGCATCTCGCCATTGCCATGGTAACCCGGAGCAGTCAAGAAGCTACATTATTGGGCTTCCCTGGTGGCGCAGTGATTGAGAGTCCGCCTGCCGATGTAGGGGACACGGGTTCGTGCCCCAGTCCGGGAAGATCCCACGTGCCGCGGACTGGCTGGGCCCGTGAGCCACGGCCGCTGAGCCTGCGCGCCCAGAGCCTGTGCTCCACAACGGGAGAGGCCACAACAGTGAGAGGCCCATGTACCGCAAAAAAAAAAAAAAAAAAAAAGAAGCTACATTATTGAATATCCCCCCACTTCCCCAACTCTCTTCAGACCTTTGGCTCCAGCCGGAGCACCTAAAACTTCTTTGTGTTCCTTTGCCGCAGGTTCCGCCTACTTCTAACATCCGACTGACCACCAAGTCCTTCCGCGCCTTCTGCCCCCGGGTAAGACTTCCCTCAGCCCTCAGGGTGCAGGCTGAGCCCCCAATACTTCAGGGGTTTTCTTTAAAACCTCCACACTCCTCTCAGCTTGACCAAGAGTCAGAAGGGCGGCAGTGGGGCCCCCAGTGAAGGCCGTGGTGCTACAGGTTTGGGGACTCCCTTCCCTTCAAGGCCCAGATAACAGGGGCCTGAGCCCTGTATCTCGTGGGACCCCAGGCTGCCCAGTCTTTCATTGATGATCTCTGACAATACCAAGGAATGCCGACATGTCCCACAAAATGTATCCTAATTAATAACACCAAGCAATTACAGAGGGCGTACTAGGGGTCAGGCACTGTTCTTGGTGCTTTAAAAACTTATTTTTTGAATGGATAATAAATTCTCATTGTTCAAGATTCAGAAGACATAGAAGGTTATAGAGTGGAAAGTCCCATCCACTCCTGTCCCCTAAACATCCAGTTCACACCCTGAGTCTATCAATATTGTCAGATCGTACACATCTTTCTGGGGCTATTCTATGTGTATGTGAACAAATGTATGTCTTTCCTCCATTTTTTTACACAAATGGAGGTATATTTTACACTCCATTTTGTACCTTACTTTTTCTCTTAGTATACCAGGAGATGATTCCATGTAGGTAGATAAAGAGCTTCCTCACTCTTGTTTTCTTGGGAATCCAGTCTGCCATTGTATTATGGATGGACCATAGTTTGGGTAATCAGTCCCCCATGGAAGGACATTTACGTTGTTTCCAGTCTTTTGCTACATCAGTGTTGCAGTGAATAACCCTGTAGCTTGGTCTTTGCTGGACTAAGCTCTTCATGTTCAATATCTCATTTAATCCCACAGAAATCCACCTGTCCTGTCGCCTCTCCCCTACCTTCTGAGTCCCCCCAAGACAGAGCTCAGTCAGGTGGTAGTGTTTAAAGTTCCTTGCAGAAGCCTTGATGATGGCTGAGAGGAATTATAACGGTGGGAGAATGGTTGAACTTTAAATACTGCGGTACCTGGGTCACGTCCTTCCATAACATACCCTCACAGCAGGCCCTTTCTCTCCCTAGAGCCCCACAAAAGCCCAACCTGCCACCATGTTGTCGGCGCTAGCTTTAGAGGGACCTTGGCTTCATCCTGGTTCCAACATCCCTTTTGCCCAAAAAGAGGAGGAAACTCTCCCCTCCCTTCCTGCTCACATCGTAATCAACCTGACACAGAAGCAGCTCGGGTCACCTTCTTAGTCAGGTGGTTTACCTCCTCAACCTTCTAAAGATCTCCCTTTTACAACTGAATGTAGATTTTATATTTGCATAACCAAAAGGCTCATGGGACTGTTGTTCCTCCACCAACTTCCCCCGTAAAAGGAACAGTCTTGACCCCAAATTAAATTCTAATTAAAAGGAAGATTGCCAGCTCTTTGAAATGGTGGGATCTAGGTGTGCTGTGCTTCAGAAACAGTGGTGTCTGGGCTTTGCGTGTGCAGTTACCTGAGTGTGATGGGGGTATAGAGAAAAAAAGAGCTCTCACCCACTGCCCAGGGAGGGGTGTGGAGTGAAAAACAAATCAGCCTAATCTTTCTGGAGGACAGCTTGGCAATCAATCAATAACTGGCAGAAGATTTTAAAATATCCCTGCCTGGGGCTTCCCTGGTGGCGCAGTGGTTGAGAGTCCGCCTGCCAATGCAGGGGACGCGGGTTCGTGCCCTGGTCCGGGAAGATCCCACATGCCACGGAGCGGCTGGACCCGTGAGCCATGGCCGCTGAGCCTGCACGTCCGGAGCCTGTGCTCCGCAATGGGAGAGGCCACAACAGTGAGAGGCCCGCGTACCACTAAAAAAAAAAAAAAAAAAAAAAAATCCCTGCCCTTGGACTCAGCAATTCCACGTCTAGGAATGTATCCCCCAAAATAATAGCCAACGGTACACAGGAGAGTGGTCTTTAAAATGGCAAAACCTTGGAGACAACTTGATGTGCAATAATGTTAGATCAATTGCAGCACCCATGCACAGTGGAATACAATGCATCCATGAGATAAATGACACAGACTCCATATGTCTGACGTGGAAGGATGTCCAGTTATACCTTCAAGAGAAAAAGGCACAGAGAATTTTGTGGAAATTAAACCAACCAAGAAGTGTCCTCAGCTTGATCTGACTCCCTCGAGGGTCTCCCAGCAAACCTGCATGTTTCCTTCTCTTGACATAATTTCTTCATTCTGCCCTCAGTTAGCCAGACTGTACCCCAACACGAACTTAACGCTCCAAGGCACAGTGGTCTCTGCCCCGTTCCTGAACTTCAGCCCTGGGAATCTGTCCTCAGCTGCCCAGATGGAGATTGAGGCCTCTGTGCTCCTGCCCAACTCCGTCAAGGAGCCAGTCTTCCGGCTTGGTGTGGTAAGGTTCAAAGGCTTGGCAAACATTGTTCCCTTTTCCTACATGCTTTTTCCCCCACTCCCCACCTGGCTAATTCCTTAAGATAGATCTCAACTTAAGTATCACTTCCTCAGATAGGCCTTTCTTGGTTGCCCTTACCCCTGATCTACCTTAGGCCCCTTGTCATTTTTTTTCTTGTGGCACCCTATTATTTTTCCTCATAGGACTTATTGTAAAGATACCAATGTAGCTGTTTGCAGGTTTATTTGCTTAATGTATGTTTGCCCAACTAAGTGAGTCTGGGCTATTGTGGGGAGGGAGGCAGAGGGGATCTTTGACCTGTTGCTCTGCTCTGTATCTATATCTGACCCCTGAAGACTACATTTCCCAGGCTTCCTTGCACTGACTTCCAGCTAGGTCAGCCAATGGAAGACACTGTCAGGAGAACAGAGGGTGGGAGGAAGGAAGAAGCCAGAGTATTTCTTCTTCTTTCTTTATCTTGGACAGAGACTCAGGCACTGACTGTGTCTCCTCCATGGTGCCTCCCCAATTCCTCCCTCTGTTCCTCCAATCCTGGGGTGGAAGCAGCTTCCCACCTCTGCTAATCTCTGAGTTGCCTCTCCAACTCTTTTTTAACTTCTCAGCAATTCCATCATTTGTATAACCAATCCCCTGTATGAAATTCCCTCTTGGTTAAATATTGAGAGTTGTGTCTCCCTTCTCAGTGGACCCTGTCAAACAGAGAAGGGATTCTGAGTTTTTTGGGGGTCCTGCTCACAGGATGGAGAACTTTGCTCTCTTGTTCCAGGTTTGAAACTCAGCAAGACAAATTTCTAGAAGAGTAATTGCTCCCAGATGTTATATCTGCAACTTGATATTGTTGTTATTGTTATCAAAATTGTTGTCAATATATTTTATTTTATTATTTTTTATTTTTATTTTTATTATTTTGGTAAAGCAGAAAAGGATAGCTTTATTGCTTTGCCAGGCAAAGGGGAACACACCAGACTTCTGCCCTGAAAAACTACGTGTCCCCAATATATTTTAAATTAAAACATAAGCTATTATCATTACTATTATTATTTACTCGGGCTGAATCTTGGCCCTGAGATAGCTAGAAATGGTCCCTTTAGAGATCTCCAGGCATAGGCCTCTATACCTTCTCTTGGTAGTATGTTCAAAGTTTAATTGCTATCATAGTCAGCAATTTCAAGTAAAAATATTCAAGTCCAAGTTCAAATGTTTATTGAGCACCCATGATGAGCTTCCTGGGAGTCTAATCTAGTGGGCAAGTTCCTGCTTTAACTCAGTGAGATGTTTGCTTAGAGGAGACAGCAGGTCCTCATAGTTATCCGTTCTGTACATGACAACCTCCTTCATATAGACCTGTTTCTTTCTACTGGAATTACCAGGCCACTAATGTGTCTGTCATGTTGACCTTCAACGCCAGCAAGATCACTGGATTCCTGAAGCCAGAAAAGTAAGTCAGCCTCGTGACTTACATGGGGGGGGCGCTCAACTGGGCTCCATCTGACGCTTCAGCTGATTCCCTGTAGCTGGAGGTGGGATGTAACCAGATCCCCCTGTCAAACCGTGGGGCCCACGGTTTGGGAAGGAAAGTTAAATTTTACCCCAGTTGGCCCAATTCCTTTGGCCAACTGGATCTGCCTCCATAAACTTCCTTTTCACCTAACCCCCATTACTTCCAAATTTCTAAAGAATTTACTAATACTGCTTTTTCTTAATCTATGAATTTTAGACATCGGCAATATTGACTTCCTGAAATTATAGAGACTGAGTTCTTTTATGCTACACACTTCCCCTCTGCAAGTCTTCCCAATAAGGTTGTATCATTGTTTTTGGTTCCTCAATCACCTTTTTCACTCTCACTGCTACCACACCCTGGGCCCTGTGCCTTCTCAAGCTGGTGTCTCCTCCTTTCTGGGGATCCCTACATTGCTTAGGTTTGCCTTGAACATAATGCCCACATCTCTGAATCTTCTCTGATTTGTTATAGGATACAAGTGGAACTGAAAGAATCTAAAGTTGGAGTATTCAATGTAAGTTATTATTGTTTTTATTTATGAAATGATTAGGGTAATAATTAATTTAGAGTATTTACTAAATAATGCTTTGGCACCTATAATAGAAAATAGAAAAGGAGAAGAGTTACTCTCTGCCCTAGAAAAGCATAGAAGTTCTTGAAGACAGGAACCATAGGGCAGAGGAACAGTTACCTCCCAATATAAGACAGTATAATTAAATCATCTATTGGACAGAATTCTTTTAACTGCAAAGAATAGAAAGCCAACTAAAAGTGTCTTAAGCAAGCAGAAGGAATGTATAGGTCATAACCAAAAAACAAAAACAAAAAAGCTAAGGCTAGAGGTTTCAGGCATAGCTGGATCCAGGTGTTCAAATTAGTACATCAAGAATCTCCAAGGGAAGGGGAGAGGGGCGATATAGGGATGGGGGAAAACGGTTATTAAGGGATTATATAAAATCATGTGTGTGAAACTTTTGAAAATTGTAGAGCACTACAGAATTTAAAGAATCTTTCATTCAATTTTTTAGAAAGAAAAAATATATATATTCCAAAAAAAAAAGAATCTCTCTCCATTCTGCTTTCATCTGTGTTGGCTTCATTCTCAGGCAGGTTCTTCCCACTGGTGGAAAACTCACAAATTTCCTGTAGTTTCTTTTTTTTTTAACCCACAAAAAAAAAAAAAAAAAAAACAAGCCCTCGTTGGATTAATCTTGGTCCTGTGCCCATTCTTTAGCCAATCACGTGGTCGGAAATTGGACAAGGTCAGTTGGCTGAGCTTGGTTTAATCTACACTCCCCAAGCCAGGATTTGCAGTCCCAAACCACATGGACTGAAACTGGAAAGGAGCGTTCCCCAGGAGAAAATAGGGACTATTATTTAAAAAAAGGAATTGAGTGCTGGGCAGGCAAAACCAAAAGATGATTTCCACAAAGAGGAAAAAGTGATGAAATAGGTGGTGCCATATTAAAGGAGGAAAAAGAATGGGAAGTTTTATGTGGGCTGAAACAATCGAGGAGAGATTTCTGAAAAGAGGGAAGGTGGGGTGATGGCAGCTGCTCACAAGCCAAGGAGGAGATGGAAAGACTTTAATCTACAGTAGTTGGCTTCCTTTTTACCATCCTATGGATACTGGTTCCCTCTGACCACACTTTACCTGCCCCCCACTTCCAAGACTTTCCCTCAAGTAGAAGTGGAAAAAATACATCAAGTGTGGGGAGAAACATTGCCCACAGGGACCCTGAAGGATGACTCCTTTCAGAGAACAAAGGCTAAAGTGAATAATGACACACTAATATTGTATCTGTGCATGGCATGTAAAAATGTTCTATGAAGTAAATTATTCATATGTAAAGAGTCACAAAAAGACATCCTGTCATGTTTTCAGAACATCGACTGTAAAAAGTAAGACCTGTAGGGCTTCCCTGGTGGCGCAGTGGTTGAGAGTACGCCTGCCGATCCAGGGGACACGGGTTCGTGCCCCGGTCCGGGAGGATCCCACACGCCGCGGAGCGGATGGGCCCGTGAGCCATGGCCGCTGAGCCTGCGCATCCGGAGCCTGTGTTCCGCAACGGGAGAGGCCACAACAGTGAGAGGCCCGTGTACCGCAAAAAATAAAATAAAATAAAATAAGACCTGTAGAATCAGGTAAATCTGGATTCAAATTCAGACCCTGCTGCCCGAGTTCTAGCAAGTCACTTTCATTCTGTGGGCCTCAGTTTTCTTATCTGTGAAATGGGGACATTAATATTAACTTCGAAGTGTTCTAGTGTAAATTGAATCAGGTGTAGATGTAATGCTCTGAGCCCTATACCTGGCACATAGTGAGTGTTAAAAGTTGGGTTTCATAATTTTTGTTTTGACTTAAAACTCTTTTTTATTATATAAGTAACTTGGGAAAACATTTCCACTGTAAAAAGAAAAATTAACTACTAAAGATAAGGCTAAGCCAAACCTTGATGTTCTTCCTGGAGGATAGATAGTTGGGCGGGTAGTCTTCCAAATTTTTCTATCCCTTTGTACGCATATAAATGTGCATCTCAAAATAGTTTTATCTTATAAATTAGTAGCATGATGTAGGTATCTACCTGAAACTTGCTTTTTTTCAAGCCTTTTGCCATGTCAACACATACAAAACCACCCCACCCACGGGGTGGCCTCTCTGGAGGTTTGTTGGTGGGCAAGATGATACATGTGGTTATGGTGTACCTCTCCTATTCTCCACCAGGTGGAGCTGTTGGAGGCGCTGCTCAATTACTACCTTCTCAACACCCTCTACCCCAAGGTCAATGGTAAGTATCACTATGGATTTTTCCAAGTCAAGAGTGGACACTGCTCTTTCGGGGAAAGAAAGCTGGGACCAGGGCTCTCCTGCAGGCTGTGTGACCTTGGGCGAGTCACTTCTCTTCTCTGAGCTTCAGTGGCCTGTCTGTGAGATGGGAGTGTTGAAGTCGGCCTCACCTCATTCCAGGCCTCTAAGGAGGGTTGAGGATAGGGGCAGTTTTTGGAACACAGTAAACCTCCTCCTAAGAGAGAAAGAGGGGCTCACAGAAGTGCCCACACACACCCTGAAGTGACAGGTGAGACTGAGAACCAAGTTAATATACAGGGTACAAGGCAGCCCACCTCTAAAATCACATTCCCCAGTTAGTTGCCATCTCCCTGGTCAAAAAATAAAACTTAAAGACCTAAACCCTCTTTGCATGAGACCCTGCTTCATTTGGCTACAGTAGAAAGCAGGATGCAGGTGGGGGGCAGAGAACAAATGCCCACTGGATTCTTATCATGAGTAGACGCTGCCCCATCCCTGCCACTGTCTCCACAGAGCACCATGGCTGAGGGCTCAGGCTCCTCTGTCAGTCTGCCTGGCATCAAATCCCAGTTCTTCCACTTTCTAGCTATGGAACCTAGGACAGGTTACTTGGCCACTCTATGCCTCAATTTCCTTATCTGTAACATGGGAATAATAATCCCAATCTTTGGTGATAATTAAATGGGAATATACCATGTATAGGGTTTGCAGAGAGGAACTTTTTGATGTAAAATTGTCTCTGTAATTATTTATTAACAAATGTCTCTCGATGTTCTGCCGCAACCTCCAGATAAGTTGGCAGAAGGCTTCCCCCTCCCTCTGCTAAAGCGTATTCAGCTCTATGACCCTGTTCTCCAGATCCACAAGGTCAGTGGGTTCAGCAGGGTTCTGAGGAATTGGGGAGGGGGGTTGGTTAGCTTTCCCGGTTTGCAGGCTATAACTCAGTGGGTGGGACCCAGCCCAGCCCTGCAGCTGGGAAAGCCTCCCCGGGGGTGGGATGGTTCAGGGTCAGCTGGATGCCATGAGGCCGTCCACGGGTCCTTTAGAAGTGCCACCTCTATGGGGGCAGGAGGGATTTGACACAACCTGTGTCACAACTTTCCACCCCCTGCTGCCCCGCCCCCCGGCCGTGGGTGACCTGGGAGAACCTCAAGACCAGCTCGTTTTAAAAATACAGCAATCCTAGCCATGCCAACAGCTCAGGTTCTGAAAGCCATCTGTAAGTTTTTAAAATTTCTTCTAATTTCTTGGGAATTCCCTGGTGGGCCAGTGGTTAGGACTCGGCACTTTCATTGCTGAGGGCCCGGGTTCAATCCCTGGTCTGGGAACTGAGATCCCACAAGCCGTGTGGTGAGGCCAAAATTAATTAATTAATTAATTAAAATAAAATTCCTTCTAATTTCTTAAGTAGAAGAGCTTTGATGTATTAATAGATACATGTTTGGTGTGCCGTCCCTCAGAGACCCATTGCCCCACCACACTCATAGCTTGACTTCTGGTGTACTTCCTTCCAGCCTTTTGTCTCCTCCAAGCATTTTTTGAAATTGTTTTCTTGTTGTGGATAGTTGCCTTGCTAGCGCTCAGACCTGTTTTCTTTTGGTTGCAGTCTAGTCTTCCTTCCCCCCACCAATGTTAAATTCTGTCCCAAGCATGCAAGGGACCATAATTTACTTAACTATTTGAATACCAAGGAATATGTCTGATTCTTCACCAGACTCTCCACTCTTCTGACCAAGCATTTTATGCGCCATCTGTGCCCCACGGTTCAGGTTATCTTTCTAGAAGAGCATCCGTAAGGTGGGATGACTGGGTTGGCAGGCTTGTGAGCATTAAAGGAGATGGCTGCTTTGTGCCTGGTACATAGTCAACATCCAGCAAACAACAGCTACTAAAGAGAGGGGCAGGCAGCAGAGTGATCAGGAACACTGAAACAGAGATCAACTGAGACATTTGAAAACAAATATTCCGAGCCCTTTTGCATCCAGAGATACTCAACATCCAACTATTGTTGAGAGTTTATAAGGAGTGAGACAGATCATTGTTCAAAGCAAGGACTGAGTGACAATTCATGCAGCTGGCCTCAGTTTTCCCCTGTGTAAAGTGGGGTGTAGCCCAAACCTCACTGGGCAGTTATGAAGATTAGAGCTTCTAGCTCAGTTTGGCACCATGGAAGTCATTAGAAATATGTTAGATTGACCCTTGAACAACACGGGTTTGAATGGCCCCATGTCCGTGTATACGCAGATTTTTTTCAATAATAAATACAATACTATGGTACTACACCATCTCTGCAGTTGGTTGAATCCGTGTATGAGGAACTGCGGCCGCGAGGAACCGTGGATATGGAGGGCTGACTCTAAATTATACGTGGATTTTTCCACCCATCAGTGCCCCTAACCCCGCAGTTGTTCAGCGGTCAACTGTATATGCTATCATATCCAATAAAAATTTGAGGTCAGCTCTGCCCATGTGTTTGACCCCCAAAGGCAGGGGATGGTTGCTGTGGGAAAGAATTGGATTTTGCTCTGAGTTCAGAACTCCCACCCCTTTGGTGATGGAAACTTACGAAGAAGTAGGAGAATAAACCCCAGCAGCTCACAGTTTTGTCTTATTCACCAAGGAGAGAGAATTTAGGTGACACAGGGGACATTTATGAGGTCTGCCAGGAAGCAGCAGCTTGGGAGATGACAGATAAATTGCCACGTTAGAGAAGGTAGCTGGCAAAAGCTGTGCTTTATGGAGACCTTGGGACAGAGGCACACGCTCGATTTATGCACTGACCTGGTTTCTGGCAGAGCTTGTGCTTCCCCAGACATGGGCCTCCCTTTAAATCAGAGATGCATCTTTTTGGAGTAGAGGATGCTTTTACCATCCTGTCCTGTCTTGTCTCTCCTAGGACTTCCTGTTTTTGGGCACCAACGTCCGGTACCTGAGAGTTTGAGGACAGGGCGAAAGACAGGGCTTGGGGGCCACAGCTGGATTGCCAAGTTGCATTTCCAGATGTGCAGCATATTCCTGGAGATTCTGGGAGGATGAAGACCATTTCTGTTATCAGCTCTGGGGGACTGGCCTCTGTCCCCACACTCCTCCTTTTCAGCACGTACACCCACACCCCCTCTAACTCTGGATTTTACTTTTCCACCAGGATGGACCGTCCTCCCCCACTAGCCTGTACTATCTTCAAGGGCAGGTCTTTTTTATTCACCATCAGATCCCTGTGCCTAGCAGAGTGCTTGCACTTAGTAGGTCCTCAATAAATATTTATTGAATGGCTCAGTGAAGGAACCATCTGGTACTCTAGCTGAACCCCCCTACTGCCAACCCTCTCTTATTTAAGGGGTCTTTGGATGGTCAGCTCCATCTGTGGTCTTCAAGGATGAACCCTGACCACATTCCCATTTCTCAGCGCTGCTGCTGTGGGGACCTCAATGAGAGAACATGGGATTCACTCCCTGCTCAGCCCTGGACCTGGTGCTGATGCTGGCTCTCTAAGACAATTGTCCATCTCAGTTTGGGGGCAGTTCATGGGCTCATTTCAGTACGTGCTCCCTCTCTCCCTCCCTCTCTGTCTGATGCAGACACAGGAGCCAGAGGGTCTCCAGGAGCAAAAACTCAGCCTCCTGCTGCCCTCCCCATTGAAACCGGTGTAAATTAGGAGGAAATGGATCTGTCTAGGTTTTGGGTCCGACCCGAATAAAAGACTCATCCAACTGTTGTTTATGAGCCCCAAGCCTGGAGGAAGAGGCCGTGATTTCTAATTACTGAACAACCAGCCTTTGATCAGACTTTACCAAACAGTCATTTCCAAGTTGGGCCCCCGGGGACTGGGCATCAGAAAGCTCGTTGGATGCTTTCTTAATTGTGTAAATGAGCAGGTGGATGGAGCTGCCGGCTAGCAGATAATTCACAGGGAATAGACCCATTTACCCTGTGTGTGACAGAGATGCATTCCAATATGGGACGATGCACTGTCACCCAACTGGAGGCGGGGTGAGCCATGGCTTCGCCTCGTCCCTTTTGTTCACTTGTCTGCCACCATCATCCATCCTGTGATGGACTGTGAAGGGCTCGGCTTCATCCAGCACTGGCCACGTGGCCTTGGACCGGTCCCTTTCCCCGTTTCCCCCACTTTATCCTATGAAATAAGGATGATAATAATAGTAGCCATGTCCTAGGACTCTTATAATGGTGATATTAGGTAATCCATGTAAAAGGATTTATTTAACCCTAGTGGGGATTCAATATTTATTGACTGGACGTGCTTATTGAACATCCTCCTGTTTGCAGGCACTGAGTTGGTCAGCACACGGGAACTAGAGGCAGCACAGACCCAGTTCCTATGTCTGTTTTTCAGGACATTGCCTCACCGTGGAAAGAGCCAGTCTTGACTCCAACTTACATGCTTTGGGCCTCGGGGAAAGGCCTCTCTAAAGCCTGTGTCCTCCCCTGTCAAATTTGCTGGGAATACCTCCTTGCAGGGTGACTAGGGACTCAGTGGGTTCACGTCCAGCTTCTGGGGGTGAGGGGAGGATAGGGCATAACCAGGTCCTGGTAAACAGCTGATGCGATTATCACCTGCCTTCCTTTGGGCTCCCCAGAAGCAGACTCTGAAACAAGGAGGCGGGTACAAGTAGTTTACTGGGAAGAGGATCCCAGGGAAATAACCAGTAGAGCAGAGAAAATGTGATGGGGGGCGGGGACGGGCTTCCCTGGTGGCGCAGTGGTTGAGAGTCCGCCTGCCAATGCAGGGGACACGGGTTCGAGTCCTGGTCTGGGAAGATCCCACATGCCACAGAGCAACTGGGCCTGTGAGCCACAATTACTGAGCCTGTGCGTGCGATGAAGAGTGACCCCCGGTTGCCACAACTAGAGAAAGCCCTTGCACAGAAACGAAGACCCAACACAGCCATAAATAAATTAATTAATTAATTTTAAAAAATTTGTAAAAAAAAAAATTTGATGGGGAAGGGAAGGCAGCCTTTAAAGTGTTCATGATCAAACCAATTACCACCTTAATCCCACTCAGGAAACTCTGGGAGCCAGTGTAGAACACTCAGAGTATCCACCCAAGGGCTGAGATTGCCGGGATGCTTGTACATCGTCTCCCATCAACCACTGTTTGAGGGGAGCTCCTGGGGACATCAGTTCTCTGGTTCTTCTAGTCTGGGCAGGGCGGGCTCTAGCAGCTGTAGAAACCTCTCAGGCAAAGAAACGCAAGTGGCAGCAAGTAGAACTCAGGTTGGCGTGTGACTGGTAAGATGGGTGGGGCCCACGCATGGCTGTACAATAGGGTAGGAGTTCACCAGCTCAAAATCCTGGATGTGATGTGAGACTGTTGGCCACATTGCCTGGAAAAGCTGTGGGTTGGTCTCCTCTGCATATTTGTAAGAAACTCAGCCTAGTTTTCAAGCAAGCCTTCATTTCAGAGCATTCTAGAATGCTCCAGGACATTCCAGGGGATGGCCCCAAGAAAGGACTCCGGGAAGCCCAGGCACGTACTTGATGAGTACGGGGCAGCCAGGTTTGCTATGAAACAGGGGAAAAAAACAATTCTTTGTGAAAGAACAAAATATTTCTCATTCACAAAGCAAGGAAAGGCCATTCCTACCCAATGAGACTAAACACATTCATTCAGTAACAGAGCCTCAAGTTAGTGTCATCATGTCTTGCTGGGGTAGCTCCAGGACAACCACTGCTGGCCCTGGGGTCCCCTAGCAGGTTCTGACACCCTGAAATCCGACTATAGACATGCAAGTATCCTCAACAGCTCAGACCGTATAGGAGGACTGGCCTTGGGACAGCACATTCTGATATTAATGATCAGAACTCTGGTATATCAAAGAACCATCGAGAGACTATAGAAGAACCATTGATAGTTATGGTGCCATAGAGCTCACGCCCACACAAACTAAGACGCCACCCTGGAGATGCTGCACCTCCTGGTTACAAACTGACTCCTGCTCTGCGCTTCACTAACTTCCCAAGAGCCCTCCTACAGCTACACACTGTTCCACACTTGTGGACATACAAGACAACTTCCGCTTTCTTAGAGATTAATCGGATTTCCTGGTGGGGATGGACCACAATTTTTTTAACCAACCGCCTACTAATGGGTCCTTAGGTTGTTTCTGATATTTGGCTTTTATGAATGAGAAGTCCAGCTCCTTATTTTAACTGAAGTCCAGCATTTTAACCAAAATCTTACGAGTGATTTCTGGGGCCTGACCATAGGCAATTACAAAGGCTTTACCTGACAGGCCTCGTGGAGGAAAGCTACCCTCCTCCTCCCAGTCTCGGTGCCCAGACAATGCACTGTGGTCTCTGAGGGGAGTTGCAGTCAAGGACTCAGACACCCTGGACAGTTATGCTCTTTGCATATTTGCATTCCTAGCCCAGAAGCCTTTGTTCCTAAGTTTTGGGGTTTTTAAAATAAATTTATTTTATTTACTTTTATTTTTGGCTGCATCGGGTCTTCGTTGCTGCACGCGGGCTTTCTCTAGTTGCAGTGAGCGGGGGCTACTCTTTGTTGCGGTGCACGGGCTTCTCATTGCAGTGGCTTCTATTGTTGTGGAGCACGGGCTCTAGGTGCACGGGCTTCAGTAGTCGCAGCACGCGGGCTCAGTAGTTGTGGTGCACGGGCTCTAGAGCACAGGCTCAGTAGTTGTGGTGGACGGGCTCAGTTGCTCCACGGCATGTGGGATCTTCCCAGACCAGGGCTCAAACCCGTGTCCCCTGCATTGGCAGGCAGATTCTTCACCACTGCGCCACCAGGGAAGCCCTCGTTCCTAAGTCTCTTTACCTGAAACCTTAGGCAGAGGTTTCCAGAGGCCTTTGCCAAGGACTCTGTCAGGGAAAGAAGGGGGAACCTTGAAGATATTTTCCCCATAATGACTCACACTCAGTACTTTTCCACTCCCAGCCCTTCCCCCCTTCCCTCCCCCTGCCTCCCTGGCTCAGGGTCCAGGAACCTGACAGTGGTTTCTTTTTGGGGATCCTCATCAGTGAGACGACCCCAGCACTTGCACCGAAACCCCTGATCCACCTGCACCTTGTCCCATGGAGGAAATGGAACAGGGGTGTCGGTGCTTTCTCTGGTTTGAGCCGCTCGCTTAATGCTATTGGAGTGAGTGACTGAAGGTTTCACTGTGGTTTTCATTTTGGCTTGTCGTTGCTTTAATCAACTCCTCCGACACTTGGCAGCCCAGCTTTCTCCAGTTCAGCTGAACTCTTGACAATAAATAGTGCCTCCATGAAAAACTTTGCCCATACGTCATTTCTTATTCATGCATCCATAGAAACATAGGAGCACGTACATCTGTGAAATAAATGTCCAGAAATGGAATCCAACCATTTAAAGAGACCCTTCCATCAATTTAGCAATCGTGTGTTTGCTCTCAGTCTCTCCTCTTTCACCCTCCCCCCTCCTCCTGAGTATGCAGGGGCGGGGACTCACGTGGGCTCATGGCAGTGGCAGTGGCGTGGGGGAGGGTTATGTAGTAAAGAATTCACCTTGGCTCAGAGAGGGGGCTGGTCTTTGCCCTCAGCCCCTGAGAAGTCATCTCTAGGCCCTTGGGAAGTTCTGCCTGATCAGAGTGTCTTGTCTAGCTGGGGGCACTGGACATTCCCGACAGTTAATGGTGTGATCTATGGTGGGGACTTTGGGTGACATGGTACCATCTGGACCTCCAAAGGGGCTGCAGATGGGGTCAGCCACGTGGGTGGTCAACCATGTCTACAGATGGAACCCCAGTAAAGACTGGACACCAAGGCTTGGGTGAGCTTCCCCAGTTGGCAACACTGTGCATATTGTCACAGTGTGATGCTAAGAAAGTAAGGCCATCCACGGATCCACAGGGAAAGGCCAACTGGAAGCTCGGTGTTTGCAGCTTCCCTGGATTCTGTTCTCTGCCCCTCTTCCACTGGCTGACTTTAATTGGTATCCTTTCCCTTTAACAAACTGTAACCAGGAGTGTAACAGATTTCCATGAGTTCTAGAGTCCTTTTAGCCAATTATAGAACTTATGGGTGGTCTTGGGGACCCTCAAACTTGCAATTGATATCAGAAGTGAGGGTGGTCTTGTGACTGTGCTACCTCTAACTTCACAAGGGGTCTTGTATTCTCCGGCTCTGAAACACTGCTGGCCTCAGACACTGAGCTCAAGGCCAGTGACACTGATATCTGTTCTCTGTGGTCTGACCAGGCCTGGAGGGCCCTCATCTCCTGCCCCCCTGACTCATCCCCAGCTCTGTTACTTTTGGTGCTACAAGTCCTGTACTGGTCAGGATCCCTAACTTCAAACTTCAGAATCCACTCTGGTTAATATAAGCAAGAAGGAGGTTTCAGTCTCCAAGGATTTGAAGACCATCAGTGGTTGCCATGAGCCCCACTCATGAGTATATGCCTTTGGTCCAGACCTCTCTTCTGAGATCCCCACCTGTCCCATAACTATAGGCTTGACATTCACCTCCAGCTGACTGGATTAGGGGGCTGCACCTGGCTCATGTGACAAAGGAACCTGTCAAGGTATCCTGAGGATTTCCCTTGGAGTCTGGTACATAACTTCCCTCACAGCACATCTACGTGGGCCTGCTTTTCCCAGCCCACAGAGGATTAAAACACAGCAGAATAGATGTCTGCTTTATGGCCACTAAAGAACCCAGAGCTGGATTCTCTCCATCCCTTAGAGAAGGCTTTCCTCCCGCCTCAAGTGATCTCATGGGACCCTTAGTGCAGACCTATCATCACAAACCCCAGGGACAGGTAGGCTGTTTTTGAAAGGATGCTCTCACCACTGCCACCACATCTTGGGGTGCAGGGCTAGTCCCAGAGCCATCACTGGCATCCCCCAGACCCAATCAAGCCCAGCTTTCTTTCAGCCCTACCCCTCCACCCCCAGCTAGCTTCCTAGGACCTGCGGTTCAATCAAAAGTGCCTCTCTAAGAACTCCCCCCTGACAAAATCCAGGTGTTATCAGGAATGTGGAGTAACTGGAACACTTGTCCATTGCTGGTGGGAATGTAAGTTGGTACAACCATTGGAAGGATAAGCTACAGTTGAACATGGATGTGCCCCATCACCCAGCAGTCAGACACCCAACTGAAATGCCCAGCTATGTTCACCAAAGACACATACTGGTGTGTTCATATACACTCTTCACCATAACCCCCAACTGAAAATAACCCAAATGTCCATCAGTAGTGGATGGATGCGTGGTGGAATATTCGCACAACAGAATGTTAAGCAGCAGTGAGCACAAAAGAACTTCAGCTGCGCACGGTAACGTGGACACCGCCCACAAGCAGAGCGCCGAGTTAAAGAAACCTGACACAAAGGAGTACCTGCTGGATGAGTCCACTGACACAAAGTTCAAAAGCAGGTGAATCTCATTCATGGAAGCAGAGGTCAGGCGAGTGCTCATGCTGCCTGGGAGGAGGACTGACTGGAAGAGGACATGAAGAGCTCCTAAGGGGGTTTGACAGTGTTCTACTTCTTGATCTGTGTGCTGGTTACATGGGTGAGTTCACTCCGTGAACATCAATCTATCTGCACACTTATTATTTGTACACTTTTCTGCATGTATTCAAAGGAGTATACAAAACATGCGTCAGTCTGTATTTATGAGACTTCTTATAGTGTCTTTTGTTATGTAGGCTCCCTAGAAACAAAGTTCGATTTTTCTGGGTTTATTCATCTACTATACCAGAGCTGTATGGGCTGTTTATTGTGGCATTGTTTGTGATAGCAAAACAATAACCAAACCCAACAAAACAAAAACTGAAGGCAACCCATGTGGCCCTCGATAAAGACTAACAGATAAATTATGGTGCATCCACACAGAAGAATACTATGTAGTCACTGGGAAGAATGATTACATATGCAGACATGAAAAGACGTCAAGGCATTATTAAGTAGAATGTGTAAGCTATAGAACAGTACGTACGGTATCATCTCCTTTTATTTAAGATGATATAGACATATGAATGCTTATATGTACACAGGAAATTTCTAGGAGGTTACCCGTTACTGGAAACAGAGGTTACCTCTGAAGAGTGGAAATAAAGGGTTCATTAGGTTGGGAAGTTTTCATTTTCCTTGTTGTGCCATTTTGTAGTTTGGATTTTTTTTACACAAGCGAATATTACTTTTTAAAAATAAAAATTGTAAGATGTCAATCAAAGCAATTTAGGCACATGCTTAAAAAAAAATCAATGTACAAAATGGATAATCAACAAGGACCTACTGTATAGCACAGGGAACTCTACTCAGTATTCTGTAATAGGGACTTCCCTGGTGATCCAGCGGCTAGGGCTCCCCGCTCCCAACTCAGGGGGCCCCGGTTTAATCCCTGGTAAGGGAACTAGATCCCACATGCCGCAGCTAAGAAGTCCGCATGCCACAACTAAAGATCCTGCATGTGGCAACAAAGATCCCACATGCATCAACTGAGACCCGGCACAACCAAATAAATAAATAAATATTAAAAAAATATATTCTCTAATAACCTATATGAGAAAAGAATCTGAAAAAGAATGGATATATGTATATGTATAACTGAAGCACTTTGCTGTACACTTGAAATTAACACAACATTGTAAATCAACTATACTCCAATATAAAATAAAAATTAAACTAAAAAAAAGAACAAAAACATCAATGTACAAAAGGGTCCATAATAAGCAGCAATGGTCTCAGAGGGAACAACTTTTAATTCCTTAAACGTTTCTGTTTTTAGTTCTGGATACCTCCAAATATTAAGTAATGTTCCTGTTTCTCTCTCTCTCTCTTTCTCTCTCTCTCTCTTTTTATTCACCAATATTAAACAAAATTACTGACTTCATTAACCCGCCCCACTTACAGTCCCTCTCTCAAAATAGTTATGTAACTTCATATTTTTGGCTTCTCTGTTGGTCAGTCTATAATTTCAGATACTGTGTTCGCACATTTGTTTTTTGCCCCATCAACTATATATAGCTGGGGTCTCTCAATTTCTCTACTCACTGTGACCTAGCACCTCTCTGAGCCTAAGTTCCCTCACCTGAAAAAGAGCAGGTATGAAAGAGTCTGACGAGATAGCTAGTCACAAAACCATTTCTCTTTCTTCCTGGGCTCACAGCTGTTTCCCAGCCTCCCTTGCAGTTAGATGTGACCATGTAGCTGAGCTTTGGCAAGTGGAATGTGGGCAGAAGTGATTTGTGCCATGAGTGTAGCCCATAAACACCCCTATTTGAGTCTCATTCTCTCTCTCTCTCTCTCTCTCTCTCTTTCTCTCCCCTCCCCCATCCAGATTTGACACCCATGGTAACTTGAGATAAATGTACTGACGATGACAGAGCCTCGAGCAGCCTGGATTCCTGAATCATTCTGTATCATGGACTTCCAGTACTATGTTGAATAGAAGTGATAATAGTGGGCATCCTTGCCTTAGTCCTAATCTTAGAGGAATAGCTTTCAATGTTTCACTAATGAGTATGATGTTTGTGGTGGGCTTGTCATATATGGGCTTTTTTAGGTTGAGGTCATTTCCTTCTTCTCCTAGTTTGTTGAGTGTTTTTATCATGAAAGGGTGTTGAATTTTGTCAGATGCTTTTTCTGCATCTATTGAGATGATCATGTGATTTTTATCTTTCATTCTATTAATGTGGTGTGTAATTTGCATATGTTGAACCGTCCTTGCCCCACACAGGTAAATCCCACTTGGTCATGTTGTATGATAATTTTAATGTGCCATTGAATTTGATTTGCTAGTATTTTGTTGAGGATTTTTACATCTATAGTCATCAGAGATATTGGCCTGTAGTTTTCTTTTCTTGTACTGACTTTGGTCTTGACATCGGGGTAACACTGGCCTTATAAAAGGAGTTAGGAAGTATCCCCTCCTCTTTCGTATTTTGGAAGAGTTTGAGAGGTATTGGCATTAATTCTTCTTTAAATGTTTGGTAGGATTCTCAGTGAATCCATCTGGTCCTGGGCTTTTCTTTTGGGGGAGATTTTTGATTACTGATTCAATCTCTTACTAGTTACAGGTCTGCTCAGATTTTCTACTTCTTCATGATTCAGCCTTGCTTGGTTGTATGTTTCTAGGAATGTTTCCATTTCTTCTGGCTTACCCAATTTTTTATAGTAGTCTCTTATCATCCTTTTTATTTCTGTGTCATCAGTTGTAATGTCTCCTCTTTCATTTCTGATTTTATTTGGATCTTTTTTTTTAAGTCTAGCTAAAAGTTTATCAATTTCATTGATCTCTGTAAAAAAAGCAGCTCTTAGTTTCATTGATTTGCCCTGCTCAGTTAACCCTTCGTTTCCCCCCAGCAAGAAAATATGCAGCCTATCTAGACCATAAATAACCAGATAATCTCTCCTGGTTCAGAATTCTAAAAGCTTGTCATCAGCTCTACAGTTCACTTAGCAAATGATTGTGTGGCACTGTGAATTGCTATTTAAATATTTTGTTATCTTACGTCTCCTGAGTTTTATGTCTAACCTCTGTAAGTAGATTATACTTTCCTTGAGGGCAGGAAACAGATATTATATGTCTTTGTATCACCCATGCCTCATTGCAGTACTGAGTTGGGCACTTAATATGTATCTGGTGATTTGATTTGAAGTCTCTTGTCACTTAACCTAATTTTCCAATCTTTTCCCCAGCTATGGGCTGCCCCAGGCCCTTTTCACATAGCTCCTCCAATTTAGAGTCTGCTGTTAACTGTCTCCATATCTTTGTCTATGCTGTGCTGCATATGCCCAGTGCCCCTGCATTTGACTTTCATATCACTCCTGTTCAGATCACAGAGCTCCCCAAAGGATATCTCACCCGGTTCTCGTTCTTTCTGACAGGTCTAAGCCCTCTGTTGGGGCTCCAGAGGATATTCGGGAGGTAGATGAGCCATGAAATGTTAAGTCAGGAGGGTGGAAACCCAGGTCAGCAGGAAACAAGAGAGGATCTGAGAGGCCTACATTTTAAAGGGTCATCAAGGGTTGCAGGGATTAGCATAGTTAATATTTTGGTGAATTTCCTTGGTGACTTTCCATTTTAGGAGAGCCTGGGCATGGTTAAGGTCATGCAGAGAGGAACTATAGAGTGGGGTGGCTTCATAGAAAAAGTCCCTTTTAGATCTAATACTCCATGATTCAAAATTACTTACCGTTATGTGATGAATTGTGTCCTCCAAAACAGATACGATGAAGTCCTAACGTCCAGTACTTCAAAATGTGACTTTATTTGTAAATAGGATCCTGATAGAGATAATCAAGTTAAAATGAGGTCATTCAGGTGGTCCCTAATCCAATATGACTGGTGTCCTTATAAATTTGGACATAGAGACAGACACCCACAGAGAGACAAGATGATGACAGAGGCAGAGATCAGACATGCAGTTTTAAGTCAAAAAATACTTGAGGCTGCCAGAAGCTAAGAAGAGGTAAAGAAGGATTTTACCCAGAATCTCTGAGGAAGCATTGCCCCATGGATATCTTGATTTCAGAATTCTGGCCTCCAGAACTGTGAGACAATAAATTTCTGTTGTTTTAAGCCACCCAGTTTGTGCTACTTTTTTGCAGCAGCCCTAGGAAACGAACACACTTATCTTCTCCATGCTTCCTTCCCCCTATCCATAAAATGGGCACCTAATGTCAACTTCACAAGAGCGGGAGGCTTTTTACTGAGATAAAAGTATCAGTGGATTTTTATTTTGTAAACATTTATTTATTTATTGGACTGCGCCGGGTCTTAGTTGCGGCACACGGGATCTTCGATCTTCATTGTGGCATGCGGGATCTTTAGTTGCGGCATGCGAACTCTTATTCAAGGCATGTGGGATCTAGTTCCCTGACCAGGGATCGAACCCAGGCCCCCTGCATTGGGAGTGCAGAGTCTTAGCCACTGGACCACCAGGGAAGTCCCACCAATGGGTTTTTAATTAGTTATGCAAAAGTCAACTTCTCACTGAGTTTGCAAAATAAGCACAGCTGTTCCAAGTATGTTTTTTTTTTTGGCTGTGTTGGGTCTTCATTGCTGTGTGCGAGCTTTCTTTAGTTGTGGTGAGCAGGGACTACTCTCCCTTGCAGTGTGTGGGTTTCTCATTGCGGTTGCTTCTCTTGTTGCAGAGCGCGGGCTCTAGGTGCGTGGGCTTCAGTAGTTGCAGCATGCAGGCTCAGTAGTTGTGGCTCACGGGCTTAGTTGCTCCACGGCATGTGGGATCTTCCCGGACCAGGGCTCAAACCCATGTCCCCTGCATTGGCAGGAGGATTCTTAACCACTGTGCCACCAGGGAAGTCCCTTGACTATAGTTTTTTATTCTTTAACTATATTACTAGATTCTACCTCTTAATCTTTCATGAAGAAGTTCTGCTTCAATATTCGTAGATTAAATTAGTCTGTGAATTTCTTTTTGTTGCTTTGTCAGTTTTCGGTATTTATCTTAGTCAACTCAGGCTGCTATAACAAAACATTGGGGTGGCTTTAACAACAGAAACTTATGTCTCACAGTTCTGGAGGCTGAGAAGTCTAAGATCAAAGTCCCACCAATTTGCTTTCTGGTTAGGGTCTAATTCCTGGCTTACAGATGGTCAACCATGGGGTTGTCTTGGACAACTTCCTCAGCTACTTCCATAGTTATTAGTCTGTTCAGGTTTTCTATTTCTTCTTAAGCCAGTCTTGGGAATTTTTATTTTTTTAATTTATTTTGGTTTTAAATCATCCAAATTTTCAAGAGGATTAACATTGCATTGTGTTAAATGGGCCTTCATCATTTCCCCCTTACCTTTATACTGTATAATATCATGCAACAATTAAAGAGAATAAAGTAGATCTATATATGCTGACATGGAAAGATCTACAAGATAGAATGGGGAAAAAAAGCAAGTCTCAGAAAAAGAGAGTTTGCGGTACGCGGGCCTCTCACTGTTGTGGCCTCTCCCGTTGCAGAGCACAGGCTTCCGGACGCGCAGGCTCAGAGGCCATGGCTCACGGGCCCAGCCGCTCCGCGGCATGTGGGATCATCCCGGACCGGGGCACGAACCCGTGTCCCCTGCATCGGCAGGCGGACTCTCAACCACTGTGCCACCAGGGAAGCCCGAGAATCCATTTTTTAAAATAAGCTTTTATTTTGGAATTAGAATCTCCTTTTTATGTATTAAATGGATGTAAAATGGTCTAAAAAGATACCCACTAATATCTAGTTGTAGCAGTATTTCCCTTAGACCTGAGCAAGAGGGACCTCCCCCTCGGGCTTGCTCTTTAGAGGGGCTGCTCATCCTCCTTCCAGATGTACCACATCCACAGAGGACATGCCCATCTAGAGTCTGAACCTTCCTTCTAGACCAGCCTTCCTATTCCTGGGACCCCAGCATTCCTTCCAGAGTCTGTGGGGACCTTGCCTCAGGTATGTCTTCCTGAGGATGGAGTGTACCACTGCTGTGACCACTGCTAGGTCCTGTTTGAGGGGTGTGTGGAGAAACCTGGATGTGCAGGTTGGAGTCTCCATCTGTGTATGCATGAGGCCCTGGTGGTGTAGACGGAGCCAGGCAAGGGAAGAGAAGGGAGGCCCCACACCACATTCTAGGAAGAAATGCTGGAGAGTCCAGGAATTCTAAATCCAAACGTGGTTTCTCAGGTCAATATGAAGGTATATTTGTCCAGGTAGGAGGATAGAACGTTTCTATTTAATAGTTTGTTAGCTGGATTTACAAAAAGTATGTAGATATATGGTATGTGGGCCTTGGTTTGACTCTTGTCCTGGGCCCTGCAAATGTCATGGGGTTAATCATATTATTTCTGGGAGAGGCATGGAACTTGAGGGGGGAAAAGGGAGAGAGTGTGTCATGGGCTGAACTGTGTCCCGCAAAATTCATATAATAAAGCCCAAAACCCCACCCCACCCCCTGTACCTAAGAATGTGACTCTATTTGGAGATGGGGCCTTTTAATGTGTCGATGAACTTAAAATTAGGCTGGGCCCTAATCAAACTGACTGGTATCCTTATAAGAAGAGGAAACTTGGACACACAAAGAGACACCAGAGGCTCATGTACAGAGGGGCAAACGTGTAAAGAGGGGAACTGTCTGCACCCCAAGGAGAGAGGCCTCAGAGGAAACCAAATGTGTGGGCACCTTGATTTTGGACTTCCAGCCTCCAGAACTATAAGAAAATAAATTTCCGTTGTTTAAGCCACACCCAGTCTGTGGTATTCTGTTCTGGCAGCCTGAGCTGACTTTAACTTTTTACTCATTTTTTTCTTCTTCTTTGACGTTTTATTTCTGGTGCCTATGTATCCGTGCATTATTTATGTAATTTAAAAATACATATTAAAATGTTCTCTTATCGTGCTTGTCTTTCATTTCTCATCCTAATTATGTGTTCTCTGTATGTGGTCTTTTTCCTCTTGATTAGGCTGGCTAGTGGCTTCTCTATTTTACTGTGTAGGGTTTTTTTCCACAATGAATCAACTCTTCCATTTACCAATTCTACCTTTGTTTCGTACTTTAATTCATTAATTTCTGCTTGTCTTCATTCTGCCCTTCTTTCCTTAGATGTATTTTTTTTTTTTTTTCTGGTACGCGGGCCTCTCACTGTTGTGGCCTCTCCCACTGCGGAGCACAGGCTCCGGACGCGCAGGCTCAGCGGCCATGGCTCACGGGCCCAGCCGCTCCGCAGCATGTGGGATCTTCCTGGACCAGGGCACGAACCCATGTCCCCTGCATCAGCAGGCGGACTCTCAACCACTGCGCCACCAGGGAAGCCCTTTCCTTAGATGTATTTTGTTGCTCATTTTGTATCTTCCAGCTTTGAATGCTTGATTCATTTATATTTGTCTTTCTTTTTTCTTTTTCAGAAATATAAGTGTTTAAGAAGAAATTTCCCTCTCATAATGTTTTTTTTATTTTATTTTATTTATTTTTGTCTGCGTTGGGTCTCCATTGCTGTGCGTGGGCTTTCTCTAGTTGCAGTGAGCAGGGGCTACTCTTTGTTCCAGTGCATGGGCTTCTCATTGCAGTGGCTTCTCTTGTTGCAGAGAACCGGCTCTAGGCACACGGGCCTCAGTAGCTGTGGCTCGAGGTCTCTAGAGCGCAGGCTCAGTAGTTGTGGCACATGGGCTTAGTTGCTCCGTGGCATATGGGATCTTCCAGACCGGGGATCGAACCCATGTCCCCTGCATTGGCAAGCGGATTCTTATGCACTGGGCCACCAAGGAAGTCCCTCCCATAATGGTTTTAGCTGTATTTCCTTGTTTTAGACACATAGTGTTTTCATCTTTGTTTTCCAATCTTGTTTGAACTTACAATTTTGACTTTCTTTTGTTCTCAAATGGAGTTTTAAATTTTGAGGAGGGGATGCAACTAGAGATTATCATACTAAGTGAAGTAAGTCAGAAAGAGAAAGACAAAAACTATATGATATCATCTATATGTGGAATCTAAAGTATGACACAAATGAACTTATCTATGAAACTGAAACAGAATCATGGACATAGAGAACAGACTGGTGGTTGCCAAGGGGAGGGGGTTGGGGGAGGGATGGAGTGGGAGGTTAGGGTTAGCAGATAAGCTTTTATAGAGAGAATGGATAAACAACAAGGTCCTACTGTAGAGCACAGAGAACTATAGTCAATATCCTATGATAAACCATAATGGAAAAGAATATTTTTAAAAAGAATGTATACATGTGTATAACTGAATCATTTTGTTGTATAGCAGTAATTAACACAACACTGTAAATCAACTATACTTTGATTTTAAAATGAGTAAATAAATTTTGAGGAGGGTTTTAAAAAATATTTTATTTATTTATTTATTTTGTTGCACTGGGTCTTAGTTGAGGCATGCAGGCCCCTTAGTTGCAGCTCCCTGGCTCCTTCGTTGTGGCATGCAAACCCTTAGCTGCCGCATGCATGTGGGATCTACTTCCCTGACCAGGGATCGAACCCAGACCCCCTGCATTGGGAGTGCAGAGTCTTAACCACTGCACCACCAGGGAAGTCCTAAGGAGGGGGTTTAATTTTTCCATATGGATGGGCTTTTGTCTCATTTCTACTTTTTAATTTCTGGTTTTATTACTTGGTGGTCAAAGAAGTCTCTACTATTTCTATTTGGGGGAAAATTACTGATATTTTCTTTATAGCCATGGTCAAGTTTTGTAACTATTCTCATGGGTGTTTCAATGGGAGACATATTCGCTGTTTACATATCCATTTGTTTGCATGATGCCATATTATCACTAATATCAACCTGATTCATTATTTGATTCGGATCCTCTGTATCCCTTTGTGACCTGTGGCTCTTGGTAAAGCCCTTTAGCCAGTGTTGTTGAGCTGATTCATCTCTGTTCAGCTGGCATTGTACAAGGGTGATATCAGAGTGTGATTCTCACCTCTCTCTCCTCACCTTGCCCTTAGCTTGTTGGCTTGATATAGGAGCCCAGCTCAGAGAATTACAAGGGTGGTAAAGTTACAGGGTCATCCTTACAGCCCTGGTTCCCATCAACCCGGGGCTTGAAGACAGTCGCAAGGTGTGACCTTCCCTAACACTCTTGAGTCCTCTTTTGCCCTGAGTTCTCATTTTTCCAAGTAAAGATGTTGGCCAGACCCTTCAAGACCCTCTTACTTGCTTTTAGGAAACCTGTACCTATTTAATATCCGGGAGATAGGCAGGGACTCTCCATGTCTTCCTTAAATGTGTTACAGGTATCTCTGTGTGTCTGGAAGGTACTCTTGCCAATTTGCTCAACTCTGCCGCATTCATTTCAGATGACACGTGCTTCTGTTACTTGCTCCGTCAATTTGTCTCTGCTGCTGCTGTTGTTCACCTGAAAGGTGCTGGAGAGGGTCAGCGGGGCTTTCACTCTGCCACCTTTTCCTCCTCATACCCATTAAAGCCAATTGCTTCTGTCTCTTGCCACGTTCTATGAAAGCCAATAGCTGGATCCTCACTAAATTGAGAGACTGTGTGCTGAAGTGTCTGACTCAGAATAAAAGCTATTCACTTTATGGATCCTTGGGGACACCTCAAAGGTCATTCTGAAACTAGAGTTCAGCGGGAAGCCCGTGTGCTTGCTGATGAGGACAGACAAGGCGTGTTAAGATGCCTTTGAGAGAGAGCACAATGGCTTCAATCATATGTCTTGAGGACAGAGAGATTCTCCCTATTGTGTCTCCCACAGGCAATTCGAAGTGGCTTCTAGATAAGCAGCAACCGGGCTGCTCTGGTTTAATAATATTCCTCTTATTTTCCTGAGCAATACCAAGGAGTCAGTTGAGCTGTCTATAAACACAGTATTCTCAAATTTTCTTTGCTTTTTCTTTACTGTTTTACCTTTCTCTTTCTCCTTCCCATTTTGTTTTTTTCTTTCTTCTCCTGTTCCTGTAATAAATTTGAAAGCATCAGTGTTTCTAATGTCCAGGAAGTATTTTTATGACTCTTTTTCTTTGCTTTAGATCTTATTGGCTCCTTCTTTAACCATAATTCTCACCTCCTCATAGTATTTTACAAAACAGGAAATTTCTATTTACTGTAACTGGCAATTATTATATAAACATTCTTCATGTGTATTGGTCAGGTTTCAGCATGTTGTGCTGCAGAACAAACAACCCCAAGATCTTAGTGTCTGACCACCACAGTGGTTTATTTCTCACTCACGTGACATGTCAGTTGCAGCTCTGTGCCAAGTCCTCTTCATTCTGGATCCAGGATGCAGGAAGAAAGGGAAGATCCAAGTGCAAAAGGGACAAACTAGCCAAATCTAATCCCTTTTAGAGGGCTTTTCCAGGAGCCCACCCTTTCCTGGTTCAGGTGGGTCACTCAGCAGCCTCCTACAGCACAGGCAGCTGCTCCAGCACCTGTTCCTAGTCTACAGCAGCCAGAAGCACTGAAAGGCCAGTAGCTTCCTCCAGCACCCCCACCTTTGGCAATTTTGTATTCAAGTGCTTCCATTGAGATACCTCAGTGGTATCAGGATAGCTTTCCCTTGTATGATAGAGGGCAGTTTTCTGGCAAGTTCCACTAGGGCAGACCTCAGTAACTTCTCTGCTGTTCAGTGAACCATAGCTGTGCCCAATCCAACAAAGTCTGGACCCCAGCACTGGGGGGAGGGCATAGGGGAGGGAAAGCTCTTTCTCAGCCCTGAGAGTCATGACTGCTCCTTATATCTGCTACTTCACCTGTATTCTTCAGAGTTCTCCTTACCTCTTACTAGGCAACCCCTCATTATTTCAATCCTCTGTTATAGTCAATAATTCTTTATATTACACTTTCCCTATTCAAATTACCATGTGGTTTTTCTCTCCTGATTGAATCCAGACTAATACACCAGCCCAGTTTTGTTGGCTCACATCTCATTAGCCAGGACTAGCTGTCAGTGCTGGGAAATGTAGCTCTTTAGCTGGACAGGTGGCCACTTCAACTAATCCAGGGTTCTGCTAACAACAAAGAAGGGGAGTTGAGGTCTTGCATAAACAATGTGCAGCTTTGACCTCAACAGAAGTACATATTGATAAGGATGCCTTCCAGATCTCCAGTCAAACTTCTCTGCTTTCTAGGACATTTCCCTTGACCACACCCATTGGTGAAAATCCCCACCTTCCCACATCTCCAAGTAAACATTCTTACCTGTCCACGTCTCCAGGCTCATTTCACACCATCCTCCCCGATATCATGGATCCCTTCCCTTGAAAATCCCCTCAGTCCTCTTAGAAAAGGATTAAATAAGCAGAAACAAATTCAACAAGTATGATTTGCTCTATCATGAGCATTACACAGACTGAATGTCCCACAGTGTCCTCCTGAAACAGGTGGGAAGGGGGCAAGGCACAACCTTTAAAAGAATGACATAGCCTTTGGATGTGACATAAACTGGTTAGAACCAACTAGGTCCAAGATGGCAGAAGATTCGACTTCCAGTATACCTTGAGCTTCATTTTATGCTCATTGTAATACATTAGCATATGCTAAATGGCACCAGGGCCATGACAGTTCTGAGACTAACCATAGAAGGCCAAAAAGTGGGCGGTGGCCCAATTCCTGGAAATCTCCACCCCTTCTCCAAAATAGTTGGAATAATCCTCCCACTCATTAGCCTATGAAATTACCCAGCCCATAAAAACTAACCACCCCATATTTCAGGGCCTCTCGCCTTCTGAGATGGCCCACACTCTGTCTGTGGAGGGTGTTTCTCCCAGGGCCACTCTCACCTTTTGAGACACACCATACTCCGTCTATGGAATGTGTATCCCTCTAAGTAAATCCAGTTTTTACCTATTGCTTTGTCTCTCACTGAATTGCTGAGACATAAAGACCCTGAACTTCAGTAGGTCCTGAGACCAGATATGTGATTTTAATTAAAAGACAGTGGATTCAAGTCCCCATCTGGGTTTTGGCCAGGTTCGAGTCCCGGCCCATGGGTTCAAATCCCAACCTGAGTTGTGCGGTTTCACCCCCAGTCTTTGAAAGCCCCCCAGTCCCTCCAGCCTCTCAGAGTCTCTAGACAGCCTGCCCACTGGCCCTCCATGTGTTGTGACCCATGTCGTGTCTGCCTCCCTAAACAGTTGAAGCCCCCTTAACAGGGGGACTGACCCAGTGTCTGTCCCTTGCAGCTCCCTGCCCAGTCACCCTGGCCCCCAAGGCAGGGAAGGGCATCCCCTCCTTTCTCAGGACGCTCCCCAAGCTCTCAGAGCCTGGGCCTGAGACACAGACATTATTGCTCCCAGTCTGCAACTCTGACTCAAGCACAAGTTCCAGCCAAGACGGAAACAGGAGGTAGTGATGGGAACTTGCTGTGTGACTGTGGGAAGGTTAACAATCTCCTTCTCAGGGGTAGCTGTGAGAGTTAAATGAGAAGGTGAGAGTCTTGCTAGTCACACAGTAAGTTCTCAGTAAATGCTAGTTGGGGTATTATGATTTTACAGTTGCTTGGCTAGCTCTTCAGAAAGAGGGGTCTCTCACCTCGAGGAGTTTAGGAACCTCCAAGTGAGTTCTGACCACTTTGAGGTCCTGGGGCATCAAGAGAAGTCACTCTGGGGCTTCCCTGGTGGCGCAGTGGTTGAGAGTCCGCCTGCCGATGCAGGGGATCCGGGTTCGTGCCCTGGTCCAGGAAGATCCCACGTGCCGCGGAGTGGCTGGGCCTGTGAGCCATGGCCGCTGAGCCTGCGCGTCCGGAGCCTGTGCTCCGCAACGGGAGAGGCCACAGCAGTGAGAGGCCCGCGTACCGCAAAAAAAAAAAAAAAAAAAAGAGAAGTCACTCCAAAGGGACAGGAGGGGAGAGCAGCTTAAGCAGCCAAGCTCTCCTGGTGGATGTTAACTTGAATTCACAGGAAGTTTCACAAGATCTTTCCAGAAATGCAGAAGCTGCATTGAAAGTGCACACTGCACCGCCATCTCCTGGCCATGTCTTGGAAGGAACGTAGACAAGTAGACAACTGGTCACACTGCTGCTGGTTCATCAAGTAGATTCCTGGCCCACACTCTCAGGGGTACTGGGGTGTCTGCATGTTTATCGAGTCTTTCAGTGGATTCTTGTGCTGGTGGTCCAGTGCCCCCCACCTCTTCCCATGAGGGGACCCTATTTCAAGGCATGAACAAAAATATTCACAATGATGTGATGCACTGAAATGCACTCTGGCCCAAAACACAATCTGAATCTAATTATGAGGAAACATCAGACAAACCTAAAGAGAGTGACTGGCCTATATATACTCTTCAAAAATGTCAAGGTCATGGGAGACAAGAAGACTGGGAAACTGTTACCAGGAGACTGTTACAAGGAGACTAAAGAGAAAGGAAAACTGAATGTAATATATGATCCAAGATTTTCATTCGTTATGTAGGATGTTATGGGACAGTTGACAAAATCTGAATATAGTCTGCTGAAAATAGTATTGTATAAGTGTCAGTTTCATGATTTTAATCATTGTACTATGACTATATAAGAGAATGTCCTTGCTTTTAGGGAATACACACTTAAGTGTTTAGGGGTAAAAGGCCAACAGGTTTGCATCTGACTTGCAAACAGTTCAGGAGGGAAATTTATGTATATATATGTATAATATTGATGAAGGGTGTTCAGGAATTCTTTGTACTCTTTTTGCAACTTTTTTAGCAGTCTGAAATTACACTAAAATAAGAAAAAAAATTTTCACAGCCCTACTGAGAAAATAGTGACATAATGCCACCATAAATCAGTTACACATTAAAACCTCACCTTTTTACAGAGCACTTAGTAGGTGCTGGACATGTGCTTTTCATGGTTTATCTCATTAAATGCTCACAGCAATCCTATAAGAGAAATGCTACTATTACCTTCCAATTTTCACATGAAGAAAGCTTCACCTCAGAGAGGTGAAGTAATCTGCCCAAGATCACACAGCCAGTAGGTGACAGAACTGGGATGGGCTCTGTCAATCCAGAGTCATAAGAATCCAACTAGCAGCACGTAGGGTCCACAACACTAGAAGACACGGTTCTCATTATTGAAAGGACTGGGGACCACTCCTGCAGTTGCCAGATTGAACTCTACCATATCCTCCAAACATACCTGGGCCTTGACTCTGCCTCTGTGCAGACCATTGCTCCTGACTGCCTTTTTTGCTGTCTTTAGTGTCCCTCCCCTACATCCTCTTCTGGGCTGAGAAACCTCTTCCCCCATAGCTCCTTCCCAAGCCCTGTACCTAGGAGGGACCTGTCCCTGCTGTGCAGTCCCACAGCCCTATACTTGTCCTTCTCTCAGAGAATATCCTATTCTCCATCTCCCGCTATAATCCTTTGGCAGAGGCAGAAGAGGGAAGCTATTGCTGGCTCCAGCTCTGCACTCAGACAGACCTGGATTTGAAACTTGGCTCTGCCGTTTACTGGCTGTGTGATCTTGGGCAAGTCACTTCACCTCTCTGAGCATCTTATAAGTAAAACAGAGCTACGATAACCCAACTCATTATAAAGAGAAAGAAAGATGAGCTATATAAGACATTTCCTATAATATGTGGCAAGCAGCAAGTACTTAAAAATGTTAATTACTATTCCTGTGTCCTACCTCCATAATGACTGTTTTAAATTTTTTCAGATAAATTAGTTATAAGCTTGTGACAAAGTTTTACTTTGATCATGCCACAAAGCCAAGTCAGAGTTCCCTTTTGTTAAGGACATTCCCCAGGAAAACAGAATGGCTGGAGAAGCATTATTAAACTTGTATCTTGAATACAAGATAAAGAATGTCTGATAATCAGCTGAGTGTTTGGGTAGCTGATTTCTCCAAGGAGGTTTTAATCTTGTTAGAGTTTATCAGAAAATTGCTTAAACATTTATCAAGAATGCTAATTTCCTCCCAGAAGGAGATTGTGAATTGCATCAAGCAAGAGAGTTCTATACCAGATCGTGATGGGAACACTCTGCTCTTAATCAAACTCATAATAATCAAGGCTGACATTTCGTGGGGGTTCACTATACACCCAGCATGGAGCTGTGTCACAGGCCTAGCCTTGAAGCAGATCCTGGATGTATTTTGTCACTGTGCCCTGTTCTGACTTAGTTCAGAGTCAGACTATGCAGGAGGCTACAAAATGCTGGTGGAATGTGTGAACAGGAGCAGCGGCCATCACGTCCCAGGACTTTGCATGATGTGGGACACACACCCTCTCCTGTCCTACACACCACCAAGATGGAAACTAACAGGTTTCTGAGAGTAGAGACCATCCACTGTTCCCCCAATATAATGGGATGTAAGTACATGACTTGGCTAGGCTTTCTGGTTCAATACGGTCAAGAAAGTCCTTTACCAGCTAGATGACAAAGTGCTTAATTCTGGCCACAGAGCCTGGCAGAGAGACCAAAGGCTCATTACCAAGCATGGATGCCTTTCCTCTGGCAGACAATAAAGAGTTGGATCCAAGCTGCTCATTAGTTTCTTTAGGGATTTGTTGGACATCTTGCTACTATGTGAACAAACAGATGGACTTGGCTGTTGGCCACAAGGATATTTAAGAAGGAACGGATCTGTCTACCCATTGTGAGAAGCAAAACACTGTGTCTGAAGGGGGTGCACTGCCTCCCATACGGTTTGGGGATGAAGCCAGTGGTCTTCAAAGTGGGGTCCCCTGACCGGCAGCATCAGTATCACCTGGAAATTTGTTAGAAATGCGAAGTCTTGGCCCCCACCCCAAACTTGCTGAATCAGAAACTCTGAGGTGGGATCCAGCACGCCGTGCTTTAACAAGCCTTCTAGGTGATTTGGATGCACATTCAAGTTTGAGTTAAATTGGGTTAAGTTGTAATACGTTTTCCTCTTTCTGTCTTCTCTGGCTTCCCCAAACCTTCTCTTCCTCCCCATCATCTCCCATCCTTTCTCCTCTACAAACCAACACCTTCTCAGAATCTCCTGGGATTGAATATAAGTACTCAGCTGGGTTGTGAGACCATCCGTGGATCACCAAGAAAGATGGAAGATTATCAAACTCCAGAAAATTGTCACATTCTCCCAGCTGAACGTTTGAGAACAGGCCTGCCTGGATGAGCTAGAAGACACCTTGATGGCATCTGAGGCCACAGCACCACATGCTTCTGAGGCAGAAACAAGATCAGGCCAGAGTTTGGGGTCTGTGCTGTCCTGGAGCCAGCCATGGCTGCTCAGAGGATGTTCAGAGCAAAATAGCTTAGGGAAAGAACAGCAACTGAGAGAAGAGGTGAAGAAATGGCTGTAGGTGACCACAAAGAGGCCTGGCACAATGGAGCCATGCAGAGAAAAATGCAGCAGCGACAGGATGGATCTATGGAAACACACCAGCACGTACTGGGCTCTTGAATGGATTTCCTGCAGGTCTGGGAGCTGATATTCAGTGGATGTTCAAGGAAAGGGTGACTCCTGAAGACTGGAGAACTTGGGACACTCATGTGACACCTACAAAAAGAAGGCACAGTCAACTGATTCTTTTAATAAACATTTGCAATTCACCATGGCACATGCTGAATTTTAGGCAGAGGGCAGATCTGGTACCTCACTCTGGTACTGTGGTCCCTTCTAGCAAGCTCTCCATCCAGCTCCACAGCCATCTCTAGGTCTACTTAGACCACTCAGGATCCCAGGCAGCTCAGGGAAACTAAATTTCAAAGCCTCCTGCTATGGACAGAGTTATGTAACCCCAAAATTCATATGTTGAAGCCTAACCCCCAGTGCGCTGGTATTTGGAGTAAGGAACTAATTAAGGTTAAATGAAGTCATAAGAGGGAAGCCCTAATCTGGTAAAATGAGTGTGCTTATAAGAGATACCAGGCATATATACAATGGAATATTACTAAACCATAAAAAAGAATGAACTTTTGCCATTTGCAACATCATGGATGGACCTGGAGGGTATTATGCTAAGTGAAATAAGTTAGACAGAGAAAGTCAAATACTGTATGTTATCACTTATACGTGAAACCTAAAATATGGTGAATGAATACAATAACAACAACAAAAAGAGACACCAGGGAGGCCACTCTCTGTCTCCCTCTGTCTCTGCTATGTGAGGACATGGTGAGAAGGCGGCCATCTGCAAGTCAGGAAGAGAGACCCCATGGGAAACCAAACTGACTGGCACAATAATCTTAGACTTCCTGGCCTCCAGAACTGTGAGAAAGTAAATTATTTTATTTAAGCCACCCAGTCTATGGTATTTTGTTTTGACAGCCCAAGATAATGAAGATAGCTCCCTCTGCCAGACCCCACAAGGCTGTCCAGTTGTCCTGGATATACTACAGGGTAGGACAGGGGATAGTTCAAGAAGTGGCTTCTTTCAGATTGCTAAATGGGAAGCAGAGTAAATGATTTCCCTCCTGTCCTCAGTGTTCCCTCTAATGCACCTTTCCCCCTGCAAGCCAAAGTCCACAGAAGAGACACCTTGGACCCCTCAGCCATCTGTCCAGGATCCAGTCTCCCTCACCAGTGGGCCAACACTAGCCTTGGGACATCCCAGATACTGCAGCCAGTTGTATCAGGAACTGGCCCCACCACCAACAGGCTGACACTAAATCTGAGACCCCCAGCCCCATAATCACCCACTCCAGAACCCAGCCCTGCCCACCAGTGAGCCAGCACTAGCTCCAGAACCCCCCAGGATCACATAGCCAGCAGCCCCACGACCCAGCCCTGCCAGCCAACCAGTGGCTGGCAGCCTCTACACAAGGTAGGGCCTGACAACAAACCAGACCAAGTGCCGGCCACACCTACCAGATGGCCCACAGCAGTCAGTCTGCCACAACATTCAGCCCAAATAGTGGGCACCCCTGGAGCATATAGGGCTCTGGTGACCAGAGAGGCGTGTGCTGCTGAGATACATAGGACATCTCCTACAAAAGGCCACTTCTCCAAGAATGGGAAATGTAAACAACCTACCAAATACACAGAAATAAAAAGAGCAAATTAGGCAAAATGAGGTGACAGAGGAATATCTTCCAAATGAAAGATCAAGATAAAACCCCAGCAGAAGAACTAAGTGAAGCTGAGATAGGCAATCTACCCCACAGAGAGTTCAAGGTAATGATCATAAAAATGTTCAGAGAATTTGGGAGAATATTGGATGAACAGAGTGAGAAGTTAGAATTTTTTAACAAGGTTAGAAAATATAAAGAAGAACCAGAGATGAAGAATACAATAATTGAAATGAAAAATACCTAGAAGGAATTTCTAGAAAATTTCCTAAGAGGAGTCAACAGTAGACTAAATAATACAGAGGAACTGATCAGCAAGCTGGAAGACAGATTAGTGGAAACCAATGAAGCTGAAAGAAAAAAGAATAGAGATTAAAAAGAAATAAGGACAGTTTAAGAGATCTCTGAGACATCAAGCATATTAATATTCACATTATAGGGGTCCCAGAAGAAGAGAGAGAGAAAGGGGCAGAGAACATATTTGAAGATATAATAGCTGAAAATTTCCCTAACCTGGGAAAGGCAACTGACATCCAGGTCCAGGAAGCACAGAGAGTCCCAGACAGGATCAACACTAAGAGGACCACACCAAGACACATTATAATTAAAATGGAAAAAATTAAAGGGAGGATATTTAAAGCAGCAAGAGAAAAACAACTAGTTACATACAGGGGAACGCTAATAAGAATACCAGCTGACTTTTCAGCAGAAACTCTGCAGGCCAGAAGGGAATGGCATGACATATTCAAAGTGATGAAAGGGGAAAGGCTACAACCAAAAACACTGTACCCAGCAAGGCTCTTTTCATTCAGACTTGATGGAGAGATCAAAAGTTTTACAGGCAGGCTGGGCTTCCCTGGTGACGCAGTGGTTACGAATCCGCCTGCCAATGCAGGGGACATGGGTTTGAGCCCTGGTCCGGGAAGATCCCACATGCCACGGAACAACTAGGCCCGTGAGCCACAACTACTGAGCCTGCGCGTCTGGAGCCTGTGCTCCACAACAAGGAGGCCGCGATAGTGAGAGGCCCGCACACCGCGATGAAGAGTGGCCCCCACTTGCCGCAACTAGAGAAAGCCCTCACACAGAAACGAAGACCCAACACAGCCAAAAATAAATATAAAAATAAATTAATTAATTTTTTAAAGAAGACCTAAAGAAGAAATACATGGCGAATATCTTAAAAAAAAAATAGTTTTACAGGCAGGCAAAAGCTAAAAGAGTTCAGCACCACCAAACCAACCTTATGAGAAATGTTAAAGGGACTGCTCTAAGTGAAAAAGGAAGGGCCACAAGTAGAAACAAGAAAATTACAATGGGAAAAAATCTCATTGATAAAGGCAAATACACAATAAAGGTAAATTAGCAGTGTGTAAAGCTACTGTGAAGGTTGAAAGACGAAAGCAGTAAAATCATCTATGACTGCAATAAGTAGTTAAGCGATACACACAAAAAAAGATGTAAAATATGATGTTGAAAACAGTAAACGTGGGGGTGGGGAAAGTAAAAATGCAGGGTTGTAAAAATGTATTTGAACTTAAGAGATCAGGAACTCAAAATAATCACATATAGATTGCTATATACAGTGGGGGGAATACAGTAAATAACTATTCAGTATCTTTGTATGGTGACATATTGTAACTAGACTTATGGTGATGATCATTTTGAAATGAATAGAAATACCAAATCACCATGTTGTGTAACAGGAGCTAACATAGTGTTGTAGGTCAGTTATACTTCAAAAACAAACAAATAAACAAACTCATAGAAAAAGAGATCAGATTTGTGGTTACCAGAGGCAGAGGGTGAGGAAAGGGGGAACTGAATGAAGGCAGTCAAAAGGTACAAATTCTCCATTATAAGATGAATAAGTACTAGGGATATCATGTACAACATGATAAATATAATGAACACTGCTGTACGGTATATATGAAAGTTGTTAAGAGAGCAAATTTTAAGAGTTCACATCACAAGAAAAACGTTTTTTCTATTTTTTTTTTTTTTTTTTGGCTGCATTGGGTCTTTGTTGCCACACACGGCTTTCTCTAGTTGCGGCAAGCGTTGACTACTCTTCATTGCAGTGTGCGGGCTTCTCATTGTGATGGCTTCTCTTGTTGCAGAGCACAGGCTCTAGGTGCGTGGGCTTCAGTAGTTGTGGCACACGGGCTCAGTAGTTGTGGCTCACGGGCTCTAGAGCACAGGCTCAGTGGTTGTGGTGCATGGGCTTAGTTGCTCCATGGCGTGCGGGATCTTCCCAAACCAGAGCTTGAACCTGTGTCCCCTGTGTTGGCAGGCGGATTCTTAACCACTGTGCCACCAGGGAAGTTCCTCTATTTCTTTAATTTTGCATCTATATGAGATAATGAATGTTCACTAAACTTATTGTGATAATCATTTCATGACGTATGTAAGTCAAATCATTAGGCTGTACACTTTAAACTCATATAGTGCTGTATGTCAATTATATCTCAATAAAACTGGAAGGAAATTAATAATAAAACATACATACTACACAAAGCAATCTACAGACTCAATGCAATTCCTATCAAAATTCCAATGGCATAATTCACAGAAATAGAACAAACAAGTCTAAAATTTATATGGAACCATAAAAAACCCCAAATAGCCAAAGCAATCTTGAGAAATAAGACCACAGCCAGAGGCATCACACATCCTGATTTCAAACTATATTACAAAGCTGTAGTTATCAAAACAGTGTGGTATTGGTATAAAATCAGAAACATAAATGAATGTAACAGAATAGAGAGCCCAGAAGTAAACCCACGTGTATAAGGTCAATTACTTTATAACATAGAAGCCAAGAATACACAATGAGTAAAGAACAGTCTCTTTAATAAATGGTGTTGGGAAAACTGGAAATATATATGCAAAAGAATCAAACTGGACCCCACTCTTACTCCATACACAAAAATTAACTCAAAATGGATTAAAAACTTGAATGTAAAACCTGAAACCAGAAAACTTCTAGAAGAAAACATAGATGGTAACCTTGACATCGGTCTTGGCACTGATTTTTTGGATTTGACATGAAAAGCAGAGGTAACAAAAGCGAAAATAAGCAAGTGGGACTACATCAAACTAAAAAGCTTCTGCACAGTGAAGGAAACTGTCAACTAAATGAAAACGCAACCTACTGAATGGGAGAAAATATTTGCAAATCATGTATCTGATAAGAGGTTAATAATCAAAATAGATAAAGAACTCATAAATTCAATGGAAAAAAAAATCTGATTTTTAAATAGGCAAAGGATCTAAATTGATGTTTTCCAAAAGAAGACATACAGATGGCCAACAGGCACAGGAAAAGATACTCAACATCACTAATCATCAGGGAAATGCAAATGAAAACCACAATGAGATATCACCTCACACCTGTTGGAATTGTTATCAAATAATATTTAATAATAGCTATTATCAAAAAGACAAGAAATAACAAGTTTCGGCTCGACATGGAGAAAAGGAAACCTTTGTGCATGCCCTGTTGGTGGGAATATAAATTGGTAGCAGCCACTATGGAAAACAGCATGGAGTTTCCTCAAAAATTTAAAAATAGAACTACCATATGATTCAGCAATTTCACTTTTGGGTATTTATCCAAAGAAAACAAAACTACTAAATTGAAAAGATATATGCACCATGTTCACTGCAATATTATTTATAAGATAGAAACAACCTAAGTGTCCACCAAAGGGCGAATGGATAAAGGAAATGTGGTATATATATTCAGCTATAAAAAAGAAGGACATCTTGCCAGTTGTGACAACATGGATGGACCTTGAGGGCATTATGATAAGTGAAATAAGTCAGACAGAGAAAGACAAATACTGTATGATCTCACTTATCTGTGGAATCTAAAGAAAGAAAGAACAAGCTCATAGATACAGAGAACAGATCGGTGATTGCCAGAAGTGGCGGGCAGGGAGTGGGCAAAATGGGTGAAGAGAGTCGAAAGGTACAAACTTCTAGTTATAAAATAGATAAGTCATGGGGATATAATGTACAGCATGGTAACTCTAGTTAATAATACTGCATTGCATTTTTAAAAAGCAATTATTGTGCTGGTCAAAAAGTTCGTTCGGGTTTTTGTATCCTCTTACAAAAAAACCCAAACGAACTTTTTGGTCAACCCAATATCTCATACCATTTTCAGGAAGATGACTTAAGTTTCTTTTATGATGTTGTCAGAGGCATTTTTAAGAAATAACCTAACTTAACTTTCACTTGTGTTCGTGAAATAAGCTGGATTTCGTTTTGCTTGTGTGCTTAAATGGTTTTGTCTGCTCAGGGAATTCTCAAGTCCAGTCTCCATTTTGTATTTAACACTTCTTTGAACCATTGTTTGTAATATGCAGTCCAATTTAAATTTAAATAATACAATGGCAATGAGACACATGGGGAAGTCTGCAGCGTCTGCAGCGGGGCTTCTGGGGAAGTTTTTCATTTCTAAGAAAGAGACACAAGGAAGAAACAGTGTTTCTGTTTTTCCTGTGGGTGCTGTCATGTCAGGATACACCAAAGCAAACTTGATACCCACCAGAGGATGGTAACACATGGCGATGAGCAGGTTCAAGAGAATCACGGGGAAGGAGAGCAAAACCAAAAGCACGCTGTGCCTGCAGCCCAACTTAACACTGCACCTCTTGTCATGACAGATGATAAATTTTCTTATTGCCCAAGCCAGAGGGCATCATGGATTTTGCTTCCTTGCCCACCCTACTAAAATTTAAGGTCCATAGGGTAGCAGCTCTGCCTGTTCTGTTCATGGCTTTATCCCCAGCATCTAAAATACCACCCAGCACATGATAGATGCTCAATAAATCCTTGGTAAGGAATTAATGGATGAATTTGGTAAGTGGAAATAATGATATCCATTTGAGATAATAGACGTGAAAGTCCTTTGAGAAATGGAAAGCACCAGGCATAACAGTCCATTATTTACTATCACTGTTAACTGAAAAGAGCAGCAGCCACCATTCCCGACAGAGGGGTTGGCCTGAAGCTCTCCGGTCATGCTCAGCATCTACCGCTATCGCCCAGCACCTGCACGGTCCAGTGGGCCTCAAGTATCAGGCCCTCCCTCCCCACCTTCACAATTTTGCCTAAGCCAAAGACCATCTGTACCACTATGTACTATTTCATTAAGCCCGCTTTACATTAGCACGCTCTTTAAACTCAGTTTCCTCCCAAACAATAACATTCATGAAACCACAGTTTTGACATCCTGGTTATATTTTTTCCTCAAATAGACTAAAATAATTCTCTATCAAAACTTAAAATATGCATTCAGGAATCATCTAAAGTGCATGTTGGCAAACATTTTCTATAAAGGACAGATAATATTTTCAGCATCATGGACCATATCTTCACAACTATTCGATTCTGCTGTTGTAGTGTGAAAGCAGCCATAGGCAATGGGTAAATTCATTAGTGTGACTGTGTCCCAATAACATTTTATTCTCAAAAAGAGATGGTGGGGACTTCCCTGGTGGCACAGAGGTTAAGAATCCGTCTGCCAATGCAAGGGATACGGGTTTGGGCCCTGGTCTGGGAAGATCCCACATGCCGCGGAGCAACAAAACCCCTGTGCCACAATTACTGAGCCTGTGCTCTAGAGCCCGCGAGCCACAGCTACTGAAGCCCATGCACCACAACTACTGAAGCCCGCGCGCCTAGACCCCGTTCTCCGAAAGAATTGAAAGTAGGAACATAAATGGCTATTTGTACACTGATGTTCATAGCAGCATTATTCACAGTAGCCAAAAGGTGGAAACCACACAAATGTCCATCAACAGATGAATGTATAAACATGTGATGTGATATACACAAACAATGGAATATTATTCAGTGAATACAACTGACATATGCTATAAAAGGATGAACCTTGAAGGCAGTATGATAGGTGAATGAAACCAGTAACAAAAGTTAAAATATTGCATGATTCCACTCATATGAGGTACCTAGAGTAGTTACATGCATAAGACAGAAAGTAGAACAGTGGTTACCAGGGGCTGGGAGGAGGGGAAAATGGGAAGGAGGTGCTTGATGGGTACAGAGTTTCAGTTTGGGAAGATGAAAAAGTTCTGGAGAAGGATGGCAGTGATGGTTGCACAATGATGTGAATGTACTTAATGCCACAGAACTATACACTTAAAAATGTTCATATTTAGTGAAGCCCAAGTAATCTTTGAACTCGCTTGAAAAATAAATCTTTGTGACTAACACATCATACCTGGTTACAAGAGTACTAAAGAGCATAGACTTGGGGCAAGTGTGACCTGCTTTCAAATTGTGGCTCCATCACCTCTCTGCTCTCTTAGCAAAATTTACTAAACCTCTCCAAACCCCAGATTCCTCAGTTTTAAAATAGCATGAGGGCTTCCCTGGTGGCGCAGTGGTTGAGAGTCCGCCTGCCGATGCAGGGGACGCGGGTTCGTGCCCCGTTCCGGGAGGATCCCGCGTGCCGCGGAGCGGCTGGGCCCGTGAGCCATGGCCGCTGGGCCTGCGCGTCCGGAGCCTGTGCTCCGCAACGGGAGAGGCCACAGCAGTGAGAGGCCCGCGTACCGGAAAAAAAAAAAAAAAAAAAAAATAGCATGAGAAACGGCCAATCACCATGCCGCCCAAAGCACCCTGCTCAACATTAAACATATAGAACAATTTAGTTGTACGTGTCATTTGGTGTCATGACATAAAGAAAATACATTGAAATAAGGTATATAAACTAACTGCTCAGGGCAATTCTTGGCTCACACTAAGCTAGATCGATAAATTATACTCATCATCCATTCTTAATTATTAAAAATTCCATAATATACTAGGAGTAGGATGACACTTTTTAATTAAAAAAAAAATCTATCTTAAACCATCAACCAATGTCATTCTTCTGGTGAAATCATAGAGGTGTTCTGTTTTTATCTTGGAAGGCCTAGGGAATTAGCCAGGGACGTCTGATGACCTTGGCCAGGAAAACCCGAGGTACCTAAGAGTAAAGACGTGAGATTTTTGGCAAGGATGGTGAAAGATAATGAACCAATGCCAAATATTATCCTGGAATGCTTGGTTAGTTAGCAAAGAAAGTTACGATTTTTCCTGCAGATTACTGTATCCAATCTTCTGCTCTAATCATGGGCTATTTGAAAAAAGCTTATTATAAAAACTTTCCAGTCTCCTTGGCCCCTCCTTCTGTTTCTGCATCTTTTGGCAGCAATAGGTTCCCCAGTTTCTCATGGGTTTTCCCGACCAAGGTCATCGGGCAACCCTGCCTACTTTCCTGGATTTTCAGGGTAGAAGCATGTCCCCTCCAACACACACACACTCTTCTCCCACTGGCAGGAGGCATGCCTGCTGTTTTATTTTTAATGTCAGCAGACACGTAGGTAGATTGACAAACAAGGCTGAGCCTCTGAGAACGGATCGTTGTCTGGAAGCTGGGAGTGACAGCTGACACACACTTATTTAAACGGATCAGCTGGTCCCCTTGCCTTCTGGACTCCTGGGTTAGCTAGGCCAGCACCACAAGCGGGCAAGTCTTCCTGAAGAAGTACAACACCTGCTGGGCCTCACGCCAGGGCCGGGCCCATCATAGGATACCCTAATAAGCATCATACCTGACAAGCTTAGAAAAAGAATCGATGATGCTTTGGATTATAGGTGACAGACACCCAGCTTGACTGGGTTTATGCAGAATAATAGACTTGATCAGAAAGTTCTTGTAAGCAAAAGCCGACATTGGCGGGAAGATTTTAAAGGCCTGACCAATGATGTTTCTCATGCATGTCCTGTCCACAGCCAAATTCTGACAAAACTGCGGACAGTCTGAAGACAGAGCCTCAGTGTCCCTTCAACCTCCTCCAAATGGACTGCATTCAATTGTCCCTTAACAATGGGACATATGTTTTGGTCATTATGCCTATTCAAGAAAGGATCAAAAATTCCTCTTGTGAGAAAGTCACAGCTTTAACAGTGACCAAAAAAGTTTATGCTGCAACAGGCGAATAAATCTGACTTTATTGTTCCCTTGTGGTCTTTATCAGACTATTGAAGTTTTTTCTCCTTGAGGCAACTTTTTTGGATGTTTTCTAGAAATGTGCTCATTTTTGTCAAAGTTAAAATTTTTTTTTTGGCCGCGCCATGCAGCTTGCGGGATCTTAGTTCCCCAACCAGGGATTGAACCCTGGCCCCGGCAGTGAGAGCACAGAGTCCTCACCACTGGACCGCCAGGGAATTCCCAAAGTTTAAATTTTTATAGGCGAAAAGTAATCTGTATTTTTTAAAATCCCAGTTCTGTCCTATGTCCTTCTCCCTTCCTGAAATTATTTTTCTTCATCAGTTTCATGACTTTTCAAAGAACCAACTCTTAGCCATGTTGATCGTTGTTGTATTTTTGCCCTCTGCTTTAGTTTCTGCTCTAATTTTTATCCTCATTACTTCTATTTTTTATTACTTATTAACAAAAGTTCTTCAGCCTTTCTTCTAATATAAGCACGTGAGGCATAAACTTCTTCAGAATTACTTTAGCTACATCTCACAAGTACTGGTATGTAGAAATTTTCATTATCATTCAGTTCTAAGTAGTTTCTAATTCCCCTCTGGTTTCATCTTTGATGAGTTATTTTTAAACGTTTTAAATTTTCCAAATATATGGATTTTTCCAAACCCATTTTTGTTGTTATTACCCTTATACTGTAGTATGATACAAATGTAATCTGTATAACTGATTCTTTGGTATTTGTGACTTGTTTTGTAACCTGGAACATAAAAAGTATTTGTAAATGTAGGTGCTTGAGAAAAGCATATATCCTCTAATTTGGGGGTATATGTTTCTAGATATTTATTAACCATTGCATTATACATATCTTAAGTTGTAAAAGGAGGGGAACTATTTTTGTTTTCCTGGAAACTTCAGCGTTACAGGCTATACCCTGAAAGCCTCAAGGCCGAAAAAAGACAAAAAAAAAATTGAAGAGAAAACTTCAATAAATAATAATAGCCATCAGTTATTGAACACTTTCTGAAGCCACACCCTACACAGGCTTCCACATACAAGTCTGTTTAATCCTTACCTCACCATATTCCTGTGGAGGTGTGGTTCTCATTTCACAAGGGGAAACGGAGGTCAGGTGATGGAAACCCACATTATGTCACCCTGCTGGGTTAGACCCCAGGTCTGTGACTCGGAAGCCAGTGCTCTCACACCCCCTCCGGGCTGATGCCCCCGATTTACCCAACCCCTCCCCCCCATAATCACAGGAATGCAGCGCCAGGCACAGCAGCCCTCTTTGGACTCCTCAAATGACAGCCTTTCTGTAAAGGTGTCCCAGCAACTCCTTTCATGGAACTCAACTCCTTATTTTCTAGACTGGCGCTGTCTGAACTTCCTGCAGTGACGGGAATATTCTATGTATCTGCACTGTCCAACCCCGCAGCTACTTGTGGCTACTGAGCACTTGAAATGTGGCTGATAAAACTGAAGACCTGAATTTTAAGCTTTATTAAAAGAGCCACAAGTGTCTGGTGGCTTGCCATAATGGACAGCAGTTCTAAGCAAGCTCCAGGAGGCACCCCGTTTTGTTTAAAGCTGCATCCCCAACACCTACAGTGCCCAGCAGTGCATGTCCTGTAACGTTTGGTGTGTGGAGACATTATCTATATATTTATTGGTGACCCCTTTTAGGGCACAAACTGTCTTATTCACCATTGTACCCCTATGTCTAGTATGATGTCTGGTTAATCTCCCACCAGCTGCTCCAGTGAGGCCTAGTTTCCCAGCCGAGGTTTGTGCCTTATTGACCTTAAGCCTGCTTCCTGGGTCACCCTGGATGAATGCTCTCCTCAGATCTCCTCAGGCCCTACAGACCTGGGATGTCTCCTGCTTCGCACACTGCGGTAGAACAGGGCTAGCACGATGACCAGTGCCCGGTGTCCCCAGGAACGCTTGTTCAGGACTGGCCTGTGTCCCGCTGCTGCTGTTCCTGCACGGCAGCAAGCATCACGCTCAGTCACAGCTATCTCCAGTGGGACCAGACTCCTCCTCTTGGCGTCTTTCCAGGCAGCTACAACCAGCTGCACAAAGGTGGCAAACAGAAGTCAGAGGACAGTCCTTGGAGTGAGACAGAAAAAGGACTGCCCGCTTCTGGATGCCTCTACCAGGAACTGGCCAGCAGGGCAGAACATTTCAGCCACGAAGAATGGCTAGCAGGGCAGAACGTCTCAGCCATGAAGAATGCCTGCCCCAGACCTTCAGGGTGTCAAAGCCACCAGGCAGGCCTGACAGCCTGAATCCTGCCTCAGCTTAGCCAAGGTGGTTTCAATTCCAAATGCAGAAACTGGACAATTAAATAGAGCCTTTCATCACAGCCTTTGGGACATACTTCCTCACGTAGACGCCTCCATCTATAAAATGGAGATTAAAAAGTTCACATACATGTCCTCAGTGCAACTGTTGATTTTACCCCAATCACCTCCAAAAGACGGAGTCCACCAATGGCAGCTCCACGTTCACCATTCTCACCTTTACTCAGTGACCTGTCCTCTCAAGTTTACACCATGTATTTTACACCCAGATAAGTTGACCAACTCGTTCCAGTTTGCCCAGGACTTTCCAGGTTTTGGCAATAAAAGTCCCATGTCTGAGAAAGCCCTCAATTCCAGGCAAACTAGGCCAGTTGGTCACACAAGCAGGTACGTACTCATGAGCCAGGCACCCACAGCTTCCCCAATGACATCAGCACCTGTCTCACTCCGGTCCCCATCACCCTTCCCAAGCCCTGGCCTGACTGTTCCTTGACGCCCTCAACTCTCACAGGTCCTAACCTGAGCCAACCACCAGCGTCTGTTCACCCCCGTCCTAACAGAACACCTCAAACAACAGCCCGCGTGCCAAGCCTCAGGAGCAGGACGGAAAGGCTCAGAGTGGAAACAGGATTTGGCCTGTGACCCACTCTCTCCCTGCCCAGCCTCGCTGGCATGCGGCTTGTTACTGACTTAAAACGCAGGTGGGGTGGGTGCGTACGGTTTATTGAACGGACGGGTGGAGAGAAAAGGGATGATGAGCAGCTGCCAACTCAAGAGAAAAACTCTTGGTCACTGAAGTCACGCAGGCATGGCAGAGGGACGGGGACCGGCCTTGCCTGTCCATGGCCCAAGGGCACTGCTGTCGGGACTCAGAGCCAGCTGAAGGGGGCCCCAATCCCCAGTCCCAGCGCTTTGCTCTGATTTCTCGTGCTGAGTGAACAGTTCTCCCATGACACTCTGAGCAGGCGGCGGGGAGCTCTTCATGTGTGGACTGCACTCTCCACTCTCTGCCCCGCTGGCGTCCACGAACAAAAGGAATCTACAAGAAAGGACAGACGAGACCAACGGTTGGGAGTTCCCATTTGCATAAACTCAAACCAGCCAACCCTCTGGCGGTGGATTCCCAGCCCGTGGCATTAACTCACCTTGGGGAGAAATACCAGCAATGCCAGATCCCAAGTCACCCCAAAGTCACTGACTCATGGCCCTGGGACTTCCTCAACGATCACCAGATCGAACGCTGACCTAGGAGGGAGAAGAACCATACAAGCATTTAATCTGCAGCGCCATCTTCTCCCCAAGTAACATCACTGAGAGGGTCCCAATAGACCAGGCCCTACTAGCTATCACCAGAATAGGACTTCCCTGGTGGTCCAGAGGCTAAGACTCCACGCTCCCCAATGCAGAGGGCCCGGGTTCGATCCCTGGTCAGGGAACTAGATCCCACATGCCGCCAACTAAGACCCAGCACAGCCAAATAAATAAATATTAAAAACAAACAAACAAAAAAAACTGACCTTAGATATCACCACAATAGATGGGATAATAAAGGAAAACACCTCAAAGGTTCGGTTTTTAGAATAAACAATTTTCTTTCAAACAGCTCCCAATAAAGGCAACTGGCCAGATACACCAGAGCTCAGTCTGATCTCACTGTCAGAGACTTTGACACCGAGTTCCCACTGCATCTTGATCAAAGGATGGACCATCGTCCTCAGCAGTTCTCCCACCACTGTCATTACTTCTCTGCCCAGTCCATCCCAAGGCCCCAGTAGCTGTCATCCTATTCTGCAAAGACCCACTTAATATGCCCACCCAAGAAAGGCAAATGAAAGAGAAACTTCCAGAAAGACTCATTAGGTGCCCAGATGGGTGAAAATCAAGACTGCCAGGCCCATTTGAAGGAATAATGAGAAAATATCATTAACGCTTGAGGACACTACACAAATGACCCCCAACTCAACGTGTGGGACTTTGCACCCAGAGGTTTAAAGTGCCAGGTCTGGGATGGGGGGGGGGACGGGGGGTAGATAAAGTCTTTTCAAAATGGTCACCACCAGCCATTAAATGCTCCAGGCTGGCTGAGGAGCCCCAGGACCAGGGACTAGGCTGTGGGACAGGACAAGCCTCTGATGCAAAGGGGCAGAGGGCAGGTTTGAAAGACAAGGGAAGTCTCAGATTTGTTAGACGGCTACTGAGGACCAGGTGGTTCACAAATATTAGTCTCACTACCTTCACATCATCATGAGATGCGAACAAAAACATCTGGCAAAACAGGATCAAACAGGAGAAACTCGAATGTAGATGGAAGAAAAGGAGCCCTCAGGCCAAAAGTGGGGGGTGAGTGGGACCTGACCTCACCTGTTGTCTGGGAGCCAGACATGCCTCTTGGGAGCACCACGTTGCCCCTGCAGAGTCTAATAAGTGAAGGCGCCGGGGGAGGGTTGCGGCCTCCACCCAACACATCTGCAGCGCAGAAAGGCAGAAGGGCAGCCCGCTGCTGACGGCTGACTACACGGCGGGAGAGTCCTCCTGCCACACCACATCCTAACATGAACCAGAAAGCAAGCCTTGAGTCTACAGACACAGACTCACAGATCCACAGGCCTGGAATTTCTTCTCTAGTGAACACCTGGGGTCACCCTTTTTGAAAGAGAACCCACCAAAGCACAGATTAAAAGCAGGGGCGACAAAGAGGTTGGTGTGTCAAGGCACTCTTCTCTCATCAGTGACTGACAAGAGAACTCCTCGGGCTTCTGGCAGACCATGACAAATGGAAGCTTTCTGAATGATTCAGAATTGGTAGAACCCCTCTTTGCTCCTACATCTGGCCCACCTTTATTTTTCTTTCGACACTACTGGCTGCTCCTGGAGAAGCAATACACATTGTGCTCAAGAAACAGTAAAGGGGGGCTCCCCTGGTGGCGCAGTGGTTGAGAGTCTGCCTGCCGATGCAGGGGACGCAGGTTCATGCCCCGGTCCGGGAAGATCCCACATGCCGCGGAGCGGCTGGGCCCGTGAGCCATGGCCGCTGGGCCTGCGCATCTGGAGCCTGTGCTCCGCAACGGGAAGAGGCCACAACAGTGAGAGGCCCGCGTACCGCAAAAACAAGAAAAAAAAAGAAACAGTAAAGGGAAAAAAACCAAAAGAGTAAAGGAGCAAAGTCAACACACAAACAAGCATGTCGGTCATGGGCTGCCTTGAATAATGTATTATGGGTTGTCCTCCATTCCTGTTAAGTTCATAGAGCAGAACCCACGATTTACAGTTCTCCCATGTGCCCTTCAGCATTATCTGAACTATTCCAGTGTGAGGTCCAAATACAAATGTATGGACTGGTTTCTGTCCGGAGGCTCCTTTACTTCAAAGACAAAGTGAACCTCCACAAGTCCGGGGCCCAGCCCGGTCACCATATCACATGTGAGCCGGCAAAGGCCCGTGCTCTGAAGGAAATGGCAGGACCAAAAAGCTAGTGTGTGAAAGCTCCAGGGTTTGGAAGGGACAACTGGGCCCTCCAAACACGGGGAAAGGTCTTTCAGCGACTCCTGTCCCTGCACTATCGGTGACCAGGGCACGGGCAGCCCATGATCACTTTCGATGCAGGAACAGAAAAGGGCAGAAAGAGCCAGGAAGGACGGGAGGCTGGAGCCAGGGGCCTGGGTCAGGGAGAGCAGCCCAGCCCAGCCGGGTCCCAGCAGTTTCTGTCGTGTCCTGCCAAGGCCCCACAAAACCCCTCTGCCAGGGGGAGTCAAGACACTTCCAGCATAAAAAACTGCAAATGCTTTCGGGCTGAAAAGATCAGGATCATGTGGTCATGGCAACACCATGAAAAATTTTTTAGAACTTTTGCTGCTATCCCAGCTTTGCTCTTCAGATGAAGATGTGGAGTCTGAGATGGGGTCACAGCGCTAGATAGGTTGTGAGGTGGGACCGGTCTCCATCACAACGGTACTTGCACTGACACCCCAGGGCTCGGAAGGGAGATGCCCCGGGGAGCCCTTCACTCAAGCAGGTTTCTAGGGCCCTCCCCTAGGCATGTGGGGGACTGCCCCACAGCAGGATGCTACTGTCACCGCACTTCCCCTTACACGATCACCCAAGTCCCAGAAAACACACACGTGACTTTACAAAAAACACAACATTCCAGAGGAAGGTCCAAAAGCCTTACCTGGGGCCCCAGGGCCTAGCGCCTGGCTGACACGAAGATGACGCCTCCTGTGGAGCCTCTGTGCACACAGACCCAGCTGCAAAGGAAAACCGGTGAACGGGCACTCACAGCAGGCCCTGGGGGACACACAGAACACTTGGCACAGCAGCTGGCAGTCTCTAGCACCCACAAAGGCAGGCTGTTACTGCAGTACCTGAATGGCCACACTACGGTCTCAGGAACAAGGACGATTTAACCCTACGAGGGGGTCTGCAGGTCATCTCTGACAGGAATAATACCTACGTTACCCTATGTGCCAACTGTGATCAATTTGCTGCTAACTGGTCTGCAGGCTGTGGCTGCCTGGCAATGACTAGAATGGACCGGGAGGGGTAACAGGTGGGGGGAGGGCCCCGCGCCTGCTACGTAGTATAAGGGCGACTTACATATGCATCCTCAACTATACTGGGCTTTGTCTAGGTCGGTCACTAGAAAATCACCCACAGCGGACCACGGGCCCTGCTCATGACCAGTAAGTCTACCTAGATTACAGTAAGTCTACCTTTCATTACAGAAACAATTCCAGTGGAGAAAAGGAGGCTGACCCGGCAGGCTGGCTTGCTGGAGGCCTTGGTTCCCTGACACTCTGCAATGGGAGGAGCCCTGTCACCTCACAACAGATGGGTCCTCTCCACCTCTTTGGGTTTTTTTTTTGGTCCAGGCTCTGTGCATCAGGCACCAGACGCAACGCAAAACAAGGAGGCGCTGCCCTCAAGATTACAGCACAAGGGGCACGATCAGCAAATCAACACTTTCTAGGTGCGATCAGCGCTGAGGGGCGGGGCTGAAGATGCGGGATGAGGAAGGGGTGCGATGGGGAATCAGAGAAAACGGCCAGAGGGGAGCCCTCCACTGCCAGCCTGTGAACTGCTAAGGCAGGGCCCTGTTTGGGAAAAGGGGCACGCAGTGAGCACACAGCGCCAGGGACCAGGAAGCAGCACAAATCAGTGGGAAGAAAGACATGTACGAAAGCTCCAGAGTTTGCAAGGGACAGGAGTGAACCCTCCAAACACGGGGAAAGGCTTTCAGCAACTCCTCTCCCTGCACTATCAATGACCAGGGCACGGGCAGCCCACGATCACTTCCGAATGCAGGGGCAGAAAAGGGCAGTGAGGCAGCGGAGAAGGGAGGCCACTGCCAGCATCCTGGGAAACGGCCTGGCCTAGGAACAGACCAGCAGACAGGTCACTGACCAGACTTCCAGCCTAAGATGACAGAACCACCCGATTATTCACCAGTCCCTGCCAAGAGCTGAAGAGAAGACTAATGGCAGAAATACTGAGAACTCTTAGGTCCTGAAGGAATGTGTGTAAGCGGCACCAGGATTGAACACCTGACAGAATTCTCGCTCAGGCTCACAGAAGAGCACTTGGCTGGTCACTGGATGTGAATCTCTGTCCTCTCAACATCACAGCAGCCTCCATCCAGGCTCTCAGGAGCAGAATGGGGCCCAAGCCTCCACTGCACCCTCACTCTCCACACCTCAGCACCCAACATCTCTGGCCTCACAGCCTGCACACAACTCAAGTACTAGAGAACGGGCGGGACACCACTTACCTGGGACTCAGTCCCGGCTCTCCCTGACGACACGTCTCATGCAACAGCAGCCATGTGACACTCCCGCAGGGGACAAGAAGCCATCACGTGATCTGCCCAACTGGCAGGAAACCATTATGCTCATCGATAGGAAAACACGGTATGTGTGTTGGGGGGATTCGGGTCTTAGGCAATGAACGCACTATAGCCTGACTCCCTCCATCCTCAGACTGCCTCATGCTTGGTCACTGCTAGTCACTGAAGGCTGTCCTGTATGGAAGGGACAAGTATGGGTCCCCTGAACATGGGGAAAATCTTGCAACTTTTCCTCGGCCCATATTACCAGTGACCAGGACACAGGCAGCCTGTAACCACTTCAAATCCAGAGGCAGAAAAGAACACAGGGCTGCTGAGACTGGAGACCAGGGTCAGAAGACCACAGCTGTGGCAAGACCCACTCCCATTCTCCTTTTTTAAAGCCTCAGAGAAACCAGCACCAAGCCAGGCAGAGGGCACTCAACAGACACCAGGTGCCAGGAAACATCTAAAGAGGTGCTGGGGGGAATTCCCTGGAGGTCCAGTGGTTAGGACTCCGTGCGCTTTCACTGCCACGGCCTTGATTCAATTCCTGGTCAGGGAACTAAGATCCGGCAAGCCGTGCGGTGTGCAGTAATTATTAAAATAGTAAAATAATAGAAACGCGGCGGGAGGACGGCCGAGTGGGACAGCTCCAGAGTTGGGAAGGGACAGGAGTGAACCCTCCAAACACGGGGAAACGCTTTCAGCAACTCCTCTGCCGGCACTACCAGTGACCAGGGCACGGCCAGCCCACGATCACTTCCGAATGCAGGGGCAACAAAGGGCAGAAGAAGAGCCAGGCAGAGGAGCCCACGTCAGCAGCCGGCGCTCCGCCCAGGCAGGGGAAAGCTGCCCAGCCAAGCCCGGGACCCCAACACTATCCTCACTTCATGGAAAGACTCCATCTCCCCTCATCAACAGAGGCCACAGGAAGACCAACTTCTCATAAAAATGCCTCAAGTACTCCTCCACCCACAAAATACCAACTAAGTACCTACTAACCACTTGCCAGGCACTGGGGGTTCAAAGACACAGACCAGGCCTCTGCCCTCCCGGACTGCTTGCTCTTTCCCCCCTGGAAGGAAAGGAAAGCTCAGGAGAATGAAGTAACTCACCCGAGGTTCCACGGCTAACGAGGGGCTGCGTCAGCATCTGAACTCAGGCCTTTCTGGCCCCCAAACCCAGCCCCACTCTCCTGCACAAGGCTTTGCAAGACAGTTCCCAGAACCCCCCTGAGCCCAGGGACCACCCCGTCTGCGGCGGGGCAGGAAGGCCACGGCCCCCCAGTTCAAGGCCCTCAGGAGCAGCACTTGCCCAAGGGACTGGGGCGCCCTCACTTTAAAGCTCAAACACCCGTTTGGAAAATGGAGGTTTCAACACTTTCCCTTAAAGCTTATTAGGGGGAAATGGGCTAACGCTCACCAGAGTATTTGGCCGGTAACCGACGAGCGGCTTTGGGGCCTGAAACGCTGGAGTCGGAGGTGATGGGCAGTGAATCAGGGGCTCTGGCGCCTCTCCGGCCAGGTTCACACGGGCTCTGCACGACCCCCTGCGGGACCTCGGGCCCACGCGTCACCGGACCGGTCTCTCGACATCAGCGGGCACAAGTCTCCCTACGGGGCGGGTGAGGCTCCGAGACGGCGCCGGCCGGTGGCGCGGTGACCCGAGGCCTCTTTGTCGAAGACACGAGGGCCGAGAAGTCGACATGTGGCCCTCCCCGCCCCCTCGGGCCTCAGTTTCCCCTTAGGGTGGGGGGAGGGAGCGGAGCAGACCACGTGCCCAGCGCTCCCCTCAGTAACGCACCCGGGGCGCCGTGAGAGATGGCGCAGGACAGAGGAGGAAACACAGCAGCCAGTGCGGGAAGGTGCGGATGTCCGCGGACGTTGGGAGATGGCGTGGATCCAAGAGAAACAGAAGCCACCAGAACCGGGAACCTCCTCCACCCGCTCAGCGGCGGCGGAACTGCAGCAGAGACGAGGCCTGCGGCCTAGAGCGACATCGCCGGGCGCGGATCCCTCGCTCGCGGTCCTGCAGCGACCTCTGGTGGATCGGAGCCCGAGTTCTGCGTCAGGATGACTTGGTAATTTCCAGAAGCAGTCTGAAATTTTGAAAATAACATTTCCTCACCTGTTTTGCTTTTCTGCGTGTGTTCTGTTTGTTGTCACTGATATGTCATTAATTTGTAGGAATGGTGACTCTTCCACATGAGGAGCTTTAATTAGCAAAAGCTCTTTCTTTTTTATTTTTAATATCCAAGTATAGTTGATTAATAATGTTGTGTTAGCTTCAGGTGTACAGTGGGGTGATTCAGTTATACAGTTACATATATATATATATTCTTTTTCAAATTCTTTTCCCATTTAGGTTATTACAGAGTATTGAGCAGAGTTACCCCTGCTATACAGTAGGTCCTTGTTGGTTATCCATTCTAAATATAGCAGTGTGTACATGTCAATCCCAATCTCCCAATCTATACCTCCCCTGCCACCCTTTCCTGCTGGTAATCATAAATTCGTTCTCTAAGTCTGTGTTTCTGTTTTGTAAATAAGTTTGTTTGATCATTTTTTTAAGATTCCACATGTAAGCAATATCCTATGATATTTGTCTTTGTCTGATACTTCGCTCAGCATGACAATCTCCAGGTCCATCCATGTTGCTGCAAATGGCATTATTTCATTCTTTTTAATGGCTGAGTAGTATTCCATTGTATATCTGTACCACATCTTCTTTATCCATTCATCTGTTGATGGATATTTAGGTTGAAGAACTCATGTATTGTGTGGACAATAGGCATCTTGTCCGATTGACCATTGTATTGAGTTTAGTGGCTGGCACAGCTGAACAAATGAATGAATTCTGGCCATATAGTTATTTGGACACATCACCAGACTAAAATATTGTTCAGATGACCTGAAACTGGATCATGAGGGTGACAAGGAGATAAGCCTACAGAGGTGGGCAGGTGCTTTGCTAAAATGCCATCCTAAAAGTAAAAGCAGTCTTGAATCAGAGGGACTTGATCAAATTTGCATTTTGGGGACCTGGTCAGATTTGCATTGTGCCAGAGAAGACAGACAGAGGTCCCATACTCCCGATGGCACTGCAGAGAGGCTTGAGAGGGGGGCTCACGGCCCCTAATCCCACAAGCACTAACACTGCCTGCATCCTAGGCCGGGTGTATCTCTCAGACCTGAGGCAACCCCGCCACTAACTTGGTCCACATTCTGAAGTGCAAACAGCCCACGCTTGTGTCCGAGCAAGCGTCTCCCCTCTTCAGATTCCTGGCACTTCACTAAGTCAGCACAATGTGGAAATCCAGGCCTGACCGATGCCGCGGAGAAGGAAATGGGGTGGGGGGGGCCTCTGAGGGCGAGAACACTCCATCTTCTGTACCTGAGAGGAGCCTGTGGGATTCTAACACTGTGAGAACATAGGGGATCTCCGTGATGAGGAGGGGCCATGGGATGCTGTGGCTGGGAGGATACTGGACAAAGGGGTCAGGTGTGCACACAGCCCCAGTGTCCTCTGCTACCTCCTGCTCTTGCCCTTACTCTCCCTGTGGCTTTGGCTAAGTGACCTAACTTTGCCCAGCCTTAGTTTTCCTCTTCTGGAAATGGGCAGAGTCTTAGTCCCCCCTCCCCCAACAGTGTTGCTGCGAGAATTAAGTGAAACAATGCACACCGAGAACACAGCACAGAGCAGATGGCCAAGCGCGGTAGTTGCTATACTTTGGTATTTCTGAGAAAGCCCAGGGCTTCTGTCACTGTGAGGACACCGTGAGATTATTTATGAGGCAGAGAGTGTGCTGTATTTGAAGAGCCTAAGGCAGCACTCTCCAGTAGAAACATAATGCCGGCCGGCCGCATGTGTAATTTTAAACCTTCCAGGAGCCACATTAAAAAGGTACCAAATGTACAGAACATATAAACAACAAGGTCCTACTGCACAGCACAGCGAACTCTATTCAATATCCTAGGATAAACCATAATGGAAAAGACTATAAAAAACAATGTATATATGTGCATAACTGATTCACTTTGCTGTACAGCAGAAATTAACACAACATTGTAAATCAATTCTACTTCAATAAAAATAAATAAATTAAAGATAAAAAATTTAGGGACTTCCCTGGCAATCCAGTGGTTAAGACTCCATGCTTCCACTGCAGGGGGCACAAGTTCCATCCCTGGTTAGGGAACTAAGACCCCACATGCCACATGAGGTATGGCCAAAAATTTTTTTTTTAATTTAAAAAAATAAATAAGGCTTCCCTGGTGGCGCAGTGGTTGAGAGTCCGCCTGCCAATGCAGGGGACACGGGTTCATGCCCCGATCCGGGAAGATCCCACATGCCGCGGAGCGGCTGGGCCGATGAGCCATGGTCGCTGAGCCTGCGCATCCGGAGCCTGTGCTCGGCAACAGGAGAGGCCACAACAGTAAGAGGTCCGCGTACCGCAAAAAAAAAAAAAAAAAAAGTTCATTGTCTCCTTCAACAAGTGTAAAATCTGGGATAGGACTGTCCACCTGCTGCCCAAGAGGTTCTGCCCTACAGGGAGCCTGCTAGGGGGAGGGGACCCCAAGAAGAGGGCCTGTTCACATCACTGGGGGTACAGTCAAAGGGCACCAGGAGGGGGGTCTCTGAAGAACCCCTGAAACAGGGGCTGAGGGAGAATGCTCAGCATTAATTTCATGACCAGCCTGGAGAGAAATGTTCCCCCATCTCACTCGTCATTCCATCTGATCCTGATCCTGCAGGTACTGGGAGTGGGGGTGGGCTGGGGAGAGTGGGCAGAAACCTGGTGAAGAGAAACACATTTGAATAAGTAAGGGGAGAAGGTTCCCATCCCCTCCCAGCAGACAGCAACCCACCCTGTGCTTGGCGCCAGTTGGTGGAGAGCAGAGAAGTCTGAGCTATCAATGATCATTGAAAACACGATTGATACACGAGACGGACATTTAAAATAATTGAATGAAAACTATGTTCCCCATTTTCAGTAATACAAGACTTGTTACCTAAGAATGATCAGAAGACTGATGACGACTGCCTGATATTTTTCTAGGGGCAGTGAAAAGATACTTCCACTTAGAAAGTTTAAAGAGACAGGCAAAAAAAAATTGTTTTTATGATGACATACCAGAAGTCCCTCTTTCAGCATACTGGTCACATTTATAAAGGATTGGGCTGTGGCTGGGAGGCCAGCATTCCATCATCTTGGAGTTTGTGACCTCACAGTGGCTGAGAGATTCCTGGAGCCTGGAGATGGGTGGGATGGGGAGATGGGGTCTCGGCTGGCTGGACAGATTGTCCGAAGGAGGTGATGCCCAGGGTCTAGGCTGGAAGCCAGCAGCTGGCCCGGTGAGCCCTGCAGGATCTCCAAGCCCTGTCCCTGCACTAAGAATGATCAGCATGCTGGCGGTCTTGCTTATTCTGTTCATCTTCCTCCTTGCCGTCTTACTGATTATCTGTTACTGCATCTTTCGGGAGGAATAGGCTTGGGCTCCTGCAGGCTGGGACTGAGGCCCATTGGTAGCTTTGGCCAGTCCAGCCACCCATGGCCTGGGTCTGGGCCTGTTTGGGAGCCTCCAGCAGCCCCCAGGCCCTCACTGGATGCTCAGACACACTGAGGTGAGACAGAGGGTCTCCCCACCAGGGTCAGTTCCCACCGAGGTGTCAGCATCCCCTCCTCCCTGTGTCCCCTCGCTGGTCCTCTGACCCCCACAGCCTCTTTGTCACTAGTTCTGCTTCTGCTTCATTTTTGTCCTGGGCTGAAGGCCCCTGGTTCCGGAGAGGGGGGTCAATGTTGGCTCAGTGAAAGTCTAAATGGCTCAGGCCTCTGCCATGCAGACAGACAGGAGAAGAGGTGGCCCATTCCCTTCCCAAACAGGCAGGGCTAGGCCCCGGGGGACCGGAGTCCAAGCGAAAGACTGATAACCTTGGCCGGTGACATCAGACTTTCCTTCTATCTGCGGTGGACAGTCCTTGAAAACAACCTTCTTGACTAATGAATCTGGATGGTCTTAGCTAATTAACTTGGGTTTCCCTGAACAACAACTTTGGACCTCCTTTGCTAACTAAATAACTGAGATGTTTGTGGCTAATTATACTTAAGCTTTCCTGGCTTGAGAATCATGAACTTTCTTGCCTGAATACCTGGGCCTTCCGGGGTAACAATATTTGACTTTGGGTCATTATCTCTCACCATGCTAGCAGACTATATCAATTCTTTACTCTTAAGACCTTGGGTTGTCCTGGCCAAGGGCAGCAGACATCCCTGACTACTTTTCTGGGACTTCTAGGATAAAAATAGAAGAATTCTTCTATGATTTCACCATTACATGTGATATTGACTGATGGTTTATGATGTAATTCTATTTTTAGAATTCTAAGACTCAAAGTTATGAATGAAAAGTAATTTTTATCAAATTAGGATAATCATGATGATGATGGTGATAGCTAAAATGTACTATAAGCCAAAAGCTAAAAAAAAGCACTTATGGTATTCATGTATTTCAATGCATTCTTTTACCTAATTTAAAATTTTTGAATTGTAAAGTACACATAACATAAAATTTACCGTCTTAATCATTTTTATTTTATTTCTTTATTTTTGGCTGCATTGGGTCTTCATTGCTGCACGTGGGCTTTCCCTAGTTGCGGCGAGCAGGGACTACTCTTCGTTGTGGTACGCAGGCTTCTCATGGCGGTGGCTTCTCTTGTTGCGGAGCACGGGCTCTAGAGTGCAGGCTCAGTAGTCGTGGTGCACAGGCTTAGTTGCTCCGCGGCACGTGGGATCTCCCTGGACCAGTGCTCGAACCCGTGTCCCCTGCATTGGCAGGCGGATTCTTAACCACTGCACCACCAGCAAAGCCCCAGTCATTTTTAAATACTCAGTTCAGTAGTGTCAGGTACATTCACATCATTGTACAATCAATCCCCAGAACTCTTTTCATCTTTCAAGCTGAAACGCTGTACCTATTAAACACTAACTCCCTATTCCCCACTATCCCCAGCCCCTGACCACCACCATTCTACTTTCTGTCTCTGAATCTGACTACTCTGGGTACCTCATATAAGTGGAATCATGTAGTATTTGTCCTTTTATAACTGGCTTATTTTACTTAACGTAATATTATTAAGGTTCATCCATGTTGTAGCATTTGTCAGAATTCCCTTCTTTTTTAAGGCTGAATAATATTCCATTGTATGTAGAGACCACATTTTGTTTATCCGTTCATCCATCAATGGACACTTGAGTAGCTTCTACCTTCTGGCTATCGTGAATAGTACTGCCATGCACATGGGTGGACAAATATCCCTGTAAGACCCTGCGTTCATTTGTTTCGAGGATAAGTGGAATTGTTGGATCCTATGGCAATTCTGTTTTTAATTTTTTGAGCAACCACCATCCTATTTTCCATGGTGGCACCATTTTGCATATTTTATCTACTTAGTTGAAAACTTGGGGTTCAGAAGGATTAAGTAGCTTGCTAATGTGTAAAACGTGGTAGAGAAAAATTTCAAGTATGTCTATTGAATTCGTTTCCTAGGGCTGCCATAAGAAATTACCGCAAACTGGGTGGCTTAAAACAGAAATTTATTCTCTCACTATTCTGGAGGTTAGAAGTCTGAAATCAACATGTCAGCAGGGCCATGCTCCCTCTAAAACTCTGGGTGGGAGTCTTCCTTTTCCTAGTGCTTGGTGATGTCTATCAATCCTGCAGCTGTGTCACTCCAATCTCTGGCATTCTCCTGGGGTGTCTTTCTCCTCACTTATAAGGACACCAGTCATGTTGGATTAATGGTCCTTCCTCCTGCAACATGACCTCATCTTAACTTACATCTTAGTTACATCTGCAAATACTATTTCCACATCAGGTCACATTCCCAGGTACCAGGTGTTAGGACTACAACATAACACCTTTTGGGGGTACATAACTTAATCCATCATATCTGTCTTCCTCCAAATTCTGTGATATTTACCATACTTTTGACCTCTTAATGTGATAAACTACTAGACTTCCCAATCGAAAGCCATGCTTGCATTTATGGGACAGAACTTATTTGCTATTAGTGGATTATTAGACTATAAGCTTGGAGGAAGGCAGACACAATAGGCTTCTTTCTTTCATCCCTTTGCCTCCAGTCATTATACAAAAACAAAAACAAAAAACAGTATTGGAAAAGTGGTATAGCTTTTCCAGTGCCTTTATGGGGAAAAATCATTCGAACAGTTGTTTGGGGAATTATTTAGGTGGTAGTTTTTGTTGTTCCTTTCTCAATTTCCTGCCAATCAGGCTGTTGTTGACATCTGTTGGACACACCCACCAGCATAGTGCCCCATAGAGCAGAAGTGCTTATTTACCATGTATTGAATGAATGAATGAATGAATGAATGAATAGAAGGTTCATTGGCTCAGCAGTGCCCCTGCCCCCTTTTTGCTGCTACTGTTATGTCTTGATGACCAGTGGCTCCAAGTGGCTGGTGGCTCTTCCTCCCCCTACAGCCTCCTTAAGCCCCCTGTGTCCACTCCTGAAAGAGCCTTGGTCCAGGCAGACCTAATCACCAGCCTACTCCTGCCTGGGTAGGTCCCTAACACACCCCCTTCTGGCAAAAGACCCACTTGAAACATCCATGCCTTCTGGAGCTTGCAGAGAGTGCACTGCAGTTTTGTTTTGTTTTTAACGTCTGCAGACACATTGCTGACTGACAAATAAGGACAAGCCACTGATCATGGACCGTTATCTGAACGCCAAGAGCAAAGGTTGTCATAACACATTTATTTCAAGACCTCAGCATGCTGCCCTGTTTGCTGGAATCTCCAGTTAGGTAGGCCAGTGTTGTAGATGGGAAAGTCATCTGAGATAAGCACACAGTGCCTTGTGCAATGCCAACCTCCCCACCCCCACCCCCACTGATGGAATACCTTAATAACTGGCCATTTAGGATAAGTTAAGGAAAAGACTTGGGCATTTAGCCAGGAGTGTTGGTGACAGAAACCTAACTTATGCTAAAAAAAAGAATTACATTCTTAGAAAGCTTATGTAACCGAACAAAAGGAAAGGCAGAGGTGGAACTGGGCTTCCAAGATGACAAACACCAGGGACTGAAATTCCACCAGTACTCTCTGTCCTGCATCTCCCCCTCTCTATGTGTGTGGATTTCTGACTTTACATTTACTCCGTTTCTTGTATATGGGGTGGGGGGGACATATGCTACATTTGCCCTGAAGTACATCTCCATACATCTTCCACTGTAGGTAGGCAGGATTGCCACATATGGTTGTGCAGGTTGTGTACTGCCCAACCCATGGACGTGCCATTCACACCGTAGAGTCTGGCTGAAAAGCAGAGATGTTAGGGATACTTGGCTGAACATAGAAAACACTCGATGTTTTCCTAGCACATCCTTCTCTCGTCCACCAGAGTCACCCTATGTTCTACCATCCTGAAGGGAGGGGTTCAAAAATCTCCATTCTAATCCTTAAATGGTGGGCCCTTCTAATGAAGACTCTTGGGAATATCTTTAAAGGGCAACACTTTGGGGGAATTTTCCCACAAGCTTCATGAGGACAAGCAACTAAGCCCGTGAGCCACAACTACTGAGCCTGCGTGCTGCAACTACTGAAGCCCGTATGCTGCAACTACTGAAGCCTGCGCGCCTAGAGCCTGTACTCTGCAACAAGAGAAGCCACCACAATGAGAAGCCCGCGCACCGCAATGAAGAGTAGCCCCTGCTCGCCGCAACTAGAGAAAGCCCGCGCGCAGCAACGAAGACCCAATGCAGCCAAAAAAATAAATCGATAAAATAAATAAATTAAAAATAATAAATAAATTTATATTAAAAAAAGACACCTGGGTATGATGTTTTCTTTGTGGGAAGATTGTTAACTGATTCAATTTTTTTAAGTGTTATGAAATTATTTAGGTTTTCTATTTTTCCTTAAGGCAATTCTGTTAAATATATTCCAGGAATGCATTCATTTTACCTAAATTTAAAATTTTATGGGCAAAAAGTCAAACATATTGTTCTCTAGCTTTTTACCCTCTGCTGACTGTACAAAGCCCCTTTTCCCATTCCTAAAGTTGTTTGGCTATGTTGCTCTAAATATGGTTAGGCTCATTTTCTGCCATTTTGGTTTCTACCCATTGTTTTATTGATTTTACTTTATTTGGATCATTTCAATTGACCTTTTCCTCATTTTTTTAAGCCCTCAGGAACCAAGAGCAAACTGAGACACATGGACTTTTTCTTACATTTCAGAATCAAGTGAGTGCCTCTCCCATTGCAACAATGAGAACTTCTTTCTTCTCTTGTAACATTTAAAGATTCATCTATTACAGGCCATGCAATGAGATGCTCTATCCAGTTTCTAACTTCTTCACATCCAAACACATGTATCCACTCCCCCATCCCTTCCCCTACATCAGCTTGTGCGTCTTCCTTTTCCTCCCTTTTCTGAACATCTTCCCATTCCCCCTTTCTGTTTGAGTCCTTCAAAACCCTGCTAAGGTACACCACCTACAAGAAACCACCTTAGTTTGGAAATTGATTGAAGTATCACTCCACTCATAGCTCCACAACTAGCCTCCAAGCTCCTTTAGGATCCCTGCTCTCTCACACTCGAGATACATAATTAAGGAAGAAAGTATAATTTTCCCAGCTTGGGTCTCACGCCCAACCATTTCTCAGGAGAGGGCAAGACACTATAATTGATATTCCCAACAAGACTGAATTCAACAGGAAAAGTGAATGCCACAAGAAAATCAGGGAGAAGGAGTAGACAGGTCAAAACTACAGATGTCCTAGCCATTTAATATTCAGATGGGCGGTTGGGAAGAGGAAAGGATGCTTGGAGACTTGGCAGGTCAGAGTTTCCGTTCTCATCCACAAGGGGGCGCGAAAGAACCGCTTGCGCGGGTTCCGCCCTGGGAGCCGCCTCTCTAGGCTGCATCCCGCACCTCAACTGCATTTCCGCTGGCGCTCAACGGCTGGAAGCTGGGTCTTGCGGCCTAGTCGCCGGGAACCGTGCAGCATCTTCTCTCGTCGTCCTGTATGGCCTGCAGCCGACAGTCCCGGCGCCCTGGGTGAGTCATTGCGGGGTCGCGCTGCCCAGGGACCCCCGGCGGCCTTCAAGGCCGGTGCTCCGTCTCCCCGCCCCCGACAGGAGGGGAAACTGAGGCCCGGGGGGGGAGCTCCGGCCGCAGGTCACCTCGGAGCCCTTGTTCACTCCCTCTTCTGAGCCCGTCACCTCCGCCGCGTGTGGACCTTTCGGGACTCGTGTCCTAGACAAAGAGGCCTCGGGTCACCGCGCCACCGGCCGGCGCCGCTTCGGAGCGTCAGGTCCCCTGGCCTCACCCGCCCCGTGGGGAGACTTGTGCCCGCTGATGTCGAGAGACCGGTCGGGTGACGCGTGGGCCCGAGGTCCCGCAGGGGGTCGTGCAGAGCCCGTGTGAACCTGGCCGGAGAGGCGCCAGAGCCCCTGATTCACTGCCCATCACCTCCGACTCCAGCGTTTCAGGCCCCAAAGCCGCTCGTCGGTTACCGGCCAAATACTCTGGTGAGCGTTAGCCCATTTCCCCCTAATAAGCTTTAAGGGAAAGTGTTGAAACCTCCATTTTCCAAACGGGTGTTTGAGCTTTAAAGTGAGGGCGCCCCAGTCCCTTGGGCAAGTGCTGCTCCTGAGGGCCTTGAACTGGGGGCTGTGGCCTTGCTGCCCCGCCGCAGACGGGGTGGTCCCTGGGCTCAGGAGGGTTCTGGGAACTGTCTTGCAAAGCCTTGTGCAGGAGAGTGGGGCTGGGTTTGGGGGCCAGAAAGGCCTGAGTTCAGATGCTGACGCAGCCCCTCGTTAGCCGTGGAACCTCGGGTGAGTTACTTCATTCTCCTGAGCTTTCCTTTCCTTCCAGGGGGGAAAGAGCAAGCAGTCCGGGAGGGCAGAGGCCTGGTCTGTGTCTTTGAACCCCCAGTGCCTGGCAAGTGGTTAGTAGGTACTTAGTTGGTATTTTGTGGGTGGAGGAGTACTTGAGGCATTTTTACGAGAAGTTGGTCTTCCTGTGGCCTCTGTTGATGAGGGGAGATGGAGTCTTTCCATGAAGTGAGGATAGTGTTGGGGTCCCGGGCTTGGCTGGGCAGCTTTCCCCTGCCTGGGTGGAGCGCCGGCTGCTGACGTGGGCTCCTCTGCCTGGCTCTTCTTCTGCCCTTTGTTGCCCCTGCATTCGGAAGTGATCGTGGGCTGGCCGTGCCCTGGTCACTGGTAGTGCCGGCAGAGGAGTTGCTGAAAGCGTTTCCCCGTGTTTGGAGGGTTCACTCCTGTCCCTTCCCAACTCTGGAGCTGTCCCACTCGGCCGTCCTCCCGCCGCCTTTACATCTGCTTCCTGGCCCCTGGTGTCCGGCTTACTGAGTGTTCCCTCTGCGAGGCCCAGTGCTAGTTGCAGAGAAGCTTTTAAAAAAGGAAGATAAAGCATGGGCTGTGTCTAAGGAGCTATGGGCTGACTGTGGAGCCACTGTTTGGGTAATTTTCACCAAGGGCTTCCCTCCAGTAAGCCAGGTCTGCCTCCCCCCTCTCCCCTTTCCAGGTCCTTAATCAAGCATGTTTCCTGGTGTGATGTAGTGTGGGAAGTGGCTTGATGTGAGATGAGGGCACTAATCATACTTCATGGAAATCGTTGGTTTTCTTGTTTTTTTGCCTCTCTCTGCTCTGATCTCAAGGTCAGTGTCTGAGTTTTGCCTGTCCGCAGCCTCAGTGCCTGGCAGGTGTCCGGTGCTCAGCAACTGTGCAACAGCTGCCCAGCAGGAAAGAAGGAAAGGACAGACGCATCCCGGTGAGGTGGCGCGGCCCATCATGTCATGGAGAATCAGGGGAAGACTGCTTGTGAGCCAGCCAGCCAGGGGAGAGGTGGGGGCACTTCCTGTGTTTCCTTTTCTTGGAATTGTTCTTCCTATTGACCAGTATTTATCCCTTGGAGGTCCCTTGGCATGAGATGGTGCCCAGTCCACCAGGGGAGACGTTCCCCATGGCCTGCGGTTATGGTGGCAGGAACCAGAGCAGTATTGCACTTGAACAAGGCTTCAATAGACACCAGACCTCACCTCCGCAGGCAGCCTGAGGTGCCTTTACCCCTCCTACCCCACCCCCGGGTCAAGGCCAGACCAGGCCAGGCATGGCCTGTCAGGTGCTGCACGCTCCCAGACCTGTCCTGGACTTTTATCCTGTTCAAGATCCAGCTTCCAGAAACTGTACAGTGTCATTAGAGTTTGCCCAAAAGATGATCTGAAAAGGCCTCTGCCTCAGATGCAGATGAGCTGTTGTCCCATGTGGAGTAATAACTTCCATCCTGTTCATGAGTGGTGGCGTGGCTTGTGGGTGGTAACAGCAGCCCAAGTTTGTGAAGTGGCCGCTATGCACGTACTCGGCCTGGGCTTCCCAGGACGTGCTTCCCAGGTGGGATCTAGGTTACTCATCCAGGGCTTCTCGATTGTTGCAGAGGAGACCCTTGAGAGGTGTCCCCATCCTGTCAAGAAGCGGCTGGACCACGTGCTGCTGAGGTGAGCTCTGTTCCCTGGAGATCTGGGGCTTTGCCTCCCTCAAGGTACACGCAGGTCCCGCCGTGGTCCTGGAAGCAGCTAGAGGAGAGACGAGAGTGGCTTCGACCTGGCCCTCAGCGTTACCCTGTCTGGGGCCTTTGAGAACACATCTGGTTCCTCTTTACGTGCTTGTTTCTGAGAGCCCCTGGGGAGCCCTTCCTCCGACTGTTTGTTATGTTGGCAGCAGAATGTGTGAACGGAGGCAGGGAAAGGATTTCTGTATGCCTACCTGTACCCAGGTGTCAGTCACTTCTCTGCCTCCTCCTAACTTTGGGACCTTCTCTTATCGCTGGTTTCATCCTCCATAAAGCAGGACTACAATGAGGCCATTTGTCCTCAGATCACCTAGTCCCTGTCTTTTACAACCTAAGAACTCTGTCACTTTTCTTTCAGAGGTGTCCTCCCTTTGTCTCTCCCTTCCGGGCCACGTGGAAGGCTTTTTTGCAGGATTAGAAGCAAATACTGGGTCCCTGTGCTCTGTTAGGCCGACTGCTCTAGGCCTCTGCCATTGGCCTCATTTTTCAGCAAGCCCTCTGTCCTTTCCTGCCCCTGCACTTGGAAGTGATCACGGGCTGCCTGTGGCCTGCATTTTGGTAGTGCAGGCAGAGGAAACATGGTAAGGTTGTCCTGCATTTGGAGGGTTCACATCCTCACCCTGCAGTTCCGGGAGCTTTCCCACACACTCCTGCTTCTTCCCTGCCACACCTCGGGCCTCCAGGGCCTTGGGGTCTATCATGTGTGCATTAGTGTCATTGTTGGGGCATTCGCTTCCTGCCCCTGCTGTTGGGAACCAGGCCCTGTGTGCTGCTTAAGTTCCCCTTGATGCCCAGTTGCTATCAGTTGGCCATGGCACGTTCCCGTAAACCTGGCAATGGCGTCCTTTTCCGCCTGTCACTGATCAATTACACATTGGTCAGCGTTGGCCACCCTGCCATAGGCCATCCATTGTCTCCCTTTTTAGAGTTCACTACTGTTTTTTTTTAATGAGGAAATAGTGTGTCTGTTCAGGAAATAATAACAGCCAACATCTGCAGAGTGTTTACTGTCTGGTAACTCTTGCACTAAGTCCTTTCCTGGTGCCTGACATGCTCTGCTGTGAGCAGGGACAAGGCGGGTGCTCATCCTTGGCTTCTTGTCTGTTGCAGGTGAGTCCACTGTGTGCAGAGGTGTCATGGAAGTTGTCATCAGGAGTGGTCTGGACTCCAGTGCCCTTGAGGTAAGATCTCTGGTCCATTCTCTGGAGTGTTGGGTCCTCTGATCTGGTAGTCGTGTGTGTGTGTGTTCCCAGGGGCTTTGGGTGAAGATGTAGGGGAGCCGAGAGGTGAGCTGAAGGCAGCATCCACGAGTCCCCAGGTCTGCTCACCACCCCAGCTCTGGGCATCCTGGACCACATCTGGCCCTTCACTGTCTGCAGTGGCGGCTGCAGGGGTGGAGCCTCTAGAGTTCCACTGGGGCAATGAGAGTTGTGGGGTATCTGTCCTTCCCTGGAGTGTGGGCAGAAGGATGTTGTGATGGAAAATGGGTGGACCTGGGCATCAGAGATTCCTCCCCTGGCTTTGAATCGCCTTCTGCTGCCGGCTTAGTCAGTGTCCTGTTCAGAACCTTGTTTTCTTCGTTTGAAAAACCAAAGCTGTGTTAGAGGTGACTTTGTGGTTCTTAAGACCACATGATTTCTGTAATTTCCAACTGTAATATTTTCCCATTTTTGTCCAAAGTGACTTCTCTTTTTTTTTTTTTTTTTGAGTGGATTTTTTACTGTGCTTTTTTTTTTTTTAATTTATTTTTGGCTGTGTTGGGTCTTTGTTGCTGTGTGCGGGCTTCCTCTAGTTGCGGTGAGCAGGGGCTACCCTTCGTTGTGGTGCGCAGGCTTCTTATTGTCGTGGCTTCTCTTGTTGCGGAGCATGGGCTCTAGGTGCACACGCTTCAGTAGTTGTGGGTTGCGGGCTCTAGAGCGCAGGCTCAGTAGTTGTGGCACACGGGCTTAGTTGCTCCGCGGCACGTGGGATCTTCCCCGGCCAGCGCTCAAACCTGTGTCCCTTGCATTGGCAGGCAGATTCTTAACCACTGCGCCACCAGGGAAGCCCCAAAGTGACTTCTCTTTGATTCCCCTTGGTAGAAGGTTCCTGTTGGGCTTTTGCAGGAAAGAATGGCCACTCCATGGGTCCTGTGCTTGGCTGGGTGGTTTTCCCAGACTCGGTCTACCGTATAGGCCACTGGCACTCCCTTCTCTTCCTGGAGCTCTCTCTGCCTTGTACGCACCTGCATTCAAAAGGTGGCCATGGGCTGTCCGTGCTCTGGTCGTTGATAATGCAGGGAGAGGAATTGTGGAAAGCAATTTCCCGTGTTTGGAGGGTCCACACCTGTCCCTTTCAAATGCTGGCGCTTTCACACACTCCTGTTTCTCTCCAGCCCGTGCTTTCCAGCCCTCAGGCACTGGGGGCTGCTGTGTGACAGGCAGTGACAGGAGACTTCCGAGCTTGGCCTGTCTCAGCTTGGCCTCCTGTTAGCAGAGCCAGGCTACGTCTGTGTCAGGTTTAGATACTTTACGGGTGTAAGGAACCAGGATGAATTACACGTAATGAATAAGCACGATGTTGGGTGGTGTATAGTGGTTGCCGTAAGATTTTCAAAGGGAAGCAGCTTGTTGGAGGTGGCGGACCTGGCCTTTGAAGGAGTGGGATGTGATAGGCCGTAGGAAGGTCTTTGGGGGAAGGGAGGAACACGAGGACGATTTGAGGCTGAGGTGAGCATGAGCACCTGGGAGTCTGGTGTACAGGCAGTAATGACAGTGTGGGGGACAGCTGCTGGGGTGGCGGTCCCCACTCCTGCCACAGGGGTAGGGCCGAGTGGGAAGAGCTCCTGAGAGCAAGCTCTCCAGCCGTCTCTCTGCCAGTTACTACCTTTGCTCTGTCGCCATGAAAAGGCCCATTTTTTAAAGACTGTTCATTTTGACTCTTCTCTGGGAGTTTTGAGATTCCTTTTTGAGCCAGGTTTAGTGTGAAAAGCCCGCAGCTCATGCCTGAGTAATTGGGGGCACTCTTACACGTGTCAGCTTGAAGGAAGACGAGGTAACGTTGGAGAGTTATCCCCGGTCCTGACCTCCTGCCCCGTGGCCCCCTCATCACTCTGCGGTGCTGCCTTGGAGGAAGCCTCAGGGGTGGAAGCTCTGGCCTCGGGATGGTCACCTGGGTCTCAGCTCCCCTAGAAGGGCCTCCTCATGGTGAGTAACTGCCAAGGGGCTAAGTCGGCCTGTGTTTCTGAAATAGAAATTCCAAGCTGCCGGCCTCATGTGACTTCCTCCTTCAGGTTGTTCTGGGGCTGTTCACGGACGCTGGCATAGCAGAGCGAAGAGGGGTGTTGCCGCCGACCATCACCAGACCTCTTTCTCCTGTTGCCTTCGCACAGTATGGAAGGGCTTTGTCCCTGTGAGCGGGGCAGAGGGAAAGTCCTGGGACTCTGGGGACTTGGGATTCAGAACTGGAGACCTTCAGCTGGCTCTGCCCTTCCCAGCAGGTGCCACAGAGCACTGCGGACCCAGAAGTCTGCTTTCCTTCCATCTGGACCAGGTCATCCAGTGGCCTCCGTGTCCCCTTGTCTGCTCCTGGTGTAACTTTTTAGAAACAGGAGTTCCCATTGGAGTCTTCTGTGCTGGGCATCGTGTCCTCTAACCCACTTCAATAAATCTTGAAACTGCCTTGCCGCTTTTTATGGTTTTGTTTTCTTTTTTAAATACTTGCTTCCGTGTGCACAGCTGGGTATAGAGACAGTGGGTCACAGGGGCAGGTCTTCCAGGTTTCAATCATTGAGACTTTCCACTTAGCACACTCCTGAGGCCTGACCTAGGGATGGGGGATGGGATGTAGACTTGACATGGGGTTGAATAATCCCAGGTGCTTCTGGGGGCTCAGGTTTAGCAGAGATGAGAATTGTTGGCGGAGGAATGTTTGCTCCAGGGCTTTGGCAGAGAGGATGAGGGTGCGGTGGACGTAGAGACAGTCAGGGACTGAAGTCCTCGAGGAAGCAGGAGAGCCTTGGGCTCTGGGGGTGAAAGTACACGGGGTGAATTTGGGGAGATGGTTTGGAGCAGGGCTGGGAGAGGGATGTATGAGGGACAGCTGCCCTCGGGAAAACTCTGGGGGTGTGGTGGGCAAAGGCCAGGTGTTGGGGTTACTGGTACAGTAACAATAACGGCAGCGGTGCGCTTCACCACCCTGTGGGTACGTGGTACTCTGCTCACCTTTCAGGTGTCGTCCACACAGGGGAACTCTCCCAAAGGCCCTGGTGAGAAAGGAGGAGTTCGCTGTCCATTCCTTCCAGTGACGTTGAATCACCTTGACTGGGGCTGAGGTAGAAACCAGGCCCACCTTTGTGAGGTCAGCAAATTGATGGCTTCTGTCAGTGGGAGGCATTCTTGGGCCTGGAGGGTCCACGCTGCCGGGCAGCCACAGCAGAGGTCCTTGTTTCTGCCCTTCCCCTCTCCTCGGTACCTGCCCAAGGGCCACGTGAAGTCTCCCATTTGCTCTCTTGAAGGACCCCCACCTGCTCTGACTCCTCTCTGGGCCAGTTTCATCCCACCGTGGCCCTAGTCCTCTAGTGAAAAAGGAGCACATGTCCGCCCACTTAGCCAAAGCCCCTTCCTTTCCAGTGAGATTTCGCTGCTGGTTGTTGCCTCGACACTTGGAGCCCTCTTTCTTTAACACCGACTGTCTCCTCATTGCTAAGCAACTTCCTGTTAGCTTTTGGTACCAGTGTCTATGCCCCATTCCCCTCCCCTTTATTCTGTTTATTCTTTCATGGTTTTCTGGACCCCCCTACCTCAATCCTATAGCCTGGGGGTCCGTGGTGCCATTTTATCTGTGTCCTGTAGGAGGGGGCGGCGATGGAGTAATGGAGAGGGGAGAGGCGTGAGGTGCTATGGTTGGTGAAGTGGGGGCGGGGAGGGGAGTCACAAGCCTACGGAGGTGTGATCTCTGTGATCTCTGACCGTGGCTTGGCCCAAGGGCACCAAAATTTCCTTCGTAATTCGCCAGCCAGGTCACTTTCCGGAGGCGTCACTCATTCCTCGCCCTGTTTCCGTGGCATCCTGGTATAATGACTGGAGGTGGGGGTGGGTGAAGTAATGCATTAGAAGTGCAGGTTGCACCACCCCGCCTGCCTGCCCCGCACGTAGCACTCAGTAGAGGACAGCGCTTCCTGGTCGTTAACCTGTTCACTTTCAAATTATAAATGATGCTCGCCCCTGACCCAGCCTCTTAAGTCTGCCCTCCTCTGCTCTCTGCTACCCTCGCCCACCTGACCCTCAGCCCCAGCTTAGGCTTCCCACTCGCCAGGGTAGACACGCAGGGCCCTCCCCTGTGACCATGGTCTACTGTCCGCCCGCATCTCACACATCACGCCCCACAAGCACCATAGGCCCCAGCCGTGCTACGACGTAAGGTTCCTGACCATGCTTCCCTTTTCCTGGCCTGCGTTTTGTGTGCCTGGCACGCCCCTTCCATTTCAGATGCTCGCCTGACTCAGCTTGTGTCACTTCCTGTAGGAAGCCTTCACTGCTAAACCTCCACCCAGACTGGATCCCCTGCCCTTCCTTCCATTCACATCAAGTTCAATTTTGGGTAGGCACAATTCTAGGAAATGATCAATAAAAGAAGGCAAAAGAGCGAAAACCCCTGCCTTTATGCTGCTTCCATTTTAGAGGACAGGGACATACCATAAACAAAGTACTGAAATGTCTAGTGTGCTAGAGAAGGACTGAGAAGAAAAATAGTCAAGCAGAGAAACAGGACAGGAAGTCTGGGGACAAGCAGGGGGCGTGGCCTTTGAATCTGTAGATGGAGAAGGCCTCACCTAGGAGGTGTGATTTGAGTAGAGGGAGGAGCTCTCACCTCTGGGCGTTCATGTGCAGTCTCCATCACGGCACGGATCAGTGATGGGAGGAATCTTCCCTCTGGGATACCAGGCCCAGGGAACTGGGGGGACGAGACACCTTTGAGGCCTCTGCAGGGCCACGGCTAATTAGCAACGTCTGCCATATGGTGAGGGCAGCAGCCGAATCAAGTTGGGATTAGCTAGTCAGGCCAGGCTGTGCACGTCTGGAGGGCAGGCTCTGCATTGTCAGCGCGCAGCCCCTCGCCCCAGCCCCCGACCACAGCTCGGTGGACTCGGTGCCATCACCCATGGGCAGGCCTAACCCATGACCTGGTCTAGGACCAAGAACAGTGCTAACCAAGCCAGGCATGTTTTCCTCTTGGGGAGTTCTTAGCGTGTCAAGAGCCTGAGTGATTGGTTGCAGGAACAAAAACAGGAAGAGATGGAAGAATTAAGTCCCTTTAACAGCAGAGTCCAGAGGTGCAGAGCACTGAGCTCCTGTTGTAGGCAAGAGAACCATTTCTAGAATGTTTACAGGGAGAGGATGAGATTCCAATTTCCAAACCATGTTTGTGCTGCTGTACAAGGCCTGGCTATGGAGTCTGAGCAGCACTTGCTACAAGGCCTGGGGTTCAGTTTTCCCTGAATTCTTATAAGCATGGCCAAGTGACCAAAATTCTCGTCTTCCTTTTCTTTCTAAGAGAAGTTACATACACCATCACTGTACCATTAGTAGAGGGAGCTAAATGAGTCTGCCCATAACAGCCTACAGGGTATTACTTACCAGTGTAGTGGCTGACACAGGCGAGGAGCTCAATCTGCATTGAAGGATGAGGGATGAAGCCAGTGGTGGCCTCGACCATGGGTACCAGGAGTAGTTCACTGAGGCCCCTCTGCCCCCATGACTACAACTGGCATGTCACCAGGATACCTAACTTGGCCTGCATTAGGAAGCGACCTAGAGAAACCATTAAGAGCCTGTTGAATTCTGATGTCCCTTAATTGCTGTGGGGCCTGGAGCACATTCTTTTGCCTCCTTGAGCCTCGGTTTCTGGCTCTGTGGTTTGACCATCAGAATAGGACCTACCACAAATAGTAATGATGAAATAAGATGATGCTTGTTAAATGCATAACACAGCACCTGCCTCACACTGAGTGCTCTGTACACATCAGTTATTTTTATTCAATGAGCATGTCGACAGTTAAAATGAAGAACAAATATAAAATGTCATTATGACAGACTCATCAGTCATCTATTGACGTGACACCATAAATACTTCTTTGCAAATTTGCAGACGTCCCAGTGGGGCTGGTGTTAATCATCCCTACCATTGATTGAACTTTTATTAAATTGCATGCACTGTACTAAGTGAGCCTGTATATATAATTACTTCACTTAATCTTCACAACAACCAGTGAGGTAGACTTAATTATTCTCCATTTTATAAATGAGGAAACCAAAGCTCAGAGAAATGAAGGGACCTGTCTCCCTTCCAATGAATGGTTCAGCTGGCTTACCATTTCCTGGTGTATCAAGTAGTGAAAAATGTTGCAGGCTACACACTAACAAACGTAGTAAGGTAGATAGCTAGGGGGAAGCAGCCGCAAGGCACAGGGATATTAGCTCGGTGCTTTGTGACAGCCTGGAGGGGTGGGATAGGGAGAGTGGGAGGGAGGGAGACGCAAGAGGGAAGACATATGGGAACATATGTATATGTATAACTGATTCACTTTGTTATAAAGCAGAAACTAACACACCATTGTAAAGCAATTATACCCCAATAAAGATGTTTAAAAAAAAAAAATGTTGCAGGCTGATTTCATAAATAGCACAAGCATACGAGGCTGTCAGATGCTTGTTTGTACTGGGAAACTGGAAATTAGGATATTTTACTATTCCCTCCATCTGTTTCAGATTATGGCCTATTATCCAGTCTTCCTAAAATAGTCCCCATCTAAATCACCAGTCTTGAGGACTGAACTTGTGAACCTGACATGTACAGAGACGATAGGCATGTTTCAGCCAACGCCAAAGTATCGAGTACGCATCTCATTACGGCTGTATCTGAGGCAGGAGTCATCCTAGGTCTCCTAAGCTTGAAAAAACCTTGGCAGGGTATGACCGAGGTGGCCCAAGAACCAGGATTAGGGTCAGAAGGGCTATGATCCTATCAGCAAGTTGGTGCCTGGTACCAGAGGTGAGGCAGCTGGTGGGAGTTTTATGTATAGTATAATCAAGCCAGGAGAACGGCCATCTGGGAGAATGAAGGTTTATTTGTCCATGGAAAAAGATTTGTCAGGCACTGTGCTGAGAAGCAGGATCTGCCCTCATGGGGATCACATACAGGTATATACATAATAAATTCTATTTCCAGATATTTATGGAACAGTCACTATGTGTGGGCCTTGCTCTAAGCTGTGCACACAATCCTGAACAAAGCTGAGGAGGGGCCTCATGGAGTGTACAGTCTAGAACAGCACTGTCCAATATAAACCCATACATGTAATTTAAAATTTTCCGGGCTTCCCTGGTGGCGCAGTGGTAGAGAGTCCGCCTGCCGATGCAGGGGACACAGGTTTGTGCTCAGGTCCGGGAAGATCCCGCATGCCGCGGAGCGGCTGGGCCCATGAGCCATGGCTGTTGAGCCTGCGCGTCCGGAGCCTGTGCTCCGCAACGGGAGAGGCCACAACAGTGAGAGGCCCGCGTACCGCAAAGAAAAAAGGAAAAATTTTCCTACTAGCTGCGTTAAAGAAATAAAAAGCAGATGAATACATTTTAGTAATATGGTTTTATTTGATTCACTACATCAAAAAATATTTTCATTTCAACATACAATTAATATAAAAATTATTGAGATGTTTTATATTTTTCCCCCAAACTAAATATTTGAAATCTGGTGTACATTTCATGCTTATAGCACATCTTGGTTATGCTTACAGCACATGTGGCTGGTGGCTACCTTATTGGACAGCACACAGATCTAGATGATGAGGGGTTCGAGGCTAATTCCATGAAAGAAGAGTGCTGCAAGGATGCCTTCTTTACAGGAAGGCTGCTGCATCTGGTAAAGAAGCTCCTCCAGCCTGGGTTCCCCATCCCCTGGAATCCCTCTTCCCCATCTTGGCAGAGCAGGGCCAGGTATATATCAGGTGTGCCGGATGGAATCCCTGCATCATGTTCCAGAACCTACTGGAGGCAGGATGCCAAGTTCCGTAGTGCTTGCCCAGCGTAAGCCCCACCTCCTAGAGTTAACCTTAGTGTGCTGGGAGTGTGTTCATTCAGTCAGTTACTACTTGTTAATTGAGCACCTACTAAGTGCCAGCCTCTGTGCTAAGTAAGCACTGGGAACACACACGAGTGAACATAGACAGTTGATAGCTCACAATCCCATCATGATAAACAAGTAACCCACAAATGAAGAAATCATTAAAAACTGTTAGAAATGCTATGGAGGACAAATGACAGGTGCTGTGAGATTCAACAGGGCCACCTGACCTCTTTGGGGGTCAGAGAAGTTATCCCGGAGGAAGTAGAATTAACTGGGCAAAGGAGGAGTGGTCCACGTGCAAAAGCAGCATGGGGGATGCAGGGAGGAGCTCTAGGACAGCCAGTGGGGATGGCATGCACCATTGAGGATTAGGGCAGCAGCCTGGAGTGGCTGGGAGAGCGCTAGCTTTGGAGTCGCACGGATCTGGTCCAACCCAACCAGAAACTTGGGTGACAAATTTCAACCTGTCTGGGCCCCAGTTACCTCCTTTAGAGGGATGTGGTGAAGATTAAACAGAGTGATGTATGAAAACTCTTGATACAGCAAATGCCCTACCTTATTGTTAAATTATTGACCTTTGTTATTATTTATTGAAGGTTCTTCACCATATCAAGAAGATGGCCAAGTTTTGTGTTTGTTTCCTTCTCTTGGGGACTTCAGAAGGCTCCAAAGTAGAAGTGTTTGGAGAAGTGGAGACAGAACCCCCCCCCCTTTATTTTTTCCCTTGCTTTATTTTTACTAGAAAATTTGAACAGTACAATAGATGACTTTTAAAAATAAACCTTTTATTTTGATAGTTTTAGATTTGCAGAAAAGTTTAAAACCTAGTACAAAGAGTTCCCATGTATCCTTCACCCAGGTGCCCCTAATAAGCACATTTGTTAAAATTAAGAAGTTAATACTGGTACCTTACCATTAACTGAACTCCAAGTTCAGTTTGGATTTCACCAGTTTCCCCACTCATGTCCATTTTCTGTGCCAGGATGCAATCCAGAATACCACATTACATTTAGTCATTATGTTTCCTTAATCTCCTCCCATCTGCAACAGTTTCTCAGTCTTTCCTTATTTTTCATGACCTTGACAGTTTTTTTGTTTTTGTTTTTGGCTGCTAAGTATGTGGGATCTTAGTTCCCCGACCAGGGATCGAACCTGTGCCGCTTGCATTGGGAGCATGGAGTCTTTTTTTTTTTTTTTAAGGTCACTGCAGTAGTAGTTGGAATAAGGCTGAAAGGATTTTTTTTTTTTTTCCTTTGGCTGTGTTGGATCTTTGTTGCTGCGCGCGGGCTTTCTCTAGTTGCGGCAAGTGGGGGGCTACTCCTCGTTGCTGTGCGCAGGCTTCTCATTGCGGTGGCTTCTCTTGTTGCGGAGCACGGGCTCTAGGCACGCGGGCTCAGTAGTTGTGGCTCGCGAGCACCTCGGCCTAGGTGCTCTGTGGCATGTGGGATCTTCCTGGATCTGGGATCGAACCCGTGCCTGCATTGGCAGGCAGATTCTTAACCACTGGGCCACCAGGGAAGTCCCGACGTTGACAGTTTTGAAATGTGTTGGTAAGATATTTTGTAGAATGTCTCTCAATTTGGGCTTTTCTGATGTTTTCTCATGATTAGACTGGAGTTATGGGTTTGGGGGAAGAATATCAGAGAGGTGAAAAGGCCCTCTTATCACATCCTATCGGAATATATGACATGACTTATCACCAGTGATATTAACCTTGATTACTTGGTTAAGGTGGTAGCTGCCAGACTTCCCCACTATAAAGTTACTATTTTTTCTTTCCATACTCTAGTCTTTGGAATATAGGCTTGATTTTAATAGATTTTTAAGAAAACATTTGGAAATCTTTGCCCAACAGTGAGAGAGTATATCTCTTTCTCAAGCACGTTTGAAGTATTTACAAATAATGACCACATTATCTGCTGCAAAGCGAGTCTCAAATACCAATGCATCAGTATCACATAGATTACAATATGACTATAACATAAAGACACGTAAAAACAAAACTTTAGACAATACTTAGACTTGAACTATTACGAACATACCGTATATCAAAACTTGTGGAATGCAGCTAAAACAGTACATAAGGAGAAGTTTATAACTTTGAAGGCCTTCATTGAGAAATTCCCTACTGTAAAGGGAGCTTGTGACTCATCACACAGGAGACTTACCTCCACTGACCAGTGTGGACAGGAGTTCAGAGGGTTTCTCCCCAGTGTTATGGTCTTGGGCACTCCTTCAGGACTTTAGCAAAACCCTGAGGGAATCAGAACCGCAGTGAACCACTGAGATTGAATGGCCCACCAGTTCCAAAAAATGGAGGTACAGAACAGTTCCTATTCGATTCTACAAAGAAAAGGGATAAAGGGAACTATGTTCAAGATGCTGTGATAGGGGCTTCCCTGGTGGTCCAGTGGTTAAGACTCTGCGCTTTCAGTGCAGGGGGCGCAGGTTCGATCCCTGGTCAGGTGACTAAGATCCCACATGCATGCTGTAACTAAGAGTTCACATGCCACAACTAAGGAGCCCGCCTGCCGCAATAAGACCCAACTCAACCAAATAAATAAATAAATATTTTTTTAAAATCCTGTGATAAACCATAAAGGAAAAGAATATAAAAAAGAATATATATGTGTGTATAACTGAGTCACTATGCTGTACAGCAGAGATTGGCACAGCATGGTAAATCAACTACACTTCAATTTAAAAAAAAAAAAGAAAAGAGATGAGATATTTTCCCCACCCTAGCTTTGTGAAATAAGTTTCAGCTGTGATATCCATCAGAGGTGTTGAGGGAAACCAGAGTTTATGTTATCTTTGATTTAGATCTGCTAAAGACATTGTTTTCTTGGGAGCAAGAGTTTTATAATTTTTTTAAAAAGCTGTCCTTTCCAAATGCAAGAAAGACAGCTTCTCAACAGTGAAAAAAGTACACAAGAATATAGGTTTAACCTCTTCTTAAAATAAAAAATTCTAAGTAACGAAGTTTGCTCCAACGTCACAGGTATTGCCTTTAAGTGCCCTTTTTCAGAATGTGCCACCTCCTTGTAAAACTCTCGCCACTTCCAATAGACCCTGTGTGGGTTCTGCTCTCATAGGTTTAGCTGTCTTCTGCTTGAGGTGATCAAGCCTGGGAATACAAAGCTTCAAAGTGCCGATTCTTTGAGCTATTCCCTGGCAGCTTTACCAGGGAGATCGTTAACGGTTAGGGTGGGATTCCTTGAGCTCCCTTGGAATGGGCTTGTTGAGGCCCACCCTTCCCCACCAGAGAAGAATGTACTAAGAAAACCTACCCCTCTCTTTCAGTCAAGCATTTTCTATGGCATGGGCTCAACCAAGCATCCCCAGCATCTCTGCTTCTCAGCTATGAAGTATGATGTGAATGGCTCCCAGGAGGGGTACAGTGCACATCCCTATGTGGCAAACCTGCCTACCTTCAGTGGAAGGTGGATGGAGACATGCCTGGGATAAACCTAGAGTATGTCTCTAACTGTATGCAAAAAACCAGAATAAGTGTGGAGTCAGAAGTCCACACATAGGGAGAGGCAGAGCTGCAGGACAGGGAGTCCCAGAGGAATTCCAGTCCCCTGTGCTTGTTGTCTTGAAGGCCCAACTTGACCTCTGCCCTCCCCTTATTTGATGACGTAAGCTTTCCAATAAATATTTCTTTTTAAAGTATAAGTTAGATTTCCGTCGCCAATGCATCCTCGCTAAAAGCCTGAGTTTTCCCCTTAACTTGCCCCAAATGGCCAGTTGTTAAGGTGTTCCATGGAGGGTTTGCTTATCCAGGTTGATCTTGCCTACCTAACGGGGATTCCAGCAAACAGGGCAGTGTATTGAGGTCTCAGAATAGACATGTAGTGACAGCCTTTGCTCCTGGCATTCAGACATCCGTCCATTCTCAGTGGCTTGTCCTTATTTGTTGGTCACTAAATTTATTTCCTGGTATTAAAAATAAAAGAGTAGGCACACTCCATCCATGCGGGAGATGTATGTGTGATTTGGACCTTTTGACTGGAGGGGATGTTCTGGGGCAGCCACTCCAGTGGGGGCCCAAGTTGGCAATTAAGACTGCCTGGAAAATGGTGCTTTCAAGAGTGGGGGAAGTGAGCTCAGAGGAGCTCAAGGGGCCTATAGGGAGAAGAGGAGGACACCAGCCAAGGCAGTCCTAGTATGTGCAAGGCCTTGGCAAATATTTTTTGTATAGCCCCTGTCTATATAAACAGTTTTCTTAAAAATGTATTACAGAGGGGAATTCCCTGGTGGTCCAGTGGTTAGGACTCCGTGCCCTCACTGCTGAGGGCCTGGGTTCCATCCCTGGTCGGGGAACTAAGATCCCACAAGCCATGCTGCATGACAAAAAAAAAAAAAAAAAAATTCATGAGCCCCATGTGGAGCGTTGTGATTTACTGATGAAGATTTAGATAATGGGTAGAGAAGAGGTACTGAGACTTTATTTCTTGTCCTGTCAGTGCATGTGAAGATTCTTGGTAATATCCAGACACAGTCTCTTCCTCTTCAACTCCAAGAACCATCTCTTCATGTTATTTATTGTAAAATGTGCCATTCTTGCTTAGTTTCTTATTTCCCACTGCAAAAAAAGGTACACCATTTGGAACCTGTTAGTATTGAAGCAATATAGATCTTCTTAACTTTGTATTTCTCTAATACATTTCTTTACTTATATATTGCATTACAATTCATACATTACTCATGATGCTGTAGCATCCATGGCGGTGGTCCCTACATGCTGGTTTCCAAGGACTCTCTCGAAGATTTTTACTGTGCCTCATTGATGAGAACTACGAATATAAGTCTTACCCAGAGTATGCGGGAAAATAAGAATGATGATTTATTTTCTGGTCATGTTAAATTTATCATTTGCAATATTGTTTTGTAAATGTGGAGTAATACGTCTTCCAATCATGACTTGAACTCTCTTTCTTTTTTTGGTAGAAAGGAAAGTTGCTTTAATCAGAAAGCCAGCAATCTGGGGAGAAAGTAGACTCATGTGCCAAGAACAACTCCAAAGATTCTGCTCAGCCATGACAATTTTTAAAGGGAAAAAGGGGAAATAATCACAGTTAAATATTAAGGAGGTCATATTCTTTGTCATTTTTCCATTGCGTGCAGACCTGCTGACTTCTGATCTTCCTCTGGGTGCTCTCCTGCCCGCGTGGTCTGCCTACAAGTTTACCAAGGGGAAGCTAGGGGTAGATAGTAAGTCATTCTTTAACTACTTAATTCTTCATTATTACTCCTTCTAATCCAGGAAAGGAATCAACAGGTTAGGCAAGGCATTGTGTACATTCAGTAAAGCAAAAATCAGAAGTTAGGTTAAACGTTACCTAGTGATATCATTTTTATGATTAAGGTCTGAGAAAAACAGAGATGAACAAACAGAAAAGGGACAAAAGAGATGCTTACATATCTACTGTACAAAAGCCTATATTTGCTGAGATGACCGTATTTCTCTTTTTATTACAAGTCTTTTCTCTGAAGTCAATATTTCATTCTGTTTCTTGGTAATATATATTTTCTCTCTCTTTAACTAATTTTATTCTTTTTTTCCAATTCTGGTTTTATTTATTTAAATTAATTTTTATTGGAGTATAGTTGCTTTACAATGTTGTGTTAGTTTCTACTGTACAGCAAAATGAATCAGCTATACATACACATATATTCCCTGTTTTTCAGATTTCCTTCCCATGACTTAAGGTCACCACAGTGCATTAAGTAGTCCCCTGTGCTATACAGTATGTTCTCATTAGTTATCTATTTTATACATAGTATCAACAGTGTATGTATGTCAATCCCAATGCATCCATCTTCATTAAATTCCTTCTTGAGAAATTCTGTTCATTTTTATTTCTGGCTTCCTAGCATCGCTTTGGATTTGGACTCTGCTATCCAGAGTATTCACCAAGCCTCGGGGCTTCGTGTCTTTTGAGAATCGGCTCAGCTGGTTTTCTAGGTTCTCATCCAAGTCTCTGCAAGAAACTATTGGTTCAGCCAGAGCTTAGGGCTGAGTCCTCTAGGATGCTATTGGAACACACTCTCCAGCTTGGCTTTGACCCTTTGGAGACTGACTGAACTCTCTAGGCAGTCAACCAACTGCGTTATTGCCCAGCTTACATCTCTTTATCTCAGTTAAAAAGACATCATGAGGGTTTGGGTCAAGGGCCTTTCAGGCATAATATGGTTACACACAGGCCTTCCCAACCTATTAGTCTCTGATTCTATCACAAAAACCTTATAGGATTACTTGCTATAACTTATTCTTGGGAATCCCTTACTGGCTCCTAGAGCTCATTGGTCCCTCTCTAAGGGTCTACATACTACCTATTTGGGAACAATTATAGTTTTGTTTTTTTTTTTTTAATAAATTTATTTATTTATTTTTGGCTGCTTTGGTTCTTCGTTGCTGTGCACGGCTTTCTCTAGCTGCGGCGAGCGGGGGCCACTCTTCGGTGCGGTGCGCAGGCTTCTCATTGCAGTGGCTTCTCTTGTGGTGGAGCACGGGCTCTAGGCACGCGGGCTTCAGTAGTTGTGGCTCACAGGCTCTAGAGCGCAGGCTCAGTAGTTGTGGCGCATGGGCTTAGTTGCTCCATGGCATGTGGGATCTTCCCAGACCAGGGATTGAATCCGTGTCCCCTGCAGTGGCAGGCGGATTCTTAACCACTGCGCCACCAGGGAAGCCCCTCGATTATAGTTTTGAGTGAGTTAGAATTTGCCACACAGTTTGTCAGGTCTATCAGAATTTATTGAAGGGCTTCTTAACCTAGGGTTTGTGAACTTGCATGGGAATAAATTACATCTTTATTTTCACTAATCTCTGACTGAAATTTCGCATGTTTTCTAATTGTTAATGTAAGCAACAAATCACGGTAATATTAGCATGACCTTGACTTTGTCGCCAATACAAATCATGGATTTTTCACATCATGCTGGAGTCGTTGTAGACATTTCAAAACATCTTTCAAGTTCACAACTACTTCAAAATTATGGTACTTATAAGACCTGCTGCTAGATCTTGTTATTTAATGCATTACTAAGGAGGCACATATATCACCATATTGCAGGTTTAAAAAATATTCTAATAGCTTTATTTTAATATAATCGGCCTCCCTTGCAATCTGACATATTTCATTTGATGCATTTAAAAATACGACTCTGAGAAGAGGTCTGTAGGTGTCACCAGTTTGCCACAGGGGCTCATGTACAGAAATTCATGCTTGTCATGATGGTAGCAGCTCCTTCTCAGAAGCCTCAGGGGCCAGAGCTCTGCCCAGAACTCCCCTTTGCCCAGACAGATCTCTCGAGGGGCAAAAGAACCCTCAGCCTCAACTTTGGGTTCTTGTCTTCTCTTCACTCAGACTAAGCTAACACTAGTGAAGCTTTCCTTTCGACTACATATCTTGAACTCTTTAGGCCATAATCACTGCATTCCTGAATTATGATTGCTTTCAATGCTGACCACAGTCCTGCCTTCCACACACCACACCAGCGGGAGCACAGGAAAGGGGCCCGTGAGCAGAGTGAGAAGAGTGGCCCCCTTCGTACAAGATACATCCATCCCTTGTTCTCCATGGCTTAAGACAGATGAGAGCACCATGTCATTACACTGGTTGGAGGCATGAAAAGTACCTCGATGGAAAGAGCACATCGGCATTGCAGATCAACATCTCAAAAGTCCTTGGAGGAAACAGGCATGGCTGCTTCTGCCAGAGGGAGTGAGGTGACCACCCTGGGGGCTAGCTGGGGAAGGGACAGCAGAACACCCAGAGTAAAGGACATCTGCTGCCCTTTTCTCCCATTTCCCTGGCTTCAGTAGGTTAGAGGGGCACTGTGGTCTGAACAGAGAAGTGCAAGCCAATATCTGGGTCCACACTTGCAGCTCAAGCGTCTGCAATGCATTGTTGATGGCTCACAATCTTAAACCTAGCCTGGTTCCAAAGTGAGTGAGAATCATCAAAATCATACTAAAACTATTTTCGCAGCCCAATCTTGCACAAAGGGTGAAAGAACTACTGTATCCGATAGCAAGAGTGAGGTCCTTGCCTGGCTGTCCTCTTGGAACCAGAGCTGGCTATGGGGCTCCATAACATGAGTCCTGGAGTATCTCAGGGCATCTGGGCAACCCCACACATAAGTGAGAGAGGGGTGGGGGTAAGATAGAGGGTTGAAGAGTTCTTCAAAGAAAAGAAATGGAGAATGAGACGCACCCGGGATGGACATGGTCTGGGACGGGGTAGCTGTTCCTAGACGGCACCTCTGGCCAGCCCCAACCACTGAAGTGAGACTTATAAGATTTCAAGGTAGAAATTTATGGCCAACAGGACCCACATGGGGCCTGGTCTGGATTGGGGCACCTGGCCAAGATGGCATTGGTGGCCTTGGAGGGGCACTCAGAAAATTTTGGGGAATACCAATCCAAAATGCAGTACCATTTGAGGCAAAAGGTCTGGGGCAGGGGACCTCTTACCTAGATCTAATTGATATTTTCTACCTCTACCACTGGATATTATTCACTAAGACTTAACGGTCCAGCAAGAAACTGGGTTCAACACTGAGCCAATGAATCTTCCAGCCACTCACCCATCCATCCAACAAATGTTCATTGAGCACATACACTGTGCTAGTATTGCATTAGGTTCAGGAGAAATAGAAGTGGATCTTCTCAACCATTATCCACACCAAGCTAGTTCTGCACAACTGAAAAAGGAAGAAAAGGAAAAAAACTGGCTACAGATGACATACCTTTCATACATTTGTTCAGTTAAACACTTTTCTCAATTATGGCTTTTGAAAACTGTTCCATTTACTATGGTTCCACACAATTTACCCCAAAACTTAGTGGCTTAGAACAATGACAATATTTATTTTGCTCATGAATCTGCTATTTGGGCTGGGGTTATCTTATCTCTACTTTGCTTGCTTTCAGGTGAGTTGGCTTGAAGCCTGGGGACTGGAATCATCTGAAGCCTTCCTCACTCACATGTCTGGCCATTGATGTTGTCAGCTGAGACAGGTTGTCTCAGGTTGTCAGCTGGAACATCTCCACATGCTCTCTTCATGTGGTCTGAGCTTCCTCCCAGTATGGTGACTGGGTACTGAGGGTGAGCATTGCAAAAGGGGGTAAGCCAGGTGGAAGCCGAATCCTCTTAATGACCTAGCCCTAGAAGTCACCAAGCATTACTTCTGCCCTATTGGCCAGAACAGTCACAGCAGCCAACCAGACTCAAGGAGAGGAAATACGGATCCATCTCTCAGTGGGAAGATGTTGGTTACATTGTAAGAAGAACTGGGGGATGGATTATATATATTGGTGAGGTCAATTCAGGAAAAACGTCTGCCACATAAGGTTGATACAACTGCTCCATTTTTTTTCGTTTTTCAAATGCAATACCTTTTAATACACAGTAATTAGGTACATGATACAAAGTGATTATTCTGACAGTACAGTTTCAGATGAAGACAATTCCCCAATTCATTCTACTTTTATAGTGAGAATTTACAATGTAGAACAGATTTGAATTGTGCCCTGTTTGGAGAATCCAAATGTTTTATTCTGTATAGCATTGCATATGTCTTTTCAGTCTATTGTGCATGCACACTTTTCGCATATGTTTCAAAGTGTTCTGATGTTTAATTTTCCCTCAAGGTGTTTTGTGTGTGTTGTAACTTTATTTTTATGTTGGTTTAAGAGAAACCCTGAAAAATTTTTTAAAAATTGGAAAAGAAAAAGATGCAGAAATATAATATCACCTTTAAAAAATGACTGCTCACTTGTATCTTTCCTCCACCCACCACCCCTCACCTAATATTAAATCTTGTCTTCTTGGTCAGTACATTAGTCCTTATACATTACATTCTTTACGTAGAAGCCACATTCTTTTTTTTTTAGCATTTTATTTTATATTGGAGTATAGTTGATTAACAGTGTTGTGTTATTTTCAGGTGTACAGCAAAGTGATTCAGTTTCATTTATTTATTTATCTTTTGGCCACACCATGTGGCCTGTGGGATCTTAGTTCCCCGACCGAGGATCGAACCCGTGCCCCCTGCATGGGGAGCACAGAGTCTTAACCACTGGACCTCCAGGGAAGTCCCACAAAGTGATTCAGTTACACGTATACATGTATCTATGCTTTTTCAAATTCTTTTCCCATTTAGGTTGTTACATATTATTGAGCAGAGCTCCCTGAGCTCTACAGTAGGTCCTTGTTGGTTATCCATTTTAAATATAGCAGTGTGTACATATCAATCCCAAACCCCCTATATCCTTCCCCCCGCAGAAGCCATATTCTTAATTTAAAATTATTTATTTATTGCTTATATGATTTTTGTTTCCATTGTTCCATTGCTACATTTTTGTCTGTTAAAAATATTTAGGTGTCTTGGGTTGGAATTGAACACCTATCTTTTTCCCATTAAAATTAATGGAATGGCTTCCCTGGTGGTACAGTGGTTGAGAATCCACCTGCCAATGCAGGGGACACGGGTTCGAGCCCTGGTCCGGGAAGATCCCACATGCCACGGAGCAACTAAGCCAGTGTGCCACAACTACTGAGCCTGTGGACTAGAGACCGTGAGCCACAGCTGCTGAGCCCACGTGCTACAACTACTGAAGCCCATGTGCCTAGAGCCCGTGCTCCGTGACAAGAGAAGCCACCACAATGAGAAGCCTGCGCACCACAACAAAGAGTAGCCCCCACTCTCTGCAACTAGAGAAAGCCTGTGCACAGCAACGAAGACCCAATGCAGCCAAAAATAAATAAATAAATAAAATTAAAAAAAATAATGGAAATATATATATTTTTCATTTATCAGCTTTTCACTTAGAGGCAGAATTTTCAGGAATGAATTAAAGTCATCAGGTGGGAGATAGGTGTACTTTCATCATCTCCCTAAAAGCTTTGACAGCCCCCCAGTCCTCTGTGTCTGTCATTTTTCCAGTTCCCGTCACCCATTGCTCTTCTAAGCTATCACCTCCATTATCAGCTCCTTACCTGTCTGACATATTACAGATGTTCCATATTTATTATGTTAGGAATGAGTCTGGTTGAAAGTAACAGGTAACTTGACAAACTGTGGTCTAAAAAAGATTTTTTTTTCCCCCTCATGAAACAGGAAGGCAGTCCAGGGTTTGTGCAGCTGCTTGAGTATGACCTAAGGTACCAGGCTTCTTTTGTCCTTTTATTTCATCTTCCTTAGCACAATCCTCCTCATGGTCTCAAGATGATTGCTGCACCTCCGGGTGTTGTGCCTTAATTCCAAGCATGAAGTAGGGGAAGAGTGAAGGTCACAAACTTCTCCAAAGAGTTCCTTTTTATTCTGGAAGGGAAGCTGTCCCTTGGGACTTCTGCCTACATCTTATTGGCCAGGACTTTGTCTTATTGCCACTTCTAGCTGCAAGGGAAGGGGGGAACTGTGTGCTTTGCTTTCCAGCCTCTGTAGTTTGGAAAGGCAAGGGATAAGTGATTGGAATAAATATTGAGAGCCTCTTACAACATGTGCCACACTGCGTTTAATTGAAATGTATTGCTTCGATCCACAAAGTATCCTGGATATAGCCTGTTCTTGTCCTGGAACATTCTTCCTTTTCCTTTTCTCTCCTCTAGTTACTTTCCTGGGTATGTATGTGTGTGTGTGGGGGGGGGAGACAAAATATTGAGGAAACACTCTTATTATTATTTTTTTTTCCCACGAGGGTACCAGTTCCCTTGTCACTCCTTCCTCCATGGTCTCTTCTAACTGAGGGTAAGGAGGAGAAGTCAGCATCTTCTTTGCTCTGTTCTGCTCTTTTCAGACACCGTGACTTCAGCACTACTATTCTGATCCCTTCCTCTCTGAATATCAAGGACAGTCTCAAGGCCAGGTTCTCCCTCCTCTTTCTCAGCCCAAGTTTCCTCCTTTACACTCCCAAGGGACTTGAGCTGTATCTCTCTAATGGTATTTATCATTTTCTTCGTTGAAGTTGAAACCAAATGATTGGAAGTGGTACTGTTTACGAAATGTGTGGTGCATTGTAGGTGCTCAAACCGGTAGCTCTTGCTATTATTACTACTATTAATAATGTCTTATCGCCTATATCAGACTCAGCTCCTTAATGACAGGCTCTGAATCTGATGTCCGATTCATCTTTGTAACACACATCTGGCCTGGAACTGAACATTGCTCATAATGCTATCAATATAAGGGGGCGGCGGGTAAAGGACAACATTTCAAAGGAAGGGTGCTGTAATGGTGTGAGAAATTCCTAGAACCTGAGTGGGAGCCAGAATCTTGCAGAGAAGACCCTTACTCCGTCCGCATCAAAAACAGGCAGAGTCCCAACTGTTTCATAGGGACGCATGTGGACCGCCTCCACGCCTGTATTGCGATGATGTAGGCGAATCCGTCACTTCACCCCTCCTGCTCCTCCGGAAAGGGAGGCGGGACTATACCCCGCGCGCGGCGACCTGGGATAGCTGCGCACGCGCGGCTTCCGGCTCCGTGTCTTGGGAATTATTTGACGCCACCGCCTCGGCCCCACACACGTCTCTGATCAGGCGCGCCGCGCACGCGCAGTGATCCTCTAGGCTCGGGGAGTTATTTGACGCTGCCGCCCCTGGCAGTCGGAAGTTGCCTGAGCAGAGCCCAGCCGGCCGGCCCGAGTGGCCTTCGTCGACCCGGGCGCCCTGGGAGAGCCGCTGACGGGTGGACGGAGCGACCGCTTGAGGACAGCCGGCCGGGGCAGCGAAAGCGCCGGGCCTATGGCGCGGGTGGCTTGAGGCGGAAGGCCGAGTGCGGCCGGCGGCGGCGGCGGCGGCGGCGGCGGCGGCGGCGCCCGCCCCAGCAATGCGGGCCCCGCCCGTCGCCTCAGGTAACCGGGCGGCCCTCCCCGTCGCGACCGGACCCTCCCCTCTCCTCCCCTCCAGGCGGTCTAGGGATGGCTAAGCCTTGTTTCTCGGCCCCGGTGGCTCCAGGGGCCCTTCGGAAGCGCATCACATTTTGGGGGGGGACCCACGGGGTCCGTGGGAGCTTGGTTGTGGAGTCGGCGGCTTCTGTCGGGTCTGTTCAAACCCGGGGTGGCCCTTGAGAGCTGCCCCGGCCGGGCGAAGCTCTTTCCTGGCAGCCTGGGGGAGGGGGCGGGTCTGGAGCGGAGCTAGACAACTCTGGCGAAGAATCTGGTCCGGCAGAAAGGTTGGTCGAGTGGCTGTCGCTCTGTGGGGACGATGCTGCCCGTTGCACGGTGACTGTCGGAGGAGGAAGAGTTAATAATGAGAATAAACAGCCCTTGTTAAGCGCTTACTATACGCCGGCCATTGTGCCAGACCATTACGTCCACCCCATCTAACTTCACAACAGTCCGATAAGGGAGGATGATTATCCCCATCTTACTGACGAGGCAACTGAGGCCCTGAATGGTTAGGTGACTTCTTTGCCCAAGGTCACGGAGCTGGTAAATTTGACTCGAGATTCAAGTTGTTGACAATTAGGTCAGTGGCTCTCCAACTTCGCTGCACGTAGAAATCACCTGGGGCAGCTTTTAAAGATTCCTGATGCCCACGTAGCAGAGCCAGGCCAATTAAATCACCGTGTTTGGGAGTGGGGTCGGTGGGGGAAGCTAGACAGCAGTATTTCTTGAAGATCCCCACATGAATTCAGTGTGCAGCAAAGTTTGGGAACTGCTACTGTAGATAATTCTGCATCTCAGTAAAACGTTTCAGTGTTTCTCCAGTTTAAGTGTGTAAGAGAATTTTCTGGGAGTTTGTTTAAAATGCAGTTTCCACCCGCAGAGATCTTTTCATTAGGCCCACGGACTACTACACCTTGTGAAAGCCTGTTGGGGGCGGGAAGTAACTTTCTCTGCAGGATTTGTGAGTCAGCTGGACCTTTTAAAGTGCGTGCATCTCATGCAAAACTGTTAGTTTGCAATTTTCCTGGATACACAGTACTCATGGTTATAGTGTCTCTGATCTCTGGGTCTTGTTTGAATATGCTGTTCTCTGCCTAGTCTGTCCTCTGTGCTTTCTCCCTGCTCCGCCCAGACACACACACTTCTGCTGTTTCTTACACACATGCATGTAGCCTTTTCTTCCCATCTCTGGCTGTGTAACTCCCAGCATTCAAGAAGCCTCTGTGACCCTCACACCTCTCACTCCCAACCACCTTGGGTCTTTCCTGTTTGCTCTTTAGCATCATCATAATGGAATTTACCAGTGATTTTACTGTGTTGTATTTCTGTGTTTTATTAGATTGTGAGCAACTGAGCCATGTTTTCTCATCTCTGTATTCCTCCCAGTTCTTTGACATAGAGACTCACAAAGGTTTTACTGAATGGAATGTTTGTGTCCCTTTTATGTCACAGACTGCATGCTGCAAGCCGATTCTTCTCTATTTCCACCTTTGCAAAAGGTGTTTGGTAGTTCTTGCTCTACAGAGTTTTGTGCTTTTTGCTTGAAAATACTCTAGTTAGGTTTGTTAACTTTTCCTTCAGCATTTAAATAAACACATTGAATTCTTACAACTGGCGAGACACTAGGGAAGACTATGTGCAGTCAACACTGGTTGATTTTTTTTTATTTAATGACTTCTTACCATACGGTGTCATATAGTAAGATTTCATGATGTTTTCTTTTTTTTAAAATTTTATTTATTTATTTATTTATTTATGGCTGTGTTGGGTCTTCGTTTCTGTGCGAGGGCTTTCTCTAGTTGCGGCAAGTGGGGGCCACTCTTCATCGCGGTGCATGAGCCTCTCACTATCGCGGCCTCTCTTGTTGCGGAGCACAGGCTCCAGACGCGCAGGCTCAGTAATTGTGGCTCATGGGCCTAGTTGCTCCACGGCATGTGGGATCCTCCCAGACCAGGGCTCGAACCCGTGTCCCCCACATTGGCAGGCAGACCCTTAACCACTGCGCCACCAGGGAAGCCTGGTTGATTTTTAATATCTAGTTTTATCACAGTCAGATACAATCAGTTCTGTAGTGGAAACCTTTTTATTGCCCTTAGGCCTTTGCATGTGTTCCCTACTAAACACTGTGCCATCCAAACTAGTGTTTAGTTGTCATCCACTAAATGTTGTTACCTTGCTGGTACTTGGTAAATGCTAGTAGATGGAAGTGCTGTTGGTAGTAGTTCATCCTGTTACCAGGAGAGATGACTTAAGAAGTACTTAATAAAGATTAAAACCTTGATGTCAGAGGAATTGACAAACTTAGTATAGATTTATTACAGAATGCCTGAACTGCTGTTGCCCAACATATTTACAAATTATAAAGGAAGGCAGCCTGGTAGTTCAGATTATATTTGTTCTTGGCTGGTCTTAAAACCATGTAAGGTTTATAAAAGTGAGTGAGTGAGTATGCGTGTGAAGGTCATTATGAAGAGGTTTTTGGACAATAAATATTTTCTATAGTAGTTAAATATGGTAAAGTATGTGGACTGAATAAGAAACACATTTCACGTAATGACATTCTTTACATCATACAGATTGTTATAGAAAGAGTTTTCTTGGTTCTGTTTTGTACTGTTTACTCAAATTTTAGGCTAAGGCTAATGTAGAAACTGATGGGATAATTTATGTTAAATTCAGATACTCAAGAAACTTGCCCTTGTTTCTCTGATCAGATATGGGCAGAGTATCCAGTTCTGGCCTCAGCACATGGAAGAAACTCAATCTTCAAGCCTGAGGTTTAAGTCTCTAGTTTGATCCCCCAGAAAAGGTGGAAAACTACACATGCTCAGTTAAAGACCAAAAATGACTCTAATCATGATAGCCTGAGCCCTAGAAATGGATTCTTTTTAATTTGAGGTACCCATCAGTGTTAGCAGATGTGTTCCCTGACATGTGTAAAGGGCTTTTCGATAGAATACATGATTTTCTTTGGTGCAAGACGATTAAACGTTTTAGAATTAAGGTACATGGAGTTTGAGTTTTAGATGCAGAAAATAGGTAGCTTGCCCAAGACTACATGGTTGGCTGTAGCACATCTAAGAATAGAATGCAGGTCTCCTTCCTCTGGACTCAGTATCCCCTTCCACCCTCATGCCCCTCATGTGAGAGGATGTCTTGTTTCTTATTGTTGTTGTGTGTGTGTGTGTGTGTTGGGGATGGGGGAAGTGGACAGAGTAGTCTGCTATGTTTGAGATATTAAGTTGGATATATAATGAGTGCTTGTAGTATGACATGTACTTTGCTATATAAACTGGGGATATTAAGATAAATAAGACACAGCCCCTTTCCTTCAGGAATCTCTAGTCTAGTCAGGGTTGTAATAAAAGTAAAAATATAGTATCTAAGGCAGCTCTGTCAAATAGAAATTTCTACAATGATGGAACTGTTCTATATCTGCACTGTCCAATGTGGTAGCAGTTAACCACATGTGATATTGAGGACTTGAAATGTGACTAGTTTAAGGAACTGAATTTATAATTTAATTTAAATTTAAGTAACATGTGGTTATGGCTGCTGTGTTAGAGCAAGTCTGAGGCATAAAAGATGAGAACTGTGGTGGGGGTGGGAGCAGGCAGGGTATCCATACTTTTTTGGACAGACTAGCAAAAACTACCTGTTTTCACTTTTGGGGAGGAATGCAGGCAAAACCTGTCTCCTTTTCTTGTAACTCAGGTGTTTGATAGGATCCTTAACAGAATCTGGTGCACAGGTGAATACATTCCTTTTTGGCCAAGCTTGATTGATATTTGCCTTGGGGGTCAATAGGACTACAACAGAAATATGAAATATGTTCCTTTTGCCTTTATTAGTTGTAAAGGTTATATGGATGACCTTGAATGCACTTATGCACCTTAAAATCCAGCATTTATTTACTCAGTTCATTTATTCAGTGTTTTGGCACCCTGTACCCTATTTTTCCTAAGAGAAACAAGGCATGCCTGATAGTGTGTACCTTGCATTTGTACAGCTCAAAGTATGTTGACTTACGTTGTTTTATTTGATCCTTTTCCTAAGTCACTTTAGCTAGGTACTGCAGGTATTCTCCCTGTTTTACAGGTGAGGAAACTATGACAAAGAAATGCCAAGTGACTTGTCCAAGGTCATATGGTGAGGTACGGGAGTCAGAACAAAAGAAGGAGCGTTGGACTTCGAGGCAAGAGGTGGAGTTTCTTGTCCCAGCTCTACTGTTACTTGATGTGACCCTGAGCAAGTTGTAGAGGCTAGTGACATCTGTCTTGCTTAAATTTCTAGGCTTGTTATTGAACTGAAATGAAATAATATGTGAAAGCTTTTTGAAAATGATCAATTATGCAAAGGTACATTGTTATCAAGCAAGATCTGCAATAGTTTTTCTGTTGTAGGATGCCACCTTCGTAACTCATCACGTCAGTTACCATGTTGAATACTGCTGTATCATGGATTTATTCATCATGGATTTCTCTTGTCTTCTTCACTATGAAACTTTCTTTTGCGCAGCCATTGTGTTCTATTCATATCTGCCTCCCTACATGTTAGGACAATACCTGACACATAGCAGGTGTTTAATAAATGTTTGTTTAATGAAATGACTGATGTACGAATTTACAAAGTTAAAAAAACCCTGTTCTCTGTAATTAGATTCGAAGCTCCTTGGGAGCAAGGACGATGTTTATTCATTATTATAGTCCCTGTGCTTGGTGTATAGAAGGCATGTAATAAATATTGGCTGAGTTAATTGATGTAATTAATGCCAAGCTGTGGTCTTAGTGTGTCTACCACTGCATTGATCATTTTGGTAGTTTGTCAATTAGACCAAACCTTCATGTTACTTTGTGGTAGTACCTACAAGTCATAAACTGTTACCCAGCACACAGTGACCTGATAGTAGAAACATCCAGAGATTACCTAGAAAATGGATACATGCAGAGTTGGGAAGGCGATTAAGTGATCTGCAGGGTAGCACTGTCATCTTTGCTTTCCTCCTGTCACTTCTGGAGTATTGAAAGTGGAGACTTCTCTGCTCGCAGCTCAAGTTGATAGCCAACAGAGCCTAGCTGGGAAGGAGACTCATAGGATCCTAACACAGCAGTGAAAGCTCTCAACCATCTGACTTCAGTATCTCACCACAGTGCCCAACCCTCCCTGCAATGTTCCCATCCTTCCTGCCCTCCCCTTTCTCAATATATTAGAGACACTGGAGTCTGCTTTCCTGCTGTCCCTTCAGCCTGTCTTAGATACTTCCGTCAAATTTCTTTAATAGGAATTCACTTCCTTTTGTATTATTCCTATGATAAAGTTAAACTTTCTCTCATTCTCTGCCCTCAGTTTTTACTAAGTTAATTTCAAATCTCCAATCTGATGATTCATAGTATTCTTCCTCCATAAGAGCTATCGTTTGTTGATTGCTTACTATGGACTAGATAGGACCAAATATCTTACATGTCTTGATTCTCTAATCACAACTCCAAAGTAGGCTGTTACCCTACTGTTATCTCCATTTAACAGATGAGGATGCTCAGACACAGAGATAGAGCAACTTTTGCAGGATTTTCCAACTTGCAGGTGGTGGAACTGGGATTTGAATCTAAGAAGTCTAGTTCCAGAGTCCTGGCTCTTAACCAGTCTCCTATTTGTTTTCATGCTTCTCATCTCTGTGTTTAATGGCTACATTATAGTATATAGAGTTAATATGCCCTAATTGTGAAGGTATTCCATTATTGATGGACAGTTAAATTCTGATCACTTCCCCATCTTATGTGCAATTCACTACAGTGAATGAATGCCTCGTGCATTTTTCTATTGAGTTGTTTATCAGGATAAATTAAGTGGTATTACTGGGTCAAAGCACCTGATATTACTATGTCTCCCACTATGTATTGGCAAAACATTCGTGCTATCCTTGGGTGAATGGTTAGAAAAATGGCATTAGGCTGAGGTGCCTTACAAGTGTGTCAATTTATCGGCAGGATAGAGCTACAAACAATTCCATGGCAAGTGGACTAGGCAATCAAGGCCCATCAGGGTTTTGCCATGGTGCTATCCTGAAAGGTTGATGCACATACGAACATCTTTGCCCAGGAGGACTTAGGCTGTGAAACAATTCTGGTTCTTGAAACTACAGATGTTCTCTGAGATCTCTGGGTTGCTTTGGACAGCCTGAGCTGCAACAGCAAGAGGAGGTTCTTATTTGCATGTTTAAGTCTAGGCTGGCCAATGACAAAACTGGACCCAACGGGACTTACCCTGCCGAATCTGTGACATTACACTCTGCCCTCATCTTCTTTTTTCCTAAGAGCAACAAACATGAAACAAAATGAAGTTATAGGACTTCCATAGTTGGGTTATAAGCCCAGACCCTGGAGCAGAGGTGGGTTAGGGTGACTTTCAGGGCAGCAATGGCTCATTCATAGTGTATGCCTCCCTACCTTCCCTCCACAAGAATCATGCTAATTCAGTTACCAAAACTAGCATATGCCTTTATCTTTGATCAGAGGCGTAAATTGACCCATAGGTGAGTTCTTTTTAGCTTACATCCTGTTTTTTTTTTTTAAACTTGAATTAGTTGCCAACATTTAAGGAGTGGACTTCACAGAGATGTCCAGATTTTCTGTGTCTCTTGAAAAACTGGATTATCAGACAGCACTGGGGTCTACATTCCTTCAAGGTAATAGGTGGCTAGGACTGAGTAGTGATTGTGTCCTTTAAAGAGAACTTTAATTCTCTAATTTGCCCCAATGTGCACCCTACCCACTTCACCCCATGTTTGGTTTCCTAGACTGGAGGTTTTCATCCTTCCCAGACCTAATATTGGTAATGACTGCTTCAGTATCCTGAAATTAACAGATAATATATAACCTACCAACACATAGAATTTTAAAAAAAATCTGTGAAACTAACAATAACAAATGAAAACCATAAATTACTATCCTTCCAATAAAATTGGTATTTCGGTAAAAATGCTCAGGTAGAGCTATACTAGAGGACATAACAAAATGGTCAGATGCTTGTGTCTACTTATAACTTGAGAAGTAAGACAGTGATATGGCACTTTATATTTGACATTTTGAAATAAGGGCTAAGTAAGTAGCATGTAGTTCTTGTGATTGTGTTCCTGACAGCAGTGTGTGGTATTAACAACTCAGACACCACAAAAGGTATGGCCTTTGGTGATGTGATTGTTCTGAAATGGTGAACAATTCTTGGTATGGTAAGGTTCCAAACATAAAAAAGTTGAATCTTTCCTCGGTTTGCATGGTTAATTGTGTTACTGGAAAATTAAGTGTATATTAAAATAGCACAAAATATTTTGTATTTATGAGTAAAATGAAGTTAGATTTTTAGCCTTAGACAATTAAGAACAGAATGATTTTCTGGCAGACATTAGAAAGTCAGGTGAAATGTAGCAAAATTATTCATTGTGCAGGACTGTCACCTGGGTTACAGGATGTCTAGATATCCTGGATCTGCCCATAAATACCAGTAACATGCCCCAGTTGTTGCGTTAACCAAAAGTGCACTTAATATTTCCAAAATACCCTGGGGGGGCAGTCCTTTTTTTTTTTAATTGAAAATCATTGCCCTAAACTCTTGAGTGTGTCCTGTTGGCCTTACCTCCTAAATCAGAGTGAGTTTTTATCACTCATTTTGCTAGTTTAATATTTACAAAATGATGCCTTAGTTACTTAACTTTGTGTTTCTTTGATTTTTTTTTATGTTTGTTTCCAGTGTTCATTTTCTCTTCATTGTTTAATTTGCCTCTGCAGTTGACCCTTTCTGTTAGTGGGTTCTGCGTTTGCAGATTCAACCAACCATGAATCAAAGATATTTGGGGAAAAAAAATCCAGAAAGTTCCAAAAAGAAAAACCTGAATTTGCTGTATGTAGGCAGCTATTTACACGGCATTTATATTGTACTTACAACTATTTACATAGCATTTACATTGTATTAGGTATTATAAATAATCTAGAGATGATTTCAAGTATATGGGAGGATGTGCATAGGTTATATGCCACATACTTTTATATAAGGGACTAGAGCATCTGTGATTTCGGTATTGTTGGAGGGTCCTCGAACCAGTTCCCCGTGGATACCAAGGGACAACTGTAATTATAAGGTACATCTTTGTCTTATTATTTTTTGTCTTTTATGTATTCTGTTGAAATTTAGCAGCTGTATTTTTCTGTTACATGTGTTAAATATTTTAGTTCAACTTTTTCTCTCGGTCTTAGTTGCAGTATGTGGGCTCTTTAGTTGGGGCACGTGGCGTCTTTAGTTGCGACATGAGGACTTCTTAGTTGCGGCATGCATGCAGGATCTGATTCCTGGACCAGGGTTTGAAACCAGGCCCCCTGCATTGGGAGCGCAGAGTCTTACCCACTGGGCCACCAGGGAAGTCCCTACCTTACATGTTTCTTGAAGCATTTATTTCATTTTCTTCCATGTAATCATTTAAACATTAATAGATTTGAAGAATTTAAATCTCTTACATTTAAAAACTTTTTAAAAATTTTAAGAAGAATTTAAGAGCTATTAATCCTGTTTTGATTGGTCTTTCATAGTGTTTTTTTCAAGAAAGATACTCCTGTCTTTACTTCAGAATTGGGAAGGGTGGTAGCTGTTTCTTAAAAATGCAAATTCCCAGGCCCTAACCCAGACCTACAGAATTGAGCTTTTTAGGGATGGAGTTTTGAAATCTACATTTTAAACCAAAGGGCCCCCCCCCCCCATGATTCTTATGTATACAGTGGAGTTTGAGAGCTAGCTTGTCTTTTTTTTTTTTCTTAAAACATATTTTTCCCTCCAACAATGTATTATCCGAAATGGCCGCTAAATATTATTTAAATATTCCTTGAATATTTGAAAACCATCCAACTACTTTTTTTATACTAATAAATAGCTTAAAGCAAATGGACATTTTCAATTTTTATATGTATACAACATGCAAAATTTTGGACTTCCTTCAGTGGCATAAAGGGAACATCTTCCTTCTTCCCATTGATAAACCTTGGCATTCTGAAACATTCAGTATTCACTGTGTGCCAAGGACTTCTCAAAGATTCAGGAAGTGAGGCTTCCCCTCAAAAAAGGTTGACACACTTGTGGTGAAGATATCTTTACAAAGCTAACGAATAACCAAACGTGAAGCTTAATATGAATAGCCTGTAGTAGGCACTCAGAGCTGGTGAAGAGAGGTGACTGGAGGAGTCAAAAAAGTTTTACCAAAGAGGACATTTGAGCTGTGCTTTGAAGTGTGAAGACTTCGTAAGGTGGAAAGAGGTGGGGAACAGCATGAGCAGTAATACAGGGTATGAACAAACTTGTCGGTTTTGAGCAATCATCAGTAGTTCTTTGGGTCATAGCTTGGAGGATGGGGTGGGAAAGTGGCCATAGAAGGTAAAACTGGGAACGTGGATAAGCAATTTCAATTAGAATTTTAGGCAAGGTTTTTTTCTTTAATTGGATAAAGTCATCATAACTTTTATATAAAAGAGTAAATGCCTGAGAGTAGCTGATAAAGTTTTGAAAAAGAGTAGTTAAAGTAAAGGGGGCTTCCTTTTCAGATGTTAAAACATTCTATAAAGCCACTGAATTTAAATCATTATGGCTGGACTTCCTTGGTGGCGTAGTGGTTAAGAATCCGCCAATGCAGGGGACATGGGTTCTAGCCCAGGTCCCGGAAGATCCCACATGCTGTGGAGCAACCAAGCCTGTGCGCCACAACTACTGAGGCTGCACTCTACAGCCCACGAGCCACAACTACTGAAGCCCACGTGCCTAGAGCACGTGCTCCGCAACAAGAGAAGCCACCACAATGAGAAGCCCGTGCACCATAACAAAGAGTAGCCCCCGCTCGCCACAACTAGAAAAAGCCCGCACGCAGCAACAAAGACCCAATGCAGCCAAAAATAAAAATTAATTAATTTTTAAAAATCGATATGGCGTTAGCATAGGAATAGACAAATAGTTGAACAGAACAGATTTGTAAATAGATTCCTGTATAAATGAGAGTCTAATATATGACAAAATTGGTATTTCAGGCCAGTGGGAAAGGACGTGCTTTTATTTTTTTGTTTTTTGGCTGCATTGGGTCTTCATTGCTGTGCATGGGCTTTCTCTAGTTGTGGCGAGTGGGGTCTACTCTTCGTTGAGGTGCGCGGGTTTCTCATTGCGGTGGCTTCTCTTGTTGTGGAACACGGGCTCTAGTCGCGTGGGCTTCAGTAGTTGCAGCATGCGGGCTCAGTAGTTGCAGCACATGGGCTTAGTTGCGAGGATGTGTTGTTTTTGTTTTTTTTTAGATGTTGGGGGTAGGAGTTTATTAATTAATTAATTTTTGCTGTGTTGGGTCTTCGTTTCTGTGCAAGGGCTTTCTCTAGTTGTGGCAAGCGGGGGCCACTCTTCATCGTGGTGTGCGGGCCTCTCACTATCGTGGCCTCTCTTGTTGTGGAGCACAGGCTCCAGACGCGCAGGCTCAGCAGTTGTGGCTCACGGGCCTAGTTGCTCCACGGCATGTGGGATCCTCCCAGACCAGGGCTCGAACCCGTGTCCCCTGCATTAGCAGGCAGATTCTCAACCACTGTGCCACCAGGGAAGCCCAAGGATGTGTTTTTAATAGATGATGTTGACACAGCTTACTATACATCTCTAAGAAAATAAAATTGGATCTTTCCTATACCACTTGTAGAAGTAAATTCCAGGTGATATAAAACTTAAATGTGAAGAATTATCTTGCATGGAAATCTAGTAACTCCATTATACACTTTAGGGTTATGTCTTTAAACTTCTGGACCTAGACGCATAATAAATATTTTATGTATTTTACATTATGACCCAGAACATATGCGTATATAAAAAATGAAACAAGTCTCACAGAACATTGCTTACCTTTACTGTGTGTGGTGCCTTTATTGTATATTCTATTCCATATAATTAAAAAGTATTATCTATTTCATTTATTTTATGACCCACAGTTTGAAAAACACTGATACAGGGGATAGGAGGGAGAAATCACCTAAGCGAGACTCAAAACTAGAAGTTATAAAATAAAAAAATACATATTTGGCTAGAATAATGAAATTTCATTTCATACCTACCAAATTGGCAAATAAATAAATGTGTAAATAAATCTGGTTCTTGGCAAAAGATTGGGAGTGAGAGGAGGGAAGGGCTCTCATCCATTCCTAATGTAAATGGGAGTTGTTACAGCTTCTTGGGAATCTATCTGGCAAGACCTATTAACATTAAAAATACATATACTCCTTGATGCAGTTGTTTCACTCTTGGAAACTTGTCCCATAGAAATTAAAAGGCCACTACTTAAGGATATATAAGGAAGCATATTTATTGCATCATTATTTCCTGGTGACAAAATATGGGAAATGAAGTAAATGTAAATCATTGGGAGACTGAATAAATTGTACCATATCATGGAATATTACACAGCCATTAAAAAGAACCTTATTGGAAGGATATTCATGAGGTACTGGTGAATGGAAAAAAGATGTAGAAAAGTATATAGTCCCTAGCTATGTGTGTATATAAATTATTTTAATATGACTGAATTAGGGTGGAGCAAAATACACAAGGAAGTGTTAGGTTGGTTAAATGGATTATCTATTCAGGGAAGTGAATTATTTGGGTAGGGAATGAAGACAAATGTAAAGGGTAAAAAATCACACTAAAACCAAACAAAAAACCTTGTAGTATAATGTTCTTGTGCATTTATTGAAGAGATTATAGTGTGTGTATTATACTATATACTATATGTATATGTATGTGTGTGTCTGTTTATATATATGTCCATAAAAAAAGGTGAGAAAAAATGTTGTGTGGGTGTAAGTTATACTCCGATGAGAATGGCAACCTATCAGAGTCTCCCCTTTTTTCCCTTCCATTTTTTAAAAAAATTCTTATTAGTCATCAGTTTTATACACATCAGTGTATACATGTCAATCCCAATTGCCCAATTCATCACACACACACACACACACACACACACACACACCCGTGGCTTACCCCCTTGGTGTCCATACGTTTGTTCTCTACATCTGTGTCTCAACTTCTGCCCTGCAAACTGGTTCATCTGTACCATTTTTCTAGGTTCTACATATATGAGTTAATATACGATATTTGTTTTTCTCTTTCTGACTTCACTCTGTATGACAGTCTCTAGATCCATCCACGTCTCAACAAATGACCCAATTTCGTTCCTTTTTATGGCTGAATAATATTCCATTGTACATATGTACCACGTCTTCTTTATCCATTCATTTGTCGATGGGCATTTAGGTTGCTTCCATGACCTGGCTATTGTAAATAGTGCTGCAGTGAATACTGAGGTGCATGTATCTTTTCGAATTATGGTTTTCTCTGGGTATATGCCCAGTAGTGGGATGGCTGGATCATATGGTAATTCTATTTTTAGTTTTTAAAGGAACCTCCATACTGTTCTCCATAGTGGGTGTATCAATTTACATTCCCACCAAGAGTGCAAGAGGGTTCTCTTTTCTCCACACCCTCTCCAGCATTTGTTGTTTGTAGATTTTCTGATGATGCCCATTCTAACTGATGTGAGGTGATACCTCATTGTAGTTTTGATTTGCATTTCTCTATGTCGAGCAGCTTTTCATGTGCCTCTTGGCCACCTGTATATCTTCTTTGGAGAAATGTCTATTTAGGTCTTCTGCCCATTTTTGGATTGGGTTGTTTATTTCTTTTATATTGAGCTGCATGAGCTGTTTATATATTTTGGAGATTAATTCTTTGTTGATTTGTTTGCCAATATTTTCTCCCATTCTGAGGGTTGTCTTTTCATCTTGTTTATGGTTTCCTTTGCTGTGCAAAAGCTTTTAAGTTTCATTAGGTCCCATTTGTTTGTTTTTGTTTCCATTACTCTAAGAGGTGGATCAAAAAAGATCTTGCTGTGATTTATGTCAAAGAGTGTTCTTCCTATGTTTTCCTCTAAGAGTTTTATAGTGTCCGGTCTTACATTTAGGTCTCAAATCCATTTTGAGTTTACTTTTGTGTATGGTGTTAGGGAGTGTTCTAATTTCATTCTTTTACATGTAGCTGTCCAGTTTTCCCAGCACCACTTATTGAAGAGACTGTCTTTTCTCCATTGTATATCCTTGCTTCCTTTGTCATAGATTAGTTGACCATAGGTGCGTGGGTTTATCTCTGGGCTTTCTATCTTGTTCCATTAATCTATGTTTCTGTTTTTGTGCCAGTACCATATTGTCTTGATGACTGTAGCTTTGCAGTATAGTCTGAAGTCAGGGAGTCTGATTCCTCCAGCTCCATTTTTTTCCCTCAAGACTGCTTTGGCTATTTGGGGTCTTTTGTGTCCCCATACAGATTTTAAGATTTTTTTGTTCTAGTTACATAAAAAATGCCATTGGTAATTGGATAGTGATTGCATTGAATCTGTAGATTGCTTTGAGTAGTATAGTCATTTTCACAATATTGATTCTTCCAATCCAAGAACATGGTATATCTCTCCATCTGTTGGTATCATCTTTAATTTCTTTCATCAGTGTCCTATAGTTTTTGCATACAGATCTTTTGTCTCCCTAGGTAGGTTTATTCCTAGGTATTTTATTCTTTTTGTTGCAATGGTAAATGGGAGTGTTTCCTTAATTTCTCTTTCAGATTTTTCATCATTAGTGTATAGGGATGCAAGAGATTTCTGTGCATTAATTTTGTATCCTGCAACCTTACCAGATTCATTGATTAGCTCTAGTAGTTTTCTGGTGGCATCTTTAGGATTCTCTATGTATAGTATGTCATCTGCAAAGAGTGACAGTTTTACTTCTTCCTTTCCACTTTGTATTCCTTTTATTTCTTTTTCTTCTCTGATTGCTGTGGCTAGGATTTGCAAAACTATGTTGAATAATAGTGGCGAGAGTGGACATCCTTGTCTTGTTCCTCCTGATCTTAGAGGAAATGCTTTCAGTTTTTCACCATTGAGAATGATGTTTGCTGTGGGTTTGTCGTATATGGCCTTTATTATTTTGAGGTAGGTTCCCTCTATGCCCACTTTCTGGAGAGTTTTTATCATGAATGGGTGTTGAATTTTGTCAGAAGCTTTTTCGGCATCTATTGAGATGATGGTTTTTCTTCTTCAATTTGTTAGTATGGTGTATCACATTGACTGATTTGCGTATATTGAAGAATCCTTGCATCCCTGGGATAAATCCCACTTGATCATGGTGTATGATCCTTTTAATGTGTTGTTGGATTCTGTTTGCTAGTATTTTGTTGAGGATTTTTGCATCTATATTCATGAGTGATATTGGTCTGTAATTTTCTTTTTTTGTAGTATCTTGGTCTGGTTTTGGTATCAGGGTGATGGTGGCCCCATAGAATGAGTTTGGGAGTGTTCCTTCCTCGGCAGTTTTTTGGAAGAGTTTGAGAAGGATGGGTGTTAGCTCTTCTCTAAATGTTTGATAGAATTCACCTGTGAAACCATCTGGTCCTGGACTTCTGTTTGTTGGAAGAGTCTTAATCACAGTTTCAATTTCATTACTTGTGTTTGGTCTGTTCATATTTTCTATTTCTTCCTGGTTCAGTCTTGGAAGGTTATACCTTTCTGAGAATTTGTCCATTTCTCCCAGGTTGTCCATTTCATTGGCATAGAGTTGCTTGTAGTAGTCTCTTAGGATGCTTTGTATTTCTGTGGTGTCTGTTGTAACTTCTCCTTTTTCATTTCTAGTTTTATTGATTTGAGTCCTCTCCCTCTTTTTCTTGATGAATCTGGCTAATGGTTTATCAATTTTGTTTATCTTCTCAAAGAACCAGCTTTTTGTTTTATTGATCTTTGCTCTTGTTTCCTTTGTTTCTATTTCATTTATTTCTGCTCTGATCTTTATGATTTCTTTCCTTCTGATAACTTTGTGTTTTGTTTGTTCTTTCTGTAGTTCTTTAGGTGTAAGGTTAGATTGTTTGTTTGAGATGTTTCTTGTTTCTTGAGGTAGGCTTGTATAGCTGTAAACTTCCCTCTTAGAACTGCTTTTGCTGCATCCCATAGGTTTTGGATTCTCTGTGTGTTCATTGTCATTTGTCTCTAGGTATTTTTTGATTTCCTTTTTGATTTCTTTAGTGATCTCTTGGTTATTTAGTAACGTATTGTTTAGCCTCCATGTGTTTGTGTTTTTTACGTTTTTTTCCCTGTAATTTCTAATCTCATAGCATTGTCAGAAAAGATGCTAGATATAATTTCAATTTTCTTAAATTTACTGAGGCTTGATTTGTGACCCAAGATGTGATCTATCCTGGAGAATGTTCTGTGTGCACTTGAGAAGAAAGTGTAATCTGCTGTTTTTGGATGGAATGTCCTATAAATATCAATTAAATCTATCTTGTCTATTGTGTCATTTAAAGCTTCTGTTTCTTTATTTATTTTCATTTTGGTTGATCTGTCCGTTAGTGTAAATGAGGTGTTAAAGTCCCCAACTATTATTGTATTACTGTCTCTCTTTTTTAGCTGTTAGCAGTTGCCTTATGTATTGAGGTGCTCCTATGTTGGGTGCATATATATTTATAATTGTTATATCTTCTTCTTGGATTGATCCTTTCATCATTATGTAGTGTCCTTCCTTGTCTCTTATAACATTATTTTAAAGTCTATTTTATTTGATATGAGTATTGCTACTCCAGCTTTCTTTTGATTTCCATTTGCATGGAATATCTTTTTCCATCCCCTCACTTTCAGTTTGTATGTGTCCCTAGGTCTGAAGTGGGTCTCTTGTAGACAGCATATATATGGGTCTTGTTTTTGTATCCATTTAGTTAGCCTGTGTCTTTTGGTTGGAGCATTTAACCCATTCACGTTTAAGGTAATTATCGATATGTATGTTCCTATGACCATTTTCTTAATTGTTTTGGGTTTGTTTTTGTAGGTCCTTTTCTTCTCTTGTGTTTCCCACTTAGGGAAGTTCCTTTAGCATTTGTTGTAGAGCTGGTTTGGTGGTGCTGAATTCTCTTAGCTTTTGCTTGTCTGTAAAGCTTTTGATTTCTCCATCGAATCTGAATGAGATCCTTGCTGGATAGAGTAATCTTGGTTGTAGGTTCTTCCCTTTCATCACTTGAAGTATATCATGCCGCTCTCTTCTCGCTTGTAGAGTTTCTGCTGAGAAATCAGCTGTTAACCTTATGGGAGTTCCCTTGTATGTTATTTGTCGTTTTTCCCTTGCTGCTTTCAATAATTTTTCTTTGTCTTTAACTTTTGCCAGTTTGATTACTGTGTGTCTCCGTGTGTTTCTCCTTGGGTTTATCCTGTATGGGACTCGCTGCGCTTCCTGGACTTGGGTGGCTATTTCCTTTCCCATGTTAGGGAAGTTTTCGACTATAACCTCTTCATATATTTTCTCTGGTCCTTTCTCTCTCTCTTCTCCTTCTGGGACCCCTATAATGCGAATGTTGTTGAGTTTAATGTTGTCCCAGAGGTCTCTTAGGCTGTTTTCATTTCTTTTCATTCTTTTTTCTTTATTCTGTTCCGCAGCAGTGTATTCCACCATTCTGTCTTCCAGGTCACTTATTCGTTCTTCTGCCTCAGTTATTCTGCTATTGATTCCTTCTAGTATAGTTTTCATTTCAGTTATTGTTCATCTCTGTTTTTTTGTTCTTTAATTCTTCTAGGTCTTTGTTAAACATTTTTTGCACCTTCTCGATCTTTGCCTGCATTCTTTTTCCGAGGTCCTGGATCATCTTCACTATCATTATTCTGAATTCTTTTTCTGGAAGGTTGCCTATCTCCACTTCATTTAGTTGTTTTTCTGGGATTTTTATCTTGTTCCTTCATCTGGTACATAGCCTTCTGCCTTTTCATCTTGTCCATCTTTCTGTGAATGTGGCTTTTGTTCCGCAGGCTGCAGGATTGTAGTTCTTCTTGCTTCTGCTGTCTGCCCTCTGGTGGATGAGGCTATCTGAGAGGCTTGTGCAAGTTTCCTGTTGGGAGAGACTGGTGGGTAGAGCTGACTGGTGCTCTGGTGGGCAGAACTCTGTAAAACTTTAATCCACTTGACTGCTGGTAGGTGGGGCTGGATTCCCTCCCTCTGGTTGTTTGGCCTGAGGCAACCTAACACTGGAGCCTACCTGGGCTCTTTGGTGGGGCTAATGGTGGACTCTGGGAGGGCTCACGCCAAGGAGTACTTCCCAGAACTTCTGTTGTCAGTGTCCTTGTCCCCACGGTGAGCCACTGCCACCCCCCGCCTCTGCAGGAGACCCTCCAACACTAGCAGGTAGGTCTGGTTCAGTCTCCCCTGGGGTCACTGCTCCTTCCCCTGGGTCCCGATGTGCACACTACTTTGTGTGTGACCTCCAAGAGTGGAGTCTCTGTTTCCCCCAGTCCTGTCAAAGTGCTGCAATCAAATCCCGCTGGCCTTCAAAGTCTGATTCTCTAGGAATTCCTCCTCCCGTTGCTGGACCCCCAGGTTGGGAAGCCTGACGTGGGGCTCAGAACCTTCACTCCAGTGGGTGGACTTCTGTGGTATAAGTGTTCTCCAGTCTGTGAGGTCACCCACCCGGCAGTTATGGGATTTGATTTTACTGTGACTGTGCCCCTCCTTCCGTCTCATTGCAGCTTCTCCGTTGTCTTTGAATGTGGGGTATCTTTTTTGGTGAGTTCCAGTGTCTTTGTGTTGATGATTGTCCAGCAAGCTAGTTGTCACTCTGGTGTTCTCACAAGAGGGAGTGAGAGCATGTCCTTCTACTCCGTCATCTTGGTTCAGGGCCACAAATTTTCCTGTCCGTTTTTGAGAGTGCTTATTTTAGGGCGGTGGTGCTGGGGGCAGGGGGAACATCAGGATATCCTTAGGGGGGTTCCTTATAAATCCTAAGGAAATTGAGGCAACTTTAACAGTCAGTCGCATCCACCCATCCTTCACATTGTAGATACCTTGTTCGATTCTGGTGCATCCTTTCTGCCTTCCCATTTTCAGGGCTTCTTGGTTCAGAGGAGGACCATATCCTCTTGAAAAACACTGATACTTATTGAGCTGGAATGAGGCTTTGTAAGATAAAATTAAACAAAGCTACCAGTTTGAAGAAAAACTAGTTTAAGGGATAGAACTTTTTAAAGCTTAAATGTATCCTTAAACTCTGCTGGCTGGGCAAACAGATTTCAGAGCAAGTAGAAAATGAAAGTTAATAGAAATTAATTGGAAAGGACTAACCATCCTTGATTCTACTCATGAGTATGGCATTTATGATTGTAATATTTACATTGCAGTCATATAGGTATGTTTTCTGTGGCTAAAGTTTCTCATTTGTATGGTAGACTTAGATATCTTTTCATGGAGAATATACAGCATAGGGAAAAGCAGGACATGTCATGGATAATGTATAGGTTAGTGAGGGGCAGTACATGCTATGGTTAAGAGCATGGTCCCTGGACCCCAACAGATGTGGACTCAAAACCCACCTCTACCATGTTATAGTTGTGAAGCCTCAGGGAAGCAGCAGACCTCTCTGTGCCTCAGTTTTTTCGTCTGTGAATTAGGGATAGCATTATTTAATTTTCATAGAGTTGTGTGATTTCATGAGTAGTATGTAGTAAATGCTCAGTAAGTGGCAGGTCTTTACATGTTTTCTGAAGGACATTGACTTCCAGGGGACCCATTACCAGAAGAATGTATGCCACTGCTGTAGAGAATGAAATATTCTCAAAGAATTTTATGTCTGATTTGAGGGCATTGGTGGGAAATTGCAGGGGTATGTTTCTAGCAAGTAATAGGTACTTGGAAACTGTTGACTGAAAAATCTGGGGCCTAGAGTAAACCCTTTCCTTTGTCTCGCTTTCCTACTTAGAGCATACCCTTCTTCTGTCTTTTTCTATTCTGGAACATGAAATGTAGAAGGTTCCCTCATGCTGTGAGTGTACCAAATTTGATTATTTTATCCCCTTGCACGGTGATCATCTGCCCCAGCTCTACTCTGGGCTTCTGAGGGCTCTTTTGGGGAGGTGCTCAGAGAGCTGCTTCCCAGGGTCTGCCTTTCCTACCTGATCTCACTAAGAGGCTATTTAGGACATTCTCAAGACATTTAAATGTTTTTTTTCCTCAGTCTTCTCAAGGCAATATATTTACAGCTTCTTTATCTTGCTATGTAGGGTAAATATGTATTTTACTAAGTTTTATTAGTTTGCAGCAATATAGTTTGACTTGTAATTCTCTTTTGTCTTTTCAGGTGCCATTTGGATAGTCCTTTAGCGGCACGATGTACTCTGAGTGGAGGTCGCTGCATTTGGTGATTCAGAATGATCAGGGCCACACCAGCGTACTACACAGCTATCCAGAGAGCGTTGGGCGAGAGGTGGCCAATGCGGTGGTTCATCCTCTCGGGCAGGCCTTAGGTACCCTTTCAGCGGCTGGTGGTGAGAGTTTGTTGAAAACTGACAAAGAAGTAAGTGTTTTTTCATTTCATTCTACTCTGTGAAAATATAAGTTTGTTACAGAATAATTTGTCTAGCATTGTCTTTTTAAGTGGATTTCTGCTCAGTGTAGTGTGACGTCTTAATTTGACCGTATTTGGGTTGAGGGTTGGGGCCCAGAGTCTGTGGGAGTTATGAGGAATAGGTTGTACCATTGTACTGTTGGGACTTCCTGCTAGCTGGGCCCAGTTCTCCACTTGAGCTGTGAGCTGAGACAGAGACTTGCCTGTCAGGTCCCTTTCCCTAAGTTTTAGGCTTAGTCTTCAGATTTCCATTCAGAGGTTGTGTTTGGAAGGTCTTCATTCCTACGTCTAGATGGCCTCTGACTGAAGGCCCATCTTGTGTTGTCTTCAGGCTACACATGTGTGCTGCACTTGAGGCTCTCCCGCTGTCTCCATCCCAGTCTCCCCTTGTCTGACTTCTAGGTTTAAGAGTGCTACAGAGCAGCTAAGCCTGTATAGCTGTGAGCCCACGTGGTTGGAATAGGGGTTGTGTTTGCTGTTCCTAAAGATGAGGAGCTTTTGGAGTGGCTTGGCCTAGAGCTGGTCCTCTGTTCTTGGGTTCAGGGGACGGGGCTGAAGTTAAGTTGCCAGTGGGGAGTCATGAAGGGGCCCTGAGAATGGAGTGATACAGAGCTTGCTAGTATGAGGTCTGGCTGAGATCGGGATTAGAACTTGTCCCCTGTGCTTGAGGACATTCATACAACCTTTAGGCTTTGGGTTTACCTGTTTCTCAGACACCGCACCGTTTTTCACTTACATTTTGATTTCTTGTGAAGGAGAGATTAGGCTTAATCTAGATATAAGACAACTCTAGTTAGGAGACTAAGGTTTATAGCTCAGGAAGTATTTTATTTACCCTCTGTAGGCCAAAGAGCCTGGGTTGCCAAAGGGGAAGCCCCTCATACTGAGGAGCATTTTCTTCTCAGAGTGCCCTGGCAGAGACTTACCCCGAGGACCAGGACTTGTCCTGCACACTCTCTTCTTGGTGTCAGTAATTCCTTCTGCCCTCTCCTGGGAAGAGATGGCATGTGAGTAGATAAAGGTGCTCAGTGCAGCCCTTGTTTTTTCTCCTTTCCTACCCTCAAAAGGATATGAGAGAATAGGTCTTGAATCCAGTGTCCTCTCGAATTATACAATTGAACTATTGTGTGAAGATATTACCAAAGATACCTTCTCCTTAGTCTTTCCTGTGATAATTAGGGACTTGCAACCTGTTTTAAAATTCTTTCTCTTGTTCAGCTAAATCCCACCCCCTCCATACCCCTTCCCACCTCATTTGTCACAGCTTCACTGTGTCTTTATAGTCACTTTTAACATTTATTGCTGTTATATGTTACTTTCTATTATATTATATTGTTGTTATGTATTTTCTACCCTTAGCCTTTGTAGTTCTGAGGTTAAAAATTTCAGTACATGTATTTATCTTGTTAGATTCAGCTTTAGTTTTAAGGTATTATAATCTTTTTTAAAAATTATTTTATTTATTTATGTTTGGCTGCGTTGGGTCTTCGTTGCTGTGCGCGGGCTTTCTCTAGTTGTGGCGAGCAGGGTCTACTCTTCATTGCGGTGCATGGGCTTCTTATTGGGGTGGCTCCTCTTGTTGTGAAGCACGGGCTCTAGGCATGCGGGCTTCAGTAGTTGTGGTGCACGGGCTTCAGTAGTTGTGGCTCGCAGGCTCTAGAGCGCAGGCTCAGTAGTTGTGGTGCACGTAAGTGCTCCACGGCATGTGGGATCTTCCGGGACCAGGGCTTGAACCCGTGTCCCCTGCATTGGCAGGCGAATTCTTAACCACTGCGCCACCAGGGAAGCCCAAAGCTGTTATAATCTTTTTGAATCCTGAATTTCTATTCAACAAGTTAGTTGTTTTTTTTTAGCTTTGTGATATCTACAAATGGTCAGCATGTAATCTGTTTTTCTCCAAGTTAAAATCTTGGCAGAGCCTTTGGCATGCCATTGGGCATCTTCTTCCAAAATGATCTTGGTACAGTAATCCACTGCTATTCTCCCATGTTATTTTGACCAGTTACAAATCCAACCATTCTACCTCCTTCTGGGCTGTATCTTTCCATCTTGTCCACAAGGACCAAATTTCTTGTTAAAGCCCAGTTCCCCCTTTGCCAGAGAAGGCTGTTAATGGCATGGTGAGAATAGCTTTAGATTTCTGGTTGGAAGACCAGGGATCAGATTTTCAGCTCCAGCATTTCCAAACGAGTGCCATGGTCCAAATTGCTTAATTTGCTAAACTTCAGTTTTCTTATGTATGAAATGAGGATGGGGACTTCCCTGGCGGTCCAGTGATTAAGACTCCACGCTTCCCTGGCGGTCCAGTGGTTAAGACTTCACACTCCCACTGCAGGGGGTACACGTTTGATCCCTAGTTGGGGGACTAAGATCCCACGAGCCATGCAGTGTGGCCAGAAAATAAAAATAAAAAGTAAAAATAAAATGAGGATAGTTTACCCTCTCACACCAGTTATTTTGATGTTTAGATAATATTTATGAAAGTACCTCAGAAACTGGTTTTAAATCAGTGCCAGGTTTCTACATTTGTCAGCTGCCTTCATAGTAACCCTCTTAATAAAGGAATGAAGCTTGTCTGGCATGACTTGTTCTTCTTGAGCAGGCTGGTTCTCAGTGACCCTGCTTCCCTTTCATAAGTGCTCACTGATCATCTGCTGAGTAATTTGTCCCAGAGTTTTGTCTGGGATTCACTTAAACTTTCCAGTCTACGTTATCTGGAATATAGTTTCATCCTCTTTTGCAAATTAGGCCATTTCCCCTTTCTCATTGTGCCTTATTCGTTCATGACTGCAAGCAGTGGGTCAGCAGTCTCTTAGGCACCTTCTCTCGGCCCCTGTGATTCAGACAGGTCAGGAGGCTGGAACTCGTTTAGTGCAGCCAAGTGCCTTTTTAAGATCTTACCCAGCTTCAGTCCCTTCTGACCTCTGTTTGTTCTTGGCCTTCCATTTAAAATATTGTTTTCTTTGCCAATGAAAATAGTCACAAAATAAGAGTTGGGCAGTTCATCTTCCTTCTTGTTGTTTGTTAAAGTTGCATAATCTGGAAATGGAATATAATTAAATTTATGTAAGTGATTTCCTAAATGACACACATACCTGCATGCAAATTAAGTGGAGAAAAATATCTAAAATTTTCTATTTCTGTGCCTCCCATCTCTATGGAAAATCAAGATGACCTGTAGTTTTTATTTTACAGAGCAAACAATAATAATATTTAAGGAGTGAAAGCCAACATAGGCTTAATTAGAAATAACTAATTTATTTTCTTCTTAAATCTTTTGCTTAGGAAACGTTGTCTATGTCTTTTTTTTTTTTTTGCGGTACGCGGGCCGCTCACTGTTGTGGCCTCTCCCGTTGCGGAGCACAGGCTCTGGACGCGCAGGCTCAGCGGCCATGGCTCACGGGCCCAGCCACTCCGCAGCACGTGGGATCTTCCCGGACCGGGGCACAAACCCGTGTCCCCTGCATCGGCAGGCAGACTCTCAACCACTGCACCACGAGGGAAGCCCCCTGATTATGTCTTATACATGGAAAGTACATTCTGTAGAATTAATCTGATGTATGTTGAGATGAATATACTTCAGTTGAGAGGTTTTTGACAATAAGAGGTTAACATTTTAAATCAATCTACTGATATACAGATAGGAATGTGTAATAATTCTATATGTATATTTTCTTTTGTTTAGGTAAAATGGACCATGGAAGTAATTTGCTATGGACTGACCCTTCCATTGGACGGAGAGACTGTAAAATATTGTGTTGATGTATATACTGACTGGATTATGGCTTTAGTGTTGCCGAAAGATTCTATTCCATTGCCAGTTATTAAAGAGCCTAATCTATATGTTCAAAGTATACTAAAACACCTGCAGAATCTTTTTGTACCAAGGTAAGCTATACTAGTCTATCTGGCCTGTTATTAGGATCATAATAAACTACTCATCAATGTTACTTTTTTATATTATAGGAACTGATTTCATTGTTAGACCTTTGAACAGTAACTTTCATTACTTGTTCAGTTAAAGAGTGTGTTAATATGAATGAGAGAGATGGGCTTATATAATGTTTACTAGGACTCTTTAACAAGTGTGTGTTCATTTTAACGGCTTTTGGCTTTGCTTCTAAGATCTGATAGCTATTAGGTGTTAAAATACTGTGACCCCTTTCCCTTCCAGTCAAAAAAACCCATACTTTTGCCTAACATAATTCTTGTCTCCACTTAAGCTAATGGCGACTAAGCCATCTACCTTAAAATGAATCTTTCTTATGAGAGAATGAAGACACTGAAGTAAGCAGATTTGAAATTATAGGCACATTTGTAGTAGACCAAAAGAATACTCTTGACAGTTTGTTATTGAGTTTTTCCCCTATCTCTGCGGCAGAGACCTTAAATATTGTAATGTAAGATTGCCTTACTTGTGCCTAAAACATTTTTTTCCCATTCTAAAAGAATTATATGTCACTATAAAGGATTTTGGAAATATAGAAAATAATGGAGAAGAGAGCATTAGTTGCCTACCTATTTGTAGGGATTTCCTTTGAGAAAAATCTGTTTTCGGCTGTTCTTTATGTCTGTGGAAGGGGCAAGTGGGCTTCCCTCCTTTTGGAAAAGTTCTGGTTAGGGCTTTTGATCGTCAGATGATGAGGACTTTGAATCATCCAAAAACCAGCCCTGTAAATTTTAACTTTTTAAATTTAGAAGGAAGATTACTTTGGAAAAATCTGAATTAAAAAAGAGGAATCTCCATTAAGAGCTCTGGTCTATAGGATCAGTTGTACAAACATACCTCAAGATATTGCAGGTTTGGTTGCAGACCACCACAATAAAGCGATCATTGAAATAAAGCAAGTCACATGAATTTTTTGGTTTCCCAGTGCGTAAAAGTTTTTATACTATACTGTAGTCTGTAAATATGCAATAGCATTATGTCTAAAAAAACAATTACCTATCTTGATTAAAAAATACTAGCATTGCTGAAAAATGCTAACCATCTGAGCCTTTAGTGAACTGAAATCTTTTTGCTGGTGGAGGGTTCTGCCTCAATGCGATGGCTGCTGACTGATCAGGGTGGTGGTTGCTGAAGCTTGGGTGGCTGTGGTGATGTGTTAAAATAAGACAGCAGTGAAGTCTGCCACATTGATTTACTCTTCAGTTCATGAACGATTTGTCTGTAGCATGCAATGTTGTTTGATAGCATTTTACCTACAGTAGTTCTTTCAAAATTGGAGTTAATCCTCTCAGACCCTGCTGCCGCTTTATCAACTAAGTTTATGTAATTTTCTAAATTCTTTGTTGTCATTTCAGTAATTTTCACAGCATCTTCACCGGGAGTAGATTCCATCTCAGGAAACCACTTTCTCTGCTCATCCATAAAAGCAACTCCTCTTCCATTAAAGTTTTATTATGAGATTGCAGCAATTCAGTCACGTCTTCGCGCTCCACTTCTGATTTTAGTTCTCTTATTATTTCTGCCACATCTGCATTTACTTCCACCACTGAAGTCTTGAGCCCCTCAAAGTCATCCGTGAGGGTTGAAATCAGCTTCTTCCAGACTCTTATTAATATTGATGTTTTGATCTCTTCCCGTGACATAAATATTCTTAATGCCATTTAGAATGGTGAATCCTTGCCAGAGGGTTTTCAATTTCCTTTGCCCAGATCCATCAGAGGAATCGCTGTCTGTGGCAGCTATAGTCTTAAGAAATGTATTTCTTAAATAATAAAACTTGAAAGTCGGAATTGCTCCTTGATCCGTGGGCAGCAGAATGGATTTTGGGTTAGCAGGCAAACATTAATCTTGTTGTACATCTCAGTGTTGACTGAAAAAAATGCACAGTCGAAAAGTTGAGAATTATGTTTTATTCGGCGGACTTACTGAAGACTATAGTCCGGATACTGTTTCTCAGTTCTGAGGGGCTGTTCCAGAGAGGTAAGGGAGGAGCGAGGATGTATAGGAGTTTTGCTGGGAAAAAAACAAAACTGTGTAGTGGAACATCAAAAGATTACTGCTAATCAAAAAACAGACATCTCAAGTTAATGATTTTAGTGCCTTTCTGTGTATGGGAAGCTGCAAGAGTTTGGGCTCATTGAAATTATTCCTTTGGTATGCATCTTAACTACCTAGGGCCACTATTTTCTTTCTGTCTGTCCTGAAGTCCCCTCAGGGTGCACCATGGGGGTGGGGGGGGCAGCTGCAGTGGCTGATGGCTTTATGGCCACAATATTGTTTGTTTACTGAAATGGCAGGTGACATTCTTTGTCCACATCCATTAGAGCTCTTGGATGACCCAGGTGCATTGTTAATGAGCAGTAATATTTTGAAAGGCATCTTTTCTTCTGAGCAGTAGGTCTCACCAGTGGGCTTAAAATGTTGTAAACAGATGTGCTGGCATCCAGGCTTTATTTCATTTATATGGCACAGGCAGAGTAGATTTAGCATAATTTTTAGGGGCCCTAGGATTTTCAGAATGGTGAATGAGCATTGGCTTCAACTTGAAGTCACCAGCTGCATTAGCCCCTAACCAGAGAGTCAGCTTGACCTTTGAAGCTTTGAAGCCAGGAGTTGACTTCTCTCTAGCTATGAAAGTCCTAGATGGCATCTTCTTCCAATAGAAGGCTGTAGGCTGTTTTGTCTCTATTGAAAATCTGTTGTTTAGTGTGGCCACTCTAATTATCTTGGCTAGATCTTCTGGATAACTTGCTACAGCTTTTACATTAGCAGTTGCCGCTTCATCTTGCACTTTTTTTTTTCTTTTAAATGGAGACATTTCCTTAAACTTCATGAACCAGCCTCTGCTGGCTTCAGACTTTCCTTCTGCAGCTTCCTCACTGCTCTCAGCCTTCATAGAACTGAAGAGAGTTAGGGGCTTGCTCTGGATTAGGCTTTGGCTTAAGGCAGTGTTGTGGCTGCTTTGATCTTCTATCCAAACACTAAAACTTTCTTCATATCAGTAGTAAGCCTGTTTCTCTTCGTATCATTTGTGTGTTCACTGGAGTAGCACTTTTGATTTCCTTCAAGAACTTTCGTTTGCATTCACAATTTGGCTAATTGGTGCAAGAGGCCTAGCTTCCAGCCTGTCTTGGCTTTTGCCTTGCCTTCCTCACTAAGCTTAATCATTTCTGCCTTTTTACAATGTTGTGTTAGATTCTGGCGTACAGCAGTGATTCAGTTTTTTGTATATATATATGTACACACGCGTACATATATAAACACACACATATATATGTATATTCTTTTTCAGATTCTTTTCCATTATAGGTTATTACAGGGTACTGAATATGGTTCCCTGTGCTATAAGGTAGGTCCTTGTTGTTTCTAGCTTTTGATTTAAAGTGAGAGACATGATTCTTCCTTTCACTTGAACACTTAGAGGCCATTGTAGGGTTATTAAATGGCCTAATTTTAATATTGCTATCTCTCAGGGAATGGGGAGGCCTGAGGGGAGAGAGAGAGCAGGAAAATGGCCAGTCGGTCGGTGGAGCAGTCAGAACACACACAACATTTATCAGTTAAGTTCCCTGTCTTATATGGGCGTGGTTTGTAGTGCCCCAAAACAATTACAATCACCATAACAGATATAATAATGAAAATATTGCGAGAATTACCAAAATGTGCCACAGAGACACAAAGTGAGCAAATGCAGTTGGAAAAATGGTGCCGATAGACTTGCTCAATCAATGCAGGATTGCCACAAGTCTTCAGTTTGTAAAAAAACTGCAATATCTGTGAAGTGCAACAGAATGAAGTGCAATACAGTGAGGTATGCCTGTAAACTCCTCATCTTGTGTGAAATGCCTGCTGTAATCTGGCCCCTAACCAGATTAGCTGCTGCTAATTCTGCGTGAGCCCTGCTCTTTGGTCAGACTCATAAATGAAACATTCTCCCAAGACTCCTTAAAGATCTTCTCCATCATTACCTACTCTTTTTCCATCCTCATCCTCCTCTCCCTGTCCTAGATGTGTCCTAGTTGTCCACATCTCTCTCTTGATGGTTCATCTTAAATTCAGCCTTACCTGATCATCCAGGCCCATAGTGATCACACCTTCTTTGAGCCTGTGTACTTCTTGTATCTCTCCAGTTTTATTGCTTATCTTTTAAAATGTGTATGTCTCGTTTCCCCATCTAACCAACTTGAGGGTAGGAACTAGGTTGTATATAGTTTGGACTTCCACAGTACCTAGAGCAGTACTGGTATTACATTAGGGTGAATAAGATGCTGGTTGCTTATATTTATTGATTTCAAATAGAATTATAACAGGAAATGATGGGAAGTAAGTGACATATTGTTTGTGGCTAAGCAAGTTCTTCTAAAATGATATAATACTTTTAATGCTTTCTTGTCATCCCATTTAGGAGACTAATTTACTAGGTTTTCTCTTAGTGCGTGGGACAGTCTCATGGATAGTACTGTCACTGTGTTTCTTTCCTCTTTGTACTCTTACCAACTCTCAGTGCTCAGTTTGTATTGATGAGAAAAATCAATGACATTTGAGTTAATTAGGCTTTTGCTTTGGCTTTTCTCTTTTGAGAAACATGACTACCTTATAAATTGTTCATCTTACTGTTTGGTAGTTAGCTTATTTTCTCAAAAGTGTGTGTGTGTGCATACTTCTGAGTGGGTGCTGAACTGAGTATTAGAGTTCTCATGGCCAGTAATGTCTTAGGGAGCTGAATATTTTCAGTGCTAAATATTGGGAGTTATGATCTCATCTCCTATTACTGGAAGTTTCATTTTTTTTTTTGATTCAGATAGTTCATAAAATTGTCATCAAGTTTACTTAGTTAGTTGTTTTTATGAAAACTAACACTCAGAATAGAGGAAACAGCCTCTACTACTTTGCTAGAGATTATGTCAGAGTGGATGTAGCCTTTCTCTTTTTGCCTATCAGTTTTTTTTTTTTGCATAATTGAGTGAAGAGTGACCCATCGTTTAAAATTGATTAGTGTCTTCATTGCTCAAATAAACTTCTTTAGAAAATGTGACGTTCTTCTAAAGCAGTGGTTGGCAAACTTTTTGTGAAGAGTCATGTAGTAAATATTTTAGCCTTTGTGGGCCATACGGTGTCTGTCACAACTATTCAACTCTGCTGGTGTAGGGAAGCAGCCATAGATGATATATAAATAAATGAGCATGGTTGTGTTCCAATAAAACTTTATTTACAAAAACAGATAGCAGGCCAGATTTGACCCATTGGCCATACATAATTCACCACCCCATGTTCTAGAACAGTTTTCTGAAGCTCACAAGTTGCTTTTGAAAATATTAAGGGGAAAGGAATATTTTTGGTGTTTAGACCTTTCTGTTTATTTTTCAGTAAAGATTACCTTGTTTCTCTTAGCTGTAGAAACTTGGACACTGCTCTTAAATTTAGGCTGTTTGAGTGAGGCTACAGTACCTAAGGAGCAGATGTTTCCTTTTCTGCCACTGGGCAGGTGGTACCTAGAGGGGGTGGGTAGGCCTGGGTTACCATTTGGGAGGCTTCTAATGTCATTGCCATCTTGCAAGAGTGTCACCCCCAGGACTGCTAGTGGTATTTTTATTTCTTATTCTGGGTTCCCTCTTACATGGCTACATGAGGTTTGGGGCTGTTATGTATTTCTTACTCTTTAGTAGCCAGAGCAACAGACACAAGCTTGAGCCTCATGGCTTCCCATGGACTGGATTCACATCAAACTGAACATGGGACATCTTCCTGCTCTTGGGGACTCTTGGCTTTTCCTAAGTGAATGTCTCATCATTTTACTTTAGATCTGACTTCTTTAGGGAAAACTTAAGGTTGTCATTTTTTTGCAACTCCAGTTTAAGTTTCTGGTTTTCTGGGTCATGGCCCAGAATCTGAGAATCTTTATTCTAAGGTTGTGATGGGAGTTCTAAGGGCACTCACTTCAATTTCTGGATTTCTTGAGGCAGCTCTGCGATTCCCTACTCTCATTCAGACATGTTTTATGAATTTGTAACATGAGTCGTAATATATAGAAACTTGGCCTCAAGATTTATTTCAGTAGTATTAGTTACTTGTCTTGGGTTTCACATGAGAACTCTGGAGGGCAGTTCAGCATTTGCTGGTGCAGTGGGTTTACTACGATTCTTGAAATTCTCAAGGTGATCCACTTTGGACAGTGGGGATAAGGGCTGGAGCTTGGACCTGATATTGATCTAATTCTGTTGGAGAAAAATGGTCCTGTGGACTAAAAAGCGTTATAAAACTGTTCTTCGGGAGTATCTTGGGTACCTTTGGAGCCCCCATCTTGGGTTATGTTGCCTTTTTTTTTGTAGAGCAGCAGTAGCAGGTGCTCATTTCTGAGGCAATTGCCTCTATATCTCGTCAGTTTTGGGGATCTGTTAGGATATTCCATTCTGTAGGCTCTTCTGTAGCAGACATTAGCTTCAGAGGGACTTGTGAGCACTATGAAATCCCGTGCAGAATTCTTGTAAATGTGTGTTTAAAAGAATACAAAGGCCATTCTGCTGTGTGAGCAGCGGAAGTGGCTGTGGGTATTTACTCATTCATTCAGCAGAAACCTATTGAGTATCTGTTGTATGCGCCAGGCACATTTCACACTTAGAAAATCTAGAGGTGAAGTTTACTTTCTATTATCCTCTATCTCCCCAGGAGCTCTTCAGGCTTTTTAAGAGTGGTAGGCTGAGATCCCAGAGGGCCAAACTGTATGACGAGGAAGTAGCTTTGAACTGAAGAGGGTGCACCTAATTCTGTCTGCTGATGCTGTTAGGGAGTATCATTGGATCATTGCTTGCTGTGTCCAAAAGTCGCCTGTCCTTAACTGTTGCATTCTCTCCTCAAGGCTTGTCAGTGATGTCTGTCTGTCTTCTTCAGACAGGAACAGGGCTCCAGTCAGATCCGACTATGCTTACAGGTCCTGAGAGCCATTCAGAAACTGGCCCGTGAGTCATCCATTATGGCCCGAGAAACCTGGGAAGTCTTACTGTTGTTTCTTCTGCAGATTAATGACATACTTTTAGCACCACCAACTGTTCAAGGTTTGTTAATTTTTTTTCTAATTTATTTCTGAGCTCCAAATGCTGTTTACTTTTAGACTCAATGAGTAGTAGACTCTGTGGGGATTTAAATTTTGGCACTACAGTTGACAAACCAAGATGAACAGTTCTTAGAATGGAAAACCCTCAAAGGCACAATGGAAAGTTATGTTACCTTCGGTGATGATTTTGCTAATATAGTGAGGGGCTCAGTGAATTAGTGCATGTTTGATAATGACAGTAACAGTAGCTTGTTCAGTATATTAGGATAGAGCCTATATACGAAACAACTCATGTACCTGATTCCAAAGTAGTGATCCAGGTAGACTCTGAAAACTTGATAGCTAGAAGATATTTTGTTTAGCAGATGAACCCTACAGAATCTTAAAGTGTTCTGTTTGGAAGTATGACAGTATGTCATTCATTGCCTAGCCATTAAAAAGCCTCCAATTTTATAAGATTTTAGAGTGTATTTTAGACATCCTGCTTTGTATGCACAGTATACACAGACAATAAGTTGATATTCTAGTTCCAAGTTTCCTTATTGCTTATTCATCTGTGTAGTCCCTTTGCTAACACATGTGAGTGTGCTTGTGCTCTCACACAAATGCAGTGTCCAGGAAGATATCTTAAAAAAACCCTAGAATTTTAGTGTTGCAAGGGACCCCATAATAGGAATACCCTGTCTGGTATTGATGATAGCTGGCCAGACACAGATAGTGTGTCTCTCTGCTACACACTCCCCATGGCAGGGATTTCAGCACCATAAGGCAGGCAATCCATCCACTTCTGGGGCTTATTATTGTTGAAACTTCATCTTTGCCCATTTGAAATAGGAATCCTTAGAACTTTTCCTTCTCGCCCCAAGTTTGTCTTTTGGAGCTATGCAGAGTACAGACCACTGCTGTTCTTCCTAGTTCCAGGGCTTGGAACAGAGGAGCCGCTCTGTTTTCATGGTTGAGGCTCTGTCCTGCCCAGTACCAGTCCTTCGGCTCCCTTCTTTGTCTCCCTCTCCCTTGAAGGGTCGCTTTCAAACACCTGAAGCATTTTATAGCAAAGTTTAGAGGTAAAAAGTCTTGGGTATTTGTTCTGATTCCTTTACTTATTGGCTGTGTGAACTTGGGCAAGTTACTAAAATTTCCTGAACCTGTTTTCTCATCTTCAAAATGGGTATAATCGATAATTGGTAAGAGATTATAAATACCTATCCTGCAGAATTAATGTGTATGAGCTGTGTGCACAGAAACTGACTCATAGCAGTCGTTCATTATAGACACTCATCCTTTCCTTTCTTCCCTCTGTACTCCTTGTCCCACTGCTGGAAGATTAAGATCTGCAATACGAACCGAGCAGGGCCACTTGAAAACTTTCAAAGTGATAATGGGTTGATATATCCATGATTTCCTTCATAGGAGCTTCTAAGAATAGTTTTTTGTTCTCTCTGTTAAGTGATTATTTGAAAGTCAAAACTTAACATTGCAGTTATTTTAATTTTTTGACCAGTTCTCCCAAGTCAGTGAGTTAAAGATTCTGCTTTACAAATAAGTATGCCAAAGATGTTTTCTTTCTGTTGGTAAGGTGGCATTGCTGAGAATCTAGCAGAGAAGTTGATTGGTGTTCTCTTTGAGGTTTGGTTACTAGCTTGTACTCGGTGCTTCCCAACACCTCCTTACTGGAAAACAGCCAAGGAGATGGTGGCTAACTGGAGGCACCACCCGGCAGTGGTGGAGCAGTGGAGCAAGGTCATCTGTGCGCTCACTTCAAGGTAAGTTATCATCATCCACTTGCCTTCCTTCATCCGTCTGACCTTGGGTAGCTTTCCCCTAGTTCTGTGTCTTTCTGGGATTCACAGAGTACATGGTAAAAAGTCTCTGTTCTGTGTCTCTCATTACTGTACTTTAGATAGAGAATCAAACCACTTTTTAAAAATAGATGTGTCAGTTTGGCTAGTGCCTGTCTAATCTAAAACATTTTAGATTAAGCAGGTTTTGGAGAGGCAGATAAATTCTGAGCCCTACCACTCCCACCCCCAAAATCCCACTCTTATTCTGATTATTAAAATATTCATGATCATTATTTTTAAAAAACAAACCAAAGAAAGGTATAACAGAAAGAGTTAAGTTCACCAGAAGTCTTATTATATATGTTTATACATAATTTTACAGAAATAGGACCATACTATAATGTTCTCCTGTGTAACCAAAGTGGGCAGTATTTTATTATAATAATTTAACTTTTTTTTTTTTTTTTTTTTACCATTTATATATAATGCTATCACTGTTCTGTGAGTAAACTATTAGGCTTCATTTTTTTCAGACTTGTTTTTTTCATTTCTTTTAATATGACTCTAAAAGTTGAGCATTCTTTTTTTTTTTTAACTTATTTACTTATTTATTTTTGGCTGTGTTGGGTCTTCGTTGCTGCGTGCAGGCTTTCTCTAGTTGCAGCGAGTGGGAGCCACTCTTCGATGAGGTGCACAGGCTTCTCATTGCGGTGGCTTCTCTTGTTGCGGAGCAAGGGCTCGTGGCACGCGGGCTCTAGAGCACAGGCTCAGTAGTTGTGGCGCACGGGGTTAGTTGCTCCGTGGCATGTGGGATCTTCCCGGACCAGGGCTCGAACCCTTGTCCCCTGCATTGGCAGGCAGATTCTTAACCACTGCGCCACCAGGGAAGCCCTGAGCATTCTTTTTTAAACATAATCACAATACCATTTATCACACCTAAACAAAATGTTAATAGTTTGTTAATATTGGTTAGCTGTTGAGTGTTCAGATGTCCCTGAATGTCTCAATTTTTTTTATAGTTGATTCCGTTGAATCAGAACACAAACAAGGTTTGGACATTGTATTTAGTTGACATGTTTCTTAAACCTATTTTAAACTGTAGGTTACTGTTCTCTCATTTTTATTTCCTTGCAGTTTTTTTGTTGAACTGGATTGTTTGTCTTATAGAATGCTTCACATTTTGGATTTTTCTGATTATGTCTTAGTTGTGTTAATTAGCATGTTCCTCTGTCCCCTGTATTTCCTGTCGACTGGTGGTTAGATCTAGAGACTTGATCTGATTGAGATTTGATTGGGGGTGGGGTAGTGGTGGAGGTGAGAACAGATCATTCGTAGGTGGTATCATGTATTAGAAGGTAGACTGGTCATTTTGAGAGTTAGTAAATGTTTATCTCTTTATCATCGTTTAAACTAAGATGAAGGTTTGGAATATTCTGTTGATTCTGGTATATCTTTGTGAATGTCAGTATTATGAATCTATTTTTAAATAATATATCATTTTATCTTGATTATAAAAGCAATACATGCTTATAATAGAAAACTTGGAAGATGTAGGGGGAAATATCCATCACTTACAAATAACCAAAGTTTGAATGTATTTTTCCTGTTTTCTCTTTTTTAAAAAATAAATTTGAGATTATTTGATATAGTATTATCTGCTTTTTTTATTTGTTGTCTGATTCTTGTCCCAGTAATTACATGTACCTTTTTTCTTCTTAAATAGATCTCAAGATCATTTTTTAATGGCTTTATAGTTTTTCATTTTATAAATGGAATTATAATTCATTTAATAATTTCCCTGCTGTTTTGATATTTAAGTTTTTCCCTGTGTTTTAAAAATATTGTTGATATGTGAGTACTTTATACATAGTCTTTGTGTATATTCTGGTTATTTTATTAAGACATAATCTTTAGATTACATAGCTATAATATAATAGATTATAATCTATTCTAATTATAATAGGTTAATAATTGGGTCAAAGGGCTTTGAACAGTTTTAATACATTTGGAATATTACTATTTAGTTAAGTAATTGAATTGTCAAATTCATTTTATGGCACACACACCATAAATTCTAAACTTCATTTAAAGTTATATAGCAGTTATTATGAATAGATTATAGCTTAGTTGTGTTGAAGGCATTTGCAGTGCGATGAATCTTTTAAAAATAATTTAAAGAATTTATTATTTATATTACATGACTAATTATGTTATCAACATAAGCATAATTGTGTATTATTATATGATTTGTTATTTGCAATTTTAAAGTAAACTTTTAGGTAATTTTTAATTTTATAAAGTAATATTTGATTTGTAATTTATGTTATAGTATATATTATAAAAGTATATTATGTATATATTATATACACCATTGTATGTTACATGTTATACATATTATAATGTTATATACAAGATGTATTATAAATTTTATATGAGATATAATATTTAATTTATAAAATCACTTATTTGATAATTATAATAAAATCATATAAGTAAAATAAAATTACAGTTAAATACATAAATTTATAAAATGATAAAGACGTTTTATAAGTAAATAAAATAAATTTATAAATTATATAACTTAAAAATATATGAACTAAATTATAAATAACATTAATTATTTAAAAATAGAAATACATGTTTTAAAAAATCCTTTACAAAACTGGAAATCCTCTTCCAGTTTATCTATTTTATAAACAAGGGTTTTCATTTATTTTATTCACTTCAGTGAGGTATAATACAAGTTTCATCTATTTTCTCTTATCATATTTCTCTTAGTATATTTTAATGTTTGAATGTATTTTCCATTCTGTTACAAAATGAACTTGCTGGTATGATTTTTTTTTATTTTGTAGATTGCTACGCTTTACATATGGTCCTTCATTTCCTCCATTTAAAGTTCCCGATGAAGATGCCAGTCTGATCCCTCCTGAAATGGATAATGAGTGTGTTGCACAGACATGGTTTCGCTTTTTACATATGTTAAGGTACTGTTGTTGTTGTATTTCATGTGGTCTTTACTCAGTGATTGTCTTAGGGCAGGAACGGTGCTATAACTCCTTGTTAGAGTTCACAGTGTGGCTGTTAAGCCCAGTCATCAGATGGAGCCAAATTGGACAACACACACATCTACATCATGTGCCCCTGCTCTCCCTGTCCCAGCAGGGTCAGGCTGTCCTCAGCTGCTCTTGGGCCACACTCTCCAGAGGCTTGTTCCCTGCAGTAGGTGCAGCATTTGTTCTCTTGCCTGTTGGTGCAGCTTGGATGCTGATCTCTCTCCCAGGACTTTGTCACATTCTGTGGGGACTGGAGACTAGCTTGTTCCTCTCTATGACCAGGACTGAATGGTCAGTCTGGCTCTCAGGACCTCTCCTCTAGTAGCGTGGTTTAAAATTTCACGGAGGGTACACCATAAAATTTCACAGAGGGACAAATTGCTAAAAGTAATACTTCATGCTCTTTCTTTTTTTATAGTAATTCTATTCAATTCAATTTCATTGCTTCCTACCTTTCTCTCTACTAGCCCCATCCTTGTGCTCTGTGGAACTTTGGTTCTGTTGTATACTATCTTGATTTGTAAACTTTTTCCTTGCATATCTTTTCTTTCTGGTTTGACGAGCCTCATTTTTCTATTTGTGTATTAGTGATTCTAAATTACTCTGTATGACCTGTTGATAAGTTAGGGATCTTAACCATTTTCTATCATGTTTTTTTCAGTTTGTATTGTGTGTTTTTCATCTTTCAGTGATTTTAGTTTATTTTTTTAAATTTGTCTTTTTCTGTGATTATTTTCTGTTTCCTTTAAGATTAGAAAGTCTTCCTTTGTTCTTTGATCAGATAGATATTCACCTATGATTTCTTCTGACTTTGTTCCCTTTGTGCCATTAAGTTCCTTTATATATATGGATTTTGTCTTTGGGTCACATATTATTCCATTGATCTTTTAATTCATTCTTATAGGAGATTAACACTTTTAATTATTTTAACCTTATAATAGTTATTGATATTTGGTGGGACTAATATCTTTTTCCCTAAAACATTTCTTGGAATATTTTTAAAAATCTCTTCTTGCCTGTTTAACATTTTAGATGAATTTTAGAATCCATTTGACATGTTACAAAACACAAGTGAACAGAAGAACCTCACAAAACCTTTTGGGGTTTGGAGTGTGTGTTAATTAGGGTAAGGAACATGTCCTCCTTTAGCAGATGAACCTGACAATCTTAGTGGCTTAGTACAGTATGTTTCATAAAGTCTTGGGTAAGGAGCAGCTCTGCTTAGGTAGTCGTTCAGGGACCCAGGCTGGCAGAGTCTCTGCCATCTTCAACATGTGGCTTTATTAGGGCCTTAACTTTGTAGGCAGCGCCTCTGTATCTGGCTAGAAGATGGAAAAGAGAGAGAGCAAGGAAAATTGTGTGGAAGGTTTTCATGGACCAGCTCCTGAACTGTGATGTAAATCACTGCTACCCATATTCCATTGGCTGGAACTCAAACATATGCCACACTTAATTGCAAGAGAACATAGGAGGAAAAGAGAAGCTAGTGAACATCTAACCAGACTCTGCCAAAGATGAGAATTGCATTAAGCTTGTATTTATATTTAGGAACAGCTGACATCTTTTTTTTTTTTTTTTTTCAGCTGACATCTTAATATATTGTGTTTGCTTTTCTAAGAGTAGGTATTTTTCTTTTTTAGAATCTTATTTAATTAATTAATTTATTTAGGTTGTGTTGGGTCTTCGTTGCTGTGCATGGGCTTTCTCTAGTTGAGGCAAGTGGGGGCTACCCTTCATTGCGGTGTGCAGGCTTCTCATTGACATGGCTTCTCTTGTTGCAGAGCACAGGCTCTAGAGCGCAGGCTCAGTAGTTGTGGCATACGGGCTTAGTTGCTCCGCAGCATGTGGGATCTTCCTGGGCTAGGGATTGAACCCATGTCCCCTACATTGCAGGCGGGTTCTTAACCACTGCACCACCAGGGAAGACCCTAGAATCTTAAATATCTTGCAGAAGTGTTTTGTAGTTTTCTTCACAGAGATCTGCATAATTTTTTTCTTTTTACCATTATTCCTATGTATTTATTGCTGATGTTGTGAAAGGCTAACTTTTTTCTACTGTTAAATCTTGTAAGTGGCTATTGCTGCTGTAAAGAAAATGTTTTACTTATTTTATTTTTGTATATTTTTTATATACTTGGGATTTAAAAATGCTCTGAGTATTTCACTGATTCTTTTTAAATTTCTAGATATAATGAATACATATCTGCAAATAAATGTCTCCTTTCTAGTAATTCATACTGGAATCTGTGGTAATTAATTATAAGTGCTTCAATTGCAGTAAGATCTGTATATGAGTTCATGTTCTGCTACTTTTTTCTTTGTGAACTTGAGCAAGCAGTTTAGTCTCTCTGAGTCTCAGTCTCTTTTTAATCTATACAATGGGGATAATAATACTATCCATCTTGTTATAAGTATTGAAGAAAAAGTATGTAAAACAGTACATCTAATGCTTGAAAAGTTGCCATTGTTGTTATAATTATTTTTGTATGTGTTTTACTACATTAGGCAGAATTTCTAGAACATTGTTGAGTTAAAATGATACTGTTTTAGCATCCTTCTTTCATTCTGATTTTCATTGGAATGTCTCTGTTGTGTGAAATTTTGAGTGGGATATTGGTTGTTGATATTAGTTATTCTTTTCTTTGTTCCCGATTTCCTAAGCAATGAAAAAATTTTAAATTTAAAAATATAAGTAAAATCAGAAATACTACTGAATTATTTTCAAATCATATTTTGGCATCCATTTAAGCAATTAAATGTTTTTTCTTCTTTTACCTATTGATAGTATGTTAATTTTTCCCCAATACTGAATCATCCTTCATTGTTTAGAGAAAAATTCTGCTTGGTTATGGAATACTGTTCTATTGAATCATCCTTCATTCTTTAGAGAAAACTTCTGCTTGGTTATGGAATGCTATTTTAATGTTTTCCCAAGTTATCTCCATTTCTATTTTTTGACTAATTTATATTTTGGTAACTTAAATAGGAAACTACCTATCTTTTTCTATGCTCTGTTGCATGAAAGTTATATATTCCTTAAGAGTTTGTAGTTCTTGGATAATCTTTTCCTATTCCTTCACTATTAATTGATCTCTTTAGGCTCTATCTTTCTTCTTGAGCTGAAATATTTTAGTATTTTAGTCAGGGTTTTTTTTGATATACAGAATAGGAACTTACTTAAACAAATGCAGGTGAAAAAGAGGGGTTATTGTGTGATGATAGAGTGGTCTCACTGGGCTTCAAGAAGCAGTGAACATTCAATCATGATAGGGAGGGGTCAAGGCAGCCTTGGGACAGGCTGCTCTATTGTCTGTCTCTTGGCTTGTTTGCTCCTCTTGTGCACATGCACTGCTCTCTTTCTCCGGCATGCTGCCCCTGAACCCCTGTTTCTTTATCCCCAGTTTTTGGTATCAAACAGATATGAATTTAGCAGAGCTCTGCTGGACTGAGGTGTAGTCCATTCCAAGCTTACTGCTTATTTTTCTAATTTTTGAACACAGAACTATAATCCCCAGTAGGTACTGCTTCTAGAGGCTTCTTATCTTCCCTATGCCACATAGTGGACCACAGTTCTTTGGATACAGTGTACTAACACTAGAAGCCCCTTTTCCATACATGCACACACATGCCCCTGTCCCCACTTGCAGTTATGTGAAATTCAGAGTCTGAGTAGATGGAAAAAGGTTTCAAAGGCCCAGGGCATCTATAAACCACTGATTTATGTTTCTCAGCCTAGTTCTTTTCGTCTTGAAGCTAGTGGAAGCTCTTTCCAGGTGCTGGCTGTAGGTTGACTAACAGTATTACTTTGGGTTGGAAAGGCTGTTTAATGGACAGTTAAGCAGACTGTTTTGAGTGGAAGCCAAAATCTATTTTTTGATGGAAATGTTTAAAATTATTTACATATAAAATATACCTCAAGCCCATTGTTTTAAATACATTGAAATGGGTCTGCTGCCCTATCCTACACATCTGCCATGCATGCTGGGGTGTTGCCCCAGGACCTTACTTCAGACATCCGTGTGGCTGACAGGGTCTTGGTGCTCCGGCCTGGTGTCAGGCCTGAGCCTCCAAGGTGGGAAAGCCAAGTCCAGGACATTGGACCACCAGAGACCTCCTGGCCCATGTGATCAGTCGGAGAGAGCTCTCCCAGAGATCTCCATCTCAGTGCTAAGACCCAGCTCCACCCAACAGCCAGCAGGCTCCAGCTTGGCTGGAGACATTCCATCGAAAAACAACAGAATACACTTTCTTCTCAAGTGCTCATAGAACATTCTCCAGGATAGATCATATCTTGGGTCACAAATCAAGGCTTGGTAAATTTAAGAAAATTGGAATTGTATCAAGTATCTTTTCTGACAACAATGCTATGAGACTAGATATCAATTACAGGAAAAAAACTGTAAAAACTACAAACACATGGAGGCTAAACAATACGTTACTAAATAACCAAGATATCACTGAAGAAATCAAAGAGGAAATCAAAAAATACCTAGAAACAAATGACAATGAAAACACGACGACCCCAAACCTATGGGATGCAGCAAAAGCAGTTCTAAAAGGGAAGTTTATAGCAATACAGTCCTACCTCAAGAAACAAGACAAATCTCAAATAAACAACCTAACCTTACACCTAAAGCAGTTAGAGAAAGAAGAACAAAATAAACCCCGAAGTTAGCAGAAGGAAAGAAATCATAAACATCAGATCAGAAATAAATGAAAAAGAAATGAAGGAAACAATAGCAAAGGTCAATAAAACAAAAAGCTGGTTCTTTGAGAAGATAAACAAAATTGATAAACCATCTGCCAGACTCATCAAGAAAAAAAGGGAGAAGACTCAAATCAACAGAATTAGAAATGAAAAAGAAGTAACTGACACTGCAGAAATACGAAGGATCATGAGAGATTACTACAAGCAACTGTATGCCAATAAAATGGACAACCTGGAAGAAATGGACAAATTCTTAGAAAAGCACAACCTTCCAAGACTGAACCAGGAAGAAATTGAAAATATAAACAGACCAGTCACAAGCACTGAAATTGAAACTGTGATTAAAAATCTTTCAACAAACAAAAGCCCAGGACCAGATGGCTTCACAGGCAAATTCTACCAAACATTTAGAGAAGAGCTAACACCTATCCTTCTCAAACTCTTCCAAAATATAGCAGAGGGAGGAGCGCTCCCAAACTCGTTCTGTGAGGCCACCATCACCCTGATACCAAAACCAAAGATGTCACAAAAAAAGAAAACTACATGCCAGTATTACTGATGAACATAGATGCAAACATCCTCAACAAAATACTAGCAGACAGAATCCAACAGCACATTAAAAGGATCATACACCATGATCAAGTGGGGTTTATCCCAGGAATGCAAGGATTCTTCAGTATATGCAAATCAATCAGTGTGATACACCATACTAACAGATTGAAGGGTAAAAACCATATGATCATCTCAACAGATGCAGAAAAAGCTTTCGACAAAATCAATACCCATTTATGATAAAAACTCTCCAGAAATCAGGCATAGAGGGAACCTACCTCAACATGATAAAGGCCTTATATGACAAACCCACAGCCAACATCGTTCTCAATGGTGAAAAACTGAAACCATTTCCTGTAAGATCAGGAACAAGACAAGGTTGCCCACTCTCACCACTGTTATTCAACATAGTTTTGGAAGTTTTAGCCATGGCATTCAGAGAAGAAAAAGAAATAAAAGGAATCCAAATCGGAAAAGAAGAATTAAAACTGTCACTGTTTGCAGATGACATGATACTATACATAGAGAAACCTAATGATGCTACCAGAAAACTACTAGAGCTAATCAGTGAATTTGGTAAAGTAGCAGGATGCAAAATTAATGCACAGAAACCTCTTGCATTCCTGTACACTAATGATGAAAAATCTGAAAGAGAAGTTAAGGAAACACTCCCATTTACCATTGCAACAAAAAGAATAAAATACTTAGGAATAAACCTACCTAAGGAGACAAAAGACCTGAATGCAGAAAACTATAAGACACTGATGAAAGAAATCAAAGACGATATAAACAGGTGGAGAGATATACCATATTCTTGGACTGGAAGAATCAACATTGTGAAAATGACTGTACTACGCAAAGCAATCTACAGATTCAGTGCAATACTTATCAAACGACCAATGGCATTTTTCACAGAACTAGAACAAAAAGTTTTGAAAATTGTATGGAAACACAAAGACCCCAAATAGCCAAAGCAATCTTGAGAAAGAAAAACGGAGCCGGAGGAATCAGGCTCCCTGACTTCAGACTCTACTATGAAGCTACAGTAATCAGGACAGTATGGTACTGGCACAAAAAACAGACATATAGATGACTGGAACAGGATAGAAAGCCCAGAGATAAACCCACACACATATGGTCACCTCATCTTTGATAAAGGAGGCAAGAATCTACAATGGAGAAAAGACAGCCTCTTCAACAAGTGGTACTGGGAAAACTGGACAGCTACATGTAAAAGAATGAAATTAGAACACTTCCTAACACCATACACAAAAATAAACTCAAAATGGATTAAAGACTTAAATGTAAGGCCAGACACTATAAAACTCTTAGAGGGAAACATAGGAAGAACACTCTATGACATAAATCACAGCAAGATCTTTTTTGATCCACCTCCTGGAGAAATGGAAATAAAACCAAAAATAAACAAACGGGACCTAATGAAACTTAAAAGCTTTTGCACAGCAAAGGAAACCATAAACAAGATGAAAAGACAACCCTCAGAATGGGAGAAAATATTTGCAAACGAAGCAACTGACAAAGGATTAATCTCCAAAATATACAGGCAGTTCATGCAGCTCAATATCAAGAAAACAAACAACCCAATCCAAAAATGGGTGGAAGACCTAAATAGACATTTCTCCAAAGAAGATATACAGATTGTCAACAAACACATGAAAGGATGCTCAATATCACTAATCATTAGAGAAATGCAAGTCAAAACTACAATGAGGTATCACTTCACACTGGTCAGAATGGCCATCATCAAAAAATCTACAAAGAATAAATGCTGGAGAGGGTGTGGAGAAAAAGGAACCCCCTTGCACTGTTATTGGGAATGTAAATTGATACAGCCACTATGGAGAACAGTATGGAGGTTCCTTAAAAAACTAAAGATAGAACTACCATACGATCCAGCAATCCCACTACTGGGCATATACCCTGAGAAAACCATAATTCAAAAAGAGCCATGTCCCACAATGTTCATTGCAGCACTATTTACAATAGCCAGGACATGGAAGCAACCTAAGTGTCCATCGACAGATGAATGGGTAAAGAAGATGTGGCACATATATACAGCCATAAAAAGAAACGAAATTGAGTTATTTGTAGTGAGGTTGATGGACCTAGAGTCTGTAATACAGAGTGAATGAATTAAATCAGAAGGGGGAAAATAAATACCATATGCTGACACATATATTTGGAATAAAAAAATTGGATATGAGGAACCTAGGGGCAGGACAGGAATAAAGACGCAGACGTAGAGAATGGAGTTGAGGACACGGGGGTGGGGAGGGAGGGGTAAGCTGGGACAAAGTGAGAGAGTAGCATGGACATATATACACTACCAAATGTAAAATAGATAGCTAGTGGGAAGCAGCCGCATATCACAGGGAGATCAGCTTGGTGCTTTGTGTCCACATAGAGGGGTGGGACAGGGAGGGTGGGAGGGAGACACAAGAGGGAGGGGATATGGGGATGTATGTGTACATATAGCTGATTCAGTTTGTTGTACAGCAGAAACTAACACAACATTGTAAAGCAATTATACTCCAATAAAGGTGTTAAAATAAATTAATTAAAAAAATATGGAACAGAAAAGAAATAAATACATTGAAATGTATGGCTTTAGTATGTGCACGTGAACACAAACACTAATCCCAATTTTCACATAGTTTTTAAAAAATTGGAAATGTTAATATTAAAGTAAGATTTTCTCCTTGGGTTTCTTGTTGATTTATTTATAGTTTTACCATTCCATTGCTTAATTCCAAACATATTACAAAATATCCATGTATACGTTAAAAAAATTAAAAACTAGTCTTATTTTGATTCTCATTCTCTGAATAGGCAAAGTAGGTTCATGTAAGCACACTTCTGTGAAGTAGTGTTGGTGTTTGAGTCCCTAGCTTATTAAATACAGATTAATCTCCTCTCTGAATCAAAGAAATAGGCACAAACAGCCTGTTCTTAAATTAGATTGCATGCATTTTATTGCTAAAGAGATTTCTAAATGTATAATTAATTCTTGCTCTCTCTTTTGATAGTAATCCCGTGGATTTGAGTAACCCAGCCATTATAAGCTCTACTCCCAAATTTCAGGAACAGTTCTTAAATGTGAGCGGAATGCCGCAGGAATTGAATCAGTATCCCTGCCTTAAACATCTGCCTCAAATATTTTTTCGTGCCATGCGTGGAATCAGCTGTCTGGTGGATGCATTCTTAGGTGAATTTTGTGTATGTTGCTAGATGTTTGAAGATAACTTTAGAGTCTAGTTTTAGAAACTTTTGTGGACAGCCGAAAGCAAAAGATGATCAGAGTTGATTACAAATAATAAACTGGGAAAAATTATTTGCAACAAATGTGATAGCTAGAGGGTTTTTGTTATTATTATATAAATAGATCAAATAATGCAAAGAAAAAGAATAAGACCTGGTAGATAAATGGACAAAGACTATGAATAAATAATTTGCAAAAGAGAAAAGTGTTCATTCTCACTAGTAATCCAAGAAAATACAGATTAAAATGCATTAGGTGTTATTCTTATGTGTATCATTAGGAAGCAGTTTATACTTTTTGTGAACCATTGTTTTAAACTGTTTTTCACATGAAAAGTCAGAATTTTTTTAATCTGTTAAAAGGCAGTGATATTTAATACCTATCATTTTCAAAAACGTTTTGTTATGTGCAATTAATGTATTACAGAGGTAATATATTAGTTCAGTTAACTTTGGCTGCCACCTAGCCAAAAGTACTAGTGGTTTAAACAAGGTAGTTTACTTTCACACGTGTTAAGCGCAGGGCTAAACTGTATACAGGGCTGCTGTAGCAGTTCCACCACTGTCAGAGACCCAAGGCCCTTCCATCTTTTGGCTCTTCATCCTTTGTGCACACTCTCATGGGCCATGATGGCTGAAAGAGTTTCAGCTGTCCTGTTCAGGAATTGGGAAGGAAGGAGCATCTACCTTTGATTCGTTCTTTTAAGGAGATTTCTTGGGGAAGACCCACCCAATAATTGCCCACTTCTCTGTGGTCAGAACATGGCCACATCTGGCTGTAAGGGAGCCTTCAAAAGGCAGTTGTTTATTCTGCGTAGCCATGTCTAGCTAAAATTTGTGTTTTGTAACTCAGGAAGAAAGGACAAATTGATACTGGGAGGCAGCTAGCAGTCTCTGCTGTAGTCTGTTGTGAGCCTTCACTGGTGTTGCTTGAGGAAGATTTACTGACCACATATTTTGAACTCTGAAGAATAACTCCATTTGTCTTTCTTTAAAGGCATTTCTAGACCCCGATCAGACAGTGCTCCTCCAACACCCGTGAATAGATTGAGTATGCCTCAAAGCACTGCTGTCAATACCACCCCACCACATAACCGGAGGCACCGGGCTGTTACTGTGAACAAGGCCACCATGAAGACAAGCACAGTACGTTTTCATGACCATTGTTATACTGTATAAAATGGGCTTTTTAATCTGCCTTCCTTTTAAAAAATCCTGCTGTTTTCTCAAACTTTTCATGAGTGTGGCTATATTCTTGTGTTCTTCTAATAGGTTAGTACTGCTCACGCCTCAAAAGTTCAGCACCAGACATCCTCCACCTCTCCTCTGTCAAGTCCAAATCAGACTAGTTCAGAACCCCGGCCACTGCCTGCCCCACAGAGACCAAAGGTTAACAGCATCTTGAATCTCTTTGGATCATGGCTATTTGATGCAGCATTTGTTCACTGTAAACTTCATAATGGGATAAACAGAGACAGCAGCATGACTGGTAAATATTGCTCAAGAAATACGTTGTCATTTTTTTCTTTTCTTTTTTTTCTTTTTAATCTTTCCTACCTGCAAGATTAATATGTATCTTAAAAAGCTCTCTGTCTCTGACCAAGCAGTGTCTTGTGCTTAACCCCTTCCAGCTGAAGTAATTTTGAAAGTTTCCCTACTTGTCCTTTTTATGTTCGTTCTATGAGGTTTGGCTTTTGTCTGGCTTTTGTCTAATACTTCAGGTTAGCCACGTTTTGTTAAACCAGATTCCTAGGTGACCTGGAAGTTCCCTTCATGTCAGCCAGGATAATAATATTGATATAAAGAATTAAACATAATTGACCAGAAATTTATTCATAAGAAGTGTTTTCTTAGATTTTGACAGCCATTCACTCATTACTACGTATAAATATCAGAAAATTTCTGCTTCACAGAAGACTCTAACCTTTTAGGTTTTAGTCTAGAGAACTTTATTTCAAGGGCACACTTTGAAAAATATATTTTCTCTGTAAGTAAGACTGGTGAAGAATTAATAACTCAACCCTGATATCTTTATTTAGATTTTATTACAGAAATGAAATTCTATCTAAATATTTATTTTTGTCATCTTACCATTACACATGGAAGTAGTGGCATAGGGTGCAGGATGGAAGGTTGGGGTACTGCAGAATATACTGAATATTTACGACTGTTTTATAGAGCTGAGCAATAATAATGGCTAGCACTTACTGACCTGCAGTTACTCTGTGCCAGGCACTATGCTTTATGAATTAATTGTGCTTTATGTAATAATATAATTAATATTGGTTGGTTGGTAAGAGAAGCACTTTTCCACTGGGGTTGGAAATAACTTGAGATAAAAGGATGCCTAATTGTGTTAGATTATGCATCTCTAGGGAGAGTGTTAATTTCAAGGATAAAACTAATAAAATGGTCATAAGGGTCTCTGCTTTCTCTCAGAAATGCATTCTTTGTTATTATGTATCATCTCGGAACTAAGGGTCTATGACTGTTAGCATTATATACATGTAAATTGTTTTGGTTGTTCTTACAAATCTTTAAATAATTTAGAAAAGTAGTGCATATAAAGGCATTTTCAGGAATATAATTTGAGATTGCATGATTGAGTTTAGGGATTCCTTTGTTTATTTTGCTCAAATTCAGACACTTAATATTCTACCATTTCCATATTTTATTTGCAAGTTTGACTTATGGATAAATGTACTTATTTGATGACTAAATGAAAACATTTAAAAAACATTTTGGCTTATGTTTTCTAAAGTTCATGCGCCTTATATTTTGAGTTTTATGACCCATGTTTATATTTGTTAATTTGTATTGTATATTCTAGATTGAGTTACTCATATTTTTATTTTTTATTTTTATTAAGATACAATTCTTTACAGTGTAACTTTTGGATATCAAGCTGTTGACACTAAAATCCCTGAATCCAGAGTGGTTCAACCTGCTGCTTCCTTGGTGGGCTTGCTTAAAGGGAATTTATAGATCTTCCCACTCTCTAGGGAGTTTTTAACAGCTTTTCTCACCCTCTTGTGCCAAAAGATAGAAACTAGAATTCAAATCATGTGTGGGCTACAAATTCCTACTTTTAACTCTTACCATTTTCTTTGGTGGGAAAAGGATAGAAGCTCTTCTTCCCCCACCTTGTGTTCAGAGATGAGAAAGGCTGTTGTATTACCCAGGAGATAGGAGGTGTCCAGATAGCTGAATGGGTTAAAGTGCTGTTGGGTGCTACTCTTGAGGTCTTGCGGGTGGTGGGAAGGTTGAGAATACTGACTCTGTTAGTCTGTTCTCTTAAGTACTGGCTGCCATCAAGGAATTCTGCCATGTAGTTCACCTCTAAAAATGTTTGCTTCTGTGAACTGGTTAGCTTTAGAGTTACATGACAGTACACTGTGCTTTGTAATTGTAACATTGAGCTGGGAAGGGTTAATGAACTAAAATTTTAATGCACGTTATGGGCAGTTCAAAACCTCAGTTTTTTGTAGTTGTGTAATTTTCTTCGTTCATTGTTTTGCATGATACAAAAATCATAATTTTGGATCTGAATGCACAATTTCCTGTTTTTGAACTAGCTTGTGGTATCATAAAGCTTTTAATCTAACTTTTAAAAAGCAAAAAGCTTCTTATTGTAAAATTTCACCATCTTTAAAGTATTTTATAATTACTACTGTCCTTTGATTTGTTTCCATTTATTTCTATTATCTTGCAGCATCTTTTATCCAAATTCTTCTTTCTTATAAATCTTGTAAGTAGGAACCAGAAGCTTCTCCTTAATTGCAGTCATGTTTTTATTTTTTTCATAATTCCATTAAAAATTTTGATTGTCATTGTCTCTTGTAGTTTTTGCACTTGGGAAGAAAAATACTTTTCTGTGTTTTGAATGGGGAAGATTGTTGGCAAAAGCAAATTAATCTGCCTGAATCAGTCCCATTATTTTCGTACACTAGTCTGGTCATGTCATGAATTCCAGGATTTTGCACTAACTGTGTTTTGGCTTTTTTTTTTTTTTTTTAATTTAAAGCTTTAAGCGTATTTTTATACAGATTTAGTGTTTGATTTGTATGCATTCTGCATGTAGTGTTTTTCAAATGTATTATTGCTGGATAGCTTATTCAGGACTAAAAATGGCTCATGGGAAGTTGCATAAAGATTTATGCTTGACTCTGCATTCTGTTAAATCTGTTATTACAAATAATTTAAACATTTCATGTAGAGTGATAAAAGATTTCAGAGTGATTTTCAATACACTGTGAAATCTTTTGTTAAAAATAAAAGCAACTTTCGAAGGGCTTCTGTTTCAGTGACAACGAATGACCATGATAATCTTTCTTACCAATCCAGTTTTCTGATTTATCAACCTCAAGTTAGCTGCTGTCTGTGGTTGTTAAAATTCATTCTCATTTTGCTTGGTTGGGCGATTCTTTGGTGTGTGTTTTGGAGTTGGTTGGGTGGTGGGGATGCTCTCTCTTCCTACCCATTTCTTATCCTTACCTTGCCCTCTCCCTAAAGTATACAACCTGGCATGGGATTACCCATTCAATTATGATGTCTGTCTGGGGGTAATGTGTAAATTTGCAGTACCTATTTTTCTTAATGTTTAAGCATCATTTTTTAGGGAGAGAAAAAAACAGAATAAATAATAGAAAAGCCAAATTCTGTGTTATATATCTGTATGTATGTGAATACAGATATATACAAATGTACTCTGCTAATTAGAAATTCAGTTGAAAAATGCATCTTGTAGAATCTGTTAAACTGACAGTACCACTGTAAATTGTTACCCCTTTTCAAAGAAGATTTCAGAGAGCCCTTTAAAAAAAAAAATTAAGACATAATTGCTAAACAAAGCATTATTGGATTCTATTCAAGTAGCAATTTAATGACACCAACATTTGATCTTTGTGTCCAGGGTCCCATGAGCCTATTTGCATATCAACAAATATAATAAAACCCTGCTTTTTTCTCCCCAGCCATTACAACACAAGCTAGCATGGAGTTTCGACGGAAAGGGTCACAAATGTCCACAGACACCATGGTTTCCAATCCTATGTTTGATGCAAGTGAATTTCCTGATAACTATGAAGCAGGAAGAGCTGAGGCTTGTGGGACACTGTGTAGGATTTTTTGTAGCAAGAAGACTGGAGAAGAGATTCTGCCAGCTTATTTATCCAGGTCTTAGAATTTTTTTTGTTTATTTTTCCATTTATATAGTTGTGATAGTGAAACTATTATAGCATGGCTTAGTAGGTTGAATTGATAAGTAAATGTTGGTTTGAAATACCTGCAAATGTATGTAAGTAACTGAAATTTTTTGCTTGAATTCTTCCTTTTTACCTGCTGTACCAGATTTGGTGAGGACCCCTAACACCCTTTTTATTTTAGAAGTATTGTTAATTCCATCTTACATGACGTTTGTTAATTACAGAGAGATTTGAAGGGCCACACTAAATTTTTAATACATTTTTATCACAGTACTAGACAGTATAGATGGTCCAGAAATGTTAGCTGTCAATCCTGCCTCTAAGGAGCTTATTTTCTCAAGTGAGCAAAGCCATGTACACAAGTAACACCAATCCAATAGCAATAGGAAGCTGGTAAGAGAGAGACACAGAAAAAGTGCTTGTAGGCATTCAGAGGAAGCAGCAGCATACACTTGCCCTGGGGGTTCAGGAAAGAGTTACAGAGGATTGGATGATTGTGCTGACTTATAAAAGATGACTAGTATTTAGACTATGTTAGCAGGTTGGGTAGGGTCATCCTATCCAAATTTATGACTTCAGCCAGTCTTTTTGAATGGCTCTGCCATCCATTCAGTTGCTTATGCCAGAAACTAGGAGTCATTTTAGGCTTCTCTTCTCTCCCTCTGTATCTTTAGTTGGTCAACCGACTCTTGCCTTTCTGCTACTTAACCCTCTTTCTAATCTCTCCACTCTGTCCCCACCATGACACTTCAGGCCTTGTCACTTTTTTGCTAAATTAACTTGTAATGGCCTGCTATTTTTCTTGACTGTCTTTTGCCCTCCTCAACTGATCATTCACACAGCTCCTGAAGTGATACTAATATTAATAAGAACATTCAGGTGTCTGTACATACTAGGTTCTCAGGAGAGAGGATTAAACTGACTCAGAAGGAAAAAGGGTAGAAGAATACAGATATGAAACAGAATGGTACATGCAGGGAAGTAAGCAGTATCTTAATAGGCACTTGACTTTAAGTAACAGAAAACTCTTTCAATGTGACTTAAGCAAAAGGGGAATGAGTTATGAGAAACTCACGCTATTGAAGACCTTCTAAGGTCAGGACATGCAGCAGGGTCTCACAAAGGGCAGGAACCAAGAGCTAGAAAGTGTTCAGGGACCAAAACAACTTTCCTCCTTTTTGTTTCTCTGTCATCATGGTCTGCCAGAACTGCTTCATTCTTCTCTTACCTGCAGATCATGTTCTTATATTGTAGTATGCTTCTAAGTTCAAATTTCCGTGACCTTTGTCTGGGTGACCAGCAGGGCCAATTAGCGTTCTGAATCCTAATTTCAGATTCCTGAGAAAGAGGATCTGATTAATCAGGTGTCTGCCTCTGGTCTAATCAGCTACAGCTGTGAAGGTGGGTCACATTGGATACTGGCACCCCATGTGGTGGGGGCACCTTTCTTAGGAGGGAGCCGACGGGTTGGGACGATACTCCAAAACGGTATCAATACCAGTAAGGGAGAAGGCTGTGAACACGAGCCTTCCATCTGGCCCATAAGATTAGATGGGTGGTAGTGTGACTGAAGAGCGGATTTGTGACGGGGGCCAAGGATGGGGTTAGTGTTGAACCTGTTGAATTTGAGGTGCCTGCGGGCTATTAATCAACAAATATTTATTAAGTTCCTACTTTGTGCCAGTCGCTGTGCACAGGGAGTACTAGAGTAATCAGTAGACATGTCCTGCCCTCAGGTCTGCAGTATGCTTTTGGCTAGTAGATCTGGAGCTAGAGACTGATTTGATTATGTTTGGTGGCTTAAGTAGTGTTTAAAACTAGGCTAGTAGAAGAGATAGCTTAGAGAACTGAGGTTGGCAGCCTGAGGAACCCCCAGTGTTAGGAGGCACGTGGAATAAGATCTGTTAGAGGAACTAGCCATAGAAGTCAGAGAAGAATTAAGAGCGGAAGGGAGTAATCAAAGGGTTGAATGCTTTAAAAAGGCAAAGTTAAGACTTAGACATGTCTTTTGGATTTACCAATTGAGAGGCCATTGGTTATTTGCTATAACATGGTTTTAGTTGATTTCTAGAAAGAGAAGATGGATTGAAATGGGTTGAGCAGTGACCAGGAGGTGAGGAAGTTGTTTCTGAGGAGGTTTATGGAGAAAGGTACCTTACAGTAGCAGAAGAGTATACTAGTATAGTTGCTCTTGAATGATGGAAGATTGAATGCTTAGTTCATTGGGGGTTAGGGGAGGATGTTGAAAGTAAGGTATGTTCAAGTACATTCCTAAAAGGATTCTTATTCAGAGTGACCTTCATATCGTGGTGAGTACAGGGTCGAATGAGGTTTCTTTCTTTCATTGTGCCCCCAAAAATAATGGGGGAGGGGGAAAGGGACACAACACACTTTTTTCAGGAATTGTGAAACGCTACAAAATTTTACTGACATGGAAATCAATTCAGTAATTCCTCCAGTTTATTGATAGTTACTGCAGCCTTTTGTTTTTATCAATAGTTACTTCATTTGCAGGCACCTGTAACTGAGTTGCAAGGCTTAAAACCTCAAGAAAGTGTAATAGACATGAATCTTTTTTTCCTTTTGATTAGGAAATATAACTTGGTTCTTAGTGTACTTGATTCTGAATTGTTCTAACTCCAGTAATACCTTTTAAAGGATAGAAGTAGTGAAGATTGGAAATAGACTTTAAGATGACTGTGTAGAAAATATTAATAATTATGAAAACAGTTGATCAGCAGTTTGTTTAAAATTTTTTTCTTGCTTTCCTAGATTTTACATGCTTTTAATTCAAGGTTTGCAGATAAATGATTATGTGTGCCATCCTGTCTTGGCCAGCGTTATTCTAAACTCCCCTCCTTTGTTCTGCTGTGACTTGAAAGGGATTGATGTTGTGGTTCCTTACTTTATTTCAGCTCTTGAAACCATTTTGCCTGACAGGTAAGCTTTCATTCTGTACTAGTATGTCAGTTGTTGGTTTTGGCCTGGTCTGTTTTGGTGCTTCCTCCCCAGTTTCCCAATTTATCCTGTCCAGTTGTCTTCATAGCCCAGGGGGACTCAGGCCATATTAAATGAGTGTAGAACATCCAGGCCTACCTCGTCCCTGAACTCTTTCCGTTCTCTTTGTCCACGGGTGTGTTGAATCCTTCTTGGTCTGGTCTAGAGGGGTAAGAATAGCCCCAGCCCAGAGGTCTTTTGTGGAGTAGGCCTTACATTTAAAATCAATCAATCAATGAGATTCTAGTTTAATTCCATAACAGTTTAACATAGATATTCTCTCTCACACACACACAAATTGCAGAATATGAACTCAGTGGAAAGTAGTTACTGCATTCTTTATAAAACCAAACCCAGTACGTGTATTGTAAAAAATTGGCATAATGTATATTTGGCAATAGCTAAAAACATACTTTAGTTCAGAAATACTAATAGCTATCTTTTTTTTTTTTGCAGAGAACTCTCAAAATTCAAAAGCTATGTAAATCCAACAGAATTGAGAAGATCTTCCATTAATATCCTGCTTTCTTTGTTGCCCCTCCCACATCACTTTGGCACAGTCAAATCCGAGGTAAAGTTTTTTATATTCTGTATTCTCTTTTGTGTGTTAATTCAAGTCAAATTGTATTTTTTAAAATGGAACAGGAGCTTTTAAAAAATTTTTCAAATTATTTCAAGTGAATCAACAAAGTTGATTTGTTGAGGTATTTCTTCTGTCAGTGAGCCAGCATGCCCTTGGCCTACCATTTAAAGCAGTGATGGGCTGGTGATGTCTGATCTCATATGTTGTGTGAGTTAGTGACACACTTAGCACAGTGGCTAATATTAGTCAGACTGAAAGCCTTGCTTGTTAGACTGATCTATGTGTCCACTGTAGCAGTTCCTACATGGGCGTAGTGTACCACAGCAGACGATGTTAAATGTTATTTGTTTCTTCCGTAGGTGGTCCTGGAAGGAAAATTTAGTAATGATGACAGCTCTTCTTACGATAAACCAATAACTTTTTTGTCACTGAAGCTGAGACTTGTGAATATACTAATAGGTGCCTTGCAAACGGAAACGGACCCCAACAACACTCAAATGATACTAGGTTTGTGTTCACATGTTTTTTTGTAGGTGAAAACCCAGGTGGTATGTTGACCTCAGGCATGTTGAGGAGGCAGGGGTCAGGGATGGGAACCTAAGCATAATATAGCCCTACTTATTCTGAATCAGAGGCAGAATTTGTTTGCTTTTATATGTGAAAAATTTTGAAGGGGTGAGATGAGGGAAGGAAAGCATCCTAGTTGTCTTGGTAGGTGATGTTGGCTTAGTTTTATTTGTGTTCTTTATTTTTCTCTTTCCCTCTTGCCCTTCCTCTCTCCTTCTCTCCCCTTTCCTCCCCTTCTTCTCCCCTTCCCTCTCTTCTCTTTCCTTTCTGTCCTCATTACTTCTGCCTCTGCCTCTTCCTCCTGCCTGTTACGTACATGTGAAAATATTTGGAGTTGGGTGTAATTCTGGAAGCCATGTTTGAACATGCCAGGAGGAGATTGAAGAGTAGCCGTTGCTGTGCCTCCTCCCTTTTTCCTTATTGTTTCCTGTTGGTTTTCTAATCATACTGACTCTCTGTCTTAAATGGCTCCTTATTATTGCCACTTACATATTTTAAACACTTACCACCTCTCAGCTTGGTTACTGCAGCTGTCTCTTACTGTACTTCTGGTTTTTTATCAAAGCCAAGGGCATAGTCCTATGTGCAGGTACTCCAAGGAGAAAGAAGAGAATGGCATGGCTTTTATCCTTGAGCAAGTTTCATTGCAGAGGTTGGAACACCTTCACAGAGTACTCAGATAACAGCAGAAGGCAGTGCTGATTGCATGTCATGTTGAGTGTCTTCAGGGTTGAGAAAGAAGAAACCAGAAGAGCAAGGAAACTTCATAGAGGGAAGTGGAAGTTAAATTGGATCTTGTAGGGCAGGATTTGAATAGGCGCCAGTGAGGTTAGGATTTCATTCCAGGAGAGGAAATGACTAGGCCAGAGAATTGGTGGTGGCAGTAGTGGTTGGAGTGGGTACTCAGGAAGTATAGTATGTTATGCAACAAGAGGGGAATAAACAGGCAAGAGTAAATCGTTTCATTTTGGAAAGGAGTTGAAGGAACAGAGGTTAAATCTCGATATGAGAGAGCCTCCAAATTGTACTTCTTTAGGTTATTCAAATAACATCACTTGAAATCAGATAATTTCTACAGTTGATAGAGTATTTAGTTCTGCTTTATCCTTGTTCTGAAGAGGCTCCCTATGTGTGTTCCAAGGAAGAATCAATTGTTGGTCTTGCCATAGATTGGCAAAGCTGTGTCTGTCCTGTCTTTATCCATAGTGCACAAGAGCAGTCCCCCACTGGGATGAGAAGCAGTGTGCTAGGCTCACTATCTTGTTTCTATCCTAGTCTTTCTAGGGCTATGAGTTCCTTGGTAATAAATACATGCAGCTTGCCTTCAGAATATGCAGCCATGGGCGAGCCCTAAACCATTCGTAAAAAGCTGTTGGTCAGAAAGGTATAGCTGTGATTTTTATTTTGTTATTTTATATTGAAAAGATCAGGGCTTCCCTGGTGGCGCAGTGGTTAAGAATCTGCCTGCCAATGCAGGGGACATGGGTTCAAGCCCTGATCCGGGAAGATTCCACATGCCGTGGAGCAACTAAGCCTGTGTGCCATAACTACTGAGCCTGTGCGCCACAACTACTGAGGCCGTGTGCTGCAACTACTGAAGCCTGCGTGCCTAGAGCCCATGCTGTGCCACGAGAAGCCACCACAATGAGAAGCCCACGCACCGCAAGGAAGAGTAGCCTCCACTCACTGCAACTAGAGAAAGCCCGTGCGCAGCAACAAAGACCCAGTGCGGCCAAAAATAAATTTAAAAAATAAATAAATTTATTAAAAAAAGAAAAAGGAAAGATCAGAATCTGGTTTTGAAAGTATTACATAATATTTTTCTTAGTTTATATTACCCTCGAAATTGAGATGTTTACATCTGGTCTTTCACACCAATTAAAAAATACCTGAAAACAGTCATTTTTTTATATAAAGCAAAGTTTGACCTTCAGATTTATTTTAGGAAAACGTTATTTTAAAATTTGGGGGAGAGATCAGGAGATTAGGTCACTTCTAAAGAATATCTTTTCTGGGCTTCCCTGGTGGTGCAGTGGTTGAGAGTCCGCCTGCCGATGCAGGGGACACAGGTTTGTGCCCCTGTCCGGGAAGATCCCACATGCTGCGGAGTGGCTAGGCCCGTGAGCCATGGCCGCTGAGCCTGTGCGTCCAGAGCCTGTGCTCCGCAACGGGAGAGGCCACAACAGTGAGAGGCCCACATACCACAAAAAAAAAAAAAGATCTTTTCTGACCAACCAGTGGATTTATTAGTTACTTTATGGAAATTTCAGGAATACTCAGCTAAGGTAATATTCTTATCTCTGTATTAATGGAGATGTTTTAGCCATTTTAGTATTCTTGTCATGTATTTAAATATATTTTTTAACATCTTTATCGGGGTATAATTGCTTTACAATGGTGTGTTAGTTTCTGCTTTATAACAAAGTGAATCAGTTATACATATGTTCCCATATCTCTTCCCTCTTGCGTCTCCCTCCCTCCCACCCTCCCTATCCCACCCCTCCAGGCGGTCACAAAGCACCAAGCCGATATCCCTGTGCCATGCGGCTGCTTCCCACTAGCTATCTACCTTACGTTTGTTAGTGTATATATGTCCGTGCCTCTCTCTTGCTTTGTCACAGCTTACCTCCCCCCCCCCCCCTATCCTCAAGTCCATTCTCTAGTAGGTCTGTGTCTTTATTCCTGTCTTACCCCTAGGTTCTTCATGACATTTTTTTTTCTTAAATTCCATATATGTGTGTTAGCATACGGTATTTGTCTTTCTCTTTCTGACTTACTTCACTCTGTATGACAGACTCTAGGTCTATCCACCTCATTACAAATAGCTCAATTTCGTTTCTTTTTATGGTTGAGTAATATTCCATTGTATATATGTGCCACATCGTCTTTATCCATTCATCCAGTGATGGGCACTTAGGTTGTTTCCATCTCCGGGCTATTGTAAATAGAGCTGCAATGAACATTTTGGTACATGACTCTTTTTGAATTATGGTTTTCTCAGGGTATATGCCCAGTAGTGGGATTGCTGGGTCATATGGTAGTTCTATTTGTAGTTTTTTAAGGAACCTCCATACTGTTCTCCATAGTGGCTGAACCAATTCACATTCCCACCAGCAGTGCAAGAGTGTTCCCTTTTCTCCACACCCTCTCCAGCATTTATTGTTTCTAGATTTTTTGCTGATGGCCATTCTGACTGGTGTGAGATGATATCTCATTGTTAAATGTATTTTTTTGTTGTTTCAGGGGCAATGTTAAATATTGTTCAAGATTCAGCACTTTTAGAAGCCATTGGTTGCCAGATGGAGATGGTAAGAAGCGTACAACATGTAATTTGTCAGAGAATATCACCTTCTGTTTTTATGTAAATTATATTCCCAAATGTCTGTCCTTGTGTTTTTTAAAGGCATTTGTTTGTAAATTCAGCTCACTGATTCAGAAGGGATCCTTTTTAAAATATCTATTTTGAGGTTTCTTACCTTTCAGTGCCTCATCAAGTCCCTGAGAGATTCTGCATGAGAGAAATTCCAGCTAAACACTGTCTTTATTCCTGGACAGTGTTTACTTAAAGCTCTTACTTCTTCTTTTTTTTTTTTTTTGCTGTACGCGGGCCTTTCACTGTTGTAGCCTCTCCCGTTGCGGAGCACAGGCTCCGGACGCACAGGCTCAGCGGCCATGGCTCATGGGCCCAGCCGCTCCGCGGCATGTGGGATCTTCCCAGACCGGGACACAAACCTGTGTTCCCTGCATCGGCAGGTGGACTCTCAACCACTGCGCCACCAGGGAAGCCCTAAAGCTCTTACTTCTTTTGCTGTGTTGGTGCATTGGCTTGAATAATCTAGAAAAAGTCCCCTACTCCATAATTCCTTGTATCCGTTGTAGATCTAGTGTTGGCTGTAAACAGCATCTAGTTTATTCTTTTCTATCTCATCAGCTCTTTCTGGCCCCTCTAGACCAAAGTTTGAAGATCCCCCCAAAGCACCAATGCTTCTAACTCAAAAAAACTTTCCAGAGACTCCCAGTTCCCCTGCTTCTGTCTTCAAGATATGTGATCCCTCTACCTGGAGTAGAGGTGGAGCAGTGGGTGGGTGGGGAATTAATAGAGTATACTGGAGTGAGATGAGTGGATGTTGGATGGGTGATCAAGTTATTATTAAGGAAATTATGTTCATGTCCCAGTAGGTGGCTAATAACAGTCACCTTATCTGGATAAAATGAATTGTGTTTGTAGGGGAAGAAAATGAGGAATGTCTTTAACAGACACCTTTGTTAGCCCCTATACATACAGGAGTTAATCTTTGTACTAATCATGTGTTTTATTGTTTGTGTTTTATCATATAACTACATTTGAAAGTTGTTGTTTGTTTATTTGTGTTTTGTTTTTTTAAGATTGTATTCCTGTTCTGACGTTTTGCTTGGGAGGCACTAGGGTATTTCTTTAAGGACCCAGAGTCATTAGCTAGTGAAGTCTAGTGAAGATGGAAATGGTCTGGCCCTTTTAAACAGCAGCAAAGAAAACCCCAGAATGGGCACCGCCTCTAATCATCAGACCCTTGATACCTTCAATAGGTGGTGTTCATGTGAAAACACCACAGCAGTTTTAATCCTTTGTCAATTTTTATCTATATCAGTTTATGCTGTTCAGCTGGCACATTCCATTTTATCAACATGGCTTTAGTGATTGACTTCTGTCTATACTTGTAAACTATGGGTCTAGCTGTCAAATATTTGATTCATTTTTATTTGACTAGGGTGGTGGAGAAAATAACTTGAAGAGTCATAGTCGCACGAATAGTGGTATTAGTTCAGCAAGTGGTGGAAGCACGGAGCCCACAACTCCTGACAGTGAAAGACCTGCTCAGGCTCTTCTAAGAGATTATGGTAATCCACGTTTGTTTGGTTTTTTTTGAAATCTAAAGTTTATAGAGTAACTTTTAACGCACAGATATACAAAACAAACAAGCAAAGAAATTTTAAACCAGATTTTAAGTTCATGACTTTTATGTATCTAAGTGTAACAGAGAGGCTATTAGTCCAAGACATTAAGAAAAAGAAAACATTTAGCTCTGTAGCTTTTAGTAGTTAGATTTTGTGTGGTTTCTTAGATTTTATAAGTGATTATAATGTGTGGTTAGGAAACATTTCTGAATTCTGTACCAGGTGCTAGTAGTACAGAGTCAAATAGGATTTACGCTTTGCCTCAGAGTCTAATGGCAGAGTCAGCCAGTATATCAGTTTTTGCAGTGTGGTACGGGTGGGTGATGGTTTATGCATTAGATGGCAACCCAGAAGAGAGTCTGTCTTTGTGTTTGAAGGCTATATACCCTACTATATCTGGTTAGATTCTTCAGTCACAAAATGTAAGGATGAGTAAGGAAACACTTGCCATTAGAGCATCCTATTCAATAATGTCCTTTATCCTGGGCAGTTACTTTATGGGTTCTGTGAGTTTATGGGTGCCTTTATGTTTTTACACATAAATACTAATGGTGTATTGAATCTGTAAGTATTAATCCAGCTAGATTGGAATGAAATCTAGCTCCTTAGATGTGAGCTTAAGTTTTTTAATCATTTGGAGAGTTCATGAGCCCAGGAGTCCAGGCATATTTCAGTGATTTAAGTTTGTTTTAAGTATCCTTCAACATGTCAGATACATAAGGTCATTATGTGGCTATTAAACACATTTAAATATTGCATTTATGAAGAAGTTATTTAAATTGCTATCTTACTCGTTATGCTTGTGGATTTAAGTGTAGGTGAAAATTTGTTTTTTCATGTTTCTAAGACACTTTTAAACTAAAGAAATTTTCACATTATTATGTGTTCTAATATAAATGTTTGAAGTGGTTATTGTTTGTTTCAGTATTTTGAACTGGTGTTAGTGAGTTCTGCTTGTAATGTCATAAAATATTTTTCCTAAGAAATCCAGATTTGTGTTAGTGTTGCATGAATGTCTCTCTTTAATGATCATTCCTTTTTTTGTTGTCACTGCCCTCTTTCTGATAGGATCGACAGGTATAATGTCCCTAAAGCTTCCTTTATAAATTCAATTTAATTTGTCCTAATTTATTATTAACTAAGTAGTAATTACTTTTAAATATAGAATTGGAGGCTAAATAAAAACACAGTAACTTGGTTATTTAATTTTTTTAGAAGTATTAAAGTTGTCCTAGAGAATTCAATGTTAAAATTTGTTTGAAAAGGGATTGCATGTAACTTTTGGTGGTTTAAACCCTGAAAATAATTTCAGTAGATGCTTTAGGATAATTCCCAGCATCTGAGGAGATTCTAAAATTTGAATTCTTTCGTCTATAAAATTCCAAGGAAATAATTGGTAGCCTTTTTATTGTTTTGCTTTTTTTTTTTAATGTAACTCTGTGAGTTAATTTAGAAGTTTTAAGATTTACATTGCTATAAAAATGATATTGAAACTTTCAAATCCCAGTGGATGTCTGTATGAAAGTACATGAGCTGGGAGCTAGAAGCTGCTCTGGTCCAGTGTGTGTGCCCTGTGCACTGTTGTTCAGTCAGGCTTGACGCTCAGGCCAGTGGGGCGGGGAGCATAGCGCTGTGTGGGTGCCCATCGTGCTCACTGTGGCTGCTGTGGTCTGTGCCTAGTGGAATGCTGTGCTTCTCGTTACTAATGCTTAGTTGTTTTCCCTCCCTGTGGGATGTGGCATTGGGGTTATATCCTAGCTCTTAATACAGATTCAGCTGCCGGGCTCCTGATTCGCAGCATTCATCTCGTCACCCAAAGACTCAACTCCCAGTGGCGGCAAGACATGAGCATATCACTGGCAGCTCTAGAGCTCCTCTCTGGCCTGGCGAAGGTGAGAAGGACAATCCTTTTATTTTAGCCCAGTGGCCTTGGACTATGGCTCTTTTTTCTGTATCTCCTGACCCCTTCTTGGGGTATTGCGGTATTGGTTATATTCAATGCAGTTGATATCAAGGTGTGCAGAAATGAGCCTCCAAGTGAGATTTTACAAAATGATCTTTACTATTTTGTTTAATAGGTTCAAAGAGTGTGAATGATATTTTTTGCTGTTAAATTACTGGAAACATTTCAATACTTGCTATTCATTTGTACATAATAATAGAATACCTGTTGATTTATACCTGTTGATTTTGTATTTGCTTATAATACCCTTAAATTTTCAACAACATTTTGTGCCATTATAAGATCATGTAACTTCAATGAACAAATGCAGATTTGGCAACAAGAGAAAAGCTTATCCTAAAATATGCCATTTGGGACTACCTGTGATTCTTCCATCTTCCATTATCAGAGATAAGTGAAAATTGGGTATATTTTCAAATTTCTTTCATAGGTCTTTTTCAGTTTTGTGGAACCTTAGAGCTGGGTGTCCATTTGCATTTCTCTAAGTATTTTCTTTTTTTTTTATTGAGGTGAAATTCACATGACATAAAATTATCCTTTTAAAGTGAACAATTCATTGCCTATTAGTACTTTCACCGTGTTGTGCAACCACCACCTCTGTCTAGTTCCAAAACATTTATAACCCCAAAAAGAACCCTGTACCCATTAAGCGGTTGTTTCCTGGTCTCTGTTTCCCCTAATCCCTAACAACCACCAATCTGCATTGTGTCTCTATGGATTTACCTATTTTGGATATTTCTTATAAATTAAATCATACGACCTATGACCTTTTATGTATGGCTTCCTTCACTTAATATGTTTTTGAGGTTGATTTATGTTGTAGAGTCTGTCACAACTTCATTCCATTTTATGGTTGAATGATATTCCATTATATATTTATGTACCAATTTGTCCATTCCTCTGTTGCACATTTGGGCTGTTTCTACCTTTTGGCTATTTTGAATAGTGCTGCTATGAACATGGACATACATGTGTTTATTTGAATACCAATTTTCAATTGTTTTGGGTATATACCTAGGAGTGGAATTGCTGGGTCATATGGTAATTCTATATGTAACTTTTTGAGGAGCTGCCAAACTGTTGTCCACAGCGACTGAATCACTTTACGTTTCCACCAGTGATATAGGAGGGTTCCAATTTCTCCACATCTTCACTAACATCTAAATGTTTTCTTATCTGTAAAATGGGCAGGATTATCTTGTGTGTGCGTGTATATATATATATATCTTGTATAACACCTGGTGATGTGAGGATGAAATGAAATGAAATATATAGAACACTTTGTAAACACAAAGGTGATGTACACACATAAGGTGATATTGTCTGAGATAAAATTTAAGCCCTCGTTTTACAGATGAAGGGACAGGTAAACAGAGGCTGTGACTTACCTAAGTCATGAGAGACAAAATAGGCAAGTCACCACCACTTAGAGCTTACCTTTACCTCAGAGATTCTCAAGGATAGATGAAATGGCCATAGTTTTGTGAGGAGCAGTATTGATGCAGAAGGTAAGAAAAGCCATTTGTGAGACATGCAGGACCACATTGTCTTTGAGAGCAAGGTACTGTTGCCTGTGACCTTCAGTACACTTGCAGTGGTAAGGAGTGATTAGTCCTAGATGGAGTGCTCTCTGGACCTAACGAACTATAAAGGGCTAACACTGCGTGATTTCAAGACTTGCTGTATAAAGCTATGGTAATCAAAACAGTCTGGTATTGGTATAGGGTTAGACAGCTAGATCAACAGCGTAGTATATAGGGAGTCCAGAAATAGATCCACACATGTATAGACATCTGATTTTTGACAAAGGTGCCATGATAATTCAAAGGAGAAAGGATAGTCTTTTCAACAAATGGTGCTGGAACAATCAGATATTCATATAGCAAAAAAAAAAAAAAAGAACTTTGATTCATACTTTGTACTATGTACAAAAATTACCTCAAAATGGATTGTAGACCTAAATATAAAACCAAAACTCTAAACTTCTAGAAGAAATAGTGGGAGAAAAATCTTTATTGGTTGTACAGAGATCTGGGTTATACAGAGATTTCTTAGATATTATACCATAGAGGAACAGACTATTAAATTGGACTTTATTAAAATTAAAAACTACCATTCTTCAAAAAGTACTGTTAAGAGAATGAGATGACAAGTCACAGATTGGGAGAAAATCTTTACAGAGTATGTATGTGGTGAGGGACCTGTATCCAGATCATATAAAGAATGCTCAAAACTCAGTAATAGCCTTTCGTTTTGGTGGTGTGCAGTAGTAATATGGTGGTGAAAATTTCCAAGAAGAGGACGTTTGTTGTTGATGGCTTTTTCAGAATTAAACTGAATGAGTTCCTCACTCAGAGGCTGGCTGAAGATGACTGCTCTGGAATTGAGGTCTGAATTATACCAACCAGGACAGAAATCATTACCTTGGCCTTCAGGAGCAGAATGTTCTTGGTGAGAAGAATCCAGGAATTGACTGATGTAGTTCAGAAGAAGTGTGGATTCCCTGAGAGCTACGTAGAGTTTTGTGCTGAAAAGGTGGCCACACGAGGTCTGTGTGCCATTGCCCAGACAGAATCTCTGCATTACAAACTGCTAGGAGGGCTTGCTCTGCAGAGAGCCTGCTGTGGGGTGCTGCAGTTCATCATGGAGAGGGGGGCCAAGGGCTACCGGGTCATGGATGTCAGGGAAACTCCAAGGACAGAGGGCTGAATCCATGAAGTTTCTGGATGGTGTGATGATCCACAGTGGAGACCCCATTAACTACTATATTGATACCCCTGTGTGTCAGTGTTGTGCTGGGCATCAGAGTGAAGATCATCTTGTCCTGGGATCCAAATGGTAAGACTGGCCCTAAGAAGCCCCTTTCTGACCACATGAACATTGTGGACTCTAAGGATGAGATGTTATCCATCATTTCCATCTTGGGACAGAAGGATAGGAAGCCAGAGCTACCTGCCATGCTCGAGCCAGTCCCCACTGCATAACATGGTCTTCTTGGCACCTGCATCTGGAGTCTGGATGTTGCTTTGTAAAGACCTTTAATACAGTCTTTTAAAAAGACAGTATAACAATGACAGCAAAAGCCCTCAATAATACAACAAACAACCCAGTTTTAAAATGGGCAAAAGACTGGACAGATATTTTACCAAAGAAGATATACTGATGGCAAATAAGCACATGAAAAGATGCTCATTATCATTACTTATTGGGGAAATGCAATTAAAATCACAGTGAGATACCACTCCATACCTTTTAGGATGGTTAAAATTTAAAAGACTGACCATACCAAATGTTTGGTGATGATGTAGAAGAATTAGAGCTCTCATATACTGTTGAAGGGAATGTTAAATGGTGCAACCATTTTAGAAAACAGCTTGGCAGGTCCTTAAAAAACTAAACATGCATCTATCATATGATTCAATCAGTCCACTCCTAGAAAATAAGAGAGCATATACGTGTACAAAGACTTGTACATGAATCTTTTTAGCAGCTTTATTTGTAATATTCAGAAGCTGGAAACAATCCACATGCAACAGGTGACTGTATAAATTAATTGTGGTATAATCCATATAATGGAATACTACTCAGCAATAAAAAGGAATGAACAACTGATACACATAAAAATGTGGATAAATAATTGTGCTGAGTAAAAGAAGCCAGACTCTCCCCCCGACCCCCACCAAATAGTGCAGTACTCTATGATTTTATTTATATAGAACTCTAGAAAATGCAAGTTAACCTACAGTGACAGCAAATCAGCAGTAACCTAGGGAGGGGGCAAAAAGGAGTGAGAGGAAGGATTACAAGGGTGCATGAGATTTTGAGGGGTGATGAATATATCCACTGTCTTGATTGTTGTGATAGTTCACAGGTGTATACTTAGGCTACAATTTATCAAATTTTACACTTTAAATATATGTAGTTTACTATATGTTAATTATACCTCTGGGCAGCTGAACAGAACTTTGTAGCCCATAGAGCATTGCTGTGGGGTTGGGTTAGGGGGCTTAAAAAATGTGCACATGTTCCATTGCCAGCTATTCTTTTGATTTGTGGCAGTGATGAGTAGCTGCACCCCAGGAGTTTAGGGTTTAGAGCATGAAAAAGTATGCTAAAGTGAAATACTGTTTTAGGGTTTGAAAAATGCCCTCTATTTTTATAGAGTAGTATATGATAATACATCTGAAATGTTATGTTCTTCTATATAAATAATACTTTAAAAAGCAAGGCTTCCTGTGGTGTGTCATATTCTCAGAAAGGCTGGGCCTCAGTGTTGAGGATTTGACATTGGTACAGTGGTTCCTGGCTAACTGTGTTCACCATACGAATACACTCAGGTGAAGGTGATGGTTGACTCAGGTGACCGGAAGCGAGCCATCAGTTCCGTGTGCAGCTACATTGTGTACCAGTGTAGTCGGCCAGCTCCTCTTCACTCCCGGGATCTTCACTCCATGATAGTGGCAGCTTTTCAGTGTCTCTGTGTCTGGCTGACAGAGCACCCTGATATGCTTGATGAAAAGGTTAGTCTACTAGATCTTAAACCAGTAAATAGAAACAAAAATGTATGTTGGGAAAATATCTTTTGAAAGAGAATATCTAAATTTAAATACAACATTGCATACTTTAAACTGAATATACTTGTTATATTTCAGGAAAACACTTGTCCTAGTGAGCATAATTCAAAAACTGTCATCGTACTTATACAGTTGACCCTTGAACAATATGGGGTTGAACTGTGTGAGTCCACTTATATGCAAATTTTTAAAATAGTAAATACTACACTATTACATGATTCCTGATTGGTTGAACCCGTGAATGTGGAACTGTGGTTAAGGAGGAACCGCATATATGGATATGGCTGACTATACATGTGGATTTTCGACTGAACTGAGGGTCAATGCCTCTAACCCCCATGTTGTTCAAGGGTCAAATGTATTTGGTTGCAAATTAACCCATAGAGAAGTTATTTTCAAAGATGCCTTTGAATAATTTATCTGTGAACTGTCAAGAGATGGCCGGTAGGTACTTTGGTCACCTGTCATCAAACCAAGAAGGGCAGTTGATAGCCAGGCTGCAAACCTAGAGCACTGCTTGTTCATAAAGGTTGCTTGTATCTAACAATTTCATTTCACACACGGTTCTTTCTTTTCAAGTAGACACAGATATCTAGGCTGCTTTCTCTACCATTGTTCCATGTAATACTTTTCTTATGGGAAGGCAGACAGTTACAAAGAATTCACAGTGTAAATAAAAGAAGAGATACCAGGTTTATTGGAAAATTATAGAGAGCTTTATATAGTTTTTAAAAAATAATACTGTTGATTAACTCTTAGTCATTTTCATGATGACTTGTAAAGTTATCATACCAGAAATTGCTTTGAAATGTCAATAACCTACGAGCTTCCCTTTGGATAATGTAACATATTTTACACTATCTAGGTTTAACTGAATTACTGTTACATCTCTTTCACTCAGCCTTTCACGATTTACAGTCCATGGTAATTTTACAAGAATTGTGACTGAAAAAATTGAATTGAATTTATCATTACTTATTATCTAAATCTCTTAACACTCAAATTTAGTTCTTTAAAGAAAAATTGGGGGGGGGAACAAGTTTATTTTATTAAATTATTTTGAAGTTAATATATACCTATTCAAGAAAATGAGAAATTAGAGTCCCACCACCAAAACACACCCATATTGACACTTTCATGTATTTCCTTGTCGTCTCATAAGATAGGTGTATTACAAAAGCTAATCTGCTTTTCCTTTTTCTAGGACTGTCTTAAGGAAGTGCTAGAGATTGTGGAACTGGGTATTTCAGGAAGCAAGTCCAAGAACAGTGAGCAAGAGGTCAAGTACAAAGGAGATAAGGAGCCAAACCCTGCATCTATGAGGGTAAAGGATGCTGCTGAAGCCACCCTAACATGGTATGAAAGTGACTGCACAGGGATTGTGCCTAAGAGTTAGATGGGATTAGATGTGATCCTGTGTTGTTTCATCTCCTCCCCAGTTGTTCAGCATTAAGTGACACAACCCCATTTAGGATACTGTTTCTCCAGAAATAAAATGGAAAAGAAATGTCTTGTTTTTTGGACCAAAGGAAACCAGGAACTTGGGGCTGAGAGTTTGGGTCCTTGTTTTTCTATGCTGGTTGTCAGTTAATTCAAGTCATATCATTTTAGAGCTGGAAAGGATCTTGGAGAGCCTTACCCACCCCCTCATTTTGATGGCTGAGTCCAGAGACAGGGTATGTCTGGGTCACACCATTAGGTCTCCTACTTGCCAGCTCAGTGGTTTGTATTCTCTGCTATACCATTTATATTACATATTATAGGTTCATTCAGCAAGATTTATAAACTTCCTCTTATGAACTGGTAATAGGATGTAAAGATAAATCAGATTCAGTTATCGCCCTCAAAGAGCTTCTTGTCCAGTAGGGAAGATAAGATGTGAACACAAATATCTATAATGCTAGTTAGATTAAATGCTCCAAGAGACGAGGTACAAATAAAATGCTGGGGTGTTGGAAGGAGGAAATGAATACTTCCAGATTCGGGGAAATCAAAATAAGATTCCTAAGGAAAAGGACATTGACCTGACTCTTAGAGAATGGATAAAGTTTGAGCTACAAGTCAGATTGCAGGGTGGTTAGGCAGCAAGAGAAGACTCCTATGTCAAGCAATTTGGTTGTGAAGGGACAGAGACAGGTTGGTATCTTGAAAAAGTATTAGAATTGAAAGAGTGTGTTTGGCCAGTTAGTGAGCAGAGTAGAAAGAGGGAAGAAAGGCAGTTTATCAACTGAAAGGAAGAGGTAGGTGGAGAAGATTAGGTGGAATTGGTACAGATGGAAAGATGAGGCCTATGAAAGGGTAAATGTAGATGAGACCCCAGAACAACATAAAAACAGGAAGGAGGAATGTCAAGTCAGTCTGGGTTGGCTCATCTTGGTCTTCTTAGTAAAGTGGTAGGTAAGACAGCTTGTAGATTTGTATGTAAATCAGCCCTTACCAAGATCCCAGAATCTTTTATGAGTTCTGTGACCTGTTGAAAGCTTCACACTAAAGTGTGCACAATAAAGTTGGGTTTATATCAGTTCCTCATGGGCTTAGGTCATTCAGTAAAGTTTTAGAAGCGCACTTGCTTTAGTTCAGTCCTGCTCACTATGCTAATGATGGGCTTTCATTGACTTTGTGGGGGTTTGGCTAATAGCTAGAAAATTAGAAAAATGCAGTTGAGTACTAGAAATAATAAAAGTCCAGAGAGAAGACCTGTGTGGGCTGGGGTGGACTTAAAAGCATTATTAAAAAACTAAGACTTGATGTGTGTACCTTGAAGAGTAAGGGATATGGAGAAAGGGGGAAGGACATTTCTCACTGGGACTCTGCATTATATAAAAATAAGTTTGCTCCATCCTAGGCTGGATGGGACATTCCATTGAGAATATGATTGGCAGTGAGGATTGGATATGAGCTCGGAATAAGTAGAGAGTCCTGGGATGCTTCCAGAACTAGCCAGTAGTTATTGAGGTGGCTCATCTGTCTTATCTCTGCTGGCAACTCTACAAAAGGCATCTTTAGTTTTAAGTCTTGAAGAGGGCCCTGAAGAGTCATCATGAAACATATCCAAATCACATTTTCTCTGTTCCCTCACAATTACAGCTTTATGTCAGTATCATTGCTATTTTCCAGTTATGCAAACACAAAACTTTGACTCATTTTCTGATTTATCTCTGCTTTATCTGCTATTCCCCATATGAAGCCAGTGACTGAGTCCAATAGACTTTACCTTTGAAAGTATTTCCTCCATTTGTTCTGACCTCAGATAGCATTCCCAGTCCAGGCCCTTATCACTTCTTGCCTGATTTCCCTGTTTTCAGTCTCTCACACTTTTCATTTTGCATTCTGTTGCTGAACTCATCATCTTAGGTACTGTGCTTATTCTGCTGCTTGAGTGATTGAAAACTGAATAGATTGCTGTTTACTGCCATATGGTGTGAAATTTTTGGTCTCGTTTTCAAGGCCCTCCTTGAGTCCCCACTCAAACTGTCTGATCTTTCCCAGCATATCCCTTCTGCCACAGCTGGCAGGCCACTTGTGGCCGTGAAGTGTACATGTTCATACCTGTCTATATACTTCCCTTGGGTTTCAGGACTTCCCTCTTCTCCTCTTGGCCACATCCTCCATTGTTCGGTGCTCACATCATATCCACTACTTCCATGGACCTTCTTTGGTCATTCTGCTTCTTTTCCACACCTCTGTGCTCAATTAGTCTGACCTTACCACACTGCATGAATTCTACAGTGTCATGATCACACCTGGTTATATTTGATAACATGCTAGTGTTACCTCCCCAACCTGGGTAAAGGCCACATTTCCCTCTTCACACCCCTCACAGTGCTGAGCACACAGGAGATAGTTACGGAATGCAGATCAACTGGTTGGTGTTTTTTCCCTTGTTGTATAATATACATTAGGACTCTTGGAAGACATTTTAGCGGCCCCTCTGCTTAGTCACCTTTAAGACTTATTTACCAAGTTATTTGGCCTCTAATTTGGGGATACTTTAACCCTCAAGTTTGCCCATTTCATTTTAATTGTTAAAAACTTGATGTTTACACTGAGCTGAAATCTCTCCCACTTTAACTTCTACCCATTGTTTCTGATTCAGACTTTTAATAATGAAACCCTTTTTTCCGAGGAGTGGTGGTGTCCGAAGACAATGCTCATGTTCTTTCTAATTCATTTCTGCCAGTACCTTCAACTGTTTTTCATATGACAGGGATTTAGAGTACCTTTGTCATCCTCGTCTTTTTTTCTTTCAATGGCTCAGGTTTGTCTGTGTACCTCTTTAAAGGTCAGTGACCTTTAAATTGTAGAATATTATATTTTCATTAAAGTGTACTTAGAGACTGCATTGGGCTTTTGAGAACCTGGTGATTTGTACTAAGTCAATTAAAATCTTAGAGGCTTTTTTTTTAACGCATTTACCTTTTGTCTTTCTCATCCTGTACTTATTTTTGGGGGGTGGTATTTGGATGTAATGTACAGAATTTTACATTTAAACTTGAAATTTCTTTATGTAAGATTTACCTCATTATTATTAATCTTTTAAGATTCTTTTGGATCTCAATTCTTACTCCGATATATTAACTCTGCAGCTCAACTTTTGGTCAACTGCAGATTTATTTTATTTATTTATTATTTTAAAATTTATTTATTTATTTATTATTTATTTTTGGCTGTGTTCGGTCTTTGTTACTGTGTGCGGGCTTTCTTTCAGTTGCAGCGAGCGGGGGCTACTCTTCATTGTGGTGCGCAGGCTTCTCATTGCGGTGGCTTCTCTTGTTGCAGAGCACGGGCTCTAGGCCAGCGGGCTCAGTAGTTGTGGCTCGTGGGCTCTAGAGCACAGGCTCAGTAGTTGTGGCGCACGGGCTTAGTTGCTCCGCAGCATGTGGGCTTTTCCCGGACCAGGGCTCGAACCCATGTCCCCTGCATTGGCATGTGGATTCTTAGCCACTGCGCCACCAAGGAAGTCCCCAACTGGAGATTTAATGAGCCTGCCCTGTGTGTCCTAATCAAAGATACTGATAGGGGTTTCCCTGGTGGCGCAGTGGTTGAGAGTCCGCCTGCCGATGCAGGGGACACGGGTTTGTGCCCCCGTCCGGGAAGATCCCACATGCCGCGGAGCGGCTAGGCCCATGAGCCATGGCCGCTGAGCCTGCACGTCCGGAGCCTGTGCTCCGCAATGGGAGAGGCCACAACAGTGAGAGGCCTGCGTACTGCAAAAAAAAAAAAAAAAAAAAGATACTGATAAAAATATTGAACAGGGTCTTCTCTGGTGGTCCAGTGGTTAAGACTTCGCTTCCATTGCAGGGGGCACAGGTTCTATCCCTGGTCGGTCGGGGAAGATCCCGTGTGCTGCACAGCGTGGCCAAAAAAATAAATGAATGGTTAGTTCTTTAAAAAAATATATATATATATATTGAACAGAGAAAGACTCACAAAGCACATGATAAGAGGTTTCCCTTCAGGTTCACAGAGGTTTTTAAATCTTGTCTGTAAGTTTATAATGATACACTGCCAAATACTTGCATGTCTTGATTTCAGAGATATTTCTCTGCCTTTCCAGTCTAGTAATCATCAAGAAGAGAAAATGTGGTTAGGCTGGTGTGACGTGTACCCTTGCCAGCAACCTATTTGATAATGTCTTAGAATCTTGCATGGAACATAAGCTCACATGGTCCATATGCTTTGTGACAACCATCTCTGTCCCATGTTAGAAAACCCACATTTTCCCATTACTTGTCTCTTGGTTTTTCATAAATTCTTAGGCCTGAACTCATCATGAAGTTCTCCTGGTCCTTGAAATTCTTAGATAGTCCTCCTCCTAGGAGGAGAGAAAATGGAAAGGAAAGTATCTGTTGAGCAGTGTTGCCTTCTATTATCAGAGAGATTTGGGTTCAAGCATTAGAATGAAAGAGAAAGGGAGAGGATTGCAATGGTGTTGGGGAATACTAATTTTCAAATGAGTTACGTATGAAGGATCAGGTGATATTAGGACCACAAGGTAAAATCTTTAAGTTTTCTTAAGAAGATTCTTTCTGTGTTTCAGTTTCTTAATTATAAAATGGGAATAATAATGGTAGCTGTCTCATAGGGTTGTTACGATAACTAAATAAAATGTGTAAAGTGCTTAGACCCAGTGCCTGGCACATGGTAAGTGGTATATGTAAGTTATTACTATTATGCATTGAAGGTATGCAGAAATCTCTGTGGATATAAACATTTCGGAATGGTAAGACTTGATCAGTTGAATTCCAGTTTATAAAGCATTTTTTCATATATATTCTCATTTAATAATTACAATGGTTCTGTGAGATGTTAACTACTAGTGCATCAAGTTCCTTATCTGTAAAATGACGGTATCTATTCATGGCCACACAGTGAGAAGGCAGTAGGCCCTGTTTTCTGGTCTCTTGATGATCACTTATCTCTTGTGAGCCTGAGTTTCCCCGTCTGAAAAATTGAGGGGTCTTGGCTCATCTTTGGATCCTTTTCTAGGTCTAGAATGCTTTAGCATTATCCTGAAACCTGGAGCACACACATTTTTTAAAATATATCTTTAGGAGCTTCATGATTTGGAAGTATGATTAGTCAGGTTCCCTGGGTAGCAAACTTCAAGAGAGAGAAATTTGCTTGCAGGAAGTTTATTGGAAAGTGCTCTCAGGATCAACCCTTATGAGGGAATGAAGGAAGTAGGATTGAGCAGAGGGAAGACATAAACTGTGATGCATTTGCAACAAAGAGCTCTGGAGCTGGGCTGGCCCTTCAGGATTCTCTCATGTTGGGGCCGGGGGGCTGGGAATTTATACCCCTGCATTAACAGTTCATTGGACGAGAACTGCCCCAGGAGGAAGCTGTGATCTTGAGTGAAGTGGTTCTCATTGGCCTCTCCAGGACTCAGCTGAAAGCTATGGCCCCATCTCCCTGCATCTGGGGGACTGGGTCTTTCCGTCTTGGAGAGGGAAATCTGGACAGCACACCACAGCATCTGCCACAGGGAGTAAATCTGACTCTCAAAGAGGAAGCGTGGCTGTGGTCAGATAAATCCAAAAGAACAGAAGGACAGATTGATGCATGAGGTGAATTTAAGATTTCCCTTTGGGGATTAACTGTTATCTTTTGCATTCTCCGTAGTATTATGCAGTTGCTTGGCGCATTTCCTTCACCCAGTGGTCCTGCCTCTCCTTGTAGTCTGGTGAATGAGACCACTTTGATTAAATACTCCAGACTGCCAACCATAAACAAGCATAGTTTCCGGTACTTTGTCTTGGATAACAGTGTCATCCTGGCAATGCTGGAGCAACCTCTTGGAAATGAACAGAGTAAGTTTCAGCACTTTGGGCTTTTTCCATTGCTAAATCAACATGTTCATCAGTATTAGCAAGCTGTTTCCAGGATCGGGGAAGGAAAGACTGCAAATTCTAAGTAATTTTGCATTTGTCAGAAAGCCTTCTAGCTGATGAGATAATAGCAGCTAAAAAATAGAGGGTCAGAAAATGCAATATACATATTAAATAGAATCTTTTAGAGGCCCTTTATATCTATTAGAAAAGAGCTCCATAATTTTATAAAAAGTTTAGTGGGATATTTCTGTTGTTTACTGTGTATAAAAATCATTATTACTCTTTCGTCCTTCTTGAACTTTGGATCCTGCCCCTCTCCTTTCCCGCCCTTCACTCCACATTGTTCTTTTTCAGTTATTGGTGCCACCCAAACAGGCTGGGAATTGGAGGAGTCATCTTTGCCTTCTCCTTCCTGTTTGTTACTCCCTTATGTAGTTGGTTTCCAAGTTTCTACCCCGCTAGTGACTTTGGAATCTTCTTTTCTCTGCATTCCTCCCAGTACAGCCAAATGCAGGACTTTATTATTTCTTTTCTGGATTATTGCTTCCTACCTGATCTGATTCTTCCTCCTTCCAGTTCCAAAATTTGTTACCGTTACCTCCATCCTACTTGCTGCCACCATTGCATTCATCCTCAAATGCAGATCTGACCATGCCAGTGCCCTCCTGAAAATTCTTCAGTGATTTTCCATTGACATAACATGCACTGTTTTCTTCCCCTCTTTCCCCCAATTATAAACCATCTCGAGGTGTGTGATTACCACTGCAATGCAGACTGCTCAGAGTACATTTTTTTCTGATGGTAATTGGAATCAGCCAGTATGTAAAGGAAGCATGTTCTTAGAGAGACCCTTATTGCTGGGAAGGTAAAGGAAAGTGAAGGTTACAGAATCGTTGGGCATACAGGGAATCACCTAGCGTGTAATTCCCTCATTTACAGGTTAAGAAACTGGGGCTCAGAGAGGGTATGTGACTTGTCCAGGGTTACTTGAGAAGTGCATGGTATGACCAGGACTAGAGTTCAAATTTTCTGAACCTCATACTGTCTCTTTGTTATTGTTGCCCCACAGTGATAGGATTTCCTCAGTGATTAAAGACTTACCTTCTTACTTTTGCAAACGTGAAAAGGATCTTAGAGTCCCATGCAAATTCTGTTGAGTATATATAGGTAGGATCTCATAAATCCATAAAATGAAATGAGACGTTTCCCAGTAGTTCAGGGACGAGTGAATACCATCACAGCTTTCCTTCCTCTTGTGGTAAGATACAGTGACTTTAATATGAAGTGGATGGGGCCTTTAATCGTTGCCCAACTCCAGAAGCACTGGTCCCAAGTCTCTCCTTCTTAAGGCACCTCATCCTTTTCTACCTTAGACCTGGGTGTTGCTTGACTTTCTTCCCTGGTTTGTGCCAATTATTCATGATTCCTCCAGTTTCCCACTCCCGAGCCACGTGCTAAAGAGGCTGTAAAATCCCAGTATCCTCTCCAGGTTTCCTGGCCTGAGGGGTAAATGTCAACCCTTTTCCAGATTTTTTAGGACTCCATTACTCTCATTCTAAGCAATTTCATTGCATTGGAATTCTATCAAAAATATAAACAATTGGGATTTTATAGAAGTACAAGGATATTTTAATGGTTCATTGTAATAGTTAATAACAGAAGTAAGAGAGAGAAGTTTGAACAAGTTTGACTCCTACACCAGAGACAAAAGAAGGGAGGGAATAGGAAGAAGGATCTGGGTACTCAGGAAGTCCATCCTGAGTTCTTTACCTCCCTTCTTCCTGCCCCTGAACTTGTGTTGGGATGAAACAGTGCCTGCCTGTGGTGGGCCGTGGTGCACAAAGGCATGGGTGAATGTAACATCAGCACCGCAAGCACCCAGCCTGTTTTCTGCATTTAGGTCATTCCCAACACTGAAAGTTAAGAGTATTTGCTAGGATAGTGTTACCCAAAAATGTGTATGTGTATTGCTGGAGGTATGTGAGATGATGTTGGTTGATACATCGGTGAACATTATTTTATGTATTTTTAAACGTGTGTTTTAAAAATATATAATTAGCACACCAAAATTCATGATTTTCCTTTTAAGGTAGAAATATATCATTTCCTTCAAAAATTTTAAGTTTAAATTTAAATAGTAATAGCGGTACTTGAATATGGCAGAATCCACAGAGATGGTTCACAAAGGATAAAAATTAGGGAAGCACTATGCTAGGGCTTTGATTATTAGAGGCTCTAAAATTGACAATAGGTGTATTTTATATGTTGTCAGAAATAAAAACTTTTCCACCAACATTTTATTCTAGATGATTTTTTCCCCTCTGTCACTGTGCTGGTCCGGGGAATGTCTGGAAGACTTGCTTGGGCACAACAACTTTGCCTTTTACCCAGAGGAGCAAAAGCAAATCAGAAGGTATCCATCAGAAGTTACAGGGAAGTGACTAGGAGTGAGTGTGTGTGTGCACGTGTTTGTGTGTGTTGTGATTTAAAGGTTAAATAATATTACAACAAAAATCACAGATAAATATTTTTGATCCTAGCCAGATTCTCAGTCAGTGAGTTCACATCAGAATCATCTTAGGAGCCTGGAATTCCAGGTCCACTGAAATACTCTTTAAAGATGTCTTCAAGGCAGGTGTATTTTCAGAAAGCTTTCTGAGTGACTCTGACATCCACTTATGATTAAGAACTACTGTTCTGAACAGTGGACCGAATTTTTTCCATGCAGTGTTTAAAATAATAAAATTTAGGTACATGCCATTATGAAAAAAATTTTGCCAGAGCCTTGATGTCTCTGGCAACAGTACTTAGTTTCAAATTGTTTCATATAACTGTATAATTGGTAATATGCTCTATAATTTTTTAATGTGCTGTATAATTTAATGAAATCTTTCTTTGGGGTGGCACAGTTTATTTTCTTTATAACAGTTGTAATCATGTGAATAAAATTTGCTTACGGGAGAGAGTTGGAAAATTCAGATAATAAAGAAGAAATTTTAAATCACCTGTACTCTTACTCTCCAGAAGTAGATAGCCACTGTTAATATTTTAGTGGGTTTCCTTCCAATCTTTTTGTTCCTTTCTGTACATAACACTTAAATAGAATTTTAGTCATTTTTGTATATACTGATCTTTTCACTTATCACACTGTAAGCTTTTACTTATGTTACTAAAAATTCTTTAAAACATAACTTAATAAAATTTTACCAGCATTTAAGAGAGACGCTCACAAAATTGGAGCAAATGCCTAAAACAATTGAACATTCCATATGTCTCTGTTAGATGAGATGTGTGTGCTGTGAGGAGCACACCCCTATTTGCTCCTGGTGGCGTCACGCCAGTCACATTCTGTCAGCAGCACTGTATAAGCCACTGAATGCCATTAAAGACTGAGGAAGAAGGAGATCAGGAAAGGCACTAAAACTGTTTGGTAGTTTAATATGTGCCATATATTTTTTTGTTTAATCCTTATGACAGTCTTGTGGTGGATTATTTCCATTTTTCAGGTGTGAAAACGGAAGTCACACAGCTAATATATATTAAAGCAGGGATTTGGCGCCTTGAAGACCTAGATTCGGTGCCATATCTTTTCACTTAAGCCATGCTGAGGTTCTAATTATCGAACTCACTGTCTAGAGATGCCCAGTGGATGTAAACTTGTACTTTATTATATGGAATGATTTGAGAGCCCTTAGGGAAGAAGGAAGTTTGAGCCTTAAGCTCTGAAATGCCTTACCTATTGGCTTACCACTGAATATGGAAGATTCAGGCCTGGTGCAGTGGAGGTCCGTAACCCATTTATCAGGCACAAAAATCTGTCATAAGTTGATGAACATTTTTATAAAAATAAAAGAGTACATTGGTACCTTTACCATTAGCAGCAGTATTTGCAGATTCTTACTGAATTTCTGTGTTATGCAGTCCTAGGGAAACACAGGCTTCTAAGAGACCAGGGAAATACATGTCATTTCAGATGGCACCCAAATGTAATAAACATAATGTTATTTGTTTTATTTTAACAGCTTTTTGTGCCTGAACCTCGTCCAGTTCCTAAAAATGATGTTGGATTTAAATATACTGTGAAACATCGACCATTTCCTGAAGAGGTGGACAAGATTCCTTTTGTGAAAGCAGATCTGAGCATTCCAGATTTGCATGAAATTGTTACTGAAGAAGTAAGATAAATTATTATCAGCTGTTGTTAAGAGAATGACTATTAACATTCTTCAACAACTTCTGTGGTCAAGACACTGCCTTTCTTTGGTATTCCTGGGGGTGATTCATAAGATGACCTGGGTATTTGTCATCCAGGAGGTTACCATGTAGTAAGACAAATATAGATTGTGGCTGATTGAAAGAAACTGGACATATCTTATAGAGAGGTGGCACTGGGCTGCCTGGGCTGGTCTGTGGTTTCAATAGTGTTCTGATATGATCAGACCCTAGTGGAGGATATTTGGATAAGGGAGCCCAATTCAGAGACAGTTATGACAATCTAGGCAGGGGATGGGAAGGACTACCTCATTGACAGTGGAAGTTTAAATATATGGCATGTCTTGTAGAGGTAGATCCAGACAGTCTTGGATTGACGAGGGAAGGAAAAGAGCCAAAGAACTTTAGATTTCAGGCTTGAGTGACAAAGATAACAGTGCCATTTATAGAAATATAGACATTAGGAAGAGGACAGGTTTGGGAAAATGGGAAAAATTTATTTGGGTTTAGATTAATTTAGATACTTAAATAGATTAAGTAATTGGTCACTTAGGTCAAGAGAGAAGAATTTTAAGAAATGGAAGACAGGTATGTCAGGGCATGAGAGAATATAAGGTTAGGAATGGAGGCTGCCTGCAGTTTCCAATGCTAGAGAGATCAAGGAGAAGGAGCACTAAGAAGAGGCCCCTGGATTTTGTCATGAAATGTTGGTGACCTTTGAGAGCAAGTTCAAAGGAGTATTAAAGTGTAAGGGTCTGGGGAATGAATGGTTAAAGAGGAAAAGGCAGTGAATATAAACTATACTGTTACTGTTAGCAGTAAAGGGAAGGGTACAGAGTGAAAAAGAGTGTGAGGACATAGCCTTAGCTAAGGAAATGCAAGGCTGGTTTTTCTTTTTCTTTTTTTTTAATTCAAGAAGAATTAGAGGTGGAAGGAGCCAGTGGAAAAGGGTCTGCACCTGCCAACACTGTAAGGTGGGCTGGGGAAATGATGAGTAACAGAGTAAAGCCCTGGAGGCAGTAGGGTCAAGAACCTGTGATTGAGTTTAGAAAAGGGACACTTCTGGTAAGACAGGAGAGGAGAGGGTCAGTGAAGGTTCAGAGACATTTAGAGGTGGAAAGGAGGAAAATTAAAGCGCTTATATAAATTTTAATCTTAGTTCTTAGCAATGAAATAGGGGAGCAAAGATGATTCTTAAAATTGCCAGGCAGCCCAGCTAGGTTTAAGTAGCATCATCTGTAGTGAAGTTACTTAATGCACTCTGCTGACTTTCTTCAAAAGTCCTTGGTATCCAGGGCTTCCCTGGTGGCGCAGTGGTTGAGAGTCTGCCTGCCGATGCAGGGGACATGGGTTCGTGCCCCGGTCCGGGAAGATCCCATATGCCGCGGAAAGGCTGGGCCCGTGAGCCGTGGCCGCTGAGCCTGCGCTTCTCAGCGGGAGAGGCCACAGCAGTGACAGGCCCGCATACTGCAAAAAAAAAAAAAAAAAAAAAAAAAAGTCCTTGGTATCCAGAGGCATAAGTAAAAAATTTGAATGGTGTGGAGATTTGGCTGGGTGAATAAGGAAGAATAAGGAACAACACAGCCATGTTATATGCTTAGAAGAGGGTATAAGATGTCAGATTTGGGGATTTAGTTTTGGTTGGGAGGTAGATGAAGCCAGAAGGATGCTAATGGCTTGGGGAAATACGGGGAGGGGTTGTTTGCCTCTCAGTGATAGTAAAGGGGGAGTAGGAGTTTGGGTGAGCTGTGGGAAAGGAATTTCAGGATTGTAGCTCTTGAAAGTACAGCACATCTGAGGTGCAAAGTGTGTCATGGATGGCAAGAGTTGTGAAGGTTGAGGAGGTTGTAGGAATATAAGCCAGGCTGTTCACCAAAGAGGATGGAATTTTAAATAGGATGGATCAGAAGGGAAGCAGAGGTAACTCCAAGAGTATAGCAACTAATGCTATGGTTATGGACTTCAAAACATGAGGGGATCACTGCAGGATGAAGATGGACAGGGATCTGGCAGAGAGCAGCAACTGTGCCCCCTTTCTTGCCAATGTGAAGGGAAGCAGAGACAGAGTGGTTTCACTTACAGCAAGGAGATGAAGGAGCAATTTTTGAGGCTGTAGGGACATGTTTTGGGTATTTGTTTTAACCTTGTAACGTATTTGCTTGATTGTATGCTCTTGGTTGTACTGAATTGAAACTCAGTGTTGATCACTGAAAATTATCTTCATTTATTTTGTTGCTTGTAGCTTTATTTTCATTTAAAACTTGATTAATTCTATTACTTTTATGATAATTCCAAAAAAATGAAATGTTCGGTTTATTTCAGTTAGAAGAGAGACATGAAAAATTAAGGAATGGCATGGCCCAGCAGATTGCTTATGAAATACACCTTGAACAACAAAGTGAGGAGGAATTGCAGAAGAGAAGTTTTCCTGATCCGATTACAGATTGTAAGCCCCCACCTCCTGCCCAGGAATTCCAAACAGCACGCCTTTTCCTTTCACACTTTGGATTTTTGTCCTTAGAAGCATTGAAGGTAATTTCTGTAAACTTTTATGAGTAAATATATTCGTATATTAACATTCAGCTGCTGATAGCTAAAGCATTTTTATGAAGATAGAAGGAATTTTAAAAAACAAACTGTAAAACCTTACCCTTCATACAAGGAAATGAAATTCCATGATGCTGTAGGTTATAATATGAGCTCCAAAACAGTTTTCCCATGCATATATTTAGAGTTCTGTCTGAGGGGACTGCTTATAATATAATAATATATGCGCCTCTGAATTTTCCTAGGTAATGTAGGACTCATATCACACATATTAATGAAATCTATAGATAATTAGAAAAAAGAATGTTAAAACTCTTCCCCAGTACACTTTATTACTGAAAGTATGGGCTACAATTTACTCTGCTCTTTTATGCCACTTTTAAAAAGGAACAAGTATAAGCACTTCTTATGTTGTGCAGTTCCTGAGATCAGACTGTCTAGGTTTATGTCCTGGCATCACTACTTGCCAGCTATGTGATCTTGGGCAAGTTGCCCAACTTTTCTGAGTCTTAGTTCCTCATCTATAAAATAGGGGTGGGCTTCCCTGGTGGTGCAGTGGTTAAGAATCCTCCTGCCGATGCAGGGGACACGGGTTCGAGCCCTGGTCTGGGAGGATCCCACATACCGCAGAGCAACTAAGCCCTTGCGCCACGAGTACTGAGCCTGTGTTCTAGAGCTCGTGCACTGCAACTACTGAGCCTGCCAGCCACAGCTACTGAAGCCCGCGCACCTAGAGCCCATGCTGCACAGCAAGAGAAGCCACTGCAGTGAGAAGCCCTCGCACCGCAACAAAGACCCAGTGCAGCCAAAAATAAATAAATAAATAGATAAATAAAATAGGGGTGATAAGGATATCCATCTCATTATGATCGTGTCAGGTGCTTCATGTAGTACGTAGTACAAAGTCAACCAGCCTGTAAGGTAAATAATGTCATTATTCTTAATTCCATTAAAACAATTTTACAAGGAAAGTAATGGTATCTCTATTTCACAGATGTGGAAACAGGGCCTCAAAAATGTGAAATGGCTTCCCTGAATGTGGATTTAGAGTTTGTACTAAGGCCTGTTTGTTTTGAAAAGCACAACTGAAGATTGCCAGGCAAGAAGTTGCTTATTGCACAAGTTGCCCCCTGCCCTTACTCGCCAACAGCTACTTGGTTAAAGGCCATTTAACTTTTAAGGAAAGCAGAGGGGAACATTGCTGACTGAGTTTGGATTTCAGCATGTAGATGAAAAATATTTTATGTTGTAGAAAATCGAGTTAGTGGTGGAGAGTAAAAAGTAAAAAACTCTTAAAATGCAGAAGAAAACAACAGAAAGAGGAAAATAATGAGAAATACAGTGGTAAATATGGAAGGCCAGGAACAAAAATACAACCTAAAAATGATTAGTGGTATTCCTAGTGGAGAAAATTGAACAGAGTAGAAGCAGTATATAAAAACATACTAGAAGAAAATATTACATTCTGTGGACTGAAGGGAGACAAGAAGAGGCATGGACTGAAGGGAGACAAGAAGAGCCTTAACAGCCCTGTCTCTGAGATTGAAGTTTTCCTTTCATGTTATCTATTCTGCTTGAAATTTTTAAGCTTTCAAGGAAATAATTCTCATGCTTTCTCACCTGGTTCAGAACATAGGAAAAAGGGACTTCCCTGGTGGTCCAGTGGTTAAGACTCCACACTCCCAATGCAGGGGGCCCAGGTTCAATCCCGGGAATTAGATCCCACATGCCACAACTAAGAGCCTGCATGCTGCGATGAAGATTCCGCGTGCTGCAACTAAGACCCAGCACAGCCAAATAAATATTTTTTTTAAAAAAGAGAGAGAACATAGGAAAAAGTCAGAAAGTAAACTGGTTTATTTTATGAATCTTAGCTTATCTCTAGTAACTTATACCGGACAGCACACACATGAAAAAGCTATAAACCAATCTTTACTTATGAATATATGTGCAAAAGTGTTAAGGAGAATGCTAGTAAAACTGAATTCAGCAGCGTGTTAAACAAATTAACTTCTACAACCAAGTAAGGTTTATCCTAGGAACTTAAGGAGAGTCAGTTATTGGTAAATATTAGTAAAGTTATTAAGAAAATAATTTGATCCTATTTTAGCAGATCAGTCAATAAAACAGTCAGTATTCAGTAGAATAATATTCAGTCTGATTTTTAAAAAATGAATAAACAAAAAACCAAAAACTTAGGGCCAGTAATGTAGATTTCAGTAAATGGCAGCCTGTTTAGGAAACGAGATGGGGAATGAGGAAACTAGAACCACCCTTTGTTAAAAATCAGAGGTAAAGGATATCTACCTTGGCCACTGTTTAACACTGAGAGTTTTTTAGTTAATGAAAAGTTATTTTAATTTTATTTTTAATTAAAAAAAATTTTTTTTTTGGCTGTGTTGGGTCTTCATTGCTGCACGTGGGCTTTCTCTAGTTGTGGTGAGTGAGGGCTACTCTTCATTGAGGTGCACGGGTTTCTCATTGCGGTGGCTTCTCTTGTTGCGGAGCACAGGCTCTAGGCGCGTGGGCTTCAGTTGTTGCAGCACGTGGGCTCAGTAGTTGTGGCATGCGGGCCCTAGAGCATGCAGGCTTCAGTAGTTGCAGCAAGTGGGCTTAGTTGCTCCGTGACATGTAGGGTCTTCCCAGACCAGGGATTGAACCCATGTCCCCTGCATATGCAGGCGAATTCTTAACGACTGCACCGCCAGGGAAGTCCCTATTTTAATTTTTAAATAATTATAGATTAACAAAGTTATTTTTTAAAATATGCAGGGAGGTTCCCCCAATGGGTAACATCTTACATAACTACAGTATAGTATCAAAACCAGGAAAGTCAGTGAAATATTAAAAGAAACTAAATAAGAGGAAAAAAACCATAGGAAAGGAAAAGACAGTTCTCAGGTAATATGATTTCTAATTAGACAGCCATAAGAGAATCAATAGAATGTTTAAAGTAAATGAGAATTAAGATCACTACACACCAAGTATAGATATTAATGACTGTGGCTCTAATATGCAGTTACAAATATGATGCCAAAATACCTCAGTTACAACTGCGATATTGACAAAAGTTATTCTAAGAAAATGTATTAAAACACAGACCTAGAGGGAAAAACTTTAAAGTTATTAAGAGTTAAGAGATATAAAATATATGTGTGTTATGTTCCTGAATCAGAAGATCATCCAGAAGAGCAAGCTGATGAGATAGCTTATTTAAAAAAAGAAAGAATGAGGAGCCTTTGTCCTATAAGGTGTATCATAGCATGCTGCAGGTTTGTAGTTCCTTATCCATGATTTCAAAGTGAAAAATGAAAACTAGAAGTTCTTTTGTATGTTTGTATAAAATTCACTTAGTGGAAAAATCTGACCTGAATTGATGCGAGGCTATTTGTAGTCTTACTTATTTCATAGTGTGAATACTCTTCTGTTTGACTGCAAAAATAGTAATGTTTTTGATGATAGGATGTTGCCCCAACCCTTGTTAGGAATGTTATATAATGGACTAGAAGACCAGGCTCACGATCCTTGCTATTGTAGAAGAGAGTAATCCTTGCCATCTCTGGGGGATGCTTTCCTGAAAAATATCATGGATGGCCCAACCTGCTGGGCAAGATCAGGATCTCAAAGAAGATAAAGGATGGGGGGAAACAAAACAAAAAATGCCTTAAAAAATTAATAGACTATTTTTTAAAGCAGTTTTAGGTTTGCAGAACAATTGAGTAGAAAGTAGAGAGACTTCCCATATAACCTCTCTTCCTCCACACACATAGTTTCTCATGTTGTAACATCTTGTTGCATTGTTGTGACACATCTGTAACAAGTGATGAACCAGTATGGGATGGATTATTAACTGAAGTCCATAGTTTACCTGAGTTCACTCTGTGTTGTACAATTCTGTGGGTTTTGACAAATGCGTATAATAACATGTGTCCATCATTATAGCATTATACAAAATAGTTTCACTGCCCTAAAAATCCAGTGTAGTCTTCTTAGTCATACTTCCTCCTCCTTCCCCCACCCAACCCCTGATTTTTTGCTCTCTACAGTTTTGCCTTTTCCAGAATGTCATATAGTTGGAATATATAGTATGTAGCCTCTTCAGATTGGCTTCTTTCACTTAGCGATTTGCATTTAAGTTTCCTCCATGTCTTTTTGTGACTTGATAGCACATTTCTTTTTATTACTGAATAATATTCCATTGTGTGGATGTATCACAGTCTATTTATCCATTCACCTACAGAAAGACACCTTGGTTGCTTGCAAGTTTTGGCCATTATGAATAAAGCTGCTTGTAAACATTTGTGTGCAGGTTTTTGTGTAGACATGTTTTTAATTCATATGGGAAAATACCAAGTTATGTAATTGCTTCACTGTATGGTAAGACTATGTTTAGCTTTGCAAGAAACTGCCAAATTGCCTGCGCGCATGGCTGTACCATTTTGCGTTAAGACCGGCAATGAATAAGAATAAAATACATATAAAATTTTTTGCTAGAAAGCTTGATATTTTATAGAGAAAACAGGATTTTAAATTGTATACATATTAAGATTTCAACTATCTTTCAGCAGAAAAAGGCAAATAAGAGAACTGGAAGGAAGAACACAAGCATGTTAAATAGTTTTTGTAGTTTAGGATTATGGTTGTGCTTATTGCTGCCACTTTACATTTTTTTACTTAATGTTTATTAAACCGTGAGCAAGTATTGCTTTTATAATTAGAATGATGAAGAGAGATAATAATTTCTCCTTTCTTCCTTTGGCGATAGGAACCTGCAAATAGTCGTCTACCTCCTCACCTTATTGCACTTGACTCCATGATACCTGGATTTTTTGATGACATTGGGTATCTGGATCTCTTGCCATGTCGTCCCTTCGACACAGTTTTTATTTTCTATATGAAGCCAGGTCAGAAAACAAACCAGGAGGTAAGATTTCTGGATTTTGGGGGTAAATTTTTATGCTGTAAATTTTATAAACCCTTGAGGTAATTGTTACACCGGTTGAGTTTCCTTAGCTTTCTAGGGACTGAGTGTGACTAGAAAACAATAAGATTCTCTGAGGCCTCCTTTAGAATGGCTGAGACCTGCCTTCCCTAGTCACAGGGAAGATTTAGATTAATTTCCAGCTGCCAACCAGTGGCCTGCAAGTTGAATTTGACTTACTTATTGCATCTTGACTAAATTTTCAAGTTGTTTATTTAAAAGTTTCACTTCTGAAAAAAAATTTTAATTGGAAGAAAACGAGAACTGGCAGTCAAATCAGTTTCCTGGCACTTAGAAAAATATGAAGGGATATGGGTGAACTAAATAGGTACACTTCTAAGGAGATGATGTGTTTAAGAGTTGATATGTTTAAGAGATAATGGCCTGGCAGCGATGCCCAGTGGATTGAGAAGTATTCGACGTAACACACCACATATTTTGACTTCATTAGGCCTCCAGATGGTCTTGCCATAGATTAACATTGTATCAACTACATCAGTGATCTGTGGACTGGCTGCATCAAAAGTTACTTGGGAGAGCTTTTAAAAGTGGTAATTCCAGGACCTTACCTCTGCTGATCTGATAAAGAAGTTCTGGAGTAGGCTAAGAGAATCTTATGTTTTAAGAGATTCCCCAGGTGATGTTGATACACTACCCCTCTCCCCATCTCATTTTTAATTTGTAGAGGATTTCTCCTTTTTCTTCCTCTAGCATTAGGTTTTCAACAGAAGCACTGTTGCTATTTTGGGCCGGATAATTCCTTGTTATGGGAGCTGTTCTATAGAATAGGACATATAGCAGCATCTTTGGCCTCTACTCACTAGGTCCCAGCAGTGCCCCACCAGTTGTGATATCAAAAATGTCTCCAGACATTGCCAAATGTCCCCTGGAGAGCAGAGTCACCCCCATGAGAACCACTGTTTTAGAACAAGGGACTTTTCTTTCTGAGGCCCAGGAATTAAGTTTGGTACTTGGTGAAGAGGAGAGACCCTTCTGGTCACTTCATTTTTTTCTGGAATGGTTACATTATCTTCTTTGGACTAAGAGAAGGATGTTTTCCCACTCATTAATGATTGAATTTGTAATAGGTTTATACTTTTTATAGCATTTGTCAAGATTTGTAAGTAAATAATCACATACCTATGTAATGTTTTTCACTAATCAGACTCTGTGAAGGCAGGGACTTAGTGTTTTTTGTTTACTTTTAGTAAACATGTCTAGCTCAATAATTATTTTGCTAGGGAGGGAGCTAAAGGATTTTCTTGTATTTCTTACCTCACCTAATCTTCACAGCCATCATTATTACTCACTTTATAGATGAAGAAACTGAAGCAGTGGGGTTAAGAAACTTGCCCAAGGCCCAGCCAGGATTTGAACCCAAATCTATCTAACTTGGAAGCATGCATTTTTAACTACAGTGATATATATAGTCCCCAGTTTATTCTAAGCTTGGGCTTGATTTATCAGACACTTCAAAGTGAATCGATTTTTATGAAGCTTATTTTGATACGCCCTTTTGTTTCCTTCATTATATCTGATGATTGGTATATATTTCAGATTTTAAAGAATGTGGAGTCTTCCAGAAATGTTCAGCCACATTTCCTAGAATTTTTGCTCTCCCTTGGCTGGGCGGTAGATGTGGGCAGACACCCTGGCTGGACTGGGCATGTTTCCACCAGTTGGTCTATTAACAGTTGCGATGATGGTGAAGGACCTGAACAAGGTAAAACACATACGTTCATTTGGTTTTTCTTGTTTTGTTACTCTTGGCTTTTCGCCCATTACTATTAGTTTGTAGTCTTATTAAAAAAAAACAAGCAGAGGGCTTCCCTGGTGGCGCAGTGGTTGAGGGTCCGCCTGCTGATGCAGGGGACACGGGTTCGTGTCCCAGTCCGGGAAGATCCCACATGCCACGGAGCGGCTGGGCCTGTGAGCCATGGCCGCTGAGCCTGTGTGTCCGGAGCCTGTGCTCCACAACGGGAGAGGCCACAGCAGTGAGAGGCCTGTGTAGCGCAAAACAAACAAACAAACAAAAAACAAGCAGAGGTATAGAATGGAAAAGTCTCTTTCCTCTAATCCTCACAGGAGGTCACTTAATAATTGTATGGTCTTCCAGACATTTTCTGTTAATATGGGGACTAATTATGTATATGTATATATAAATGAATGTATATGTTATATACATATATAATGACAGAGTTAATTAATATAAAATTAATGGCATAATTATCACAAGGTTAATAAGTTCCTTTTTTTGTAGTGTGAGTGAACAAATTCCATTTTCTATAACAATATTATAATAAATCTAGATTATAGCAAACAGTACAATTTCCTAACAAGTGTATTTTGTCTAATAAATATAGTTTTCTATTAACAGATGTGTTTTTTAGACTTTGTGGCTGTCATTTAAGTTACATTCTTGGGATATTATGTAAAAATCTTTGTAGTAAACAGCTGACTGTCTCTGAGAGATTCATGCCCATCTCTGCAAATCCTCCTGAGGAACTGTAATCAGGATAACAAGTACCAGAGCAAGTATAAGTTTAAACTTAAGGCCTTTGCACCACCTGGCTAGTGCTTTTTGTTCTGGGAGCTCTTGAAATCACTGGAAAGTTAATAATACCTCTCAAGTGGGTAATGCCTGTGTCCAGTGCTTTGAATTAGCAGAGTTTTTCAGTCAACGAGATTATACTCTCTCAAGGTTTCCCATTGAATATCATTGTGACTTGTAATTTTTTCTACTTTCAACCAAGGTTGAATCAAAGTATTTGAGGATATGCTCTAATTTTAATTGCCACATAACCTTTAATATGTGCTTGAGTGTATTTATAGACTAAGTTCTCATAAGTAGAATTGATAAAGGATTTGCACATTTTTTAGTTTGATAAATGTATAAATGTATTAGTTGGATGCTTAAGGTTGCAGGTAACAGAAAACCCAACCCAAATTGGCTTAGAGTTTGAAGGTCATTTATTGCCTCATATAACTGAAAATTCCAGAGATTAGTGTACATTTTTTGTTGCCATTTGATCAGCAGTCCTGTTCTATTTCTCTGCAGTTTTTCTTTAGCTCTGTTTTCCATGTGTTGGCTTTGTCCCAGCCTGGCTTTCCTCATAGTGCAAATAAGGCAGTTCTAGGCTTTACATTCACATACCACACTAGTCTGAAGAGGAGAGATTAGCTGAGTCTCAGAACCTCCCATCTCCCCAAATCCTGAGATACGCAGTGATAGGACCACCCTAAGCCTGTCGCTGTGGCGAGAGAGATGGAATGATCCTGATAGAAACAAACAAGTTAGAGGAGGGGAGGGTGGAGTGGATGTTGGGGCAGTAACCACAGTGTGTACTGCAGTAGACGCAAGTGCTTGCCCAGCATCTAAACCGGGAGTCAGCAACTACAGCCCATGCCTGTTTTTGTAAATAAAGTTTTTTTGGATCTCAGCCATGCTTCTTTATGTATTATCTGACTGCTTTCATGCTACAACGGCAGACTTAAGTAGTCGTGGTGGAGACCATATGGCATGCAAAGCCTTATTTACTATCTGATCCTTTGCAGAAAATGTTTGCTAACCTCTGGTCCAAACTTCTGTTTGCCACATCCTCACCAATTTAGGTGTCTTCCAGTCTGTTAGGTGAGGAATTTTCTATTTTTAATTATGATTGAGTTTCAGCATCTTCTCATATTTTTATTTCTTACCTGAGAACTACTTGTTTATTTCCTCTTCCCAGTTTTTTGTCAGGTTGTTGATGTTTTACGTATTACTGGCAGGGCATTGTGTCCATTTTAATTGAAAACTATACTAGCTCTCAGGACTGTTACTTTTGTTAATTCAATCTTGCTGGCTTAGAGCAGATACTATTACTAAACAGCCTGTACACTTTCATATTGTATCACTGATCACTGGGGAAAGTGGAACAGAAGCAAAGCTGAGGAGCAGTAGAGAGAGACCAGGGACAGGAAATGCCTTGAAAGCAAGAGTACACACACGCAGACATCTGTCCCCCTTCCCTTCAGAGGGACTGTGGTAGTCTTCTCCCTTTTGATTACTGTTACCTCTTCCAAAAAGACTGTTGCCTAAATCCACCTTATACAGATGAGCTAAAGGTCCTGCTAATCAGAAGTGGTCTGGTTTAGAGTAGTTTCAGAAAGTATGAAATTAGGATTTTATGATTTAAAGTTAGTGTATGTGCACCACAACTACTGAGCCTGCACGCCACAACTGCTGAGCCCGTGTGCCACAACTACTGAAGCCCGTATGCCTAGAGCCCGTGCTCCACAACAAAGGGAAGCCACCACAATGAGAAGCCCATGCACTGCAATGAAGAGTAGCCCCTGCTCGCTGCAACTAGAGGAAGCCCGCACACAGCAACGAAGACCCAATGCAGCCAAAAATGAATAAATAAAATAAATTTTTTAAAAATACAGCTTCTAATTTAAAAAATAAAGTTAGTGTAAAGACATTTAATGAACATTTATGGTTTATTCTTCTTATACATTAATTGGCTCATGTTGAAAACGTACCTTCTATTTATTATCACTTTATTAACCAGTTAAAATTTCAGGAAGCAGGATGATATTGGTTTTCCCCACTTTTTAGAGCAGTAATGTAGTGTTTCTCATTCCTAGATGAAGTGATTTCCTCTGAAGATGCTGGGGCTAGCATTTTCAACGGACAGAGGAAGGTGCTGTATTATGCTGATGCCCTTACAGAAATAGCTTTTGTGGTTCCTTCTTCTGTGGAGTCCTTAAGTAAGAGCATTCTTTGTATGGAACTATTTTTGTACTCACTGGTTTGTGCAGTAGTATTGCATTGGGGGAGATTCTGAAGTCATCTAAGACATTCTTCAGCTCAAAGGCGTGATAGCTTTTAGATTATGCAGAGGTACAGGATGTTATCCCCTCTTAACTAAAGGAAAGGAGTTAAAAACAAGAAGACTGGCCCTCTAATAATAATTTTTAAATAAAGGAGATCCACTTTGGCACACTTTTTAACTTTTTTTAATCTGATTAATACATAGAAGCCCTATTTTCCAGTTTATTCATTTCTTTCTCTAATTATGAGTAAGCTCTCACCTGCTTCCCTGTTTCCATGTGAGAGCCTTTATATGGAACCCCAGAGAACCCTGCAATTGGAAGGCCCTCATGATGGCATCTGGCTGATCTTCTAACACTGAGGAGGAGAAACTTCAGCCTAGAAAGGTGGTGATTAAGCCTGTTCTTCTCAAGGATCAGGAGTGATCATTACTTCTCAGTCTGAACTCTTAGTCTTATTTTGCCTAGAACCTTTACTTCTTGCAAATTAAACTCATTTCTTTGTGCCTGACCAAGCAGTAGGTGGAAAACTTCAGCTTCTTCATTGAGACCATCCATAGGATAGGACGCTGCACATCACACTTTGATGATCTCATCTCTAGGCTAATGACTTTTTGTGTACCCTAGCCTACCTAGGCAGCCTCCTCACCTTTGTATTTGGACCCTTAATTTTGCACTCTAGGCCCCTCTCTGTCTCTTACTCTGGGGCCAGTTGTGTCCGTGGCAGGAGGGGCCTTCCATGTTCTAGGTCAGTGTCTTAGCAGCTGTTTGCCTTCATGTCAAGGCTGTGATCTACCACCTGAATTCCAGAAGCCAGGCCCCATCTGTCCTCTATGAACTGAGTCCCTGCCTGGCGTCTCTGGCCGAGCCTGTTTGCACCAACTCAGTAGAGCCAGAGCCAGCAAATTATGGCACACAGGCAAAATTCAGAACACTAAGAATGGTATTTACATTTTTAAAGGGTTGTAAGTAAACTACAAAGAAGAATATGCAGTAGAGACCTGTATAGCCAGCAAAGCCTGAAATATTTATTACCTGATCCTTTGCAGAAAAACTTTGCCAACCCTTGCTCTAGAAGCAATGCTTTGCTTAAGTGACTTAGGTTGGACTGTTAGCATAACTAGTTTAATAAACACGTTTGCTCTAAGGAAGTAGTAGGTATTATAATTATTTTTTTTCTTTACGCTATAGCTGATTCATTGGAAAGTAACATCTCAGACCAAGATAGTGATTCAAATATGGATCTTATGCCAGGAATTCTGAAACAGCCATCCCTGACACTTGAGCTTTTCCCTAATCACACAGACAATCTTAATTCCTCACAGAGGGTAAGTCACTTTGTTGATAAACCTCCAAAAATTTGTAGTGAAGTGGAAGTAATTATAGAATCACACCTGAAAAGCTTTTAACTTTAACCCAGAGAGTAATTATAGCAGTACTGATTCATTAGTATCTTAATTTTTTTAATCAAATTCTTATGCTTTTCTTTTTTTCAGCTTGCAACAAATATTTAATTCTAATTCAGCCTTTGTTGTTTTCCTTGATTTAGCCATTTCAGTTCTGTGCTCGGTTCTTTCATCCATTCCGTCTCAAGCCTAAGTTTTTATTTGGTCCCTAAAATATCCACTAAAGGTACAACAGTTACTATACATTTCATAGCATTAATCATGCAAAATTCAACTTAAGTCTGACAACATACAAATGACAGCATTTTGAAGAATCGCCCAGTGTTTGAATAAATGCACTGAGTGAGGCAACACAGCAGCTACTACAAGAAAACAGCATTTTACTTTTATCCTTTTTTCTTACCTTATCAGATGTTATGTATTATCTGTGTTCTCCCCTCATGTTATGTCTTAATCCTTACTGGAAAGTGACTGAGTAAGTGATAACAAGACTACAGGATCAGTTTACAGGTGTAAGAAAATTGATTTAGAACAAATAGTAAAAAAGACAAAAGAAGTGTAGTGTAAACTTTCCTGAAGCCCTTCTTCCATTTTAAAGGGGTTTAATTTGGCTCTTTCTACACTTAAAATGATTTTTAACATAAGTATTTGCTTAAAAGAATATGGGAGAGGTTCACCTTTAAAATTGATTTAGGAAAAGAAGTTAACTTGTATAAAACTCTCTGAAGTAGACTGATTTTGAAAATCATGAGTTGCTACCTTTAAAAAGGTTTTACAGAATACAGTTTGGAGAAGAACAAGTCAGGTAATGCAGAATTTTAGTCAGATCTAATGGTCAGGGATTGCTACTCATTTTCTGAATGCCAACGTGGTTACGATTAGAAGGGAACTTCCTCAACCTGAAACAGAACTCTGCTAGAAACCTGCAGCTAACATTATACTTACACATTATTCTGAAAGCTTTCCCCCCAAATGGAGGCAAGGATGTTTGCTCTCACTACTTCTATTCACAAGATAGTAGAGGTTTTATGCAGGGAAATAAGAAAAAGAAATAAAACGCATAAAGCTTGGTTATTTCTTAAAATCCAAAGAATGACAACTCTTAAAGCACCATGTTTTCATTTACCACATACTTTGCAGACTACTAACAAACTTAAGGAAAGAAAAATCATATCAGTAGATACAGGAAAAGCTGTTGACAAGAATTCAACACTGAAAGGATCTCCAGGCAAATCAGTGATGTTGCTATGATGGAAAAATCGTCCTGCTTTCTGACCATAGAGATAGACTCAGATCCTTTTTAAGCACTCATTAAGTCATTGCATCAAATTTTATTTTTATAACTATAATTGTTTACTGTTCCTTATCTTTTTTTCATTTGAAGTTTCTAGACCTTCATTTCCTTGTTCTAGTTTGAGACTTGATAAACAGAGGAACCAAAGAAGGGCTTTTTTTGCAAATGTATTTTATACTTTTTTCCAGAAGTGACTTCCCATGATGTGATCCTTATTTCACTGGGTAGCTTGATGAATGTATGGTTGTAGTTTTATTAAGCCAGTGTTTTTTATTTGTTTGTTTCTTTTTCTTCCCCTCTTCTGCTTTTCTCTGCCTCATATAGCTCAGTCCCAGTTCCAGAATGAAGAAGCTGCCTCAGGGGCGCCCTGTTCCTCCCCTTGGACCTGAGACAAGAGTTTCTGTAGTCTGGGTGGAACGCTATGATGATATAGGTACTGTGTAAGGACTTTGTCCATTAATAAGATTATAATAAGATGACGATGACTTGTTAAATGTCTAAAGGGAGTGGCAGCATAGGCCCTATATGGTGGCCAAGAGCTGGGACTGGAGTTCAGCAAGCCTGGATTTCATTAAGCCTTAGGCCACTCATGTGTTAAATGAGTGATCCAGCACTTATTTCATAGTTGTGAAGATTTGATGAGACTCATGGTTACAAAAAGCCTTTAGCTCTTCTTGGTATGACAGTTACTGGTTTGTGGCCACTTGGTCCCACTGCATGTAGCCCCCAGTTACCCTAGAACCTCTGGAAAGGAGAAGGGGGAACACCTCCCTCACCCTCTTTCCACAGACCCTACTGTCTTATTTTAGTGTAAAGATTAATGTGTCCTTAGGGATTGTGCTATGGATATGTTTCTCATGATTTTTATGTAAGCTGCATTAAGAACATTAGAAATGTGTATTTATCCTAGAATCTCATCCAGCTCAGAGTTTATAAGAAAGTGTGAAAGTTGCTTTCCAGAACATCTAAAGCTATTTCCAAGCCCTCCAAGACTATAGATTATGTTCTGTAAAAACTCTCTGCTTTAGATGAACTTATCTAAAATACGTCTTAAGGGAGAATTTTTTTTTTAATTTGTGAAGAATAGTTAGGATTATATATTTTAGGATAGCGCAGTCCATATATATGTTGCCCGCTATGTGAAGAGATTAGGAAAATAGGTTTCCTAGGAGGGAGATATTAATTGTAATGCTATGATTTTCTTCCAGAAAACTTTCCCCTCTCAGACCTGATGACAGAAATCAGTACTGGTGTGGAGACTACTGCAAATAGTAGCACTTCTCTGAGGTACGTTCTATACTTGCTTGAAGTTTGTCAGCATTGTGTTTAAGCATAGAGAAACCTATTTTTTACAGTATGTTGATTGCAGTTTCATTAAGAGATAAGGACTTTAATGAAACAAAAGGGATGAAGGCAGTAAGAAGTAAACATAATTAGGGGAAAAGAATCAAAGAGAGAAGTTTGTAGATTAATGCACAAGGTGATCAAATTAGCAAGGATTTTTAAATGGCATAATTAATTGCTGTTTAAATTTATCTGAGGCAAAAAAAGACAGAGAAGTGGAGGCAATTAAGTATTAATGAAGGCTGATAATAGAGTAGCAATATTAGATAGAAAAAATGGAATTAAATTGGTCAAAACATTCTGGATAGATAGCAGTTAAAATGTCCTCATCACATAGGAGCTATTTAATGGAAAAATATTTCTAAGTAAAACATAATACTAACTTTATTATAATATTAAGATTTTTATTTTAGCTTCTCATGTACAAAAAGGATAAAAACAGAATAATATGATTCTAAGAATAATAAGAACATATCTGTGCAGGCTTTATTGTTTCGAAGCGTTTTGCTTGCTTGTCTTTGGTTTAAACAAATAATTTATATCAAGCTAAACTTGATATTTTAACTTTGAGTAAGTTCCTTCTGTTTCCATGATCTGGTTTGTATTGCACGTAAGATGAATTTAGATTACTGTTGTAGAAACGAAGTCAGTAAAGGTGGTTTATTTTAACATTATCATATTAAATTTCTAGAATAGGGCAAGTCATTCTTAAAACTTCCATGTTTGTTTTGGGGTTTTTTTGGCCTCACTGCGTGGCACGCGGGATCTTATTGACAGTTCCCCGACCAGGGATCGGAACTCGTGCTCCCTGCAGTGGAAGCACAGAGTCTTAACCACTGGACTGCCAGGGAAGTCCCCATGTTTTTTATGCTAAAGTATTTTAAAGCAAATTACAGATTTTCTAACATTCTAAATATGCACCTCTGAAGATTAAGAACACTTTTCAAATAGATAAAGATAACATTATTACAGTAATAAAGTTAGTAGCAATTCCTTAATTTCATCTAGTAGCCAGCTCACATTCAAATGTCTCCATTTTCCCTAAAATAGTCTTTATAGCTGGTTTGTTTAAACCAGCATCCATTTCATCCATCTGGTGTTAATTCTTTCAGTCTCTCAATACAGAACAGTCCTGTTTTTTCTTTTTTTTGTCCATGACACTGACTTGCTGAAGAGACCAGGATAGATTTCATGAGGGGTACTTTTCTAGAACTAGTTTGCAAGAGAACTTTTAAGTGTCTTGTACTGTTTGTTGTTGTTTTAATCTTTTTAGGTCAAAAGTTCTAATATGATTGGACTGTAAAATTTGTGTTTTACTAGTAGTTTAGCAAAGTTTAGAATTTGTCTTGGGGACAGAATTAGTATAGAATTGATTTTTATTAAATGTCTTAAAAAATTGACTCACTGTCCCTTTGGCCAAAATCACTTTAGAAAGAAAGCTCATTGTGTTGCAAAACAAAAGCAAACCAAAACCCTGGCATATAGCATCGAAGATTAACATGGGTACCTCTAGAGGCATTGGCATAGCCCTGACACATGATGTGTAATTCAGTCTTCTAAAAGTACGGTTGCTGACCTTGGCAGCTGTGTTACCTGTTCAGAGGCTTTGAGGGCTTTGACTGTGCTAAGATTCAGCCATTTATCACCTCTGCTCAGGAGGACAGTTGCAACTGACCCAGACTAAGGTCCTCCCGACCTCTTTCCCCAGCCCCTAAAAAAAAATCATATCAGGGATTCCCATAGTGAGCCTAAACTGTATTTCCACTTCTGCTCTGAGGTGCCAGCATTGACTATGGTGGAATTCCCTGCCCTCTGGCCAGCCCCACTCTTGTTCCCTACAGGAAGGAGGAACTAAGTAAAAGTAAAAAAATGGCTGGCTGCTATTGATGGTTCCCCACCATACATTTTTCTGGCCTTTCCTTCCACCCCGTGTCCCCAGTGATTTTCTAAGCACAATTTTTAGCCCCTTTTTTGGTCAGCTTCAAAAGGCCAACCCCATTGATGGGTAATTAGGGTCAGGTGTTGGTGTGGGGAGCTTCACCGTGGGCTCCCAGAAAGAAGATTCTGAGCAGACTGATCACTTGTCTCTTCTCAAATACTGCCTGGCAGTAAGTCCCCTTGATATTCTTATATTATACATGGGGGACTTCGGCTCTTGAATATCTGGGGTAAAAAGAGTTTTTTCTTTTCTTAAGATCTACTGCTCTTGAAAAAGAAGTTCCTGTCATCTTCATCCACCCTTTAAACACTGGATTATTCCGGATTAAAATTCAAGGAGCCACTGGAAAATTTAACATGGTCATCCCTCTTGTGGATGGGATGATTGTCAGTAGGCGAGCACTCGGTAAGCTTCATATGTGGCTAAAGGATTGAATTTTCTTTTCAGTTCTTTTTTTTAAAATAAATTTATTGTTTATTTATTTTTGGCTGTGTTGGGTCTTCGTTGCTGTGCGTGGGCTTTCTCTAGTTGCAGCAAGCAGGGGCCACTCTTCATTGCGGTGAGTGGGCTTCTCACTGCGGTGGCTTCTCTTGTTGCGGAGCACAGGCTATAGGCTCGTGGGCTTCAGTAGTTGTGGCACACGGCCTCAGTAGTTGTGGCTCACGGGCTCTAGAGCACAGGCTCAGTAGTTGTGGTGCACCGGCTTAGTTGCTCCGCGGCATGTGGGATCTTCCCGGACCAGGGATCAAACTCGTGTCCCCTGCATTGGCAGGTGGATTCTTAACCACTGCGCCACCAGGGAAGTCCCATTGAGTTTTCTATTTTTTTTTTTTTATTTAACATTTTCATGAACCAAAAAGAAGTATAAATAAGGAAATGATGATATTACTTAGTAGGTCCCACATGTGGAAAATCCTGTGGCTCTTGTTAAAAGGAAGCATGTTTGGTTCTGTTTTGAAGTGTGCTTAATCTGCTAAGTAGGAGCACAGCTATAATTCACAAACTTCCAGTACTGGAAGACGAGCATAGTTGTTTACACTCCAGGGCAGGAAATGGGTTGTCAGGCTAGATTTTGATTTTGTTTTTCCATGTCATTGTGTGTTTCTTCTGACAGTTTTGTCTTAGTAGAGCTCTGTCTCTCTGGGGACAGGGAGTTTTGCAAATGGAATGCAGTGGTTTGAGTTTGCAGAGAATAGTTCACTTGAGTACTGATGGCTCACCTAGCTGACTAAACCCTCTGTTTTCAAGGTTTTCTGGTGAGGCAGACTGTAATTAACATTTGTAGAAGAAAGAGACTGGAAAGTGACTCCTACAGTCCACCACATGTCCGCCGGAAACAGAAGATCACCGACATTGTCAACAAGTACCGGAACAAGCAGTTGGAGCCAGAGTTTTATACTTCACTTTTTCAGGAGGTTGGACTCAAGAACTGTAGTTCTTAGACCACTGTCTGTCTAGGACTATTGAACTCTAGTTTGGAGCTATAATATCAAAGCAAAACAATTCGATAGGTGATCACTGTAACAATAAAACAAATCACTCCCCAAGAGCTTACTGTTTAACCACCAGAATAGAAGAGACACATTATAAACCCATCTGAGAGAAGACTTTTCGGCTTTTTAGTGAAATGGGCTCCCAGACACAATCCTATTCCTGCTGGTAATGATGATATACGTTTTAGCCATAAACTTTCTTTTAAAAGTGACAATTTTAGTTAAATATAAGCCTTTTGAGGAGAAAGGCTTTTATGCATCTCAGTTAAACATGTGCATTGGTAGTTTCAAATTTGCAAATTAGAAGTTGAAGATAGTTTTATACCTCACTTTTTAGGAGGTTGTGTTCAAAAGTAAAATCTGTCTCAGAATCTTCCAGGACATTTAAAGACTTGTGTTGATAGCATGGAGGAGAAGGAAGGAAACCTCAACTTTCTGCTCACTCGCAGGTCCATTTGTCATCCAGCTCTCATCCAAATGTCAAACTGACGGAAAAGAACTTAAGTGTTTTTTGCTCAGATAAGAAGTCTGAGATTAAAATATTTCATAGTTTTTCTCCACACTTCAGAAAGTTACTCTCATCGCTGCAAAGGTCTGTCTGAAGGCCTCAGTTTCTGGGCAGCCCAGGAACAGATCTAAAATGGAAGCATGGCCCAGTCCTTTAATGAGGATACAAATGGAGTTTGTGGAGTTAAGTTAGAAGACAGCTGTGATGCCTCCACTCTCTCCATTATTGTCTAGCTCCGTGACATTATGACAGGTTAACCATTTGTAATTCCTTGGTAATTTCTTGGTTAAATATTAAGAAATATAAATTCACAGCAAAGGTTAAACATTATTTGGTTTCATCCACTGTCTCATTTCAGGACCAAGCAGGAAACTGCAGTAGTTTATGAAGGATTCTAATTTGGGGTTCAGGAAATAGCCTCTCAACGCTACTAATTCAGATCTCTCCCAGAGAGCTACTAGATTTCATCATAATTGACGAACATTAGTGACCACCTCCTTGGGTGGCTGCTTTTAGAAATGGCTGTTGTCATATTTTCTGGACTTTGCCGGCTGAAGGCACAACAAATCCCTGCCCGGGTTTTTGAAATACTTCTGTTACCTCGCTGCTACTTTTCTGCCAGGGATAAATGTTTTGAGGTGGCCAGACCCAGAATATCCTTACAAGGATTCCTGTTACAGTGCTAGAGTATACACTGCTCATTTCTCCTATTCTTATGTGCTTTCTTCTTTATTAAGATTATTTTATGTTAAGAAAATAAGTGACATTTAAAAGTCCAAAGAGGAGTGATCACAGTTGTATAAGGGGTGATTGCCCACTTGAACTCTGATGTCAGTAGGTTCTGTAGGTCAGGCCTACAACGGTCTGTTGGTTTGATGTTTTGGTAGTTTAATTAGAGGGTGGGGAATAGTATAGGACCTAATTCCCTGTGCAGATATTTCTATTCCAGAAGTACATGTTGATATCTATGAGCAAGAAATGGCATAGCAGCTCTTGGTTTTACGTTTGCCGTACCTTTTTCTTCGTGTTTGTTTTAAGCTCAGGTAAAGGTAACCTCCTCCTTCTATGACTCCAGTTTCCATTCAGGGTATAATATTATTCAGTAATTGATTTTCTTTTTAATCTGGGCAATAAATTGATGTTTCCAGATGGTAGCATGGGGGAGGGGGTTGTATGATTAGCGCGTTCTACCCTAAAAATGTTTCAGTAGCTCAGCAGGTGTAAAGTGAGGTTTAACAACTTTCATGGAAATTCCAGATTGACATTTCATGGGAAAAAATGAGCACTTGTTCTGATGGATGTGGACAAAGAAGGCTATAAATTAACGTGCAACTTATAACATTCCAGAGGTTAAAAATAACTGATGCAGGTGTATCTCTTCAGTGTGACTCTTCAGATAACACTTTTACCTTTGGCATAGTTCTGCTGTCAGCAAAATGTACGGTGGTGTGTGTGTTGGGGTGGCCTTCCTGATGCTTCAGTTTGCTCTAATTTCTGACAACTCTTTGTAATTCTAATGGCTTTGATAAGTCAGTGAACAACCATGTTGAATGTATGTATGATCTGGAAGACTTTGTGGTCTCCCAGGGAAGGAGGGATGGATTTAGGACTGTGCTGCTCCCAGAGACGTGAAACCCCAGTGTGCACAGCACAGACAGAGTATGGGGCACACATACCTCGTCAGGTGCCGACTCCTTCTGCTCAGACTCACATCTACCCAAAAAGGGAGTGTGGTGGGGACCCTTGGACCTTTCACTAGTGTGGGTTTGAGTTCATGGTCACTAAATCCTCTCAACTGCCTTTGTAAAAGTCACTTTGAGTACAGTGATGCCAGAGGAGCATATTTAGTCTCTAATAATAATCTTTCGTAGTCCACTTGATAAATTTGCTAACACAGGTTCAGAACCTTTGGGGGGAAGCCAGGACCACTTCGGTCTTTGGCTTAAACAGTTTAGTTGCTGCATGTGACAGGTGCACCAGGGTGTGGATGAGAGTGGCATTTGTTGACAAGGAAAGCATTACCCAGGGGACAGAGGCAGGTAGCCCCTCGTAGTCCCTTCTCACATTTGGGGGGTAGGGGCTCTCTCCCCCTCTCTGATTGGGAGCACTGAGGACAGAGGAGGGCTTTTGCCTTTTCCTGTTCAGCCGGCTCTCTTTTGTCAGTGCTTCCTCCTAAGACCCCCTCCTGTCCTTTGGCCCTTTGACCTGGATAGTTACATGGTGGTTTGACCGCCTCCCGTCCTGGCAATATATACACAACATGCATGCATGCTGTCTGTCCTCCATTTCCAGGTCTTCAGGTCCCCTGAGGCCGCCCATTCTCCTCTGGACTCATTTATAAAAATAAAATACCTACATCTTTGGCCAGTGATGTCAGTTCCCTACAGGTTTTGTGTGTGAGGGCTTCATGAATGGTTACTTCCTGCACACACTGAGGAAGCATTTGTCAGACTCTGCAGAGTGATTTTTAGAGAAGCAGTGTCTTCAAGAGTATTTATTTATATTGGAAGGTGGAATTTTACCCAAAGAAAGTGGGAGTCAGCCTTGCTCAAAGACATGTAGATGGTAAAAATGTATCGGAGGTAATTTGACACTCCTGCTGGTAGTTCTCCATTCAGCATTTTTAAACCCCTTCAGGTTATATCTTCCTAAAAAGAATTGATTTATATGTTTACATGAAATGGTAAGTTGCGTTAGGTGGTCTGTTTTAGGGATTTCCATGACAGCCTCTTTTCCCGAGATGGAGAGATTGGAGGTAATCCACCCGTTCAATGTGGAATCAAACTGTGGGTTCTCAGTAGCTAAAGAAGCCATGTACTGTATAGTGTTTTTCTCGGAGTATCCACTCATGTTTTTCAGATGCTTTTCTTTTTTTAATGGTGAGGGAAAGGTATAATTTGGGATTCCACAGTGCCTTGCATACAGTAGGCGCCCAATAAATATTTGTTGAAGCAAACCAAGTTTCCCAAGTCCTTGTCTCTTGCAGTGACCAAGAACATCTTTCTCCTCTGAAGGGCTTGGCAGTTGTGGCTAAAAAATAAGCAGTATCATTATTTGCTTGAAATCATATACACAATTTGTATGAATTTTGGTATGTTGCCAAGACATGATCTTTTTCTTATTGTATTTTCTGTAAATATTTCTGGCACTGAACTGTAAAGTAAAGGCGAAATGTAAATATGAAGGTGTCCTGTGTACCCTCGCCTCCTGTGTTTCCTCTTCGTCAGTTAGGGAAGAAGGCCCAGAGGCTTGTTTGTATTTATGCAGCCCCTTTGTCCAGAAGAAACCCATGGAATATTGAATGTAATACATTTAGTCAATTAAATTTTAAGGAGATTCTTATCTAAAAATGTCATGTGTGCTTTTGGTTTGATTCTGGCATGGGTGTTCTTCATAATTTAGATCAGTAGGTTTTCACCCTGGTTTTGTAGAGTATCATGAAATACTCAAAATTTGATAAATTTAAAAAGAAAATTATTTGGCCTTCTATGCTGGAAGGAGCTTGTGTGACTAAAGCACTGCCAACAGAGGCCCACCTTACAGAGGCTAGCAGTTGCTGAGCGGCTGGCTGGCTCTCTGTGTCCTGGGAACACAGAAATGCCCGCTGAGCTCCCTGCCTGCAGAAGATCTGAGCTCTGCCAGGGCTGGCCAGTCAGGAAAGCAGAGATGCAGGGGGAGGTCCTCCCGCTGCCCACTGGCCCTTTGAGTAGGATCTTGGCTGCAGAAGGTTCCATGGGGCCAGATTAACACCTAATGCCTAGGTCACACGTGGCGGGGGGGGGGGGGGGGGGGCGGCGGCGGGTGGTACCACTTGAGCAAACAGCTGTGGTGCGTGACTCTGCCAAGAGCCACCCCTCCAGCCTGGCACTGACTCCACGTGACAATGCGTGGCCCCCCAAAGTGCAACTGGAAGCCAGGCTGCGAGTTGCCTCCCCTCAGGTGTGTGTCCACACCTGCTTGCCTCCTCACCACAGGACCTGCTGCTGGGTTCTGGTGGCCGGGGGAGCTTAGCCCTGTGCTGACTGCACGGTGGCCCTGTTTTGGGGTCTGGCAAGGGTATGTGTGTTCGAGCCTTTCTCAGCTGTGCTGCTCAGCTCTTTCTGACCCCAGCCCCTTCAGAACCCAGTGCCAAGGGACCTCCCTGGTGGTCCAGTGGCTAAGACTCCGTGCTCCCAATGCATGGGGCTCGGGTTCGATCCCTGGTCAGGGAACTGGATCCTGCATGCCGCAACGAAGAGTTCGCATGCTGCAACTAAAGATCCCGCGTGCCACAATTACGACTGGCACAGCCAAAAACTAACAAACAAAAAACAGTGCCAAGAAATCGCCCCAACCCAGACCACCCAGCTCTTGGTCTTGGCCCCCGGGCCCTGAGTGGCACAGCTTGCCAGGCTACCGTGTTTCATGGATGCACATTCTAATACCATCTGCCCTGACCCTCCTCTGCTGGGGACTCGGGTCATTCCACAGCTGGGCTAAGACTCCCTTTAAACACACTGGCCCTCCAAACCCCAGCTGTCCCCGCCCCCATTTTTACTGTGGCTGGACCCCTCTTACCCTTCTCCCTGGGCCAGTGTCTTCCTCTAAGGGGGTCCTTCCACTCCATGTCTCCCCTAGGTCTACCACCCACTTCTTACAGCGGCTCCCCCAGCCTGGAACTGGGTCTGCCTGACTTTCCAACCTATGCTCCATGAGATGCCGTGGTCTAAAAATCAAGTCGGCCTCAGACTGGTTGCCCATTGACGTGTGGCGTCCGAGCCTCACCCCCTGGAGGTTCTGACTCAGAAGAGCAGGGTGAGCACGCCAATCGGCATGTCTCATAAGTACCGTCCAGCCCCCTCCGCCCCTCCGCTGGCAGTGGCTGAGGCAGGTGGGCCAGTTGGAGAATACCACGCTTCCGCCTTCCTCCCCTCCACAAGCAGCAGCCGCTCTTCGTGTGGACTTGCCGCACCCACCAGGCTCCCAGCCTGGCCAGAGTCTCTCTCCAGCTTAGGGGCTGTCAGGCCGTGGGAGGTCCAGCGCCTCCTTCCTGTCGTGGGACCTGACGCGGAGATTTACTGACTACTCCATAATGAAAGAATGACAGAGGCGAGGGGGAGAGAGAAGCTCAGCATTTGGGGGTGTCTTGCCCATTTGGGAGATAAAGGAACAAGGTTCAAGTCTTAGAAGCTCTGCACTGAAAACCCTAATAAGGAGAGATGCAGAAGCTTCCAGATTAAATAACAGTCATTTACTGAGGGCCTTGCTGGCTCCAGAAGGAATATGTGACCTCAGATATATGAACACCCACGCGGGGGCAATTTGTATCCACTTTTCTAACTTTTAGCAGCTTGGCGAGGTAAGGATTATTTCCATTCTACAGGAGGGTCGGGGAGGTGTCACGTGAACCCACAGCATCTTACAAGGATTCAAACCCAGGCCAGGAAGCCTGAGCTTTCGTTCTCAAACTGTCCCACTGTCCCCAGTTTCTTCCCACTCGTCCAAAACAGCTCTCTCTTCAGCTGCCTGAAGGACCTTGTGGTTTCCTTATTACATCACCCGTTCAGTCACAATTGGGCTGAGAGCGGAGCGTGGCCCGGCCCGCCAGGTCCCCAGGGCAGCCCTGCCGGCCCAGCCCAGGCCAGCCTGGCCTAGCCACACACGCACCATGAAGTACCCTCTGGTGCCGCTGGTGAACGAGCTGACGTTTTCTTTCCTGGTGTTCTGGCTCTGTCTGCCCGTGGCTTTGCTGTTGTTCTTGCTGATCGTCTGGCTATACTTCTTACTCAGCCAAGGTGAGCTGCCCAGGCCCGGGCCCTAATCCTGGAGGCTGGGCAGGGCGTGGGATAGGCTGGGAGTCCCCAAACAACTGCCGAGAGAGGGGCGTCCTTCAGGCAGAGGGGTTTCCTGCTGGCTCCGAGAAAGCATGGACTTGGTAGTTTAGCGTTTCTTAACCTGGAGTCCCAGAGTGAATCCTGAGTTTGGAAAACAATGTGTATGTGTGCACATCTGGCCCTTCAGGGGCCACTGCTAGCATGTAAGGTCTTTGGTACATATGAAAGTATTGTGAATGTGATTGCGAATTTACTTAAGATATTCTAGATAGAAGATAAAACAGTTTATTACTTTTGTGCTATAATATAAATATATTTGTGGTAAAATAAACTTGGAGCAGAAATGTACTTGGAATTGGTTATCGTGTATACAAAATTCATATTATTTCTGAAGAGGCAGTAGTCATGTACCACCGATAATAGAAGCTATTATTATCAAAATGTGTATGTAAACTATATATATATACAGAATAATGGAACTATAATTTTTGTGTGAAATATGGTGTCAAATGTATGTTTCAGCATGGCAGTAAATGCTTTCTGTTTTTGTGACCAATCATTAATTTAGAAGGAATTGAATCTTTATAATAAATAAATAAATAAATACACACACAAAAAGGTGTCCCTTCAGGGCCACAGCTAGCACATAAGGTCTTTGGTACAAATCAGAAAGAGGTGGCCCCTCTGGGCAGATGAATTAGTAAAAGACGTCCCTTCCTGTGAATGCAGCCAGGGCACAAGGCTTGGTGAGCAGAGCGTGGGCTGGCATTCAGCCCCTCTCGGCCCTCAGCCCTGTGCTCTTGCAGTCAGCAACCAGCTTGATGGGTACAGCAGCCTTCAGCATTTAGCAGGTGCCCAGAGACCACTCACACAGTTTCCTGTCCAGACCGCACATCAGGGAGGATCTGGGTTTCTGTGGGACAAAGGATCACAGAAGCTGACCGACACCTGTCCTGAACTCAGCATGCCACCCAGAGGAGTGGGAGGCAGGGCGAAGCAGGCCTGAGGGAGGCTGGGAGCGGTGGGCCGGTGGGGACGGGGGACAGCCTGGCCACGTGGCAGGAATGACACTCTCCTCCTCAGGTGTCCCGTCTCCCCCTGCACTCCCATCACCTAGGGGCCTCTTCCTGGGGACTGCTTGACCTCCCACCTCCTGCTCAGCAGCCCCATGACCTTTGACCACCTGCGCAGGGAGGGCACTGAGTGTGCTGCCAGCTCTGCTCAGATGGTGCTCAGACAAGCTGAGCAGTTCACCCCCAACTTGCCCCATAATCTCACATGTAGGGGCCGGCAATTGTGCAATTGTTACGAGTTCCTGGCGAGAGCTTCCAGAAAATGTTTGTTTACCAGGGTGGACGGCAGCCCTCCCTGAGGGCCAGTGTTGGGTAGAAGGCAGAGCCCTTGCCTGCAGTGGCTATAAAATCCCGTTTCTCCAGAGTCTAGGGGAAGTGGGCCCGGGTTTCAGCTTTGCCTCTTAATCGTTCATAACAATAGCTTTTTTGAACACTGTGCTAGGCCTGTGCTAAACACCTGGTGTACCTTATTTCATTTAATCCTCAGACTAACCCTGTGAAATAATCCTTATCATACAAGTGAGGAAACTGAGGTTTGGAGAGAAGTTACCTGTCCAAGGCCACACCCTTAAGAGTGCCGACTGTCCAGTGTCTCACCTGGGCTCTGACACCTACCAGCTGTGGGACTTGGGGCGAATCCTCTCTGAGCCCCAGTTTTCTCACCTACAAAATGGAGATAATAACGGTCTCTACCCTTTGGGGCTGTGGAGAGATGCATGTCAGGGGCCAGGTACCTGTACACACATGGCACATAGCAGGTGTTTGGAAGCTGAGAAATAATCCAGGCAGTGTCGGTTTTGTCAAGGTAGGAGGAAGTGTAGGCGTAGCTTTGGATGGGTTTTCTGGAAGGTGGGACACCTTCCCTGAGGTCCAAGGCACTAACCTCCTCCAGCAATTCGTTCTCCTTGGAGGCCCATCTCTAAGCCATCCACAACCTGCCCTGTCTGACCCCGCTCTCAGACTTTCTCCTGAGAGGCTGTTCACCCACCAACATCTCACACGGCGGTTTGAAACAGGTCCTTTTGTTGATTTTGCATTGAAGAGAAACTGTCCTTAAAGTGAGGCAAGCAGCCCTTCCTCAGGGTCCCCGTCTTCTTGGGAATCTCAGTATTACTGTGTTCTGTCTTTGTCCTGAGAATTGGCTCAAACCCAGGGTCTGGACCTGCCAGGGATTGGGGGGCTGGGGCTTGGGACACCCTGGCCTGGAGTTTTCTCTTCTGCCATGGATCTCTGGATTGGAATCAGTCTGGCCTGGAATCCAGTATGAACAGCCGTCAAGAGGAGCTCTGATTCCCCCCTCCCCAACCCCACCTGGCCTGGCTCAGCAGGGCGGTTTCAGAGCCCAGAAGGGAGAAGGTTGAGCAGCAAGTGTCACGTGGCCCACGAGGATGTGAGGATGCCAATGCGCTTTTCCAAGTGGAGGCTGGAGCAAGTGGGGGGGAGGGGGGAGCTGCCTGGTGAGATGGGTAACGAGGCGAGAAAAGATGGTTGGCAGCTGAGCCCTGGAGACGCTGGCCAGGGAGGGCAATGCTGATCCCCAGCCTGACATAGGAAGGGAGGATGAAGCCTCCGAATTCCCTGCCTTTGGACAAGGGCCCCCATGGAACTGCACAGGACTGTGGAGCCGGTACCTGCTTTTGTGTCCAGCGCTGCCACCTCCCAGCGGCAGGAAAACCTACACGTGTCATTAGATGGGTACCTGAGCTTGCTAACACAGCATATCTCGGGAAGGCAAGGTGAGAAAAGAGGGAGAAGGGGGAGATTATTGTTTTTCTGAGTATACTCAAGTTGTTTCACTGGTTACAGAGAAGTAGAGGAGGTTGAAGACAGCCCCTCAGATTTCAGACCAAGAAAAGGCCGAGGGGGTTTCCTGGTGGTCTAGTGGTTAGGATTCGGTGCTTTCACCGCCGGGGCCTGGGTTTGATCCCTGGTGGGGGGCTTTGGTGGGTGAAGGGGGCGTTCTTTTTTTTTTAAAAAGGGATTCTACCATATACTTCTCTGCAACTTTCTTGTAATAGACATCCAGCAAGTTACAAGATACAGATCTAATGTGGGTGTTTTACAAGCCTCATGACATGCTACACGTGAGTGTGCCACACTTCATCACCCAGACCTCTCATGATGGACACACACATGGTTTCCAGGGTATTTTAGTGTGTGTGTGTGTGTGTGTGTGTGTGTGTTTCACCATAAAACAGTGCTGTAAGGGAAACCATTGGACACATATACTCAGACATTTGTTAATGAATGAACTGGTGGATGGATGGATGGACAGGTGGGTGGGTGGGCTTGTGTCTCCTCGGTGACCCCTCCTGGACCATGCTCAATACAGGTAGGTCATTTGCTCACCCCTAGGGTCCTTCCTCTTCTAGAAGATGGATGTGTCATGGGCCAACCTTCTTTCTTGGTCCCAGCTCACCATTCAAGGCCCTAAAGTCTTCCTGAGGTCTTGGGGCTGTCTCATCTGCCATGATTCTGCCTTGGCCCCCTGGCCTCAGATAAGGCTGCAGGGGATGCCTGGGCCCTGCAGGGGCCTCCTTTAGCATCGAAAATAGGAGCTAGGATGTGACCACTGAAGAGGCCTTGTCTTGTCCCTCCACAGATTCAGAGGAAAATGACTCAGATGTTTGCTTTGATTGGGAGCCCTGGAGCAAAGTCCCCGTCAAGTTTTGCCAGAAGACGTTGCATAGCCAAGAGGAGGAGAGGCCCTGCTAGTGAGGCTATTCGGCCAGGTGAGGCCCCTCTAAGAGGTGGGGGACTGGAAACAGGAGCCTCAGGGCCTGCCCAAAGCCTAGGGCGGCTGCCGCGTTGGAGCTCTGCTCCCTCTACCGTGTTGGAAATCTTGCTGTCTCTGCCATGTCAGAGAACCTTCTGCCTTATTGTGTGGGAGACCTGTTTTTGCCACCTCTGCCGTGAAGAGTTTCTTTACAAAGGCCCCCCCTACCCATTATCTCTATGACCTCACCTCCGATCACCCTCCTTAGGGTCTTTGCACTGGCTGTTCCCTCTGCCTGGAACCCTTCTCTCCACACATACCTCACCTCAAAGGGTGCTGCTCAAATGTCACTTTTTCAGTGACAACCACTCTCCTTAATACTGTAATCTTTTCCCCACTCTGGCTCTGCTCTGCGTTTTCTTTTGCCATAGCACTTATTACCCATGACATGCTCGATAATTGATGTCTCCAAAACATCCATAGCAATGCCTGACACACAATGGAGGCTCCATAGATATTTGTAAAAGGAAGGAGAAAGACATGATAACAATAGTAATAGTAATAATAATGGCTGATATTCATTGAGTGTTTAATAGGTACCAGAGCCCGTGCTAAACATTCACAAGCTCATTTACGGAAATCCTATGAAGAAGATATTATTTTTATCTTCATTTTACAGATGGGAATTCAGAGTGTCAGTGCAGTTAAATAATGTGCCCAAGTATCAGAGCTCTACCCTCACTGAACAGCGAGGACACCTCATCCATCCCAGTGGGATTAAATGCCATTTCTATGCCAGTGACTCCAAATGTATCTCACTCTAATCTCCCTTCTGAGCTCTATTATCTGTCCCCTCTATGCCTTTTCATGGCTAGAATGGGATTCTTAATTCCCTTTGCTACCCAACAAAGCAAAACACAGCACCCGGTCTTCTGCCAGCTGGTCCGCATCTCCATGAACAGCATTGCCGTTGGTTGGTCTAGTTGCTTGAGCCGCAAGCCCGGGAGTCATCCGTCATGCCTTTCTTTTCCTCCCACCCACGTCCAGTCCATCAGCAAGTCCTAAATGCCATCTCTCATGCATCCACTTCTTTCTGTCCCCAGGGCCCCCATGGCCTGCCCTACCCCAAGGTCTGTCCGTATGTCTCACTCTTGGAGCCCCTGCCTGTCCGAGTGGAGAAAGGAGGTGGTGGTGAGAAGCAGGGACCCTCACTTAACCTCAGTCACACTGACCTTGTCAGGTCATGACCTTGACAGTTGAAAAAGAAAGTTGAGGGCCCTTTCCCCAGAAAAACACACACTTGGACACGCACTCAGAGTTTTGTGCTCAGGGCCAGGTTCACAGGTTGTCACCTGTGCGGTTCCACAAGGTCACATGTTCAGAAGAGCCTCATGCTTCGTTTAATGTTCTGCTGTCACTGTCTTGAAATTCTTAATTTTTTTTTTTTTTTTTTGGCTGTGCCACGTGGCTTGTGGGATCTTAGTTCCACGACCAGGGATCGAACCCTGGCCCTCGGCAGTGAAAGCCCAGAGTCCTAACCACTGAACCACAAGGGAATTCCCTTGAAATTCTTAGTTTTTGAACAAGGGGACCCACATTGTTCATTGTTCAAATCACATAGCCCGTACTGTTTGTGTACAATTAATGGGGTAAGAAAAGGAGATATTCGGACTCTGATATAGAGCCCTTCCTGCCCCATCGTGGTTCTGTCTCCCTCTTACTCTTTCATCTCATTGTCACCCTAGATCCAATGTTCCACTGCTTCCCAGCCTGGTTTTCCCAGAGTCAGCGGGGCTGCAGCAGCGACCGAGGTGGATGGGAGACTTGCCGGGGAGGGGAGAGGACTTTGGCGAGTGAGGTGCTCCCCAGGGACCCCCGACTCGTCTCCTCCACTGATGGACACACGAATGCCTCCAGAGACCCAGCTCTTCTCCGTTACAGACCACCTCCCAGTCCCCCCAGGGAGGAGCCTGAGCCTGTGAAGACAGTATAAGCTGGCCCTTGGGGAGAAGCTGCCGACTGAACTCAGAGGCCTGTGAGGGCAGGCCCCTGAGAAATCTGTTGGGCCTGACCAAGTCCACTCATTTGACAAGCTGTGCAGCCCGGGCCCAGCCCTGGCACCACCTTGAGCCATCCTGACCTTTGGGAATCTCTTTCCCACCTGTTCAAAGGGCTGGAGATCTTGCTCTGAGCTTCTGTTCTCTAATTTCAAACTCACTGTATGTGAAATCAAGCTCAAAATCACTCATCCTTTTTTTTTTTTTTGGCCATGCCACGCAACTTGCAGGATCTTAGTTCCCTGACCAGGGATTGAACCCCGGGTCCCCGGCAGTGAAAGTGCCGAGTCCTAACTGCTGGACCACCAGGGAATTCCCTCAAACTCACTCCTTGATTAGTCTTCAGGTTGATTTTAATAACAAATATTAATTTTATAACTATGTACATTATCTACCATTTGCCTAGTTACAATAGGAAGAGCTCACCTTTAGTGGGTGCTTACTGTGTGCTAGGTGCTTCACTATGCATTTTTTATACACATGATTTTTTTTTTTTTTTTTGCCGCGTTGGGTCTTCATTGCTCCACACGGGCTTTCTCTAGTTGCGGCGAGCGTGGGCTACACCTCGTTGCAGTGCGCGGGCTTCTCATTGCGGTGGCTTCTCTTGTTGTGGAACACGGGCTCTAGGCACGTGGGCTTCAGTAGTTGTGGCACATGGGCTCACTAGTTGTGGCTCGCGGGCTCTAGAGCGCAGGCTCAGTAGTTGTGGCGCACGGGCTTGGTTGCTCCGCAGCATGTGGGCTCTTCCCGGACCAGGGCTCGAACCCATGTCCCCTGCATTGGCAGGCAGATTCTTAACCACTGCACCACTAGGGAAGTCCCACATGATGGTTTTTAATGCTCACAAGCATTCTGTGAGGTAGGGTCTTTGGTTATTCCTGGTTTACAGATGGGGAAACTGAGGCACAGAGTGGTCAAGCAACTTGCTCAGAGTCACACGGGTAGGGTTGGGATTTGAACCTGGACCCTGACTCTAGCGCCTGGTCCCTGTTCCACTGTGCCAGTTCTTCTCCAGGTTGGGGTGTTGGAGGAGAATATGGAGGAGACACAATGTTCTGACCTTTCAAGAAACCCCCTGTCCCTGTACCCCCGCTGGCTACGGGCAAGCAACAGGGTTGATGGGCTGGAGAAGGGGACAGGCCCTCTAAGGGATCACCTGGGTGTCATCTTTGTGTCCCCTCTTTCTCTCTCACCCCACATCCCACCAGCCACCGTAAGACTTCTAAACAAAGGCAAGAGAATGAGTCTGAATTATTAGCGCCTGAATTATTAGCTAGTCTCCTGGACTTTGTTCTCTCTGGCTCTGCTTTTTTCTGCCCTATTAGAGCAATCCATCCAAAACACAAATCGGAACGTCTCTCCCTACCACCCCTATCTTTCTCCCTCTCTGTCTCTCTGTGTGTCTCTCTCTCTGTGTATGTGTGTGTGTGTGTGTGTCTCTCTCACACACACACACACACACACACACACACATGCCCCTTCTCCACACACGCTTTGTCACGAGGTTCTGTCAGTGCTGTGCTTTCTGGGGGCTTTCCTGGCATCGAATAAACACTTTTAATAACAAAAAGCTCCCCTTTGGCTGAAGCTCCCCCCCCACTGACTTTGTCTGACATTTTCTCCAACTGCCCTGCTCCGTGCAATGCCATGTACCGTTTAGTGCCACTGCCCCTTTGCTGTCTGTAGGGGGCTGCTGGGGCATCGTTCGGCTTCCTGCTGACCCAGAAAAACCACCAAGCCGCCCCCCGACCGTCCACCACCCGCCCCCAGCCATTCTGGAGGAGCCAGAGGAGCCTCCTGGGGCGAGCTCAGGCCTTGAGGGAGGGTGGCCGCAGCCTGGCTCTGCAGGAAGAATGTCTGGCCGTGCTCCCGGAGCGGCGCCTGCAGCAGAAGGCGGGCCAGACAGCTCCCTGGGGCCCCTGGAAGGCTAGCAGCTCTGGAGGATTGTTGGCTGTGTGTGTACGGGTTGTCTGTGGAAAGATGCCCTCCCTGCTTGGGTGGGAGGCTGAGACCCCAGGCCTCTGAGGGAGTGGATTGAGGCCCCCTTTCTGGCATTTTGTCTGGTAAGGCAGGAGGGGTGTGTGTGTGTGTGTGTGTGTGTGTGTGTGTGTCCTTCTCCCTGCTGCCCAGATGGCCCTGGTGGCCCTGGCTTCACCGTGTCCCCAGATCCCACAGGCCCTCATCGCCAGGCGGCTGGGGCACTGTGCCTGGCGCTGGGCAGACCTGGGCTGCAGGTACAGGAATCCCAGGAGAGGAGAGGGAAGGTTTGGGCCACTGGTGTCTCAGGGCCAAGCCCGAGGGGCGAGGGGACCAAGTTGAGTACCCATATGTGCTGGGGGCGTGCATCATCTCACTTCCTCCTCACCACACACTTGTGAAGCAAGAATTCCCCTCTCATCCTACAGATGAGGAAACAGACGCTCTGGGAGGTCAAGTAAATGGCCCAAGGTTACCGCCAAGGGGTGGAGTGGGTTTCTTTTTTTTTTTTTTTGACTGCATGTTGAATCCATGCCCCCTGCAATGGAAGCACGGTGTCTTAACCACTGGACCACCAGGGAAGTCCCTGGAGTGGGTTTCAAACCTTGGTCCGTGAGACCCCAAACCCAGGCCTTTCCTGGGCCACACACTACCCTGGGTCACTGATTTTTGGATACTTTGAGATGTGAGTAACCCACAATATGTGCCGTTTCCCCTTCCTCTGGATGAAGAGAGTATTAGGGACTCCAGGGCTTCTTTGGGGCTCAGGATTCAGGACCCCAAGCTGTGGAGTCTCAGCTGGGTTAGTGTGGCCATCTCGACTGAGAACTGTCACCCCCTTCCCCCTGCTCAGTGTGCCTCTCACAGCAAAACCAGAATTTTTATTTATTAAAACAATGTCTTTAAATTTATTTTATTTATTTATTTTTTTGGCGCCGTTGGGTCTTTGTTGCTGCACGCAGGCTTTCTCTAGCTGTGGTGAGCAGGGGCTACCCTTCGTTGCAGTGCGCGGGCTTCTGATTGCGGTGCCTTCTCTTGTTGCAGAGCACGGGCTCTAGGCGCGAGGGCTTCAGTAGTTGTGACCCGTGGGCTCTAGAGCGCAGGCTCACTAGTCATGGCGCACGGGCTTAGCCGTTCCGCGGCATGTGGGATCCTCCCGGACCGGGGCTCGAACCCATGTCCCCTGCATTGGCAGGCGGATTCTTAACCACTGCGCCACCAGGGAAGCCCTAAAATTTTTATTTTTATTATTATTTTTGGCTGTGCTGTGCGGCTTGTGGGATCTTAGTTCCCCAAGCAGCAATTGAACCTGGACCCTCGGCATGGAAGCATGGAGTCCTAACCACTGGACCACTAGGGAATTGCCCAGATCAGAATTTTTAAAACGTCATTTCTCCTCGACTGTGATTACAGCATATTACAAACAATGTGATTCTGACAGAAATTCAAACAGTACAGAAGTATATGCGCCTATTTCCCAGAACCTACTACTGTTAAGGTTTGGACATATACCTTGGGAGAATGTTGTGACATATATAAAGCTGTACCTATATAGTTCTACGCAAATACAACCATGGTAGTGGTTGTGCCTTTACGGCTTCCTTTCAACCCTTAATTAATGTTATGGACATCTTTACACGTCAGTAACATAACGATCTAACTTATTCATTTTAATGGTCTCCTGGAATCCAGTTTTATGGGTATCCTTTCGTTAATTAGTTCCTGGCTAATTTAGACATATAGATTGGCTCCAATTTTTAACCATTCTAAGCAATACTGTAATGGACATCTTTGGGGATTTTGTGCGTAAAACTCATTCCTAGAAGGGTAATTGTAGGTTTTAAAGGAACAGTTAGAGTCTTGATAGTTCCTGCCCAATTGTCCTCCAAAAAATGCTGTAGCTCAGAACACGCCTGCAGCAAGGGAGCCCCGTTGCTCTCCTCATTTCCACCTGAGGACCAGATTGCTGCCCCCGACCAGAGTTTCTAATTCAATAATTCTCCAGCAAAGACGGAGATTTGGCAGAGTAGATTCGCATATCCAAGTTTTCAAGCATCCAGTTTTAAATTTAAATTAGTTAAGATTAAATAAAAATTCATTTACTCAGTCATACCAACCACATTTCAAGAGCTCAGTAGCCACACGTGGCTAGTGGCTACTGCACTGGCCAACACAGCATAGAAAATAGCCTGATTAAGTGACTCAGGCAGGGACAGGCTAGTGTTTATGGTGGGGAAAGAATGGGTTCAGATCACTTCCTTCATACCTAAGGGCCTCCTGAAACCACAGCGCATACCAGTTGAGAGCACTAGAGCTGGGGCTTGCAACGTGGGTTCGAATCCTGGCTCTGCTGCTTGCCAGCTGGGTACGTATGGGTGGGTCATCTACTCCTGGGTCTGTTTCCTCATCTGTAAACTGGGGACAATAGCACCCACCTGTGAATATTAAACTGATGCCTGCGCGTGTCTGGTGCTGGGCATGTAGTAAGTGCTCAGGAAACACTGGAAACAAAATGACAACAGGAAACAGTTATTCATGCTGTACACGGAGGATCTATGCACTTTTCTGCATATACTGTACATCAATAAAACACTGAAAACAGAACAAACAAAAAATCAGCTGTCAGTGATGCTCAGAACAAATTTTGTGGATGTGCTGAGTGCCCTTGTTCTCTGGTGAAATGGGGGACTCACTGCAGCACTGCATCACGTGACCTTGGGACAGTGACGCCATTGGAACTGTTAGGGTTTTATTTCATTTCTGTCCCTTCCTGCGTCCCATCTAACCTCCTCAGAAAGTCACCCAAAGAAATGATCACTCCCCTCTCCCTGCTTAGCTGTCAAAAGGGGACAAAGGTAATGACTTTTGTTTTGGTTAAGTCACCGCAGTTTTCAAATTGTCACCAAAACACCCAGAGGCTGGTAATTTCCAAGCAAATCACAAAGCAACTAAAGAAATCATGCTGTGCACGAGCAGGAGTTTCCAAACGGACACAGGAGGTTCCCGGAAGGGCAGTTTTCTCGAAAAGCATAAATCAAGCTAAACGGCCAATTTTATAATTAACTGGGAATCAGTCTCCAGTTAAGCTTCTGCTCGGTAAAATTGGCCAAGAGGTTGCCCAGGGAGAACTGGTGCCCTGCCTCTTCCTTCGGGCACTGGCAGACCTGAGATTGCTTTGCTTTACCACTTTCAAGGATGTTTCAGGATGGGAGGGTGGAGCTCAGCGTGTGGGCAGGACACTTGGGGGAAAGGCACAAGCCAGGGCCTGTGGGTAAGGTGCTGGCGGGACAGGCCACGTGCAAAATGAGCATGGGGGCCCCTGTTCAAAAATTATTAAGAATTTCAAGATGGTGATAGCAGAGCACTAAACCCAGCATGGGCTCCACCTAAGCCTGGGATCCTGTGGGATTACCCAGGTCACACACCCGTGATGCTTGTCCTAGGTACTGGATCACACCTCCAGAAGTTGGGGGGACATCCATGGGTGGGGTGTCAGGCTGAGGGCAAAATACAGCCTCAGAGACTCCAGGGCACAGGACCCCACAAGGCAGAAGCCAGGTAGACAGCAGGAGCAAAATTGGCCCCCTGTTCCAGGCTATAGCAACTACGACAACAACAGAGAAAAATCCAATAGAACAATTCTGCGGGGGAGGCAATTTGGCAGGAAGTGTCAAAATTTTATACAAACCCTTTGATTCAGCAATTCCACTTTCGACTCTCTTCCACTGCTACCTCTGCGCAAAGGTACAAGGTCATAAATATGAGGATGCTTTTTACTCATGACCCGATGGAGGCAATCCAAGCATCTGTCAAAAGGGCATAGGTTAAAAAACCAAGCTACCTCCCCAGGTAAGGATATTTCAAATAAAATGCACTCTGTGGGTGAACTTCTTATGATTCGACTGCTCAAGATATTATCTAAGGCCCCGCTTTTAAAATTTCTTTTTATTGCTGTGCATGGTATCCACTCTGTTCTAAGCCCGGATCCCTGCTGGGTGACTGCCGACACCTGGGGGGCTACTTATTTTTCGCACATGTCTTCAGCAAGTTGTCCACATCTCAGAATTCCCAACGAAAGTCCTGAGTTGTATCTTCTTGAAACAATTCCTGTGGCTGGAGGAATGCAAGCAATAGTTCTCTTCTTTTCTGTTTTTTTTTTTTTTACCTGGACCTGCGCCTGTGACTAGGCTGGGGGTGGTGGTCACAGCCGCTATAATGGGGGATCGTGGAAAGGATGCTGGGGAGGCAGCCACAAGGCCCACCACATCTGTGCTCCGCTCACTCGTGACGTTGTGATGTCCCTTTGTCCTCGTCTGGCCCCGAGATGCTGACGGCCTCCTGCAATACGCCTTCCTTACCTCGCCAAGCTCTTATTGTAAGACTGCCTTTAGTGCAGTAAGAGTGAGCCAGATCTCATGTAAAAGGGATACGGTGGCCAGGATTGGGGAAACCCCAGCCCTGGCTGGGGGGACAAATTATGCAAAGACACGGAGGTCTAAGAGAAACTGGAGAACTTGCCAACTCATAACTGGCAAGCAACGTTCACGTGGGGAAATGGCAAACGATGAGGCCCACGTGTTTCTGTCAATCTCACATTTCTAGCTGTTCTTTTTATTTTTCTTGCTGTGCTATGAAGCGCAGAAATGTTCCTCACGGCCATAGGTTCTTTGTGGATTTACTCTTTTTCCCTCCTTGGAATGCTTCTCAATCTGAAAGTGCTATCGATATTCAGCCATTGTGTTAACATTTACCCAATATTTGCCCCACCTTTCTTACTTTTAACTTTTGTTCTTTTACATTACGTGTGCTTTCCCCAGCTTTACTGAGATATAATTGACATATAACATTGTGTAAGTTTAAGGTATTCAATGTGATGATTTGATACACATATATTTTGTGAGATGATTACCACAAAAAGGTTTTTAAGATCTTTATCACCTCACAGAGTTAGCACTTGTGTGTGGTGAGAACATTTAAGAACCACTCTCTTAGCAATGTATAAGTATTTTAACTGTAGTCGCCATGCTAATCATTAGATCCCCAGAACTTACACGTTGTACAACTAGGAGTTGCCCTTTGACCAGCATCTCCCCACTGCCCCCACCAACCCCTAGCAACCACCGTTCCACTCTCTGTTTCTATGAGTTCTGTTTCTGTGAGCTGTTTTAGATTCCATCATACAGTATTTGTCTTTGTCTGAATTATTTCACTTAGCATAATACCCTCAAGGTCCATCCATGTTGTCACAAATGGCAGGGACTGGGGAGCAGGGAACTACAGTCGTTTATGCTCTTCTTTATTTTCATTTACCCTTTACTTCTTTGTTTTTATGCGTTGAAAGTCCCCCCTCATCCAGCAAACTAACTATCCACCTACATGTGTTTTTCTAGTTGTGTTTTTAAAGTTAATTTTGGTGTCTGGTGTGAGAGACCCACCTTCTTAGATTTTTTCTTTTCCGAATGTTCAATTGTCCCAGTACAGTCCCAGACTCCCAGTAAAGTGCACAAACATTTACCTTGTACATCTTGATGTGTGTACCTGTGCAACTACCACCAGATCAAGATATAGAACACTCCCATCACCCCAAGGCTCCCCCATGTCCTTTCCCAGTTAATCCCCCCTCCCCCCAGGGTAACCAGGCTTCTGATCTCTCATCAGGAAGTCTTTCCCATGTCCTCGTGCTGCTGAAGGAAGAGGTTCTTCATTGATCATATTTTGATGTGGCTGGATAATCCTAGGTAACAATTTACTGAGGACTTCCCTGCCCCAGGAGTTGTTCCAGAGGCATCGTTCACATGCACTGGCTTGTTTCTTTACCTCACCCTACGAGATGGGTGCTGTCATTGTACTCCCACTTTATAGATAGAAAAAAGAGAAGTGAAGATCAGAGGGAAGTGATGGAGCTAACTGAGCCCCCAGCAGCCTGACCCACAGCCTTCCAGATTGACCATTACTCCTCTTGCTTAGGAAATTTGTCCTCCACCCCCGCAAGAACCCCACTCCAATGTGAAAGCACTGTCCTTCCCTCGAATGGAATCTTCTTTTAAACCTTTTGTTTTGAAATAATCTTAGACTCACAAGAAGTTGCAAAAATAGTACAGAGTTTCCATGTATTCTTCACCTACTTTCTCCCAGTGTTAATATCTTATGTAACCATAGTTCATCAAATAAAATTTTTAAATAATGACTTTCTATTCCTAAAGCATCGGAGATAATTAATGTTCAACATTATCTTATCTTCTCATCTTGGTAATTTGATTTTCCCCACTCAGCTATGAATGATGATAATAATTAATGCTAAAGGGTACCACATATTGCTGACCTTTTACCGTAGATCAGTTATTAGACCAAGTACTTTATATACATGATTGAATTTCATTCTGTTATGTTGACAGTAATTATCTATAAATAAACTAAAAAATAGTAACAGTTATAATGACTGAGTACTCAGTATATGTCAGGTGATGTGGTTTTTGGCCACGTGGCTTTTGGGATCTTAGTTCCTCGACCAGGGATTGAACCTTGGCTCTCAGCAGCGAAAGCGTAGAATCCCAACCACTGGACCGCAAGGGAACTCCCTCAGGAACTGTGTTTTATACACTTTATCTAATTTAATATCCCCAGCAACCTTGTGAAGTAGACGCTATTATTAGCCCCATTTTACAGATGAGAAACTTGACACACAAAAGGGTAAAATTACCCAAACTCACAGGTAAAGTCAGAATCCGAGCCCAGAAAGTGGGACTCCATAGCCCATACAACGAGCACTAGGCTGTATTATAGCCACAACATTATTACCGACAACCACAGCATGATTCCTTTCCATTCTTAGAGCACTCTAATGGGGCACTGCGGAATATTCTGGTTAAGTCTTCTGGTAATACTGAAGAAATCTGTCCCCCTCTCTCGGCAATTTTCACCTCCCATAGCAGGAATGCCTGCAGATCCCCACTATTGCCTCTAGATGGCGCAGTCTAACATCATTTATTTTTCAATTAATATTCTGTCGTTACGCAGAGTGAGGAAGAGGAACATTGGAGCTGTGGGTGACACGGCCAAGCGTAGGGACAGATTGGGTGAGAGAGAGCAACAAAGGACCTGAATAGACACAATGAGAAGAGGCCTGTGGGGTGACCACTTTCCTCCCGCCCCTCCTGTTGGAATGCAGGTAGAAAAAGCATCTTCCACTCACTGGGGCCTCTGGCACCCGAAGCACTTTACACCCCTTAGCCCATTTTACCATCGCAGAAACCTCACAAGGTAGGCACAATTTTATGATGACAAACGGGGAATTAGAGGCTCAGAATGTGACCCCATCAGTCAGAGGTAGAGCTTGAACTTGAACCTGGGATGGAGTCCTGAGCCCCTGCTCTTCTCCACTCTGCGCTTCCTCTTCCTGGTTGCCTGGGCGGATGGGGGAGCCTCAACGCACATACTGGTGCATGGCTTGAACGATTGTTTTTCCTTTTCTCCCTAGAAATTTAGGATCCCCAAGGGCAGACTTGGCCTGACTAGGGTAGGAGACTTGTCCTTACAGGATATCAGAAGGTCCCTGCCTTAGCCCTTATCGAGCTGACCACGCTCTGTGACGTCCTGGGCTTGGACCCGAAAAAGAGCAAGGCCGGCAAACGGAAGGCGACAGGTCAGCGGTCCCAGCGCATCAAAAACCCTGAGGCTAAAGTCCCAGCTTTCTCATCGAGGGAGCTGCCTGGGGAATGTTCCACCAAAACATGCTTAGCAGCGATATTTCTTATATATATATATATATAAAATTTTGCATGTGAAAACAATTCCTGCTCGTTGTAGGACATTTGGGAAATAGAGCAAAAATACAAAAATGAAAAATGCAATTCAGATATAAGCTCTATTAACTTTCAGGGTATCATCTTCCTTTTTGTTTTTCATGTGTGTGTATAGCCTTTTTTCACTAAATATTTATTCTAGAATTATGGGCACTTCCCAGTCACTGTATCTTTCAGCTATTGTCACAGTAATGCTACATAATAAGAACCCCAAAACTCATGACTTAAAACAATTATTTACTCTGTTTGGGGGTGAACTGGGGGTCAGTTGGCTGATCTAGGCTGTTGGCAGGGTCTGGGTCTGCTTCATATTTCTCTCATTCTCCTGGGACTAGAAGGCTATCTGGAGCCTGTCCTTATGGCAAGAGGGCACGAGAGGGCAAACCCTACCACACCATGCATTTTAAACCTCTGTGTGCATCACAGAATCTACTGTTCTACTGGCCAAAGCTGTCACCTGAATGACCAGCAAGGAGTGGGAAAGTACTTTCTGCTTCTTTCATGGGAAGGATTGCAAATTCACATGGCCAAGGTTATGGATACAAGGAGGGCTAATGAACTTGGAACAGTATTATCATTTACCACAACTATTAAACATTCTTTGAAAACATTATTTTTAATCAGGGCACTGTTTCCCTCCTTGTGGATGTGATTTATTTAACCATTTCTTATTAGTGGACATTTATTATTTCATGATTTTCTATTATAAAACACAATCACTATGACTGCACACACAACTTTGAATGCATCTTAGATTATTTTAGAATATACTTATTCAGTTCTTGGTATATATTAGCCTTCAATAGTGTATGAGAGTGTTCATCTCACTGCATCACTGTCAACATCACACACTGTGATTTTTTTTGTTTGCTTCTTCAAAGACAAGAGGATGGGGGATAAGAAAGGCCAGGGGTAGGGGTTTCGCAGAGAAACATGTAGGTGGTTGAAGGGAGAAGGAAGGAAATTAGAGAAGATTGGGAAGGAGGAATTTGCCCAAGAAGACTGCAAGGTAGGATGGGAAATACATTTCTTCAGAACTCAGCCTGTCCTTGCAGACCTAGACCCTCTACCCTAGGCCATTGTCACATGTCATACCCAGCACTCCCTGGGGCTGCAGCACGTTTTCCTTTGAACATCTCTTTATCCAGCTGAGATTTTCTGCTCTGTGGTGCACCTAATGTTTTCATGATCACTGAGGCCAAAGGTTCTGTTGGAGAGATGTGGAGAATTTTTAGCTCAACCATCCTCCAGAGAGCTCAGTGGGAAAGCGTCTGATTCTAGTTACCCACGAGATCTCGCAGGTTGGAGCCCAGCTGTCATTCCAGGAAGTGAAATGCCCCTTCTGCTCTTTGACTTCCGCAGAAACTTGCCTTTTCAGCGTGTCCCTCGACACCTTGCTGGAAGCTGACCGTAGATCCCTCCCCAGCACCCAGGTCCTGCTGGTCCTTCAAGCCGGAAGTTATCCCCAGATTGGGCTCATTTAGCCCATGAGAGGCTGGCTCTGGAGCCATTATTGGGAGACGTCTAGCCTGGGAGATAAGAGTGTGGACTATAGAGTCGGGAGACTTGGGTTCAAATTCGGTCTCTGACATTTGGTAGCTGAGAAACTTGGGATGAATTTTTTTTGAATTTTTAACAAAGGAGTCTTTAGTAATGTCTTAAACTTTAAAAAATTTTGCATAATCAAATAACAGAATTTAACATTCAATTGGAAGAGAGTCAAATTTTTACGGTTGACCCTTGAACAGCACGGAGGTTAGTCCACGTGTAACTTATACTCATCCTTGGGATGAATTTTTAAACCTCTATGAGCCTTTCTTTTAGTATCTGCAGAGGAAGGTTAGAATAACAGCATGCTCCTTTTATTATGGATGAAATGAGATAAATGCACGGAAAGCTCTCAGAACAATCCCTGGCTCATGGCAGCGGCCAAGAAAGCTGTTCGTCTCATTTTGAGGGAAAGCTCCTCCAAACTCTCTCTTCTTTCTGGTTTTCATGGGAGACAAACACACATGGTTGAATCCCGGTTTCCAATGGTTGCTGGTTTAAACATTGGTTTCTTTCTCCCATAGCTGCTGTCCTGTTTGGAAGAGAGAGGGCTGGACACATCGGGCATTCTCAGGGTGCCAGGGTCAAAGTTATGGTTTGGCTTCCCCACTTCGTTGAGGCTGCGTCTCCCAGCACCCTGCTCCGTGCGTTAAGCCAGGAGAGGATCCATTTCATGGTTTATCAGTGTTCTGTCTTTGGTATCTGTTTGGGTCATGGAATCCCAGGAGGGTTTGGAAGGGTGAAGTTGGCACAATACAGCAGAGGGGTTGAGAGTGCGGGCCCTGGAGTCAGACTACTCACATCTATTGAGCAAAACCCTGTGCTGAGTGACTTACACACATTAGGCCATTAGACTTACACACATCTTATCACCACTTTGTAGATGAGGAAACTGAGGCCCAGAGGAGCGGCAGAGTGACTTTCACTGGAGCCTTGAGCCAACTTCTCATCAGCGCCCCTCCTTCCTTCAGGGGCTGGAACACAAGCTGAATCACAACGACGCATCTGATTTGCTCCAAACGCCCCTCCAGGCACTGCTGGCGCTTCTGCTCACGGCGGAGTACCTCCAGGCCTTCCCTGTGCTGCCCAGCGAGCATACCCAGCCCTTCTCGTTTTGGGGGGAAGAGTGTCTGACTGACAAGGCACTGGCCTTGGCTGGAGGGGGGAAGTGGTGGGAAGACAGGACCGTCCCTGTGACCTCGAGCTGTGAGTGTGTGCACATTGGACTATGTGTGTGCATGCACGCACGTGTGTGCATGTGGATGGTGTGGATGTGTATCCACGCATGTGCTGTGTGTGTATGCACGTGTGTGTGTGTGTGTGTGTGTGTGTGTGTAGTGTGACGGGGAGGAGAGGAGGGTAAGGGTTTGCCCACCACAGTCCTATCAGTGCCCACTGGACCGGTTTTCTTCCCTTCAAGATATCCACGGGGTCGAGCCGTCTGTGTGCCCGTCTGCAGACCGGCATGAATCACATGGATCTCTCTCTGTTTATATCCCACATGTATAAGTTCCTGCCTGGACTTCCTCCCAATCCATAGAGAGTAAACACAGTCACTGCTGGTTTTCGCAGAAGAATAAAGCTTTCGACCTTGAGAGAAACCCAAGGATATGCTCTCTTTCCCTCTCTCTGTGATTCTCCAAAAAGCTTCAGAGCTCAGGCAGTCTGATCTCCACTCCCAAGCAGAGAGCAGGGACCCTGAGAAATCCTCTCCAACATTTGCTTCTCATATAGATGGAATCAGAGCTGATCGCTCGACAGCTTCAAACCCTCTGAAACCCACTGGGAATAAACTCTGACTCCGTACCCTTCTCATGCCCTTCTCTGTCGCCACCACCCGGCCAGGTTCTCCTGCTTCGACGTGCCCGTTTCTCTTTCCTTCTTCTGAGTGCCTGCACTTGCTGCTCTTTCTGCCTGGAAATTCACCCCTTTATTAGGCTGACTGCATCTTGGCACTCACATGTGAGCTCAATGTCAGGGCTGGAAAGAGACTGTCCTGTCCTGGCAAGCCTGCCCACCCAGGCACCACTTGTTACAATACTCTGCTTACGTTCTTCTTAGTACAAATCAGTGTTTGAAGCCACTTAGTTATTTCTTTGCTTGATATTGTCTGTCTTCTCCCCCTGAAACATACACTCCACAAACCTGCCTCTCTGTTTCCTTCACCACAATGTCCTGGGTCCTCGGACTGGAGCCTGGCACCTAAAGGATGCTTAACGATATTTGCTGAGTGAGTAAATGAATGAATGAAGGCCACACAGGATCTGAGGGACGAAACCCTAGGCACTCAGCCTCTGTGTCCCCCACACAGCTGTTCCCCGGGCTCCAGCTGGCTCACCGCTGATGGGCGTGGTCTGGCTCTGGTAAACTGTTCCTCTGAATTCTACAACTCCAGAGATCCTGACCTCAGGCGTGGGACAGCTTTTCCTTTCTAACCCTCAAAACACGAAGGTTTTCATTAAACCTTGTCTCCAGGAGCTATTCACTTCCTAGAGGTGATGGCTGGTTCCTTGCCTTTCTGACCCTGGGCCATAGGTCTGAGGCTGCACATCTGGGCATGTGTGTGTGAGTGCATGTGAATGTGTGTGTGCATGCACACATGTGTGTTACTTTTTATTCACACAGTACAGAGAGTGAAGCTCGAGACCAGCACTGGCTGGGCCTCTGTCTGAGCTACACTAGCCCGGGAAACAGTTCCAGGCCTTAGGAGGAAAGATTTCCTGGCCGTTCCTGTTCTTTCCAGCTCTAGAATCTCCCCTCCTCAAGAAGGGGCCTCCAACCCCAGGGAGGGATGGTTCCTGAACCTCTCATGGGGACGGGAGACCAAGCCCTCCCTCTTCCCGCAGACATCCCGGACCTGACCCAGTGCCTGCAGTCCCTTCACTGTTCATCCAGATCCTCCCAGAACCCAGCAGAAACATCCCGAAGGAAAAGTTACCATGCGCTGCCTTCACTCTACCACCTCGGCCTACACCCAAAATAATGCCTCCAAATGTGCTCATTCGTTCATTCCACAACTATGCCAGGTGCTGGGGTGCAATGGTCACCAACCATGATGGCCAAGACTTTTTTTTTTAATTAATTTATTTAATTTATTTATTTTTGGCTGCGTTGGGTCTTCGTTGCTGCGTGCGGGCTTTCTCTAGTTGCGGCGAGTGGGGACTACTCTTCGTTGCGGTGTGCAGGCTTCTCATTGTGGTGGCTTCTCTTGTTGCGGAGCACGGGCTCTAGGTGCGCAGGCTTCAGTAGTTGTGGCTCGTGGGCTCTAGAGCGCAAGCTCAGTAGTGGTGGCACACGGGGTTAGTTGCTCCGGGGTATGTGGGATCTTCCCGGACCAGGGCTCAAACCCGTGTCCCCTGCACTGGCAAGCAGATTCTTAACCACTGCGCAACCAGGGAAGTCCCGCCAAGTCTTTCCTGAGACTTTTTCCCTAAAGAAAGCAGATGGGCCTTGGAAGGGAATGGTGCTTCCCAGAGTGGGCACTGCGAACATTAGTGTTACGTGGTGTTAACAGGTGTCACTGGGAAAAGGGGCTCTGTATCCAAATAAGATGGGTAAACATTGAGTTAATGAAACAAAGTTAAGGATCATTCTTTCCTACAAGACTTCTCAAAGGCTTTGATATGCTAAGGCTTCCTGAGCCTCCAAGTGGGACTAGAGAATATAGCATTTTCCAAACTTAGTTGTTCACGGACCTCTTTTGTTGTGGAAGACATTGTATGGCACTGGTATTCTCTGGGGCACCCGTTTGGGAAACACTCTTAGGGAGTTCCCACTGTGTGTTATGAGAGTGGGTGCTCAGCACTGGGGGCTGGGGCTGGATGTAGGCTTCACTTAGCTCCCAGCACTCTCCTGGCTATCCTTGGGTCGAACTCAAGATGCACCTCTAGGGTGAGGCTGTGAGGAAACACCAGTTCTACTGGAACCCTTGTCTGGAGTGAACATAGGAGCCCCCGAGAGGTGTCTGTAACCAGGTAGTGCTGGGCTCAGGGGACCTCCTCTCCTTATGCCTTAGCTTTGGTTACAGAGACAGCCTCTTAGAATTTCTGTTCCTTTTTCAGTAAACTGAGGATAATAATAGCATCTTGTGTGATTGGGGAATTACAAGAGCTAACACATGAGGAATCATAGAGTAGAAGATGTAATACTTTTCAGTATTTGCCCTTCCTTCTTTCCATCCTTTCTGCCTTCCATCATCCATCCATCCATCCATCCATCTTTCCTTCCATTCCTTCCTCCTTCCCTTCAGCCTTACTGGCTATGTGGCCTTGGACACATTCTCCAAACCACAGTTTCCTTCTCTGCAAAATGGGTACAATAATAGAATCCACTTTTTAGAGTTGTGAGGATTAAGTGAGAAGATAACAGTATGTAAGGTGCTAACAAAGGGGCCATGAGTGCAAAGAATACTTAATACATTGTAGCTGTTTTCATCTTCCCCCTTTCTTCCCGTTGTCTCTGCTTCCCTATTCTTTCCTTTGCATCCTGGGCAGATCCAGACTTCAGAAGAGGAGCTGACGTGAGGCTCTCCAGGAAAAGACCCACTTCCTGGAGTTGTGGTCCTTTCCTGCCTGGGAGCTGTGGTCTGACCCAGATGTCTCAGTAACATCTGGGGGAGCAGGGAAGTGGGAAGGTTTGGGCCACTTTTTTGCGGAGCAGGAAACTGAGACACAGGTTGTGGGATGGGCTGATGGCAAAGCTGAAACCAGAACCCCTATTCCAGTCCCTGGCTCTTTCCAGGTGTCCCCAGGTTGTGCAGCATGACGTTCTGGAAAGGGTAGGGAGCACCAGGGGTGTGCTGAGATTTGAGGGAGGTTCTGTGTCCCACCTCCAGGCACTCCTGGAATTCTTCCCAGTGGCCCGGGGGGCCGAGCAACATGATGACGCTTTGGAGCGTTTCCACGGAGATGACCCCTCATCTCTTCCAGCACCGAGGGGGACCCCAAAACTCCCCAGGGGCAGAGAGAAGCAGCTGGCAGAGGGTACAGCTGAGGTGGTGTGGATGATAGCGCAATACCAGGATCTGCTCTGCACGGTGAGTGCTGTGGTCAACCACGAATGGAGGGGATGGCGCATCCACCCAGGTAGCAGGGACAGGCCCCGTCTTCCTCCAGGTACAGCTGTCCTGATGCCCCTGCCCTCCAGGATTGTGGGTACTGTCCTTTCAAATCCCCAGTGGTATCTCTTGCGAGACCTTTGCTGGATCCTACGTGTAGGCCAGAGTCTTCTTCCTCCCCCTGCCTTTGTATCCAAGAGGGGTCTACACTTTCTGTCTCCACTGCCACACCTCAGTCAGCCCACTGCCGTCTGATGTACCCCAGGTTATGGGTTTTCTCTGAGCCCCCGCAAAGATTCCTTCACATCAAAGCGTTAACGATGCTGAGAAAGCCCCACCCCTGAGACTCAGGAGCACAGGGGCTGCCGAAGACAGAGACCGGAGTCAGATGACCAGGACACCCCCGCCCCACCGTGAGCCTTGCCCTGAGTGACAATCCAGAGCAAGAGGGAGGGGCAAAAGTAGGGAGAGAGACCCCACTGCGGTCTACCTGTGGTCACATGCCAAGGCCCGTGGAAGTTGAGGGTGGAGCCGGAGCACAGAGAAGACCCGGCCGGCACTCCCATGACTGCAAGGTAGCACCGCCACCACTGCTTGTGAGATCACTCCACTGAGACATGCAGCCTCCTCCATCCATCTCCCCGTTCGTCCTTTCATCTAGTCACCCATCCATACACCTCGATCCATCAGTCCACCCACCCACCCATCCAGCCAGCCCTCCACGCACCCATCCATCCATCCATCCACTCACCTTTGCCCCCTCCCTTTCTCTCTCTCACCTTCCCTCTCTCCCTCTCTCCCTTCCTCCCTTCTATCCTTCCCTTCATCTCTGAAGTCATAAGATAGTTAATACCTTAATGACTTCTTGTAAAACTTTCAGGCAACACGGATGTAGATAAAGTAAAATAGGAAAATCCTCTTCCTCCCCCTCTCATATGTGTCACCTTGTTTGGGTGTCACACAGCCAGTAAACAGAGGAGCCCAGAATGGAACCCAGTCCTGTCAGAGTCCAGGGCACATGCCCTTTATTATCAGGGTCCATGGAGTCTGGATTCTCCTGACTGTCTGCTGGGTTCTGATTCGACAGAGGAGTATGGGTTGATCCAGGGGTCTTTGGGGATCTGCCAGTGAGGGCTGGCTGGGGTTCTCAAAGCCTTAGCCCACTGCAGGTGTGTTCCTTGGGGACACCCCCGCTTGGGTAAGACAATGAACACCTGTCCCACAGCAGGTGCAGTGCCCTCCAGCCTCTGTCTTGGGAGATCCCTGTCAGGAAGCCCAAGGGTGGGCTCTGCTCTCAGAGTCCCCTACTCCATGGCCCCCTTTAGGGACTAAATGGCCCCCCTCCTCCCATCAAACTAGTGCTTCAGCCCCAAGTTCAACAAATACATCTTGCCAAGCTCTGTTTGAGACGCTGGGACAGGGAAGAGGCCCCAGTGACCCTGGCGGCTCTGCTTCTCACCCCAGCAACCCGACGCCCCTGCTAAGACTTGATTCTTTCTGGCCAGGTTGCTTTCTTGGTGGCCCAGGTGTGAAAACTGAACGACAGCATTCGCCGGTGCCCCCAGCTCTGCGATGGGGGACTCAAGACCTGGCTGCGAAGGATGCACGCAGACAGGAACAAGGCGAAGGACGGCCCCGAGTTGGTAAGTGAGCCCTGCGCCACCGCCCCGCCCCCACAGGTGGAAGAAGAAAGGGGCAAGGGGTGGCGGGAGGGCACCTGGTGACCGTGCCTTCGCATCTTCTGCATCAGCCGGGACTCATGACCAGGCTGCCGGGAACGGCGCTGCCGACTGTGGCCACCAGGGGGCGTCCCGGGCCCGTCTCAGCGAGAGAGGAGGCAGGGTCTCAGAAACGAGGGAGGTGACGCGGCTGAGCAAGGAGGAAATGGTGGAGCAGTGCGGGGTCTTCTGGAAGCTGTCACCGCTGCCTCATTTTTAGGCAGCACTTGTGTGCTTTGCCAAGGGTTAGGAAAGTGGGGTTTGCTTTGTGGGGTGTCGAGTGATTGGGGTGGGGAGGGGGGCAGTAGAAGAGAGGGGACTTCTAAGAATACTGTTTCCAGGAGGAGTCCAGAACGGGGAAGTTGGCAGTGTCGCCTTGTGCATCATGTGTATCTATGTAAACCTAGATGCATGCGTCTGGAGATGCCCTGCACGCACTCCTGTTGTGTGTGAGGGTGAACGCATGTGCACACGTGTTTCTATAGCCTGTGTTTATGTATGCACGCTTTGGGGGACATTGTGTATGTGGACATATGATCCGTGCACAAGCAGCTGGTGTGGGTGTGTTGTGTGTGTGCATACTGTATTCTGAGTGCAGGCCACCTCCCTTTACCCCTTACAGGAACCTCTCCCCTGCAGGGAACAGGGTGCTGGTGCAGGGAGAGGTCAGCCCCTCGGAGCTGAAGGCCATTGAGGGGAGTTGTGCCTGCTGTTGACCGTTCCCTTTCTGGGGTGGTCAGAGCTGGGTTCTCCAGCCTTCTCAGAGAACTTCTTGGCTCCATATCGTAATGGTGATAGCCATGATTCATTCATTCATTCATTTCACAGGTATTTAATGAATGCCTATTCTAGACCAGGTACCATGTGGAATGCTAGAATCACAAGGAAAAGAACAGACAGGGGCCCTGGACCTACAAGTTCACAGCCCTGTGGAAGACATAGACATGAGTCAAATAGCCATAAAGTAAATATCAAGTTACAAGCTGTATTAGGTTGTATAAGAAATACAGGGAACAACGCGAATGTAAAACAAGGCACCTGGTATAGTGTGGGAAATGAGGTAAGGCATCTAGGCACCAAAAACTGCATGTGCAAAGGTCCTGAGTCAGTGTGGCCAAAGAGCTGGAAGAGGATCCATGGGGATGATCTGCAGCTGTCACTCCAGGATGTAAGAAACAGCTTGAACTCTCAGGAGCCTCCTTGATGGAATTGGCACAAAGGACTCTTGGACTGTTGGTCCTTAGCAAGTGTCTAGTCCAGTTCCTCCTTGTACAGATGGGAAAACTGAGGCTCAGAGAGGGAAAGGGCCTTGCCCAGAGCCACACAGCAAATTGGGGACAGACTTTGGAATTGAGCTCAGAATATCTATAATTATCATATGATACTTACATACTAATTATAATTAACATACATACTCATACAACATTCATAATCCATCTTGACTTAGAATTTGCCCCCCACTGCAGGCTCTTGTCCTCATCTGTCACTCATCCCACTACTCCCACAGCTTCCATTCTGATGCCCAGCAGGAAGGGGCCTTGTGGCAGGGGACCCATGGCTGGCCCTCCCCTAGTGCCGTCCAGCTGCCTCTTCCCTGCCTCTGGGTGCTGGGCTCCTTCCCGGGCTCCGGCTCTCTCAGGAGGGTCCGTATGTCTCATCTCCCACATGTGACCAAAAATCAGTGAGACCGCCCCTTCCAGTCCTGGGCTCCATACGCAGTGGTTGTTCTTGCTGCCTCTAGAAGAGCCAGTGGCTTGCTTCTCTCTGTCTTACAGCAACAGGTCCATAAAGTCAGCCCGCAACCTCCTCCACGGAGTCAGAGGGAATATCAGTAAGTTTCCAGTGGGGAATGAGTCTGAGCCCAGGTCACTGGGAGCTCTTTGACCTTGAGGGCTCACTGGACCCCTCTGGGGGAGGCCAGAGTCCACCCTGGGATGAATATCCCCCTCAGGCCTCTGTCTCCCGTGAAACCAAGTGGAACCCTGCTGTGAGGTCAAGGGTCAGCTTGTGCACGCCTTAGGATTCCGTCCTGGAGCTTGGAGTTTTGCCTGGAGCTGGCATCAGACACGGAGGGGGCAGACTCTTTGTTTAGTGTGACAGTTGTCAGTACCTCCAGTGAAACTGATGCTTCTGGGCCAGCCTAGCTGAAGTGGACCTCCTCCTGGGCCAGTGACCGTGGATTCCTTAAGGAATTCTGTAAACATGTGTCCAGCTCTGAGAGTCCCCAGCTTTGTGGGGACCGAGGATGGGCAGCTGTCCTCAGTTGCATTCTCTGGAGCAGTGATTCTCAAACTTGAGTGGTGCATCAGAATCACCCCGAGGGCTATTAAGACACAGGTGGCTGGGCCCTGAGAATCTGCATTTCTAACAAGTTTCCAGGTCCTGCTAACGCAAAGACCACACTTTGAGAGCCACCAGCTAAGGAGCAGAGGCTAAGACAAGGCTTTGGGTGTAGTGATACTTTGAGGGAGGGTCCTCAGGCAAAGCCTTACAAGGGAGGGAGGGAAGGAGGAGAAGGGGTGATGTCCAGCCGTGGCCACAAGGGGGCTCTGGAGCACAAATTGCATCAGAGTGGCTCCCTTTGGCTGCGGGGAGGGAGGCTGGTCTTTCCTACCTCAACCTCCTTCAACCCTGCTTCCCACAGGTGAGCATCGCCTGGACCCAGATGCCCACCTTTTAGATCTGTACTGCACCAACCCCCATGGCGAGTGGGGGTCATCATACAGAACCCCACCTAAGCCCCTGGGCTCTAAGAAGCAGCCTGGATGCCACATCCCTGCCCCTGCGGGCTGGGTGTACTCGGCGTGGGAGCACAGGTACTTAAGGAGAAGGTCGAGATTGTCCTCCAAGGTGACCTTCTCCTCTGAGATGCCTCTCAGAACCCACAAAGGGCCCCGTAGAACCACACACATTGAGCCCTCACTCCAGGCTGGGCTCCTACACCATGCTTGCGGTATGCCAACACCTCTTGGGGACTTAGACCTGCATGGATTTTTGTCTGTGATTTCCAGCCCTGAGGAGAATAAAAAACATAGCACCCCTATCAAGGGGCAAGTTTTCCTTTTTTTCCAGGAGAAAATTGCTTTGAGAGTGGCCCTATGATGTATAGTGGACAGAACTGGAGAAGGAGCCAGGAGAGCTCTGTGGCCTTGGGCAAGCCTCTTGCCCTTTCTGAGCCCTTGTGAAAGATGAGAGGATTGGGCCTCGGTGAAGGGGAGCAAGCACTGTGGCCAGGGATAGCCCCAGAGGGGACTGGAAAGAGGAAAACCCTCTCCCTTCACAGTGCCCATATTTTAAATATTGCTTTGGACAATCATGTCATTTTGTAAAATGGTATTTAAGTTCTGTTTGAACATTAAGGGCATAAGTTAAATGTCACTTTTACTTCATTCAAGTTTTTTTCTCCCCAGTCTAGCTCTCAGTGGGTGTTGTCCTTCCAGTGAGCTAACATGGGAGCTTGGTGATGAGGACGTCTTGCTGTGTTTCTCAACGTGGTCTGTTCACACCTTGAACCTGCAGCTACCCAGAAGGGCCAGGAAGAGAATCAGAGGGGGAGGGTTGGAGTCATGACGACAGTTGTTGAAGGGCAGGGGGCTGCAGGGGCAGCTTCTCTGGGATCCTGTCCCACCCCTCTCCTATGGTCCCAGGTCTCTTCCTCCTCTTTCCGCTACCCTGGGTCTGTCTCCTTGGGACAGGTGAAGCCTCATTCATTCAACAATGAATTTATTAAGCACTTCATATATGCCAAGAGCTTTATAAGTTTCATTTTCACAGTAATCCAGGTCTTCATTTGTGTTCCCCCAGAAGCAGACCCCGAGATAATGATTCAAGGGCAGAGTGATCCCAGGAAACACAAGGGAGTGGGAAGTTAAGAAGGGGAGGCAGCCCATAAAAGGATGCATCATCAAGCAAGTTACCACTGTGGGCACCAGAGCTTAATTCTCCTGGAGAACTCTGAGAAACAATGGAGAAGATACTCATCAATTATCCACACCCAGAGGGCAAGGGAGCTGGGTATTTATTCATCAGCTCCCGTGAGTGATTGGCTGAGGGCTCCTCCTGCCAAGCGTGGGCATTTTGTTCCCTGGCACTTCCAGCCAGCATGAGCACAGGCATAGTTTGCTCCGGTAGCCAGAGATAGCCCTCAGGTAAAGGCATGTAGATGCTGGCAATTAGAAGTTAACCACTGGACACTGAAATGGTAGGTGATGAAAGGGTATCGCTGGTGCATTGATAGTACCTGCTTGACCCTGTAAGGTGATGACGATGATGGTGATGCTAATGGGTGTGATGGTGATGATGGTGATGCTGGTGATGTTGATGATACCAAGAGTTTTATAAACTTACTCTTCACCATAATCCAGTGTTTTAGTTTGAGTGAGGACGTGATGACGGCAGCTAATGGTCACTAAGCACTAAGTACGTACCAGGTGCTTTACATATGTTAACTCCTTTAATCCTCAAAACAGTCTTCTGAAACACGATATTATTATGGCCAATAAATGACAGGATTCAAAACCAATGCAGGTTAGTCTGGTGTCAAGATGCGAGCTCTTAACTATTTTAGACTACAAATCCACACTATGTTGCCTTAAATATCTATATTTTAAACTAGTTTCATGATAATCACTTTGTCAGTCTCCGCTTCTCTCTCCCCACCTCCCACAATGCAAACACCCTCAGAAGCAGAAAGAGGGAACCAAGAAAACTTAGTGAGGAGGGGTCGACATTAATCCTAGAACTGCCTGGCAGGGCATTTGGAGATTGTAGCAGGTTACGAGCCTTTAAGTGGTCTCAGTTTCCCCAGCAGCCACATCCGAAGAGCATAGAATGGATGAAGCATGAGTTTAGCCCAGCAGTAGCCCCAGAATCCTGTGAAATAGGTATTACCATGGTCCCATTTTACATATGAAGGAACTGAAGTTCAGAGACGCTAAACTATGTGTCTAAAGTCACACTGAGAGTGAGAATCTTGGATGCCCGATTCCAAATCCATTGCTCTTTCAGCCACACCACAAGTGCCTGAAGCAGGAACAGGACCTGGTAGGTGCTAGTGGGAGAGGACAGTCAGGAGCAGACACAGGGAGATTGGGCACATTTTCCACGTGGGGCTCAGCTAGAGTTGCTGCTTCTGTTCCTCAATTCCTCCCTGCCCGCTGCAAACCACCTCCAAGCCCTGTTGGATCTCCCACCAAAATGTACCCCAATCCCCCCCTACTTCACTCCTTTGCTCCTACTATCATCCTAGTCCAAGCCTCTGTCATCTACATGCCTTTGATGATGGTGATGGTGGTGATGGTGGTGGTGATGATGGTGGTGGTGATGGTAGTGACGATGGTGGTGATGGTGGTGGTGATGGTGGTGATGATGGTGGTGGTGGTGATGGTGGTGACGATGGTGGTGATGGTGATGATGGTGATGGTGGTGATGGTGATGGTGGTGGTGATGTTGATGGCAGTGGTGGTGGTAGTGGTGATGGTACAAAGTCTCAGTGGCTTCCATGCCTTTTAACTACTCTCTCTCCTTGCCCTCCTATCTATCCTCTGTATAGCAGCCATAGTGACCCTTGTAAAACAAAAATTCAATTCTACTAAAAGCCCTCTTACTGAAAACCTTCCGGAGGGATCCCACACCACTTAAAGTAGTATCCCAACTCCTTACCCTGGCCTATGAGGTCCATCCATTGTCTCTGATGACACTTCACCCACCCTGCCTGTCACTTTGCAGAGCCAGCCACATGAGCCTCCTTTCCATTCCTCAGACATACCAGGTTCATTCCTGCTTTTGGGCATCTGCACGTGCTGTTCTCTCTGCCCAGAACATTCTCCCCTCAGCTACTCTCACAGCCAGCTTCTTTCACCTCCTGGTCTCAGCTCACAGGTCCCTTCCTTCCAGAGGCCTTCTCTGACCATCCCCTTTGAACTGTTTGAAGTTGCTTCCTCTCTTCCTCTCTCTCTCTCTCTCTCTCATCACCTTAATTAATTTTCTTCCTAGAATTTATCATTACCTGAAATTATCACATTTAATTAGTTTTTCCCCATCTGTGACCCTGACTAATATGTAACCCCGGGCTTCCCTGGTGGCGCAGTGGTTGGGAGTCCGCCTGCCAATGCGGGGGACGCGGGTTTGTGCCCCGGTCCAGGAGGATCCCACATGCCGCGGAGCAGCTGGGCCCGTGAGCCATGGCCGCTGGGCCTGCATGTCCGGAGCCTGTGCTCCACGGCGGGAGGGGCCACAGCAGTGAGAGGCCCATGTACCGCAAAAAAAAACCCCAAAAATGTAACCCCATGAAAGCAGAGACCATGTGGGACTTTGCTCACCTTTGTGGATATAATGGTGCATAGTAGGTGCTCAGTAAAAATCCACTGGCTGAATGAACAGATGCACGAATCCCTCTCTGCTCCTCTATTTCCTCCAGAAACTGTTGTCCTCACTACCTGACTTAACTCTACCTCCCTGGTTTGATGTGTGAAAATGAGGAAATGACCTATAGCAAGTGCTCATTCAGGGTTGTCATTATTATTATTAATTATCAACAAGAGCCAGGCAGCCTGAAATGGTGAGTGATGATATTATCTCCCCCATGGTTCTCAGCACCTGCTCTGGTCCCATGGCATGCCTCACCCCCTCATTAACAGGACTGGGATCCCAGGGAGCTGTATGGTTGGAGGGATAATCCTTTAACCTTAGCAGGAGGAGGGGCATGTGCTTCGGTGGGTGCCGGGAGCCCAGGTCTGGCTGTGTTAACTTTGTACTCAGAGAGGGCCACCAGCCATCAGTGGAGGAGCCCAGTTTAATCACATGTTAGTTTCCCTATTCATCTTCAGCGCTATCCAAGCGCTCACCTTTTCCCACCCTGTGGCATCATGGTGACTGATGATCTCACACCAGCCCTGCTGCTGGGTTAGCACAGCTCACAGCGGGTGCCCAGCTTCTGCAGGCTCTTTGCTGGCTGGACTTGGGCCGAGGTCATGTTTCTTTTAAGGCGCCTTGTTATGGACTGAATTCCATCCCCCACCCAAACTCATATGTTGAAGCCATAACCCCCCAAGGTGACTGTATTTGAAGATCCGGTTTTAAGGAGGTAACTAAGGTTAACCGAGGTCAGAACCCTAACCCTGATCCCATAGGACTGGTGTCCTTATAAGAAGATGAGACACTAACATTCTCTCTATATCTGTGGGCACACAGAGGAAAGGCCATGTGAGGACACAGTGAGGAGGCAGCTTTCTGCAAGCCAGGAAGAGAGTTCTCACCAGAAACCAAATTTTCTAGCACCTTGATATTGGACTTCTAGTTCCCAGAGCTGTGAGAAAATAAATGTCTGTTGTTTAAGCCCCCAGCCTGTGGTATTTTGTTATGGCAGCACAAACAGACTAAAACAAGCCCTTGCAGCCTCCAGTTTCTGAGAGGGAAGAGGGTGGGATTTGGAAAGACGACCTCCAGTGGGAGCATTTCCTTTGGCAAATGGTGAAAATGACCCCTGAGCAGAGGAAATGTCTCACCTGGCATTCAGGTGAGTGCTTCCCCGGGAGGGGCAGTGCTTACAGGGTGTCACCCCGGGCTGGCTGGTAGATGGGGCTCCAATCCAGCTCCACGGGGCTGCAGGTAACTTGCCCAAGAGAAAGATTCATCTGCTGTTTCTACACCACAGAGGGTGGGGAGGATGAAATGAGGGAGTCTGCAGTCACTCGCCAATGACATTCAATGCCAGCTAGAGCGCAGCGCTGGGTTAGGCTGGGGCGAGAGTAATAAACCATCAGGGAGGGTCCCAGGGCTCAGGGAACTCACAGACTACTGAGAAACACACACTAACTTAGAAACAAAATGATCTCACATCATGATAAAATTCAGAGAAAATGAAGCAGAGAGAGAGAGATGGGGGAGGAGGAGAGAGACAGAGAGAATGCAGGGGGTGGGAACGTGGGCGGATCTTTGTTTCGAGTGGACAGAAAAGGGTCTTAGATTTGGGGCCCCTAGGAGCAGACTCTGAGCCAAGTATTTGGGAGGTGGTCTCAGGAAGACCCAGTGAGAGTAGAGACGTGAGATGGGGAAGGGCTGGAGCCGGTGAAGTGTGCATCAGTGAGCGCGTCAGAGCCGTGGGCAGCTGGGGCTCAGTGCTGCATGGATTTCTGGGAAAATGTGTAGTTATGCCTCTAATGCAGGCCAACCCAGGAGTACAGAAGATGGGGCATTATCCACCAACTCGCCCTTGATGGGTTGAGTGCCATCCCAGGAGTGTTAACTCCTTGCCTGGTCCACCAGTACTACAGGCACACAGGCTGGGCACCTTCCTGTACCAGAGAAAGATCTTGCGCAGAGAGGCCGGGGTGCTTGCAATCGGAAGCCATGGTGGTGCGTGCCAAGGGGCGTGCGTGGAGACAATGTGCACGGAGTGTCTGCTACCGAACACCTCTCTGAGGAGGTGACAATGGAACTGACACCGAAATGAGGAGAAGGGGCCAGCCATCAGAAGAGCTGGGAGAAGAGGTTTGCAGATAGAGGGAACAGAAACGACTCAGCCACGGCCCATAGTTGCTGGAGCGCCAGGGCAGAGAGGTTGTCTGGGGCAGCTGGGCTAAGGGATGGATCAGGCCCCCTCCCTGAGATTCCCCAACCCCTCCCCAACCCCTTCACCCAGGCCCCTCCCCCTCTTTGTCCTCACCTACAGCAGAGTCACTCCACACCTGTCCCCTTGCACCTCTGCTCCCCATGTTGGCACCACATTTTCTGAACTTACTCTGTCTTCTCTGGCCTCAGAGCCTTAGCTTGTGCTTTTCCCTCTTCTGAGAATGCACTTCCACCCCATTTCTGCCTGCTGAAAATTTCCAACATGCAATCAGCAAAAATTTCTACTGAGAGACAGGCACTGGAGATGGAGCATTGAATAATCAACACAGACCTTCCTTTCAGAGTTTACCATCTAGTGAAGGAACAATGATGTTAAAATAACTCAGCCCACAAATTGCTATTTGTTACTTACCATTGTATTGCTAATTACAGTCGTGGGGAGTGAAAGGAAAGAGAGGGGAAGTGGACTAGGTCTGAAGTTTCCCAGGAGGCTGAAAGCTGAACAGGTGAGAGGTGGAAGGGTTCCCTGGGCAGGAGGGGGTGTGTTAGCCGCTGAGCGGATGAACTTAGCGTGGAGGAGACACTGAAAGGCTGACGTGGCTGGAGTTGAGAGAGGGCAAGGGGGCAGTGGGCAGACTGGGCAGGGATGGGAAATGGATCCAAAGAAGTTTGGGAAGACTGGAAGGGTTTAAATCTACCAAACCACCGGCCTGGGAATTCTGAGACTGCCCCCAGGTTGGCTTTTAGCAAAACTAAATATGGCCCCAAACGCCCCTGCATGGGACTGTCTGTGGGTCTGCTCTGGGGTCTGGTTGGTGTCCCTCACTGCCCCAGGCCCTCCCAAGGGGTCTCATATATTCTTCGAGGCCTTCATTCAAGTCCCTCCTCTCGGAGAAGCCTTCTAAACTTGAAATCAGAAGAGATCTCGCCTCCCACGTCCTCCCCGCACTTGGCCCTTGGCTCTCAGGGGCCCTGGTGTGAAGGTGAACATTCCTCTGGCTGCCGCTGGGGGAAGGGCAGCCCAGGCTCTGCGGGGATGAGGACGGGAGGGTGCTGCCTGGTACCTGGCTGTGGGCAGGTGACTCTCCCCCTGCACGTCCCGGGATCCACAGCCCTGCCTGCCCCTCACGCCTGGATTCTGTAGGATACGTGCAATTGTGATCTATAAGGGACCTCATCCATAGACTGCGGGTGGCGGGGAGGAGTGGTCTCCTGTCCTGATTTTCAGGTCTTGGTGGGGAACAAGCCAAGATCCACTGCTGTGCTTTGCAAGTCTCTGGAACCAGGGCTAGGGTGGTAGAAACGAAAAACGACTCCTGGCAAACCCATCCTGCTGCCTCCTGCCCCCTCCGCGGGCTGCTCAGAGGGTGGGAGATGCCTTCTATTGAGAACCCCTCTTTCCACACCAGCCACTTTGCGTTCTGGGAGAGGGGAAGGGGAGCCACTTTCATTGTCCCTGAACGTTGGCTGGCAGGAGGCCCAGGGAGGGAGCTCCTCAATAGGGAATCTGCAGCTGCCTGTCTTTAAGGTAAAATTACCGTAATTACTCCAATTACCAAATCCATCAAGAGCTTTGCACTGAGGAGGCTCTGAGGAGTGTGAGTCATGGGGTTGGAGGCACAAAGTGTAGGGGGGGCAGCAGTTGATGTTAGACCAGGCTCTTGGTTGGGGTGGGGGTGGGGAAATGCAGAGAAATCATGATTAGCCAAGACCCTGCTTTGCTGCCTCAGTGAGATTTTTCTCTTATATTGGAAAGAAAATTTTTTTTAAAACCCTCTCTCTGGCTTCTCCTTTCACAGAACCCTGCACCCCGTGGCCAACTGACTTTGTTTGTCTTTACCTCCTATGAGAGTTAAAAGAAACAAAACAAAATAAAACAAAAAAAAAAGCAGCTGGCATCTCATACGCTCTTGCTGTGGGCCAAGCCCTGTGCAAAGAGCTTTTCAACTTTCATCCCTTCCAACCTCATGGAGCAGGTTTACTCCAGTTTTACAGATGTGGGCGTTGTGCCTTTCCTCTTGGCTTAGATGCTCCAGACACCAGACCCTGGGCATGGTTTGCTTCTGTACGCCTCAGCCCTGTGGCACCTGGTAAATCTGCTCTTGGCACATAAGAGATATTTGGTGAAGGAAATGGAGTATGAGGCTGGCAGGTTGGGTGGGTTACTGGGAAAATCACCTTACTGGTCAGGCCCCCTTAAACCACCCCACCCCCTCCCTCCCTTCTCCATCCAGCTTACAGCCTGGACTTTGGGGCCTGGAGCTCCTGGTAGGGCTCACTCAGCCTGGAAGACGACCATGACCCCTGGGCCCACCCACTTAGACAGAAGGGTCACCCTGATCACCCATGAAGATGATTTCAATGCTGTGGAGTTGTGTATATTTTACCACTACTCAAAATGTATACATAACATAAAATCTACCATTTTAACCATTTTTAGGTGTGCAGTTCAGTGACATTAAGTACATTCACATTGTTGTACAACCATCGCCACCATGCATCTTCAGAATGTTTTCATCTTCCCACACAGAAACTCCGTACCCGTTAAATAGTAACTCCCCACTCCCCTCTCCCTCCAGCCTCTACCAGTAACCACCGTTCTATTTTCCATCTCTATGAATTTGACTCCTCTAGGTACCTCGTGTAAGTGGAATCATACAATATTTGTTCTTCTGTGTCTGGCTTATTTCACTTAGCAGGATGTCTTCAAGGTTCATCCATGTTGTAGCATGTGTCAGAATTTCATTCCTTTTAGAGGCTGAATAATGTTCCCTGGTATGTATAGACCACATTTTGTTTATTTGTTCGTCCATTGATGGACATTTGGTTGTTTCCGTCTTTCGGTTATTGTGAATAGTGCTGCAATGAACAGGGGTGAAAAGTATCTGTTTGAGTCCCTGCTTTCAATTCTTTTGGGTATAGACCCAGAAGTGGAATTGCTGGATCATACAGTTATTCTATGTTTAATTTTTTAAGAAACCATCATACTGGTATATATGTATTTTACCACAATTTAAAAATACCCCCCAAAATGATGTTAACTGTTACATGATTTTTTCCCCCACACGCTGAATAAAATGGACATTCCAAGAAGGGGCACCCTCTGGGACTCTGCCGGACTACTCATATACCCCTTTGAAAAGCATGGCTATCGTTCATTCATTTGTTTACTAATTCTGCAAATATTGTCTGGATACCCTGTGTCAGGGACCCTACTAGATTCCAGGGATATAATGATGAGGAAACTGGACACAATCCCAGACTCCAGGGCTTACAGCCTGGAGGGGAGGCAGGCCTCAGAGGCATCAAAGGCCCAGAGCCATTCTCAGAGCCCAGACCTAGAGGCAGTGTCTCAGCCCGCAGCAGGGATGCTGCTTGGTGGGCTGGCCCAGACCCTGGTGTCCCTTCTTTTCCCTAGGTCTCAGGTTTCTCATTTGTGAAATGGGGATGATCAGTTCCCCCTCCCCACTTTATTGGCGTGGCAAGATGGGACTCTCTTCCTCTCATTTTCCTTCCCCATGTGTGAGATCGGTAAGAGAATTAGCATGCCCATTTTACTGACAAGCAGACTGAGGTTTAGTGAGGCAGAGCCAGTCCCGTGCCAGCCCTACTGAGTTCTCAGCAGGGTCTTTCACTGGACAGTCTCCCTCTGTGGATCTTCTCTCCAGTCCCCAGTCTTCCTCAGCCTGTGGGGCACTGACCACTCCTCCAGCTGGGCTCCTGCTGAAGGTGTCTGAGGGCAAAGACACTGGGGCTTCGCAGGAACCTCCCAGGGCATCTCCCCCTGACTTGCTTCCTTCTACCTGGCATGGACCACTGGGCTGCAGCTGAGGCATCAGTTCCCACAGTTCTGGAAGTTGGAAGTCCAAGATCAAGATGAGGCAGGTTTGGTTCCTCCTGAGGTCTGTCTCCTTGCCTTGCAGATGGCTGCCTTTTTGCTGCATCCTCACATGGCCTTTCCTCTGTGTGTGTGCATCCCTGGTGTCTCTTCCTCTTCTTACAAGGACCTCAGACTTTTATGACCTAACTTAACCTTAATTACCCCCTTAGCGGCCCTATCTCCAAATCCAATCACATTGGGGGTTAGGGTTTCAACCTCTGAAAATTGGGGGCGATGCTTGTGGACACAATTCAATCCATAACAACTACTCAGAAACTAAAAGGAGGAAATTAATGATAAATAAGAGAAGCCAGACACAAAATGTATACACTGTGTGATTCCCATGATAGGAAATGCTAGAAAGGTCAAAACAAGTCTATAGTCATGGAAAGCACATCTCTGGCAGCTGGGGCTGGAGGGATGGGTGGGAGAGTCCGTGGGGGGCTTGACTGCAAAGGAGCAAGAGGGAACTTTCTGGGGTGATGAAAATGTTGCATCTTGATTGGGGTGGTGGCTGTCTGGATGTATACATTTGCCCAAACTCACTGAACTGTACACTGAAAATGGGTGCGTTTTATTCTATGTACAATTATGCCTCAGTAAAACAACAAATTAAAAACCCTACCTCAAAGGGTTAAAAATAAGGTTCAAGTTAGGTGGTTGTTCAGAGTAGGTGAGCTAACTGCCTGCAAAATGCTTAGCTAGGAGTCTGGCACAGAGTAAGTAAATGGTAGCCATGGTAACCGGAAAACAAAACTTTTGCTCATAAGTGGGGCAAGAGAGAGAAATAAACACAGAGGGCACACGTGGGAGGGGAAGGGGAGGGGGATGAGGGGAGAGGAAGAGCAGACAAGCAGGGGCTGTGAACTTGGTTCCCTGGGATCATCGCTCCCTGCTGACCCAGGGGAGGAGCCCCCATCACCTGTCAGCATCTTCTGGGCCCCTGGGACCGGCCACCCACAACTCAGCCCCTGCTCTGTCCCCAGCCTGCTTTTCTTCATTCACTCATTCATTCCTCCTCTGAACATACACACTGGACCACTACCCAGTACATCAAAAGGCATCAATACCTGCTTGTATTTACTGAGTGCGCTTTGGGTGCGGGACACTGCTCAGCGCTGGACGTTTTATGTTGAACCAAATGAAAGAGCAGATGTTTGACAGGTTTTCACTCGCAGAAACGGCAGCTTACTGTGCTTCAACCAGATACATGAGCACGTTCCATCCTCTGTAGAGGAGATACTGTAATTCTCCCCTTTGCGCCTGAGAAGAGTGATGTTTGGGAAGGTGAAGTGGCTGGCCCGAGGTCCCACAGCTATGAGTGACTGGATTTGAATGCAGGTCTGACTCTGAAACCCTTATGTTACATGTTCCTTGCCCTTAAAGAGCCAGTCTAGTGGGGAGATGAACACATTAAGTATGTCTCCCTGGGTCTGCCCCCTGTGGATCTCCCCTGAGTCCCCAGACAGGCTGCCCTCTGCTCTTTAGACTCTGGATATGACAGTCCTTGGTCTTCTGAGGATGCCAAGGCCCTACCACGCCTGACTGTGGCTCCCTTGCCCACCAGGACATCCTACCCCAGCCTGGCCTGCCTCCTTAGGCCTTGGGGGGCTCGTTGTACGGGCAGAGCTGGCTGGGCCCCGGCTGTGGCAGTGTATGTGCTCTTCTGCTGCCCCAGGATTTGGCCTCATTCTGCCCATCTTATCATCACTCTGGGCCAGCCCCTCACCAGCCTTGCCCTCTTTCCAGCCTCCCTCTGAGTTTCTATTTGTCTTTAATTCACAGCTCATTAGCAGATGAAAGAAGTAGAGATACCCTGTGTCCGAGAGTCCCTCAGGCAGCCCCCACCCCCACCCCCACCTCATACTCTGTGATGTGCCGTCCTTGGCACGAGGCAAGGGACTCTCCCTTGGTTGCTCTTTGTGAAGAAAGAGAGAGGCCGGGACCTGGCTCCGGACTCCCCCATCCATAGCTGGGCCAGGCACTGAGCTGGCGGGGGCTGAGGCTGAGGCGCTGGGAAGCAGCATCAACCCCCTCCTCCAGAGCCTGAGCAGGACAAGGACAGTTAATTCCTCTGGTGTTATCAGCTGGGCACAGGCGCTGGTTGCATAGCAACCCAGATTGCTCTCCGTCTCCAGTGCTCAAAAAGAAAAAAAAAAATCAGCATTTTCTCCAATTCCACATCAGTGAGATGGAAACGGACCCGGGGCAGCTCTGACTCCCTGCCCCCAAGTGTGACTAATTTCCAGGGAGCTTCTACCCAAGGGGTTCCCACTCTTAAGGCCTGCACCTCCCTCTTGCCTCGCACATACCAGGTTGGGTGTAGGAATCCACCAATCACAGCAGCATGCAGCTGGGCCAGGAGCTGAGTCTGGGTTTGTGCAGGGGAATGCTGGGCAGGTCGGGGATCTGGGTGATAGGGTGTGAACTGTGGGAGCCCCGGCCAGTGCTGGCAATGGCATTGATTTCTTCATTCATGAAGAAATATTTATTGAGCACATACCAGATGCCATAACCCTAAACTCCCCAGATTTGGTGGCTGCAAATTCTTTGCCACCCCTCTCATGGACAAGTATAGCCTATTTCCCCTCCTCTTAAATCAGGGCTGGCTCTGTGGCCTGTTTGACCGGTAGAATGAGACAGTAGTGACACTGTGTAACTCTGAAACTGGGTCCTAGGAGATCAGCAGCTTCTGCCTTTGTCACTTGAAATACTTCTTCCTGGAACCCAGCCACAATGATGCTAGGAAGCTCAAGCAGCCATGTGGAAAGGCCCTCCTGAAATCTGTATCATTTGCCATATGAGAAGTCACATGATGGCGTGTGAAGCAGAAAAATCATCCAGTTGAAACCTACCAAATCCTTGACCCACAGAATCACAAGCAAATAAAATTATTCTTGCTTTAAGCTAGTAAGTTTTTTTAAATTAATTTTTATTTTATATTGGGGTGTAGTTGATTTACAGTGTTGGGTTAATTTCAGGTGTACAGAAAAGTGATTCAGTTATACATATACATATATCCATTCTTTTTCAGATTCTTTTCCCATATAGGTTATTACAGAATACTGAGTAGAGTTCCCTGTGCTATACATAGGTCCTATCTATTGTTGATTATCTATCTTATATATAGTAGTGTGTATCTGTTAATCCCAATCTCGTAATTTATCCCTCCCCCCTACTTTTCCCCTTTGGTAACCATAAGTTTGTTTTTGAAGTCTGTGAGTCTGTTTCTGTTCTGTAAAGAAGTTCATTTGTATCATCTTTTTAGATTCCGCATATAAGTGATGTCATCTGATATTTGTCTTTGTCTGATTTACTTCACTTAGTATGATTATCTCTAGGTCCATCCACATTGCTGCAAATGGCATTATTTCATTCTTTTTTATGGCTGAGTAATATTCCATTGTATATATGTACCACATCTTCTGTCGATAGACATCTAGGTTGCTTCCATGTCTTGGCTACTGTAAATAGTGCTGCAGTGAACATTGGGGAGCACGTATCTTTTCAAAGTATGGTTTTCTCTGAAAGCTAGTACATTTTGGAGCAGCTTGTTAGGCAATAATAACCGAGACACCAGGAAAACTTACTTTTTTCATTCATAGATTCCTAGATATCAACAACATGGCTTAGGTACCTGATGTTTCTGGGCCCTGTGCTAAGCTCCAAAGCAAAATGTCACCCAAGAGAGCTGAAGTCTAAAATGCTGGAGGGCTGAGGGGTATCAAGAGTTGGCAGAGACACAAGAGAATAGAACCAGGAGCTGAGACAGAAGCAGATAATGAATAGAGGTCATCTGTAATTAGAGGGGTCAAAAAAGGAGGTGAGGAAGGCAATCTCAGTTCCTGACCAGACCACATAGTTTTAAATTTGGGTACCAGCTCTGCTTATTTGGAAATGGGTGTCTGCACCATATTGGGAAACATTCTGAAGCTAAGTCAGTTCCAGAGAGCTGTGATTGATTAGTGATGTCTGCAGTGGGTAGGCAAGGAGAGTAGAGACATATGTGTCATACATGTGCCTCTTGAGCCCACACTGTCTGCTGGCCTCAGTGACTAACTCTACTTGGCCTGCTTGGGTGTGGAGAGAGGCTGGAAAACAGGGTGTTCAGGCAGGTTTCAGGAGGGCTGGAGCAGAGAGGACCCCACGTGTGCACTCATACTTTGAGACCCGGAGTTGCAGAGCTCCACATAAACTAGCAGGGCAGCTTCAGAGGGTTCATTTTAGCTTAGTTTTTGTTTTGTTTTGTTCATGTCTTGTATTCAATTCATTTCAAAATTCCATTGTCTCATTCTGTGAGGTTGGGTCAGATTTTCTTGACCCCTACCACACATCAAAACCACTGATTGGGACTTCCCTGGCAGTCCAGTGGTTAAGACTCCACGCTTCCAACGCAGGGGGCGTGGGTTTTATCCCTGTCAGGGAATTAAGATCCCACATGCCACGCAGCCAAAAGATTAAAAAACAAAACAAAACCAAAAGCCGCTGATCATGGCCAACAGGCATGGGGTGGGTCAAAGTTGTGGTGTGTAGAGGGTGTGGGATGGAATGGGAGGAGATGTGGCTGGAGACCTGGGTTCTCAAAGTGTGATCCACTGACCAGCAGCATCGGCAGCCTGGGAACTTGGAAATGCAAATTCTTAGGCCTTTCCCCAAACCTACTAAATCAGAAACTCTGGGGCTGGGGCCAGAGGCTGTTTTAACAAGTCCTTCAGATGGTTCTGGTGCACGCTTACATTTGAGAAGCCCTGGGTTAGGAAGAGCAGAGAGAAGAGCCATGGAGGGTCTTCTGTGTGACATGGAGGGATTCCGGGTGGTTTGCAGGTCTAGGACTACCCCCTTGCTGCCTCCAGAGTTTTCCTCCTTCTTGGAGACCCCTTGACAAGAGCTCAGTGGAAGAAGCAATTTCCTCACTCTCTTTTGGCAGCCCCTGTCCTTGTCTCTCTCTCCCACTCGAGGGACACTTTTGCCATGTATTCCAGCATCAGTCACAGTGACGTCATCACGGGTAACTGTGGGTAATTCCCTTACTCTGATATGTTCATGATGTGTGCAAGTATCGTATCAACCACTCCTACAGTTCAGTCCTCGAGCCCTGACTTCCAGGTGAAATGTGACTTCTGAGTCAGCTTCATGTGTGTGAGGCCTGAAGAGGGCTCCGCCAAGCACTGATGGATTTGCTGATGGGATAGTGATGGAGAAGGAATCCCCTGGAAGCATCCTCCACTCCTTCACCCCAGTCTTTGACCTACTAACTGATTCCCACACCTGGCCTTCCTGGGATGCCCCCTCTTCCATGAAGCCCTCCCTGCTTGCCACTCCCCACCCCCATCTGGATTATGCCCCTCCATCACTATGAGCCTACAGCCCCCTCGACTTTCCCCACTGTAGCACCTTTCATGCTGTTCTCTGATCACTTGTTTAACTGTCTCTTTCTCCACCACAAGGCTGGGATCTTGTGCATCTTACTCAGCGTGACATCCCCAGGACCTGCCCACAGTCACCTCCATTCCAGTTCCAGTATCACGCCAAGGGCTTTATGGGCATTGTGTCATTTAAAGTTGATACCTGCCCTATGAGATGGACGTTTTTTTCATCCCCATTTTACAGATGAGGAAACCGAGGAACAGGAATAAAATACATTTGCCCAAAGTCACACAGCTAGTGAGTCACAGGCAGCCTGCCTCCCATAGATAACGACATCTGGTTTTGTGAGTATTATTGTTCTTTTTGTTTTCATTCCAGGGAGGGGGAAGACGAAAAAATTTCCTGAGCATCTTCATGGCCCCTGGAGTCTGCAGCCCCCTCCTGACTGTTGGCCTGAAGTCCAAGCAACACTGCTTTCATTCTGAGGGACACTGAGGAAGGACCTGGCAGAGCTGAGTCTTGTCTGGGACCAGGGGCCCCTACATTTTGGGGACAAGGAGCCAGTGTCTCTGCCTAGACTCGGCCATGGTCCAGGGATCTCAAGGGAACTGTCCCTGCAGGGCGCTGGCTGGCAGCTCTGGCAGAGAGTACCTCCCAGCTCCCCCTCACTGGGAGCTGTAGCCATTAGCTCTGCAAATTAGCATCGTAATTGCCTTTTAACTATTCATAAATGTGAAAGAGACCAGGCTGGCCCCGCCCCTCCACCTCCCTACCCAGAGAATGCCTGGGCCTCCCTCTCTGGCCAGGAACACCCCGTGCCCACCCTCCCAAGAAGGGAGCTTCAGTTGCTCTATCCCCTAAGTGAAGGTGATGATCCAAACCTCAGAGGCCCATTGTGAGGCATGGAAAATGCCTGGCACAGTTCCTGACACCTGTGAGCGCTTGTTGTCGCTGTTGTTGTTGTGTTTGGAGACCCAGGGAGGGCAAATATTTGCAAGTTGGTAGCACTCAGTTTCTCTCTGCAATGAGCTCAGGGCTCGTCCTGCGCCGCTGTATCAGTCTTCATCTTTCCCTGCCAACCACGACTAGAGGACCTGCAATCACATGAGTGGAGGGTAAACAAGACTTGCCTAAAGATATTCCCCTTTCTCATCATAATTTTAGAAGATTTTTTTTACTATAAACCAATCAGGGCTTAATTAAGACAGGGGATTTACCCCAACTGTGTTGACTACTGGATCATCTAGTTTGTCTACTGTAAATGTGAAGATGCAGCCGAGTCGTGGTTAAGGGGATTGATCCTACAGCCCAGGTGCCTGGGTTCAAATCCAGTTCTGCCACTTCCCACAGGGTGACCTTGGGCCAGTTGCTTAACCTCTCTGTGCTTCAGTTTCCCACTCTACAAAACAAGGATGAAAATAACAAACACCTCCCCTGTAGGACTGTTGTGAGGTAGCAATTGGTCAATATGTGTGCAGTACCTAGAATAGTGCTAAGATATAGTAAGTACTAGGTATTTGCCCTTACTACTTATTAGGTGTCTTTTTTTAACTCGCTTGTATGGCCTCTATATTGCATTTTTGGGGAGGGAGTCTCTGCAGTGATCTTCAGCAAGATGTTCTTAGGCCAGTCACCAACACATGGACCACAGACAAAGTGTTTTCTTGCCTTTAATTTCCACTTGAATTTGAGTCAGGCCAGGAGGAGAGAGCCTCAAGCTGGCCCCATTAATAGATGGGAAAACTGAGGCTCAGGAAGGTTAAATGATTTACCCGAGGTCACACAACTTGTAAATGGGAAGCCTGGTCTTGAATGCAATCAAGCCACTGGTGCTGGGAGCCAAGTGGCCATGGCACACAGCAGGCCCTGCATCTTCTCAGCCCTCCCGGCAGCCCCTGTCACCAGCATCTCCATGTTGGATGCAAATACTAGATCCTTCTTCAATGTGAGAGGCAAGATACCAGGCAGTGGTTAAAAGCACTGATAAACTGAGGTTGATGCGAGGATTAAACAAACTAATATTTATAGTGACCAGCACGGTAGAGGGCACATAAGTGCACAATGAGTAATCTCTATTATTGTGACTAGTCCTGTTATTATTTAGCTCAGAAGATCAGCCCTTAATGACCTCACCCGATACACCGCTTCCAGGCCTGGATTTTAAATCACCTGCACAGTTTAGTGCTATGTCCTGGCTTCAAATAAGTAAATCCTGTTGTGAGAAGGAATGCCCTCATTAGTCATGTTTCAATTTTGCTTGGGCAGAGAAGAAAGTAGCAGCTTGGTGCTGGTGTGTCTTTAACACCCGCCTAGCACTTCCAATCTCCTTTTTTAAGGGGAAAGCAAGCAGCCTTGTCTAACTTGAGATTTGTAGCATTGTGGTTTCGCTGTGTTTATAGGTATTTTACATTTATGGCCAGAGCTACTGGTTTTCTATTTATGGCAGTAATATGAATTCCCTATTAAATAAATGTAAAAATAGCAAATAGCAATAGTTGAAATTTAGTAAAGTAGTTGAAAATAGTACCAGTTGAGTCAATTTAAAGAAAAATATTAAGTAAATAATTAATAGTACAGATGGCATACAGATAAAGCATAACTTTTGGTGGTGATTTGTAGATGATTAAAACAGGGAATGCTGGGACTTCCCTGGTGGTCCAGTGGTTAAGAATCTGGCTTCCAATGTAGGGGACGCGGGTTCAATCCCTGGTCAGGGAACTAAGATCCCACATGCCTCAGGGTAACTAAGCCTGTGCGCAGCAACTACTGAGCCCACACGCTGCAATGAAGAGCCTTCATGCCACAACTAAGACCCGACACAGCCAAAACTAAATAAATAAAATATTTTAAAAAATAAATAAAGCAGGGAACTCTGCCTTAATCTGGAGGGTAAGAAGCCTGAGCATTCAGAAAGAGGCCTGGAGGAGACTGGGGGCTGTGGGTAGCCCTTGGAGCCATGGAGCCCAGAACTGGGATCAGCCAGGCCACTGCATACTTCCCCTAGTGTCATCTGTCAAAGGTAAACAAAGCTGGACGCTGGCTGAACGTGGTAAGGATGGTTTTTAATCAGTAACGTACTACTGCAATAAAGAAGAGTCCAGTGTGAACTGAACTCAACCCTGATTTGTACAGTGGTGACTGGTCGTGTCAAAGGGAGAATGAGGGGATGAGGATGGTGAGTGGGGGCTCAATGGGGTCAGTGAAAACTTACAAGAAGTGGGAAGTGGGGGTTGGTCCATGTGAAACCCATCTGGGTTTGCTCCCACCCTCCTGCAGAGGCAGGGAGACAGCGGCCCATTTCCAGGTGTTGGTTGGAAGACTTGAGTTTTCTCAGGCAGGCACTTTAAGGGGGGGCTTAAGGTATCCTAGGGAAGTGGCCTTGAGCTCTTAGAAACGATGTTAGTGTTTGTTCAAGTCTTTATAGGCCAAGGTTGCGGCCTGGCTGAGAAGAGGGCTCAGAAAAGCAGCTGGAGTTTGGTCAAGGAGAGAATCTTTGCCACTTCTGAGAGGGTCTCAGGCTAGCCAAGACCTGTGCTCTGCTTGGGGTATGTGGGTGCAGGCGTTGTCCCCAGGTCACATTTGTCCTCATTCAGTTTCCATTGTGTTTGTTGAAGTTCTGCTGCAAGCCCAGAGATTGGGGGAGGGGGCAGAGGTCATCCCCTGAGATGACCTTCAGAGTGTTTTAAATAATATAATGATGTCAACAGCTATCTATGAGGGCTCACTGTGTCAAGAGCCATCCACACGTCATTTAATCTTCCAAAAAACTGTGAGACAAATAATATTACCCATGTTTCACAGATGGGGAAACTGAGGTTCAGAGAGGTGAAGTGACTTGTCCAGGGGCACCGAGTAGATGCATGATGGAGTCAACGGGACCCAGATCTTGCTGATCCCAGAGTGTTTTTACTTGGCTAGTAGACAGCCAAAGGATACTGTGGTGGCTTTAAAACTTGCCCCAAAATTCTTGCACACTCACTGTCACGAGGTAGAGTTTATTCCCCTCCCCTTGAATATGGCTGGCCTGGGGCCGAGGGGCAGACCTACGGAGTAAATCAGACACTCAGCTCAGCACTGTCCAAAGGAAATATACTGCAAGCCATAAATGTAAGCCACATATATCATTTTACATTTTTTAGTGGCCATATTTTAAAAAAATACCAAGACAGGTGAAGTTAATTTTAGGAATATATTTTATTTAACTTAATGGATCCAAAATAGTATCATTTCAACAGAGAATCAATATAAAAAGTTATTAATGAGCTATCTTGCATACTTTCCTTCACACTAAGGCTTCAAAGTTCCGTCTGCATTTTATGTTTGCTCCGCATCTCAAGTGGGACTCACCACCTTTCATGTGGCCAATAGCCATGTGGCTTGCGCCTCCTGTACAGGGCAGTGCAGCCCTTCAGCGCCAGGTTCTCAGAGTCTGAGGCTGGATTGGCCATGGGGGCCTCGGGAGTCAGGTCAGAGAAGGCCCCGCCCACCACGAGCACCCGCCTTTCCTGACCTGACCTGCCAAGGAGATGCGCTCTTTGATCTGTCCACCCTGCCACCTTCTCTTCCATCATAGCTCCCTTGAGCCTTCACTTCTCAGGAAGAAGGAGGGGGAGGGGGAGGAGAAAAGCGAGAAGAGGAGGAGAAGGAAAAATAGAAGAACCTAAGACAGGCCAGGCACCCAGCTGGGTACCTGAGAAAGGGGTAGTGAGGGAGAAAGAGGCTGTCCTGCTTTGATGAAGCTTTAAATCAATCAATGTCTAATTACAAAATTTGCCATGCCTTAAAAGAGAAGAAAATCAACAGGGTGGTATAGGGACTAAGAGAAGTGTGGGGATTCTACTTCCGAAAGGATGTTCAAGGAGGGCTTCTGGAGGAGGTGACAGTTAGCCGAGAGGGAAGGAGCCAGTCAAGCAGAGTGGGTCAACAGCTTTCCAGGCAGAGGGAAGAACATGTGCAAAGACCCGAGGACACGAAAGCGATTGGCTTGTCCAGGAAACAGAAAGGACACTGATGTGTGGGGCACATTAAAGGGCACCGTGGTGGGTATGGGCTGCAGCAGGGGCGGGGGCTGATCCCACACGGTCTCGTCGCCATGGTGAGGAGTCAGGATTTATTCAACCCTGGGAGTCAGAAAGGATGGTCCACCCCAGTGCCCTGATAGGACGCTGTATGTCCGGAAACACTCGAGGTTGGGCCCAGTCTGGCAGGCCCCACAGCCGCTGGGGGCCCCAGGCTTAGCTCCTCTCTCTCTCCGCCCCCAATTCTCCCAGGGCGGGGAGGGAGGGGACGCTAAAGGCCCCCCAGACCACGCCTGGCCCCTCCTGCCGTTGTTTAATCACAGGGCTCTCATTTTCCCGGCAACAAACAATTTTCCGCTCGGCTCCAAGCGGAACAGCAAAAGCAAAGCAGGGCTTTTTACTCGTCCACGGATGGCGGCAGAGCGAGCGAGCGAGCACCTCCTTATCTCGCGTCCAGGCCCGCTCCCGGTCCTCCCCCAGATCCCACTTCTGGACCGGAGAACCAGCACCAGACCCGACCTCCGACCTCCGTAGCCCGGCCTGTGGCGAGCGCCCGCCCCGCGCAGGCGCAGAGCGCGCGGCAGCCGCGGGGTTGGGGGCGTGGGTGGGGGGGCGCTCGGGCTCCTACAGGTGCGCGGGCGTCTGGCTCTTTGTTCTGCAGCTCCCGGGCGCCCCGGGCGAGCGCTGCACTGGAGGCGGCACGTGGTCGCCGACCGGGAGCGCCACCCCACCCCCATCCCCGCCCAGCCCGTTATTCAGACTGGGGTGGCGGGTGGGAAGGGAGTTTGGGGGTGGGTTCTGATCAGTCCTACGCCAAGTCGCGGGACCCGGGTCTCACCCTGTGAGATCTGGGAAGGCCTCCTGGAGGAGGCGAGTCCACATTCCCGGAGCTGGGGTGGATGGGGTTTGGCCTTGGAGGGCCTTGAATTCCAGGCAAAGGACCTGGGGCCGTAACTGAGGGCAACAGGATCTGCAGGGAAACGAGGTTGGGGTGGGTAGTGGGTCTTGATCACATTTGTGTTCTAGAAAGATCCCTCTGGCTTTGGGGGCTGGAGGGATGGGGCGGGGAGGCTGGAGTCCAGGGCACCAGGAACCAGGACGCAGCAGGAGAGGCTATTGTGAAACCTGAGAGAGGTGGGTCAGGGGGACAGAGAGAAGACATGAAGAGCTATTTAGGAAGTAAAATCTACCAAGCTAGTGACTGGTTATATTTAGGGAGAGGGGGAGGAGAAGCTGAGGACACCTCCGGATCGTGACTTCGGTGACCACGTGGAAGGTGGCACCGCTCCTGAGAAGCGGGGAAGGAGGGAATGTTGCTGGATTCGGCAGAACCTTCCCCATAGCTCCCCATGCCCTGCCCCTGCCCACTCTTTCTCCACAGTAATGACCACCTGAAGTTGTATTTAGATTTGTCCATTGGTTTCTTGTCTCCCTCACTAGACTGTGAACTTCTTGAGGACAGGGCTTTCCTTTTGTTCTCTGCGGCATCCCCAGGTCTTGGAAGAGCACCGGCTGATATTTGTTTAATGAACGAAAGAGGCAGTGCAGGGACCAGGCCTTGCTGGTTTATCAGGCCCAGCCCTCAAGAGCAGTTGCTTCTAGAAATCCATGAATGAATAAATGGTCACTTCAACACCTAGCAGATAAACTCTAGAGGCAGAATGTGAGAAGTGGTGCCATGAGATACCACCGCAATAATAGATGAGTAATAGCTATGTTTATTGAGTGCCTCCTTCACCCCAGGGCAATGAGTTACCTCATTTAGTCCTTGCATCAACCCCATGAACCAAGGACTGTTGGCGCCCCCATTATGCAGATGAGGAAACTGAGGCTCAGAGAGGTGGAATAACATGTCCAAATTCTCATAGCTAGTAAGTGGCAGGACCAGGATCTGAACCGAAGAAGTTGGCTTCAGAAGCTGCACTATTGCCACAGCACAGTAGGTAAATGCTATGGCTTGTTGGAAAGGGTCAAAGCATCCTCCCAGCCACATGCAAGACTCCTCCCAGCTAAGATGATCCCCTTCCCAAGGGATCAGAGGCTCCACGTTGCCCCCAGCCAGGCCCAGGGCAGCACAGATCTGAGTGCGTGAAAACACCAGCACTGAGTCAGCTGGCCCTGGCCTCCACTGGGACTGTCACTCTACTTTAGGTGTGTTACAACATTTAATCTTCACAGCAAACTCAATGAAGCCCCCATTGTTATCATTATCCCCATTTTCCAGAAGGAGAAAGGGGGGCATAGTGGGGTTAGCCAGCTTACCTAAGGCTGCACAGCTATTATGTCAGAGAGCTGGCATCCAAACCCTGTCAGTCTGACCCCAGGTACCACAATCTTGCTTCCTCTGTGTTGACAACAGTGGGAGGCCGGGTGTGGCTGGGCCAGCCCAGCCAACCAGTCGGTGTGCCAGGTGATGGCTGCCAGGTATGTCTGGGGCACGATTTACCCTGTGGCCATCCTGTCTCTGCTCAGGGATGGGGCGGCCCCTGGGAGCATCATAAGCCCAGCTGAGGCTGAACCGAGATAGCAATCCTCATCCTCCATCCCCTGTCACTGGACATCCTGTATTCAATCACCCACATATTCATTTCTTTTAATCATTCTCTTCTTGACTGTGATAAAGTTATTTTTATAGCGCTGAGAACGTGCATTTCATTTGAATTAAGCGTGGCGGAGTCGATCAATTTTGTTGGAGAATCGGGCTGATAAAGGAAGACATATTTCAGTGGTTCCCTTCCTTTTAACTGATTGTTCTCCAGGACACTATTGTGAGTCTCATTCAGGGAGTGTTTGTATGTGCCAATTTGCATACCGACTTCTACAGCTCTAGAATGCTAAGGAAGGCCACCTGGGAGCCTGTCTCTAGGAAGGGCATCAGGGTTTTCAGACCCAGCAAGGGTCCCTGTGTACATGGTTGACATTCAGACCTCAGAACCACATGTCTTCAAGGACTACAGTCAGCCCTCGGTATCCGCAGGTTGTTTGAGTCCGCGGATGCAGAACCCACGGATGCAGAACCTGTGGCTACAGAAGGTCAACTGTACTACACCATTTTATACAAGGAAGTTGAGCATCTGCAGATTTTGTTACCCTGGGATGGACCAGGATGGTGGTGGTCCTGGAGCCAGTCCCCCACAGATACAGAGAGATGACTGTATATGAGTTTGAACAATGAGCATTTCAATAGCGACCGGTGGGAATGGAGAACGAGAGGATTCTCCCCAAGTGACCTGCTCTGAGTAAACCCTTATGACCTCAGCTCAACTGGCAGAGGTGAGGTGGAGAAGCTCAATATGACTAGTTGAATTTTCTTCTTGGCCAGCTGGATGGGGATTTGAAACTGATCACATTTGATTTTAGGAAATAAGTGATGGGACAATTCTGACTCCCAAAATGATGGAGTTAATTCAATTTATTTCAGGGTTGTTAAATGGGGTTGCACAAGTACCCCTGATCCTGGGAACCTCTTTTACGTTCTTCCTCCTGTCAAGGTGATTGCTTTGTTATAAGAGCTAGCATCTCCAAGACGCCAGGTGTGCTGAGACCTCACAACCAGTGGGCAACCTGTGGCTGAAAAGAGAGAATTTTTTTTTTTTTTTTAGATGTTGGGGGTAGGAGTTTATTAATTAATTAATTTATTTTTGCTGTGTTGGGTCTTCATTTCTGTGCGAGGGCTTTCTCTAGTTGTGGCAAGCGGGGACCACTCTTCATCACGGTGCACGGGCCTCTGACTATCGTGGCCTCTCTTGTTGCGGAGCACAGGCTCCAGACGCGCAGGCTCAGTAGCTGTGGCTCACGGGCCTAGTTGCTCCGCAGCATGTGGGATCCTCCCAGACCAGGGCTCGAACCCGTGTCCCCTGCATTAGCAGGCAGATTCTCAACCACTGCACCACCAGGGAAGCCCGAAAAGAGACTTTTGAAAGCAGCCAGCCTGGGCCAGAGCTGCCATGTCTAGGGACAGCATGTCACCTACTCCCATGGGCCCACTCTGCCTTGGTTCCCTGCCTCATCTCATCCCCAGTCACCTCCTCCTTCCAGGGAGGGGCTTCAGCGTGGAGTCCCCCAGAGTGAGAGATGGCTATTAGGTACGTGACTGTGCGTGCATGTGTGGACCCCGGTGTGTGCATCTGTGCGGGTGTGCTTTTTGTGTGCATGCATTTTTGTGCCCTGCTTTGGGTGTGCATGTGCCTGTGCCTATGTGCTTTAGTCTTTATGCACGTTTGTGCCTGTCTCTGCGTATGTGCGCACAGTCATATATGTGTGTGCCTGTGTGACCACAGGAGGTGGGACCCTTTGGTGATGGGAGGAACTTCCTCCTACCTCACCTGCTCCCACAGCAAGAAGATGTGTGTTGGCTAAGGAATGGGCTTCTGCAGTAAGGATTTACCTACTGGGTGGCCCAGGAGGTCCTAGTCACAGTCTGGGGTCAGCTGCTTCTCTGCCTCAGAATTCTCCTTCATGGTCCAACCACTGAGAAGCAGGTTATTCCCACATCAGGAAAAAACAGTGACAACCTCAGTTCACCTGTTTGAAGAAACAGTGCAGCCCTGGCCCCAGACTGTCCAGGATTCTAGTGTGTAGGTGGAGCAGTATAGTCCAAGCCATCCACTGCTTCTCTCCTCCACCAGTGAGTAGGAGAGGGATGTCCATCATACAAGGGCCAACCATTTTCACCTGGCTGTGCTAAGACGTTAGGAAAGTCATTTCACCTCTCTGAGCCTCAGGTCTCTTAATTAGATAGAAAACTGCACAAGATGGTTGCAAATTCCATAAAATTAAATCCTATGTAAAATGAGAAAATGCCCTCTGACTGGGTTCTTCCTGAGGGCATGAGACATGTCTTCTTATCTTTGGCCCCTAGTACTTTGTAGGGGACTTGATGAGTGGCAAGATCTTAGTTTGTGTTTCCTGGAGACCTGGATGAGTGGATGAAAAAAGGAAAGTGTCTGAAACACAGTGGGTACACAATAAAAATTAGATTTAATTTTCATGTGCTCTCAGGCTAAATTTCTCAATTGTGTTCTAAAAGCATTATTGTTCCTTGAAGACTCAATAGGAAAAAAAAGTCATGGTAAAGGACTATTCTACAGTTAAATAATTTTGGAATATGGAAGCCCTTGGAGAGTCCCAATATTAATTAATTCAGTGCACATTTATTGAGCGTCTACTATATGTCTGGCACCATTCTGGGTGTTGGGGATTGAAAGAGCTGTCAATAAGAGAGGAAAAAAATCCCTGCACTCATGGAGCTTACTTTCTAGCGCATATTTGTATCTCACGTTAGGCTCTGAGGCCAGCAGTAAAGAAACTTGATAAATTTTGTTTGATCCAGTGTTCTCCATATTTATTTATTTATTTTTATTTTATTATTTTTTGGCTGCGTTGGGTCTTTGTTGCTCCGCAAGGGCTTTCTCTAGTTGTGGTGGGGGGGGCTACTCTTCGTTGGGGTGCATGGGCTTCTCATTGCGGTGGTTTCTCTTGTTGCGGAGCACAGGCTCTAGGCATGCAGGCTTCAATAGTTGTGGCACAGGGGCTCAGTAGCTGTGGCTTGTGGGCTCTAGAGCGCAGACTCAGTAGCTGTGGCCCACGGGCTTAGTTGCTCCACGGCATGTGGGATCTTCCCGGACCAGGGCTCGAACCTGTGTCCCCTGTGTTGGCAGGCGGGTTCTTAATCACTGTGCCACCAGGGAAGCCCTCCATATTTATTTAATTATGGAATCTTCCCCCTTTTTTCTGAAATGAAAATTTAATTTTGCCTCATTTCTCATTACCTGTCACACTCCAAACTCCAAGGTCCCCCAGAACTATGGAATATAGCAATGAAAATAATCAGTGCTAAAGCCAGGTTCGTGGTTCTGAATCACATCCCCACCACTTATTAGCTATGCGACCCTGGGTAAGACTCACTTTATTCATGTGTATAATGACGATAATAGCAAGGATTAAAGGCTGTATTTTCAACAATGCTCAGTAATGTGCCTGGTATTTGGTAATTATGCTTTTAAATAGTATTTGTCACTCCAGATCTCCTCAAAATCTACAAGATAATGGCCAAGTTCCTTACATGGTATCCAGTGCCCTACTCACCTCCCCAGAGTCACCTGAAATCATTCTCCCTTTTATGACCTGGTCATTCAGAACCACTTCCCAGTCTCCATGGCTCCCAAACAGCCCCCAGCCAGTTCAGACCTTTGCTCACATGCCGATTCTTCTTCCTAAAATGTTCTTCTCAGTGCTGGCCACCTGGAAGACACATCTTCCAGACTCATTAGATCTGTACTCACTGTCTTATCCCCCAGCCCCAAAGGATCCACTTGCTGGTTACAGTTGTATAAGTTACCCAGGCAAGGCCAGTAGAAGAATCACCCGATCAGCAGAATCACAATAAATAATTGTTGTGTTACGCCTCTATGTTTTAGGGGTGGTTTATGATCCAGAAATAGACAATGAATTCAAGCTCCTTGAAGTCAACAACAACTGGCTTTAATTCATCTTCATCACAACTGCCAGGCAGACGAGTATGTAGGAATCCCTAGAACCACTGGTGAAGCCAGGAGATAGTGGATACACTGGATTATATTCACTCCAGACTATAGCTGGGATAAATGAGGGACATCCATACATCATCGATGGAAGGACCCTAGTAGGAAAGCACTGTCTGAGAGTGTGCCAATAGATCAATGACAGACACCTTGAGCTGTCCAGGGTGCTGACTCTCTTGTTCGCTATACCTGGCCTCTCCTGCCCCAGGGTCACCCCACTCAACCCCTACCCTAAGTTTGACAGCATCTGTCCATATCAAATTTAAGTCGAAGGTTTGTATCTTCACCTTACCTTCTCCCTTCCACCCTCCCTCTCGGGAACCATCTGACCATTATAATAAAAATCCAGCTTTATGTAAATACCCTATCCTCCAAGTAGTAAATGCCATTAGCTAAGCCTGTCTGAGAAACCGCAGGCTTTTAAACATCCATTTGAAGATCTTTGAAAGCTCTCTCGAGGCTGTTTCTCATAATTCACTAAGTGGGTGTTGGTAATAACTGTGTTAAATGGCCAGGCCCAGCAATTCGCCGGAGGTGTGTCTGTTTGTGTGTTCGTGGTGGTGGCAGTGGGGGGATGTGCTGGGAAGAGGATGCCCTTTCTTCCATGCTGATTGGTTACTTATTTTTAAGAGTCCCCCTGGGGGCTCACAGTCCTTTGATGAGCTACTAATGAGAGAGCCAGATCTAACAATTAATTTCCCCAGAGTTATTATGTTGTTTTGGCAACAATTCTATGAAAAGCCTTAATGCTCACCTGGCTTCTCAATGGTTGAGGGGAGCCGTGAGTTGAGGGCAGAAATGGATTCTACTCATTCAACAGTCATGTATTGAGCTGTGTGCTAGGCACTGCATTAGATCAAGACACACCCTCTGCCTTCATGGATCCTTCAGTCTGGTGTATGAGTGGGAGTGTGGGGGTGTGGCTAAGACAGGCAAGTGAATAGGAAGTTACACTACATGTGATACATACTATGGAGAGGAAAATGGAGGGGGCTATGGGAGTACGGGGGGCACATAACCCAGATTTGAGGAGTCAGAGAAGGCTGCCAGGATTAAGAGTCCTTAATGACTGCCTAGACTTAGCAGGATAAATAAGAAAATAGGGAAAGAGAATGCTCTCAAAAGAAGGATCAGCACGTTCAAAGACTCTGAAAAGAGAGAGTATCCATAGAATTCTGGAGAGAAGGAGGAGTACCACAAACTATCAGTCATTGCTAGTGGGAGTGCAAGTTGGTACATTTTATAAAACAGTTGGGCATTATCTAGCGAAGTTGGAGATATGCAAGCCCTGTCACCCAGCAATTCCATTACTTTCCAGAGACAGTTATGTACATAACATTAGATGGTTCATACACAATGATCATAGCGGCATGGTTTGTAATGGCTAATAACTGGAACCAACCCAAATACCCATCAACAGCATAATAATTAATTGTGGTGTAATCATATAACAGAATACTATGCGTCAGTGAAAGTGAATGAACCAGAGCCATGCATAGCGACATGGATAAATCTTTCTTATATTGACACCAAAGGACACATACAACAGGAATCCATTTTTATTCAATTTATAGTAGTCAAAACTAAGATACTGGTTTTGGATGCATGCAAATGTGGTAAAACTATAAAAGAAAGCAAGGAAATAAATGACTGTAGCAAATGGGATAGTGACTTATTCTAGGGGAAGGATGGGGGCATGATTGTAAAGGATCACATGGGGGGTTTCAGGCAATTTTCCATGTTTTAATTTGAGTGGTAGTTACACCGATGTCTACTTTAGAATTATTAAATAACCATGTACATTTATGTCATAAGTTTTTCTAGGTGTGTGGTATAGTTCATAATTTTTGTTAAAAAAGGGCAGAAAAAGAAAGTATCATTGTAGCCTCAGTGAGGGGTCTCTACTCTGGTCATGTCCATGAGAAGCCCAGCATGCTGATGGGAGGGCTGGAGGTGGTCTCAGGAACTGAAGCCAGCATCCTTCATCTATAAAGATAGAGAACTGGTAACACAGAGGGGAAATGAGTTGCTCAAGCACACCAGAGTGCAAATATCAGAGCTGGACAGGGTCACACCTCTAGATTCCCTACACAGGGTTTCTCACCCACTGTACAGCTTAGATCCTTGTGGTAAATTTTCTGGGAATTGCTAGAACAAATTTTCTCAGAGTATGATCTTCCTTCATCAGAATCATCTGGTGCTTCATTAAAATTCAGATTCTGGAGTCATACCCAAATCCTATCGAATCAGAATCTCTAGGAAGTAGAGCCAATGAATCTGCTAAGAGAGCTTTTAATGCTTTTCTTATATTCACTGAAGTTAGAGAACCATTACCCTAAAAGCTCAAAGTCCTTGCATAGGCACAAAGGGAACTGTCTAGGAAGACAGGGGTGGAGAAGTCAATGGGAAAATGGCATAGTAACTCTTCCTTACACCACCGCCAGCTGGAGAGAAAACCTATAAGGCTGAAGCATCAAAACATAGTTATCACTAGGGACCTCTTGGCCTCTTGCTGCCTTTAAGCCAAAAGCAAGCTTTTGTGGCAACAGGGGTGAATCTAATATATCACTTTCTTGCTGGTATAAAGGTGTAAGTGTCAATTTCTTCTCGTTTTTGTGAAGATTTGACAAAGCACTTAGAGCAGCACCCATTTTAATCAACAAAGAAGCCAGAAAGATCACAGGGCAGCAAGTGTGCCATATCTATCTGAGCTCTAGGTGGATTTGAAAATTGCACTTTTAATTAAAATTGGCATTTCTGAAGCTCAGAGTTGAAGCTGGCCGTTTTGCTGGGGAATTGCAGATCATGAGGCAAACAATCTGAGAGGGAGGTTTAAACGAGCAAAGAGGAAAGCCTGTGTATGAACAAGAGGTTCTTGTTTAAATAATGAAGTAGAGAAAAGATGATGTAAAAATGCCTTTTTCTGTGTTTAGATAGGTTTCCTCGGAGACCCGTGTAATTGTAGCTGAGCTGTCCGAGGTGCTGACGGCTGGATATGAGAGGAAAGCTTGTCAGAGGTAAATGCCTGGTGCATACTTCTCAGTCCACCAAGTTTGGCCTCTTTCAACAGTTTCTTTCCAGTCAATGATAAACACACAGCCAGATGTTATACTATAATATTATTCATTCAGTAATTCTGCAAAAGTTACTGACTACCTACAATGTATAGTGGGTGGTGCTCTGAGGAATGGAAAAAATGTCAACCCAGAATCATTGAATTCTGTTTTGCAGATGTGGCAATGAACCTCAAAGTTGATGTTATTCCAAGATTTAAGGAGTTTGTGAACCAGTAAAGTTAAAAACGATCAAGGACAATTCCAAGTAAAAGACATTTAAGAACATCAGCTATCACCTACTCTCTCCATCTTTTAATAAAAATCAGCACATTTAAAAACTGAAAAAGTAGGAGGGTCATAAACTCAGTCTAAAATACAGTTAGTTAAAATGAAGTTATAAAAACTCCCTTCATTGTACATATCTTAATCACTTCACTAAGAGCCACAGAAAATTTTATCATGCACTGGCATCATTTTCAAAACTGTTAGTTGGGAGTCATTGATCCAACATCCAGGCCCTTAGGAAATAAATAGAATTCTATAAACATCCAAATCAGAGGTCTTCTACCTTCTAGGTGCACGTCTGACCTCCAGGTTAGCCTGTTGGACAGTCTTGTAAGACATTTTTTCTCCTTTCCATAGTTACAGAGCCTTAAACATGGAGAGGAGAGTGTCTATGGGAGGGGGTGGGAGGGGGTGGAATTACCACTTGTTGAGAACCCACTATGTGCCAGAACTGTGACTGCAACAGATCCTATACTTAATTTACTCCACGTAATCTGATGTTCACTCTCATTTTGTGAGGGAGGTATCATTAGCATTCTAATTTAGGGATGGAAAATGTGTTACCCATAATTATTTAATTTATAATAAAAGAACTTTCAAAGATCAATTTAGAGAGAAACAGTCAATAGATAGCATAAGGTTAATCGGTTAGGAAGAAAATATGTTTCGACCTTCACATCAGAGGAGTAATCAAATAAATTCCAAATGAATTAAATACCTAAATACAAACCATACAAACATATAAAGTATTTTTAAAATAGAAGACATGAAATTGAAAAGTTGTCAAATCTCAGGAGGAAAATAGATTTCCAAAGCTTAGAAACAATTGAGGAAAAGGAAAGTTGAACAATTTTAATTTCCAGGATGGAAGGATTCTATTACACTTTTAAATCTCATTTTGTAAAAGTGGTAATTTGTAATTGTGGATGCTTTAAATTTAAAAGTGAAACCCATAGTGACCACTTCTGGGGTAGAGGTATTGACTGGGAATCCTATAGGGGAAATATCCTCTATTTTGATCTGGGTGAAAATTCACCAAGCGGGATGTATACTTGAGATTAGAACACTTTACTGTGTGTTAGTTATACCTTGATTTAAAAAAAAACAGGAAAAAGTAAAATGCAATCTAAATGTAATAACCCTATTTTGGACCACTTAGAGGAGGGAAACCAATTCCCTATGGCAGTAAAATCTCTTGAGATCATTGTGTTTTGTATGAATTCAGGCCAGACAATCCTGACTCGATCCCAGTTCATATGAGAAGGAGTTGAAGGTTCTAGTTGACCGCAAACACAAGAATGTCAACCAGGTGATTGAGCCAGTTATCAAGAAAATGCACAACCCAAGGTTTTACTGGTAAAGACATAGGGCCAATAAGGGAATAATAGACACCTAGTTTAGTGACCATTACCACACCAGACTGGCTAATTTTTGAATAAATTAGTGAAACTGACTTATTGTTCTACACAACAAAGTGTAAGGAGAGAGGCAATCCAGCCTGAACTTTGGAGTTTGAAGCCCAAATATACCAAGTACAAGTGAGGTAAGTCAAAAAGAAAAAGAGAAATACCATAGGATATCACTTATATGTGGAATCTAAAATATGACACAAATGAACGTATCTATGAAAAGGAAACAGAATCAGAGACATAGAGAATAGACTGGTGATTGCCAAGGGGGAAGGGCATGGGAGAGGGTTGGAATGGGAGTCTGGGATTAACTCATGCAAAGTGGTATATACAGAATGGTTAGACAACAAGATCCTACTCTATAGCACAGGGAACTATATTCAATATCCTGTGATAAACCATAATGGAAAAGAATATGAAAAAGAACATATATACCTAATACTGTATAGCAGTAATAACGCAACATTGTAATTCAACTACACTTCGATAAAAAATAAATTTATAAAAGGAAAGCCAGGGAGTTCCCTGGTGGCTCAGTGGTTAAGAATCCCCCCTGCCAATGCAGGGGACATGGGTTCAATCCTTGGTCCGGGAAGATCTCACATGCCTCAAAGCAACTAAGCCCATGCGCCACAACTACTGAACCCGTGAGCCTCAACTACTGAAGCCCGTGCGCCTAGAGCCTGTCCTCTGCAACGAGAAGCCACCATAATGAGAAGCCCGCGCACCGCAACAAAGAGCAGCCCCCTCACCTCAACTAGAAAAATCCCGTGCGCAGCGACGAAGACCCAATGCAGCCAAAAATAAATAAATAAATAAATTAATTAGTTTTTTAAAAAAAGAAAGCCAAATCTACAAAGTACATGTTGTATGAACTTAGGAAAATGTCACTTCTCTGAGCTCAGTCTCCTCGTCTGCAAAATGGGAATACTAATAGTACCAGCGTTGGAAGGCTGTTGTAAGGACTAAATGAGGTACTGCGTGTGATACACTTGGTCCAGGGCCTGACATAATAACACCCCCCCCCCAGTGTTAGTTATTGTTAATGGTATTATTAACCGTGAGTTCCAGGGATCCTGTTTGTATGTCATCTCCATGGTATTCCCGAGGAAGTTCCTCTTTTGAGGAGCTAGCAAAGTTGTGCAATCATTTGCGAAGAGAACCAAGTTGGCTCCACCCCTCCTCTCCCGCCACTGACCTAGAGATGCCCCAGAGCCTGCGTGGTCTCATTTCGCTGCTTGAGTTGCTGTAATCAATGTCCAAGGCAGCAAGCAAGGCAGGGAAGGGGGCTGTGCAGGAGCGAGATGAAGAAATTGAGGAGCCAGCACAGCTGCGACAGGAGCTCATTGACTCCTTCTCCCCAAGGGCCAGCTCAGCCAGCTAGGGAGGCCTGTCATTAACTCTCTTTATTGTCTAAATTTTTTGCCTCACTGACTCATCTGAGAAGGCAAATGGGACTGGCTTTAAGTCACTCCTTGCAGGGACATTGCTTCATTGGCTTCTGGAGCTGGGAGGAGCTGGAATCACTGAAAACACTGACTGCCAAGGAAGCATTCACACGTGTGAAATGGGAAACTGAGTGTGCACATAACTTGGGGTTTTGTCTTGGGAATTCATCCTAAAGACTACGGTAGTTCCCACCCAATCACACCTTCTTTCAAGCCCAGAGTGTCCTACCACTGCCACTTGGAGGGTCAACCTTGTCCTTTCTGGCAAGACTCATAAACTCACCCCTTCATTTTTTAAAATGTGTTCATATGGTATTCCCCCAGAGGCTAGAAGCAGTGTGGCATGGACTTTGCATGTAGACATTGATTTGTTGCATACTTGCCATGAAACCTTAGACTCTCTGAGCCTCAGTCTCCTTGTCTGCAAAATGGGGATGATTACACCTGTCTTGAAGGGCTGGGTGAAGATTAATAGCATTAGTCTCCACATTGAACATATACCAGACCCTAAATGCTTGAACAAGATTTATCTAAATCTTACCCTCCGAACAATCCAATGAGGAAGGTACTAATATCATCCCCATTTTGATGATAAAGAAACAGACACAGAAAGGTTGAACAACTTGTTCAAAGTAACTCATCTCTCTCCCAACCTCCTGCAGGGAATTCACTCATTTTCATAGCTTTTAATATCATCTTTAGACAATGGCTCCCATGTTAATTTTTCCAGCCTCATCCTCGCTTCTGAGGTCCAGCTCTTTATATCCAATGGTCTACTTGACCTGTCAACTTGGGGGTTAAACAGATCTCTTGAATTTAACTGCCCTCAGACAGATGAAGAAACTAAGTGACTTTCCCAAGGTCAAACAGCTATGGAGTCACCGAGCCAGAATCTGAACCTGGATCTTTGTCTGCAAAGCTTGAATTCTTGGGCATGCATTATCTATCTATTAACTGATTCACCCATCAAAATATCCCTCTACATTCTCCGGCTTACTAAACCAGATATTAGATAAGATCTTAGAAGTTTTATTAGTCAGATCTACCAGATCACCAGGAATTATGTCCCTGAAGATTCCTATGTGCATGAGGGAGGATTTCTGAACTTCCCCAAAGAGTTAGAGTGTGTGACAACTCTCATTTATCCAGGCTGCCCAAACCTTTTCCCATCTGCTGTCCACCTACCCCCAACTTGCCCAACGTTAAGCTCCCACTAACAGTGCTCCCCCCTCACATCTCCACCTCCAGTTTCATCCTCAGTGTAGAACACAGCCTCGGACACAGAGATGGGGCTATGCTACAAGGCAGTGAAGCCCTTCTTGACTTTCCAAAGAAAATTAGATGGAGAAAACTCACACCTATTCAGTAGCAAGTGCCAAGTATCTACCCTGTTTGAAATTGTGGGACCTCCATGATTTATGGAGAGAAGAGGTGTTTTGCTCAAGATCACTGAAGGTTGACAGCAAAGCTAAAGTTTGACCTTGGGTATATACTGCTTTTCAGCTATTCCTTTCACATTGGACCAGCCAAAGGCACATGGAGCTTTCCTGAGATAACCTTATATTTGATGCTATCAAAGGTCCCTTTATATCACCCCTCCTTGGGAATCAGCCACAGAGTGACTGCAAGTCAGACCTTGGGGCCTCCCCTGATCAGCAACCTCCCTGCTTCAGAACATAGGGAACCAAACAATGCACTGGCTGATTCCAGCCCAGGAAAATCTAAAATAGCTTTTTAAGTTACAAGATGGAACCCAGAACTCCCCTTCTGCAAACATGAGGATACATGAGCCAATCAGTTAAGGAGAGACCAGTTTTGTATTGAAAGTTCAAAGAGATACAAGACACTCAAAGAGGATGGGGGGTGATCAGGAAGGGGTGGAATGGAGGGGAAGATAAGCAGGGATTTCGTTCTCCCCTAGTCCCAGGCATTGCCTTCTTCTATAGTGTGACTTCAGTCTAGTTATTAAGCCTCACTCGTATTCTGTTTCCTCATTTGTAATATGAGGGATATGATAGCACCTATATCACAAGGTTGGTGGGTGGATTACATGAGTTGCAGCACATAAAGAACTTAGCAGAGAGCATGACACAGTAAACTAAATGATTATTGTTGTCATTTCCCTCAAGTTCCTTCTTTGGTCGATATTGATGTGGAACCTCTAACTGCCCCAAGTTCTTCCTGTCTAACATCAGGAAGACTTAGCCTCACTCATTCTGCCTTGGCCAAACAGTCAACCTTTTCTTCAACCACTGAGCAAGCTGAAAAGTACAGACCCCAAAATAACACACCATTATTTGGCCTGCAAAAGAATTCTCCTTCCCCTCCCCTCACCATTCTCTGCCTCCTCCCTCCCCCCCTCCCTCTTTCCTTTCCTCCTTCCCTCCCTACCTCCCTCCCTCCTTTTTTTCCTTCCACCTTTTCTTGGAAAGCCTTGCGATGCGCTGTCCTTGGTGCTGACTCTTTTTCCTCCCTTGTTCAGCTGAGGAAGGAAACTGTACATAAGTGAAAAGATGTGTAATTCCACACAGCTAGTGAATGCTGAAGCTGGGGACATTCCCCAAGCTTAGTTCTGTGCCTTTGGCATGGCCAGAACTGCCACAGTGCCCCCAGAAAGATGCCCGGAGATATGACCTGGCCTGGAGATGCCAGTCTGGGTGTTACCCCCTCCCCACAGCCATTGACTTCAGAGCTCAGGGTACAGACAGGTAGTGCCTTATCTGGGTGCCCCAGGGGCTGCTACTGGTACAGTGATGGCTCCACTGGGACCGTGAACGTGGAGCCCAAGCAGGATACACAGGCCGGAGATAAGGCCAAGAACAGATTCCCTTTGGCGCTCAGGTGCTGTTCATCAGAAATCGACAGCCCCACAGCCCTGGCTGGTGACAGGCACAGGATGAAAACAATGCCATGTGATCAGTGACCTCGGAAGACAGGCTGTCACTGGCTCACAGAGATAAGGGAAATATGAGCAACCCCTCCACCTAGGGAGGGGCCCTCAGAGAGCCTACAGGGCAAAGCAGCAGCAACTGAAGCTTGTCTCTGACCCCTACGCCTTGCCACAGCTCACTCCTCCCAGCAGGCCCCCAGAGTTCCCTCCTGTCACCCAGGGATCCTTGGCTCCCATTTTGCACCCACTTTTCCAACCCTTGTTCTCTGCACTTAATCATGCTATTTCTAGAGCACAAGTGTTAAAGGATGATAACAGAATAGAGGTTTCCTTCCTACCTCCCTGCCCCACAGAGGCTGCTGAGCGAGTGGAGTGTGTGTGGGGTAGCAGAGGGACAGAGCTTCCTCCAGATGGTTTATCTGCCCTACCCACTATAAAAGGGAACTGCACCAGGGCATGAATTCTAGGAGGTGAGAATCACTAGGGGCCATCCTGGAAGCTGGCTTCCACAGTGGGAGATGTTCCCAAGGGTGAAACCACCTGCTTGTTCATAAGTTCGGAGACGCAGTCATATCTGCCTGTGCTTTGGGGGATATCTGTTAGTCTTTCATTGTTTATCTCCCTTTGCATTCAAGCTCCATGAAGCCAACTAACAAAACATATTTCTCTTTCGTTACAAATGCAGGTGCGTAAATTATCACCATGTCGCAGTTAATGATAACAGCCAACCCTGATGTAGCAGTTACTATGTGCTGGGCGTGTCCTAAGCAATTTACGTATATTAAATCATTTGACCATCAAAAAACTCTATGAGGCAGAAGTTATCATTGTCCCCATTTTAGAGATGAGAAAACTGAGGCACAGAAAAGCAAAGTAACTTCCCCAAGGCCACATAGCCAGCAAGTATCAAAGCAAGGATTTGAACCAAGGAAATCTAGGGGGTAGTGCTCTTAACCATTGCACACTTGACCACTAGCAGAAGGGGTAATAGATTGAATGAGACGTGGGCAGTTTCCAAGTTCCCCTGGGAGCATTCAGAGCGGGTCAGTGACTGGGAGCTTGAAAGCACCAACACATAAGGGCAGCAGCCAAGGAAGAGCTTGGTAAGGAGATGGGAAGGGGCAAAGTAAGAGGTAAGAAAGAAGCAGGAGATGGGTGTTCTCTGGGAATCAGATGTGAGGGGAAAGAATTTGGTCAAAAGCTGCACAGGCCACCGAGCTGTCAAGGAGAATGAGGATGACGTTAGAGGCTCCAGATGCAGCAGTTTGGAAGAATGGTGAGTGGGTCCCAGATTACAGTGGGCTGGAAGTGGATAGGAGGTAAAGCAGTGGATGTAGACCCCTCTAGGAGAGGGAGGCTGGCTGTGAATGAAGAGAGAGGCAGCAAGGTGAGTGCAGGGAGAGAGGGAAAAGAGCCATCCCAGCATGACCTGAGGGGTCCAGGACAGAGCTCAGCCTGAGCCCCTGCCTCCCACCCAGGCCAAGTCGAGCAGAATCTGCCTGGCAAAATTTGTTCTTGATCCCAGAAGGAAACCTCATCCCAGTGAGTGCCAAGCGAGGCCTGAAGACACAAATATTTGCTCGGCTTCTGCCTTTCTTGTTCAAATAGGGCTTTGGCTTTGGGGATTGAGGCTGGCTACGCTAGCAAGGAAGTGAGAAATCAGTGAGGGTGGAAGCGTGTATAGGCGCAGCAATTGCTCCTGGGGCCAGTAATGAATCCCCCAGGCTCACAGCTACCGGAATCCATTAGCTCATCAAAGCAGCTACATAACGCCCCTGCTCCTTTAGTAGACATCTGTTCAAATAAAGGCAACCTTTCCTCTCACCATCAGTCTCCACTGCGCCCCGTGTCTGCCCTGCTCCGTCTGACTGTGGCTGAGTCAGTCGAGTCGGGTTGTGTGCTGCTGCCCCAGGCTGTAAGATGGTCTATTATTTCAACAGGGTGTGATGTTATATTAAGACCATGACCGTGACCATGTGCTTCTCTGAGGCTGTGCTCTGTGTGGGTTTCTTTTTGCCTGTATGTAAGTGTCTGTGTTTGCTGCTGTGCCTGAGTTACTCTGTGTGTGTGTTTGTGGGTGTGTGTGTTTGTGACACCATCTTGCTGTGCAACTATATTATGTGGTGTGTGGCTATGTCGCCACAGACTCTAAAGTGTTTTTCTCATGCTGTGACAATTTGTGTGCCACGTGTTATTGTGAGGTGGTGTGCTACTATGGGTGATTTGGTGGTTTGCAGTGAGATTTCTCCCCTGTGTGTGTTGTGTGCACACACAGTGTAAAATTGTCCCTGAGTTTGTACATGGCTATATTATGCCATCTGGTTGTGTACAAAGGTACGTGAACAGCGGTCAGCCTGTGTGACGCTTCTGGAATTGGGGATTGTGCTACATACATTGAAGTCATGGGCCACTCTGGGGCACAGTGTGTTCTAGTAGGACGCCTTGTTGTGACTGCTGGTGTCAACAGAAGGACCTAAGTCTGATTTCTTTCCCCATGGACCAGGGCTATCCTCAGGAGCATCTGGCCAGATGTGGCAGATGTGACTGGATGGTAGATGGGGTGGGGCACCACCTCTCGACTGCCGAATGAAGGTCCAAGCCCTAAATCCCACAAAGGACCCATCAAGGGCAGAGGCAACACCCAAGATGCAGCCATCCCAATAGCTGGTCAAGAGAAGGAGCCTGGAGAGAAGGGAGGGAGTCAGACAGTGGAAACCAAGCCCAAGAGGTCAGGTGGTCAGGTGGAGGCAAAGGCAGGGCCTGGAGATTCCATAACTGACCAGAAATTCCCTGCTGTCACCTTGCTGTAATGGGGTTAGGCTAGCAACGTCCACATGTATCAGATTCATTTGGGATATTTGCTTAAATGCAGGATCCTAGGCCCATAATCAAAGGTACTGGTTTAGTAGGGCTGAGGCCCTGCTATCTGCATTTTTAACAAAAATCCCAAGTATCGAGGGGACCACACTCTAAGAAACATTAGATTCTAGGAACTCTTGGGAAAAATGTTGAGAACATGAGGCCCAGTAAGGATCTCAAGGTAAAAGGAGGAAAGAAGAGAGGGGAAAAAGGAGAAAGGGGAGGAAAGATGGAGAAGGGTGATATAGCAGGTGTCATCGGTACCTGCCCACCTCTCATGAGAAATCCCCATCCCAGTTTGCGCTGTGTCCTGTGGGCTCTTCCCCTGAGCTGGTGCCTGGGGCAGCCCGGGATGCCTGGGAGTCCATCCTCTGCACCGAGCTGCCCTCAGCGGATGACGCCTGGGAGTGTGGGATACGCGTCCTGATCCCTCATTCCTCGGGCAGCGCAGGTACTGTTCCCCAGCTGGGTCCCCGGCTGCCCTCGGCAGAACCTGCTCAGTGATGCCCTCCCATGTGTTTCTTAGCTCTCTTCCCTTCCCTCTCTTGCTTGCTCTCCTACTGAGGTTCCTGGAATCACCTGCCATCTAGACTACCAGCACCCACATCCTTGTCTCAGGGTTGGCCTCTCGGGGCCCAACCAAAGACAGGTAAGGGAAAGGAACCCCAAACCTCCTCAGTGTGAAGGGTCAAGGGGTGCTGGGTGGAACTGACCCACTGGAAATACAAGTGGGGAGGGGAGTCCCGGGCTTCCCCTCCCACTGGCTGTTTTAGACCTTCCCCTGCTTTGGAGGGAGGGGCGACAGTGACCCGCTCACAATCCTGAGGACTGAGTAGAGAAGGTTACGACATTGTGCCTGTGTCCAATCTGGTCTTTGCGGTTTCTGATCAATTTGATGGATCCTTGGAAGTCTCCACCTCCAAAACGTTGTTCTTGAGGCCACAGAGTAAGATCCCCAGGCCTGGCAGCTCCACTCAAAGACATCTTCCAGAGCCACCCTCTTAGCTCCTGGCCTGGGGAGGCAGCAGGAGACCTGGGCAGGATCTGCTGGGACCTCCAGCAGCTCCAGTTCTGGAGGCCTCCTTCCTGCTGCATCTGGATGGAATTCCTCTGCTCAGACTGTTCCGAAGCGCTGCCTGTGCTGTCAGATGCTGCCGCTCTCTGGTAGACCCAGCCTGTCTCCCCTGGGTAGCCCCACCATCTGCTTTGGAAATTTCCTGCAGGAATGTACTGCATGAAAAGAAAGACCACTCTAGGATGAGACCCAGCTGCCCAAAGGTCAGCCCCAGTGAGCAGAGACTTTGGACTTTGTTCTGAGGTCATTTCAATGACACTCGCTGACAAACTCCCAGCACTTCTCAGTCTACACAGCACCGTTCCAGCCTTTCCCCCAGAGCTGGAAACTGGGGGCTCTGGGTCTGATCCGTGGGTCCATGCGTCTTCACTAGAACAGTGTCTGAACGTCCAGCCACCCCTCTCTGTACCGGGCACATGCTGAGGTGGCAATTGGGGGCATGCTGGGCCGCTTCTTGTCCACTGACCTGGGAGAGCTCCGGGCAAGGTCTAGGAACAGGGAATGTCAAGTGTGGAGGGAGTTAGGGAGCAGAGAAAACAAACTGGAAAGATAGAGCTGCCAGGCGGGGTGTGATCACATTGTGTTCTAAATATCAGGAATCGGGAAGCCATTGACCGTGACCTGCAACAAGGTCACAGAGTGGGGCTCACCTTAGGTAGCTTAGCTGTAGAGTAATGTGAGGGAGAGGTGCCCCGAAGAAACAGTCTCGTGACCAGAAGAACAAGGTGGGAAAAGGGATGTCCTAGCTTAAGGGCGCTCTCAGAAGCGCTCCCGGAAAGAGGTGACACCTGGGTGACACCTGGGGGATGAGAACTGAGGCACATGCATGGGAGCGAGGTGAGGCTGGCACTGCCCCTGTGCTCCTTAGAAATGTGGGGTTTGACAGCCCTGGGGTGGAAACTCAGATTTGCCACATACTAGCTCTGTGACCTTGGGCAAAGCACTTCAACTCTCTAAGTCTTCGCTGTCTCCTTTGTAAAATGGAAGTATTAATACCTGCTTTGCAGGGCTGCTGTGAGAGTCCATTGAAGTAATGAGCAGGAAGTGCTTCGCTTATGCCTGATATATAGTCAGAGCATCGTAAAGATAATTACCATGAGGGCTTCCCTGGTGGCGCAGTGGTTGAGAGTCCGCCTGCCGATGCAGGGGATGCAGGTTCGTGCCCCGGTCTGGGAGGATCCCACATGCCGCGGAGCGGCTGGGACCGTGAGCGATGGCCGCTGAGCCTGCACGTCCGGAGCCTGTGCTCCGCAACGGGGGAGGCCACAACAGTGAGAGGCCCGCGTACAGAAAAAAAAAAAAAAAAAAAAAGATGATTACCATGAGACAAATCAATTAGAAAACCTCTGCCACTTTTCCCACCAGAGCAGTGGCCAGGAGTGGACTTTTTGCTCAGACCTGACTGTGCTTGATTTGTAAAGACTCAGGATCCTCCAAGACCCAGCCATGAGGGGCTCAGGACAAGCCAGTTCAGGAATTTGTGTCGAGGACCTGGGTCATGGAAACCCTGGAGGTGATGAGGCTGAGCGGTGATGGGAATCTTAGCGGCAGGGCTGCAGAGGGGAAGCCTCCAGCTGTAGCCTTTCCCTTGGGTGGCCTCATCAGAGCTCTTCTTAGAGGCAGAATGCTTAGTCCATAAGTCTTGACCTAAACACAGACTCCAATGTGAGGATGGAGGATGAGACATCCACCAACCAGCAGTGGCCTGGTAGGCAGAGTAGCACCCAGGCCAGAGGGGGCTCCACTGCAGACTCCCAGCCTACATACCTCCCCTTGTCCACTTTGAGCTTCCTGCTGCTTCTTCTGCCTAGGATCACTCCTTTAATTCTCATCTAATGTGCAGACCAATCTCCAAACTTTTGGTGCAGGAAGGCCTCCCATAAATAAGCTCTGGTTTTGACTGGGTGAACTCACCCCTGTATCCTATGGGCCCTTGTCTGGTCTCTAGTTTGAGGACCTGCTTTTGCTTATAATACCAGAAATGTCACTTAACCTTGAGTGTTCATCTCCAACCCAGGAGAGGTGAATAAAGAATGACCAACACATAGCACTATCCCCTGCTACACTCAGGGCAGACAACACTAATTGATCAGATAATCCTTCCCACTGAGATCCAGCGAGCCTCCGAATCCAAGTCTCCTGCAAGCCACTGCCAAAGGATTAGGAAACCCATTTCATTCTAGCAAAGGTCTTCAGGCCTAAGTGATAGCAATGATAATGATGATGTTAATGACAGTGATGGTGATGATGTTGACAATGGTGATGATAATGATTTTATTCTCAGATGCACCTTGTGCCTTGAGGCTTGCAAAGTACTATCAACTACATTACTTCCACAGTTTACCCCTATAACCCTCAACGATAGGTAATTGTATTATTCAGGTCTCTTGAGGTCGTAAGGAAGAGGATTTTTTCTCAAACGTGCTAGAAGAAAACCCCTTGGGTCACATCTCTGTCCCTGGGACCTGCAGCGTTGGCCCCACCCATACCATAGGCACCAAGGAGGATTATTATGAAATGGGGGGCAGGACAGGTGATTCTCCAAGAGAATGGATTCTGGAGGCAGAAAAAAGCACAAGTCCACAGGAGTATGATTGCCTCTTCCCCTACTCCTTTTTCCAGAGGAGGAAAGTGGTTGCTCAGAGACGGCAAGTGCCTTGTCCAAAGTCACACAGCCAGTGGATGGAAAAGCCAGGACGAGAACACAGGGTCCTAAAACTCTGGGTCTTGGATGCTCTTCCCTTCACAAGAGCCGCTTCTCAGAGGCTAAAGCAAAGTGACCCTTAATGCCTTCGAGAAAGTACCCAAAACAGAGCACCCTGCAGTGGTCTCAAGTATCGCTGGCCAGAACCACTTTTTGTCAAAGTGGACAGAAGGTGCCTTTATTCTGCCATGGTTCCTCCCCAAATGGCCTGGGCATGGATTCAGAGGGGACAGTGGAGGCAAGATGTGGAGGGACACTCCCCTCCCAGCCATCAGCCAGCCCAGGCCCAGGCCCAGGCAGGAGCTGTCCTGTATCCTCCATCTAGGTGACAGCAGGAGTCCAAATAGGCAATTAATTACTGCCTGGCAGCTGCTGGCTCCCCTCCCCCTCTGCTCAGCCAAGTGTGTAATGGAAATGGGACCAAAACAGACTTCCCTGCCCAGAGGGACCCTGGCCCTCTCAGCAGAGGATGAGCTCCAGGGGACCCGGGGAAGGGGGCTGAGATGCAGAGGTGAGTTTATTAAATCAATGAGCTTCGTTGGGCACCTTTCCCTGACTCTTGGCTGCAATACCATCTTCTCAGGGCCCTGCTCAGAAGTAAGCCCTTCCTGACAGCCTGAGTATAGGAGTACCGTAGGCATTCATCTTAGGTGATATTCATGGCAGTGTGTTGGGGAGTGTCCTACATACTTTACAGACATGATCCCTTAAAATCCTCAGGTCAGTCCTTTGATGTAATTTTTTATCCCTGTTTTACAGATGAGAAAAGGTGAGGCCCAGAGAAGTGAAATGGGCTCTCAGGGAATGGGATAATGTAGTGGTTGGAGTACAGACCCACTTATGTCCCTTACTACTCATTCGGTCCAGGGAAGTTACTTAACTTCTCTGTTCCTCAGTTTCCTCATCTATGATGCGGCTATGATGGTTATATTCACCTCACAGTGTTGCTAGGACAGTGTGCCATGTGAAGCATTTAATAAGTGGCAGCCATCTGACTTTAGAAGGTAGCTGCTATTATACCCTTGTTCTATAATAACTTTAAAATAGTAAATGCACCAGAGACATAAAGTGGATCATAATACATACTATTTGCACCCCAGGCACATGACAAGCACCACAAGGAACTAAGGAACTGTCCATTCACAAAATTTCAGGCACATTCTGAATCTCCGCACTCTGCCTCCTGTATCCCTCACCTGCCAACACCGCAGTCGGGCATTACTTTCTGTGCTTTGTGTTAAGAACATTATGGGAATTTTTGTTTGTTTCCAGAGGAGCCGTGTAAATGCAGATGATGAATTTGCTTTTCTAACACTCAGGAAGGGACTTCCCTGGTGGCGCAGTGGTTAAGAATCTGTCTGCCAATGCAGGGGACACAGGTTCGATCTCTGGTCCGGGAAGATCCCACATGCCGCGGAGCAGATAAGCCGGTGCACCACAACTACTGAGCCTGCGCCGTGAAGCCCGCGCGCCTAGAGCCCGTGCTCCACAACAAGAGAAGCCACCGCAATGAGAAGCCCAAGCACCACAACAAAGAGTAGCCCCTGCTCACTGCAACTAGAGAAAGCCCACGCGCAGCAGTGAAGACCCAACGCAGCCAAAAATAAATAAATAAATAAATTTAAAACTCAGACACACACACCCCTGCCAGAGATTTAGTAAAGGTAAGAAAGAACAACCCAGTCCAGACCAGTGGCCTACAAAAGACAAGTCACTCACGACTAGAGGAAACGCGGGACTGCCCCCTCCCCACTCACAGCTTGCTGGGGGTGACTTGGCACCCACCAGCCTCTGAGCCCAGAGGAAGGGGGCCTGGGCTAATTCATTTCTGCTGCCCCAGCACCCTGCACAGAGCAGGCAATTGGTGAACGGATGAATGAATGAATGGCACATCTATTTGGGGGGAAGCGGTAGAATATAAAGAAGGAAGGAAAAATAATTAGAGAATGCTATTCTCAGCTCCTTTAGAACGCTGAGTAATTTCTATATTCTGATGTGAAAGATCTCCAAAGATAAATTCGGCAAAAAATTAACCCAAAAAGCCTAACAGGGTGTACAATGTGCTACCTTTTGTGTGACTAAAAAAGGAAAAGGACAATAAGAATATATATTTGTACTTGTTTGTATATTTATATTTGTTGTATAGGCAAATGGAAAGAAGCCAGTAACAGCACCTGGGGAGAATCACAAGGTAGGTGGATAGGAAATAGAACTCAGAGGGAGACTTTTCACTATATACATTTTATATATATTTTTTCACAACCATGTAAAACAAAAAGTAAATCAAGAAAGGAGAGGGCTTCCCTGGTGGCGCAGTGGTTGAGAGTCCGCCTGCCGATGCAGGGGATCAGGGTTCGTGCCCTGATCTGGGAAGATCCCACGTGCCGCGGAGCGGCTGCGCCCGTGAGCCATGGCCGCTGAGCCTGTGCATCCGGAGCCTGTGCTCCGCAACGGGAGAGGCCACAACAGTGAGAGGTCCGTGTACCACAAAAAAAAAAAAAAAAGAAAAAGAAAAGAAAGGAGAGAAAAACAACAGAAAGAGGAAATATCTGCTCCAAGAAAATGCTGAATAAGTCACCCCCTTGTTTGGAGGGAAAAGAATGCTTAGTTAATACCTAGTTACAGCTCATCTTCTCAAGGACTTAGCTTAATTAAGGGCTTGGAGATCTCCTCACCTATTGATCTTGGACCAGAAAGCATTAGGTGAGTTCCCAGGAGCCCTGAGCTTTCCAGAATTGTTTCCCTAAATTCCACATCTCTCTTGTTGTAGCCCTTGCACCCAACTTGATGGTAGTAGCTACGTATGGCAGGAAAGAACTCTTGGGGGGAATCAGAGGCCATCCTGGAGGAGGGGGAGAGAGGGGAAGAGGAGAAAAGCATAAATACCAGAGGCCAAGGAACAAAAAGAAGGAAACCTCGTCATCCTTGCCTCATTGCCCCTCCCCCCAGACCCACCTGCTGAGAAACATCGAAAGATCCAATATCTTGGAGAGAAACTTCTGCCAGCCGTGGAATCAGGTGGGCACCCTCTCCAATCTCCAGGGTCAGGGAGCATCCCCTGAAATCAGGGTTACATTTATAATAGGCCAATATGGAGGTTGCACCAATGCTTTTACCCAGCATTGAACACTGAAGTCCCGGCTGGGAGAACAGAGTGGTGGTGGGATGTTGGTGGGGGAAAGGGGAGGGTGGGAGGGTGGGATGGGGGATAGCCTGCAGCACCTGCACCTGAGGGCAGAGTTGATTCTGGAGTCAGAGCGAGGAGGCCAGGGCTGGATCTGACTGGCCCCACTCTGAGGGCCTTGGGTGCTGTTGAGGTACAAGGATTTCTCCCTGACTATGGGATCTAGACCCAGAGACCCACAGACAGGACCTCCTGCCTCAAGCAGGCCTATGGCTTGTGAATTTCTGACATTGAGGGACACCCTCTATAGGAGGCCCTTTGGTGAGCGCATTCACTTGGCTTTTACATCTTTGCATGGAGGAGGCCTCCTTGCCTTTCGGCGACCTTCATTTAACAGACAAAGTAGCCCAGGCTGTGAGTCCCTAAGAGGACAGCCCCAGTTTTGGTCTGTAGCTGCCAGGATCAAGGTCAGAGGGAGACCTCCAGCAGGCTCGGAGAGAGCCCCGCCCTTTGAGCCCTGCCCTAGGGCCTGGTCATCCCCCTGGTGAGGCGACAGGCTGCGTCTGGGGCATGGTCTCTGGTGTGAGCAAATACCCTTTTCAGGACAGGGTCTGTTCCAAAGATGGACAGAACCCAAATCTCATGGGTTCCAACCTCACATCCCCGCCTATGAGTGTCACATCCTCCTAAGCTGTATATGATCAAAGCTGGTAATAATAACAATAACACCACTGTTAATCACAGCCGCCATTTACTGAGCGTTTACTACAAGGCACGAGACTTTAATGCACATGATCTCATTTAATCCTTGCCACAACCCTACCAGCAGGGCAGACACTCGACTTGAGCTGTCAGACAGCTAGTCTCCCTCTGGTGATGACAGCTATGACATAGGAGGCTTGGGAGCTATTGGCAGTCATGTTCCCTCGACATGGAAACAGTCAGTTTGCAGCAGAGGAAAGCAAAGGTGACATGTTAAGGAAACAGAAGTAAGGAACGGGTGTGTGTGTGGGGGGGTCCCTGGTCCCAGATCCCCTGAGGCCATGCTGCTTCCTGTCCTCCCATAATTACCTGAGACCCCAGCATCCTTCCAGTACTGCCCCTTTAGACTAACCTAGTGGCTGAGGTTGAGGATAAATAAGATACTACATTTAATGAGATGCTACATTTAATGAGATAATACATTTAGCACATTAGATGGAAAAAGCAAGGCTTCGATAAGTGGTAGCTGCTATTACTATTATTAAAAGAGCACAGACCTAGCTCAAATACACACCCTGAGAGGCAATCCATCTGTGTGCGGCAGACAGGCAAATTCTATCTTCTATGCAGTACTTTGTGGTCAGTGGTCCTGGAAAGTCCCTTTGGCAAGACAGGCTTTGGAGGCCAAGAGGAGGGTGAAAGGCATCCCAGCAGGGAGTACAGTCTGGATAATGGACCAGGGGCTGGGATGAGGTGACAGGTCCCACTGAAGCATAGACTGGCGGCTTGCAGACTCAGCCCCACCTCCCCCTGGCTCAGGGCTTGGGGGTCAGGGGTTCTTGGCATCCCCACCTGGTCCTGGCTGTCAGGACAGCGGTTTGTCCAGAGGCCCATGGAGAGCCTCCTCCGTGGCAGGCTCTGTGCTGAGCTCCAGAACACAAGGACGAGTAAGACACAGGCCACACCTGTCTGTACCTGCCGCAAGACAGAGCAAAGCACAGAGGGTGGTCGGAATACTTAGGAGGGGCAAACCCCAGACTTGGGAAATCAAAGATGGCTTCCTGGAGGAGGTGACATCTAAGCAGTGACCTAAGAATGCATAATAATACAAGCTAATATTCATGAAGGGTGTATTACATGTGAGGTATTTTATTTTTATTTATTTATTTTTATTTTTGGCTGCATTGGGTCTTAGTTGCGGTGCGCGGGTTTCTCTCTAGTTGTGGCGTGCAGGTTCCAGAACATGTGGGCTCTGTAGTTGCTGCATGCGGGCTCTCTACTTGAGGTGCACGAGCTCAGTAGGCGTGGTGCGCAGAGGCTTAGTTTCCCTGCAGCATGTGGGATCGTAGTTCCCAGACCAGGGATCAAACCAGCGTCCCCTGCATTGTAAGGTGGATTCTTTACAACTGGACCACCAGGGAAGTCCCCATGTGAGATATTTTAGCTGCTTTATCACCTTTAACGTAATCCTCTCTGCCACCCTGGGAGGGAGATCTGATTATCCTCATTGACAGATGAGGATACTGAGGTTCTGTCAGGGGGAGTGAGTCTCCTGACCACACAGTTACAAAGTGGTGGGAATTCTATTTGAAGGTGGCCCTGCCTGCCTTTCAGTGTGGGTTCTCAGCCACAGAAATGAGAGTAAGTGGGAGTGGGGGTAGGAAGAAGGTCACTCTCTGAAAACAAAGACCCAGTTTTACTGCTGGACAGGAAGCTGTTGAGGCAGGCGGGGGTCAGGACACACGGGGTCTTATAAGCTGCGAGGGCAGGGGAGGGGGTTTGCACTTCATCGTGAGTGCAGTTGGATGATAGAGATGGCCAGACTTGGCTTCAGAACTCTACCAAGTCAGCATGAGGCCCACAGATTAGTCTTCAGTGGCTGGGGATGTCAGTGCATAGGCCTGGAGTGCCACCACCTCCCTGGAGGACAGGGTCTCTTTCTGAGACCCACCTGCCTCTCACAGCCCCCCTTGGGGCTGGGTGCTGGAGAGAAGTAGCCGAGGGACTTGTTTCCAGCTGCCTTACTCAGACCCTCTTCCTCTTGAGTGAGGAGCGAGCCGGGGCTTCTCAGCCAATCACCAAGCCCACCCTAAATAAGCCATAATGATTCCTGATTGCTCCTTTGTCGCTGGCTGGCTGTCAGCTTCACTTCCATCTGAGACTGTGGGAAGGGGGAGGGGGCCATGCAGCCAATGTGTGTGCTTGTTTCCTATTTTAGGATAAATGCGCGTGCTGGGGGGCTGAGCCCCCGGGCTCTCAGAAATCCAGGTGCCAGGCACAGATGAGTGGGGGTGGGTGTGGGGGTGAATAGAACCAGTTCCAACAGTGGGCAGGACTTTAAAGTTTGCAAGGCATCTCTGACCAGGGGGCAGCATCACATCCCTATTTGACTAATGAGTAACTGAGGCTCAGAGAGGGGTTAGTGTACAATCATAGATAGTAGATAATGGAACCAAGTGGGGTTTTATTCATTAATTCAGTCGACAAACATTTATTCAGCACCTACTATGTGTCAGGCACTGCACTAGGTGTTAAATATAAACCCAGAGCTTTTCTTATTGTGACCACAAGAATAGCTTGCTTTTTTTAAGATAAGGCTTTCTTTTTAATTCTCATTGAAATATAGTTGATTTATGAGAATAGCTTGCTTTTATTGAGCATGTACTATGTGCCGGGTGCTTCGCTACCTACTTTTCACGTGCTGTCTCATTAATCCTTCCACCAACACAGTGAAGTAGGGTCAAGGATGTGCTTGGATGGGGCAGGAAGTGTTTCTGTCTCCATCCTAAAGGTTGATATATGCCAAAGATGGTTACAAATAGGGGCATGTGGGGAGTACAGAGACTGAGGGGCTGAGGACATGAGAGAGGGTCCAAAGGGGTGGAGTGACCACACGATGCATGACCACATGGGTGACTCCAGGAGATCCAATCAAAGAACTCACATCCCGTGTAGGGTGGAGAGCCTGGGTGAGCTGATCACAATACACACACACACACACACACACACACACACACACACACACACAGACTGTGTTGTATCGAAGATCCTACTTAAACACAAAGTAAAAGCCTCTTCCACATCTTCCTTTGGACTCCCTCGGCAGCTCCGAGCACTGACCAGTTAAATAATGAATGACACACTCCTTCCTCCCACTGACGGGACATCAGTCTAGGACAATCATTTTTATTCCCATTTAACAGATGAGTAAACTAAAACTAAGAGACCCTGAGTCACCGGCCCGGGTCACTCAACCAGGAGTGGCAGAGTAGACTCTGGAGACGAGCTCTGAACCAACATCCCTCTCAGGCTGTCCCTGGACCCGTTAGTCATGAGGTCAGCCCAGGTGCCCTCAGTACCTAGCAGGCAGTGGGCGGCGGATCAGCTCAGCCCCTCACTGTAAAGCAGCAAGCCCCCTTCCCCCTTTCCCCTCCCCCTCCCCACGGCCCAGCTCTGCTCAGAGCTATTAACCAGGTCACACTGGCTTGTCCCAGTCCAATAGTTCCCTTAATTGCCTTTTTATAGCACGTCGTACAACTGTTCATTACGCTGTCATATTTCCCCTCCAAGGCAGCAGTGGGGGAGCCGGACGGAGGATGGGGACCCATGCAGGTGGCAGGGGCTGTGTGGGGGGGGCACCAATGTGTGAAGCTTATTTTCTACTTGGTCAGAATGAATTAAACGCGTGCTTCTCACACTTGACTAATACACGAGCCACTTTTCAAACGGGAAAAAATCACAGCCCCCTCCCTACAACTGACAAATTATCTTTATTATGATTTTACTGAAATATGTACAAACATAAAGCTAAGTATAAATCCATATCCTTTTAGCTTTATACAACTGGAAAAGCAAACACAATGTACCCACATGATACAAACAAAGCTACCAAATCAGAACTTTCAAAACGACACGATTAATTTAATGTGATGGATGATGTGTCGCTGAAATTAAATCTCCACTTGCACAGTGAGTGTTGTGTTGTACACGTCAGCATTTAGCCCCCCTCTGTTCTTTTGTCATAAGACCCACAACAATTAAAGCAGTATCTGGTCATCCAGGGGATCTAGAATTTGCTGGTAGATACTTTAGATATAAAATGATACGACATAAAATTAACCAGTTCTGGGCGAGGGTCCATACACCCCAAGTTAAGAAACAGTCAATGTCCCAGGAGCCTTTATCAGCTGTGCTAGGCTAAGCCATCCCATGGGGAAGAGCCATGTGCTCTTGAGGCTGGAAAGCCCAGGATACAGGGCCTGACCTTCAAAGGCCACCCAGACGTTAGTGAAATCCACAAGCTTTTCTGAGCACCTACTGTATGCCTGCCCCCGTGCCTCCCCACCTCCTGTCCCAGAGGAGTTGCCTGTGTGGTAGGGAGGAAGATGAGGGTGACCAGAGTAGACATATATACCTCTCAGTGCAGGAAGCATGCCCAGGAGAAGACATGGAGATCTGTTTCGCCAATGGGAGCCAGATCTGGACTTCAGCCCCTCCCTGGAGTCCAAGGCCTAAGCTCTTCTTGGCAGACTCACTTAGAGTGTGGAGGTTATAAGGTCAGCTCTGATCCTGGGTTTGAATCCTGGATCCTCCGCTTCCTAGCTGTGAGATCTTGGACAAGTTACTTAACTTCTCTGTATGCCAGCGTCCTCATCCCTAATGGACATGAAACCAACACAAGCTCAGAGAGATGCTCTAAGGCAATAGTGAGAGAACACAGACAAAGCACTTACCCTAGAACCTGGCATAGAATAAGCATTTGTTAAATATTAATGTTGATATCTCACCTGATTGATATCTCACCTGACTCCAGCTCTCAGCAGAATTGGAAGAGAAAGAAACTTCTAGAGTTAGCCCTTAGACTGGAAGCCATAGAGTTATCATGAGTGGACAATAGAGGATTTGAAACTCTGTGTGACATTTTGTGTGTGTTTGTGGAAGGAGGATCTTCAGCCTCTTTAGATGTTCAAAGAGGTTGTGACCTAGAAAAATCTTAGGCCACTGAGGTAGTGCTGGTCAGGGGCTGGCAGATCACTCAGTGTCTTAGCTTGAGCAACATAACAAAATACAACAGACTGGGTGGCTTACACAACAGGCATTTATTTTCTCCAGTACTGGATGCTAGAAGTCCCAGATTAAGACGTGGCAGGGTTGATTGCTGGTGAGGACTCTCTTCCTGGTCTATAAATGGCCACCTTCTCACTGTGTACTCACATGGCAGAGACAGCAAGCAAGATCTGGTGCCTCTTATCAGGACACTAATCCTATTGGATCAGGGCCCCTCCCTTATGACCTCATTTAACCTTAGTTACTTCCATAGAGGGTCTATCTCCAAATAGTCACATTAGGGGTTAGGGCTTCAACATAGTGAATTTTGAGTGGACACAATTTGATCCATATCACTCAGGAAGGCAGGCTATCTGGTGAGGCAATGTTTTGACCAGCAGAGGCTAGCCCTTAACCCTTCTAAGCAAGGATCACCTCCAGTTCCCCTGGCCCTCCAAATCTAACATCTCTCACCTTGCATAATCCTTCCAACCTTCCCCTTTTCCCTGCTTGTGCCCATCCAGCACCATCTCTCCCAGTCCCTGCCTAAGCCTCTGAAGGTGACAGTAGCCTAACCTAAGGATTGTGGGAATTTAAGGAGGCAATCCCCAGAGTGCTTTCACCAATGCCTGGCACACAAAGAGCACTCAATAAAGGTTAGCTCTGTACCAACAGGTTTGAAGGTCCAGGAGGTCAGACCCACAGCACCTTTGCACTCCTGGAGTTCAGGGGCCTTGCAGCAGGGCTCGCTGGAGTCAGAGCCTCCACCACAGCTATCTCTCCCAGTTATAACTGGTGACCCACAGATTCCTAACGGTTGCTGAGAGGTCTTGCAAGGAGTCTTTGAATCTGGGTGTGTACCCCAAGCCCTCTCTGAACAAAAATCACATCTCACACATGTATGTATGACCGGCTTCCTACTATGTTGAAGGTAATGTGAGCATTAAAGATGAATCAGTTTAGAAGAGCTACAGAACTCAGAATTCAGAGCTAAATTTTGGCCATTGCCTATGTGTGTTTCCTCAACCAATTATACTAAAAGTTCATGGGGGGAAATGGTTTTGTGATATGGATTTAATCCAACCCACAAATGTTTACTCAGTGTCTACTGTGTGCTAGGGACCCAGTGCGGAATGAGGTCGTCATTCTCCCTGCTTCCCAGTGTAATAGGAGGCTGTGTTCTCATAAAGGCAGGAACCCTTGGTCTAAGGGTTCAGTCCAGGGCTCTTGCTTCAGTTCCAGGCAGCTTCCTCTGGTTTCAAAGACTGCCAAGGGCCAGGCCTGGGTCCCCAGTGTCCCCTGCTCCCTGGTCTCTTCTCAGAGCCATGCACACTAAGACATGAACCTAGAAGCCCAGAACTCGTGAAATCCAGCCTCCCTTGCCCTGAGGCAGAACTCCACATGATCTCTGAGAGGACATCCAGCCTTGGCCTGCATGCCTCCAGAGACGGCATGCTCTCTATTTCAGCAAGGAAAACTGCTAATATTTACAAAGTCATTAATATATTTTAATATGTTTCACCCTGAGCTAGCAGAGGCAGCATCTTCACCATCCATGGTGCCCCCTGATTTGTCTCACCAAAGGGAGAAGAATCAGGGTCTTTGTTCTGGGCATGGATTGCTGCCCCCTCTCCCCCCTTGTGCCCATGGACTCAGCATCAGGAAATTGGGTTCTGGTTTGAGGCAAGATGGGCATGACTTTCTCAAGCCAATGCACTAGCTTGATGGGGGAAGGGTGATTTATAGAGCCAGCGCCTGTCCCCATAGCAGGAAAAGGCTCACGGACAGAATATGCTCTGGAAAAGGAAGAGGAGGGGGGTCTGTCTGTGATCATTCAGCCCCGAAACGATGCTCATGATGTTGGCTTTCCAGGCCATTAATTCAAGGGCTCCATGCCCCACCCCCATGGTGCTGCCTGCTCTGGGAGATAAGCCCAGTTCTATTTAACCCTATTTATTCCCCCAAAGTGTCCTCCATCTCTGCTAGCCAGGTGTTTAACCCTTTGGCTACTGAAGGCATCAAAAATAGAGAGAATAATCTCATTTGGAAGAGGGACACCCGCCGCCCCCCAACCCTGGTCCAGGTTGCAGGACCAATCCAGAATACAGGTTTAGCTTCATGGGACTTGGCAGGAGTCCTGGGAGTCCTTCACTGCTCCCTCTCAGGCAGCCCAGGTCCCCCAAGAGGGTGGGACTTTGTGTGGTTCTGGGAGGAGAACCCCCATCCCCACACCCAGGACAGGCAGCAGGGGCAGCTCCTGCCTCCTCACCCGCCATCCACATTATCTTAGTCACAGATCTGGGTTCTGACATCGGCCAAGTGGAAGGCTGTGGCAACTCTGTCTCTTTTGTGCCCCCCAGCTGCTGTCTCTGTCTAGCACGTCCTGCTCTGTCTCCCTGCTGCCTCTTCTAGCACGTTCCTTTTTATGTCTCCTCTGCCCCTTTCCTCTCTTTGTTCTCTCCTCTTTTCCCTTTCGTGATCACATAGGGGTATTCTTGCTTTTGTGGGTGCCTGATGATTGGTCTCACTGTGAATCTGTGTGTGTGTGTGTGTGTGTGTTCCTGTGTCTGGGTGTCTGTCAGTGTGTATGTGCTGGCCTGTCTCTGACCTATGTGTGTTGCTCTGTTAGGCTGTGTGAATCTGCTAATGTACTTGAATCTGTGTGTTGGTCCTCATTTCTTTGTGCATCTGTCAACTGGCTTGTCATTAGCTGTGTGTGAGTGGATGTGTGTATGCGCATGTTGTGTTTCAACTCAGGGGGTCAAGCAGCTGCAAATTCCTCTCCTGAGGGTGCCCCTAGAGGAGCAAGGAGGAGAATTCAGAAGTCGATGGCTTCACTAGAGCACAGCCCAGCTTAATACCAGATAGACAGGTGGTCCTGGTCGTCTCCTGGGGCTGCCTGCCAGGCCCCCTGCCCTCTGTGTTCCTCCTGCCCTTCATTCTTTTCCCTTCAGGTCAGTCCAGGACTGGAAGGGGTGAGGACAGAGAGGTGTGGCAAAGCCAGAGGGTGTGCATTCAACTCACTTCGACTCTCAGCACCAATCACAGGCTTTTTCTCGTACACTCACTTTCCCCCAAACAATGAAAAATGGCCATTGGGTTATAGCGACAACAACAATGATAATAAAATAATTGCTACCATGTATTGGGACCCTTAGCACATGCCAAGAATTTTATATACCCAATCTCGTTGAATCCCCTCAAGAACTCCAGGGGTCTGTTGTTATTTTCACATTTTAGTGATGAGGAAATGGAAGCTGGGATATGTTAAGTGAGTCGCCCAATGTCACACAGCTAGTACGTGATGGGGCAGGATTTTCCAAGATGAGGTCATGGAGGGGAAGGCGCACTGGAGGAGCATCAGGGTTCCTTCGTCCTAGCCCAGCTCTGCCCTGGACTCTGCATGACCTTGCGCAGGACACCTTCCCGCTGGGCCTGGGTTTGCTTCTCTGTACAATGAGAATGAAAGTGAGGCTCTGTTGGGATGTTTTAGGGATGGTTTAAGCATTGCAGAGAGGGTGACTGGCCTGAGTGCTCTCTGGGGTCCCCACCTGCAGTCCCAAGAATTGGGGTGAGAAGCAGAAACAGGGACCGTGCTTGTGCCATCTTCAGCCAAAAGAGAGTCACACACAGAATAAGCTTTGAGAAATTTTGCTGAATGAATGAATAAATGAGTGAATGAATGACCTCATTTCTCAATACTGCAAGAACTTCACAGCCCACCTTGGGTCCTACAACAGTGAACATCAGTAGGGAAAAGGAAAGACAGGATAAGCACCCCGGACCCTCATAAAATCCACACACAAATTGGCAATGACCAACTGATACATATGTGTTATTGATTCACTTGTCAAAGAAGGCATCAATGACCATCTTCAGGTCTGGGTATGTACGGGGTGGAAGGGAGCCCTAGGGAACTCTTGTCTCTGCCCAGATTATCTCCTGTGCAACTAAAGAATTTCACCAAGAATAGAAGGAGAGGGATGAGAATTAGGAGATAGAGATCTTTGTCTATAGAAATCTGTAGGGAAAAGGCTCTCTCTCCCTAGCATCTGGGGTTTGTGGTGGGGAGGGTCTGTCTCTAGGGCAAATCTCTGGGTTGGGAGATCAGTTAATTTTTTTTTGTTTTGTTTTTTCAAAGCCTCTTTGGAGGAGTGAATCTCTGTGTTTGGGGGAAGGATCTCTGTCCTGTCTTTGTTCTGAGTCCTATCATGATTTGGAGGGTCCGTGTCTGGGAGAAGGCTCTATGGAGAGGTTTTCTTGTCATAGTGGTGGTGGGGAATGCTTCACGCTAGGGCAGAGGGTTTCTGTTTTCTGCCAGGCAGGCTCTTGGGGGAATTTAAGGGGGGTACCTGGGAGTGATTACTAGCATCTCTACCCAATGTGGTGGAGGTTCCGTATCCGGAGAGGAGATTCTCAGAGACCGTGAGGTGCTGGTGGTGTGGGCAGGGAGGGTTAGGAGGTAGAGGGGAAGCCTGTCTTCTCCTGGCAGCTCCAACGCGATGGTCAAAGCCCTCAGGCCGTCCTACTTGTGCGCTGACCTGAGCTAATCTAGAAATACAGCAGGGGAGGAGGAGACTGGGGTTCTCAGAGAGACTGGGTCTTGGGAAGGGGGTCACTGGGAGCCCCTTTCTTTTCGTTTCCTTCAGATTCTCCCCATCCCGCCCCCAATCACAACCACTAGTCCTCCTGTACCTAGGCTGGGACGGCCAGGTCGCTGACACTGCTGTTTAGTGCCTCAGAGCCCGGGGCAGGAGCCCAGCTGGGAACACACCGAGCCGCGGACCCGCACAGAGACACAACTACAAAAGGACTCCTACAGGCAAAACCGCAAGCAACCCATTCAGGAATACATATACACATACAATCCAGCACACAAGCTCTGCGCACACACAGGCTCAAATGCGCGCAGAACTATGCACTTACAGAATAAACATGGTTACCAAATCTCACCCTCGGAGTCCGCTCAGCTCCAGCCCGTAGCAATACCTGGTACAGTGTCTGTCTTTGTCTCTGGGTCTTTCTCCTGCTCTCAAGCTACACGCAACCCACTCAACAGAAACAGCCTAGGTTTGCACAGCCCCCGGCAGCCGCCGGGCTAGCAGGGCCGGGGCGCACAGCGCGCCTCCCCACCCTGGGCCCGCCGCAAGCCCTTCCTTCCTCTGTGCCAGGCACCAGCTGCGCCCCTCCGCGGCGCGGGCACTCGCAGACCCGCCTCGAGGCTGTTGACAGGTGCCTTCAGTCCTTCCTCCTTCCAGACCCCCAAAGGAAAAGAAAGCGAACAGCCAACCTCTCGCCCTCATTATGCACACGTTTGGAGAACGGTTGGTGGCGAACAACCCGCAGAATCACTTCCATCTCGTCGTCCCTGGACGGGAGGAGACAGCCCCAGTGACCGAGGCCGGGGCTAAGCCTTCTTGAGAGCGTTCCTCCACTTCTGCCGATCACTTCTGCCTTCAAGGGGGGCTCGCGACCAGGTTGAAGTGCTGGTGATGGGTGCCAGGGAGACAGAGCGATGCCCAGACGGCCTGGGCCGCCGGAGACAGGTAACTGTCCTGCTGCCTTTCTAGGCGTCTAGGCCAGTCCTTGGCCAGAGGATCTGGGGCTGAAAGGCTCGCGAACTCTGGAGGGGGTAGCCAGGGACAGGGGACCAAGAGGATCTGCCCGCTCAGGCCCCCTCCCTCCCTGCGGCGGCGAGGTGGGAAGGGCCAGGATCGGAGTTTAGCACCTCCTCCAGAAATGCAGCACTCCGGCCCCCACCCCGCCCTCCACACCCCTCCTTCACGCGCTCCCTCCTGCTCCCTTCCGTGGGCGCCCTTCTCCTGTCCGCATCTCGGTTCTCCGGAGTCCCTTGGTGCCCCCTTTCTCTTCTCCTTGCCCTCTCCTCACTCCTCTTACCTCCTGGAGTTTCTCCCTCTCCAGCCCCTCCGCCCCCGCCAGATTCTGAGGGGCGGGAGCGCTTTGGGCTGCGCGCGGTTGGGGGCGCCGCGCCAGCTCCGCGTAGATGCTCTGACGCCGCCGCCGCCGCCACCGCCGCCCTCCGCAGCCCAGCCCGCGCCCCGCTGCAGCTCCGCAGTGCACTCGCCACCGCCGCTCCGCCAGCCCCGCTGCCCGCCCTCCGGGTCGGCCTTGAGCGAGCCTCAGACGCCAGCCGAGGGGGTCATGAGCCAGAGCGCCCCGGGGCGCCGCGGGGAAAGCGAGCGAAGATAGCGGTCTCGCGCCCCCGTGGCCCTCACCGCCTTGCCGTGCGTCCCCCGCGTCCCCAGACCCTTCCGTCCTTTTCTCGGGCCCCGCTGCCGCCATGGCCACCCTGCTCCGCAGCAAGCTGTCCAACGTGGCCACGTCCGTATCCAACAAGTCCCAGGCCAAGGTGAGCGGCATGTTCGCCAGGATGGGTTTTCAGGCGGCCACCGACGAGGAGGCGGTGGGCTTCGCGCACTGCGACGACCTCGACTTTGAGCACCGTCAGGGCCTGCAGATGGACATCCTGAAAACCGAGGGCGAGCCCTGCGGGGACGAGGGCGCTGAACCGCCCGTCGAGGGAGACATCCATTACCAGCGAGGCGGCGGCGCGCCCCTGCCGCCCTCGGGCTCCAAGGACCAGTCCCTGGGAGCTGGTGGCGAGTTCGGGGGCCACGACAAGCCCAAGATCACGGCGTGGGAGGCGGGCTGGAACGTGACCAACGCTATCCAGGTGAGCGCGGGATTCCCAGCTCTGCCTCTCTCCCCCCCCCCCCCCCCCCCAGATCTGCGCACCAGGCTCTACTCGCAGTAGAGTCCCCTGGAGATCTCAGCCTCAAGACCCCTTCCTGTACCAGGAATCTCGCCTGCCCCCATCCCTTCCAGCCCTGCGCGGGGATCTACGTCCCCAGGTGGTGTCTCCCCACTCCCCATCCGGCCCCCTCCCTCATCCCCGGCCGCCGGACAGCTAGGCTGAGGTTCGGTTAGAGACGCTTTCCCGGAGACCCTGCCGAAGCGAGGAAAACAGGAGGAGGGGGAGTGGGGAGGGGTGAGGGAGAAAGAAAATCAGGATTGGAGGGAACAGTATGGCCTGGGACTCCGGAATGGATTCACAGCTGCATTTTCGGCATAAAAGGAGAGGGGGAAAGATCTGAGCTGGGAGTCTCCTCCCCCGACACACAAGGCACACACGCATAGACAGCGCGCATGCACATAGGCAGGCACACATGCCCACAGCCCCCCTCCCCCGAAGAAACGCCGGTCACAGGTGCACACAACATACATCTATATATAGACCACAGAATTATCCTCAAATGCACCTTCATACACCCCTACACCTCCCCCACACAGAAACACATACCCGTACATACCGAGGGCACACACATAAACCCATCTGAACATAACACATGCACACATGCACAAACTCACGCATACAGGATCCACCCGCTCTCAGGTGCAGCCCTGTCGGGGACAAACAGGTATACAAAAACATGCACACACACACACACATACGTATGACCACACAAGCACAATATGGTCCCTGGTACCTCAGCGCTACCTGCGCACAGACACCCCTCTCGCTCGAAATCCCGGCTACACCGCAAAAAGCTCCTCTGCGTGTGACCCTGGAGAAGCCGCCTCCAGATGCTCTGAACCGCCTCTGGTCTCCAGGCCCGCCACCCCGTCACCCCTACTCTCAACCCTCAGTCCCCACCAGGCGGCGCCGGACTCCACCGGGAGCGGGTTTGGAACCTGCACAACGACCCCGGGAGCTGGAGAAGGCGAGCAGGCCGCAGCTCGAGGGGCAGAGAGGGCCTCCGCCCCACGCGTCCCTGGGCCCTGCGGCTTGCCTCCCATCTCCCACCCTCGGCGTCCCCGGAGCGCACAGGTCGTTGGGGCGCAGAACGTGGGTTTCCCGGGAGCTGGAGGCCGAGATGGGGTTGTCCCGGGACCCGGGCTCCGCGGGGCTCTTCGGGGCCCTGCTCAGTAAGTGACCCGACCCGAGGCGCCTTCCGCTCCAGGGCCGGGCCGGACGGCCAAGCGCAACCAGGGACCGGGGGCACGCACCAGCTTCGGTTGCCGCCCCCGCCTTCACCTGGGGCATCTTTAAAGGCCCCGTTCCGTAGGTCTTGATGGAGGCCAGGGTGGAAGGCTGGAGGCCTGCAAGCCTCGGTAACCCTGGATTTCGTTAGCTTTGCTTCCCTATGTGGATTCTGAACCCTTCTTCCACAGCTCTGCCCGCCCGTTCCCACAGGTTCTGGGTATTGCCTCCCGCTTGGGTTCGCCGTTCACAAAGCGCTTGCGCTTTCCCCGTAGGCCCCTAATCCTGTTCGCCTCTACCACTTAGTCCCCTTCCTTAGGGATCGGTCTCTCCGCCCCAGTTTCGGCCTGGCCCTAAGGCTGTCCAACCCTGTCTCCCCGTCCCCACGCCTCTGGCCTCACCCCACCCAAAGCCCTTCGCCAGCAAACCCCACGTTCCCACTGGTCTTGCCTCCCTGCCGCTTGCCCCACGCTCAGCCCCCCTCCCTCCCTACCCCGTCTCCTTTCTCTCCCGCTGCTGCTTTCAACGGTTTCCCTCTCCATTTCGACCCTTAGGCACCTGCGTTCCCCTCATTGGCTTCCTTGCACCCCATTCCAGCCCCACCTTAGACTCTGCATCCCCTTTTCCTAGCGGCTCAGGCCCAGCTCTCTACCTTTCTCCTCGTCCTTTTCCGGTCAACCCCCTCCAGCCCCTTCTCATCTTTTTCCGAACCACCCCCAGGTATCTCCTCGTACCCCTTCCCTCTTTGCGGCTTGACCCCTTACTCAGCCCCCTCCCTACCTCCCAGCCATTAAGCACACCTCTCCTTCTAAGTTCCATCCTTAAACACCCCCTTCTCCACCTCTGACTCAATACCCGGGCTCCCCATTAGACCGCTCTACACCTCCACTCCAGCCTATCCTTACCCTCTCCTCCCAGTAGCTTAGGCCCAGTTCACACTTAGCGCCCCCTTCCGGCTACACCCTTAAGTCACTCCCCCAGACGCCGTATTCCGATACAGCATCCACTGAGCTCCCGGGTCTGGTTGTCTTTTCGATCCGCAGGGCATGTTCGTGCTGGGCCTGCCCTACGCCATCCTGCACGGCGGCTACCTGGGATTGTTCCTCATCATCTTCGCCGCCGTGGTGTGCTGCTACACTGGCAAGATCCTCATCGCATGCCTGTACGAGGAGAACGAGGACGGCGAGGTGGTACGCGTGCGGGACTCGTATGTGGCCATCGCCAACGCTTGCTGCGCTCCGCGCTTCCCCACGCTGGGCGGCCGCGTAGTGAACGTGGCGCAGATCATCGAGCTGGTGATGACTTGCATCCTGTACGTGGTGGTGAGTGGCAACCTCATGTACAACAGCTTCCCAGGGCTGCCCGTGTCGCAGAAGTCCTGGTCCATCATCGCCACGGCGGCGCTGCTGCCCTGCGCCTTCCTTAAGAACCTCAAGGCCGTGTCCAGGTTCAGCCTGCTGTGCACTTTGGCCCACTTCGTCATCAACATTCTGGTCATTGCCTACTGCTTATCGAGGGCGCGCGATTGGGCCTGGGAGAAGGTCAAGTTCTATATCGACGTCAAGAAGTTTCCCATCTCCATTGGCATCATCGTGTTCAGCTACACGTCGCAGATCTTCCTGCCTTCGCTGGAGGGCAACATGCAGCAGCCCAGCGAGTTCCACTGCATGATGAACTGGACGCACATCGCCGCCTGCGTGCTCAAAGGCCTCTTCGCGCTCGTCGCCTACCTCACCTGGGCCGATGAGACCAAGGAGGTCATCACGGATAACCTGCCCGGTTCCATCCGCGCCGTGGTCAACATCTTCCTGGTGGCCAAGGCCCTGTTGTCCTACCCTTTGCCCTTCTTCGCTGCTGTCGAGGTGCTGGAGAAGTCGCTCTTCCAGGAAGGCAGCCGCGCCTTCTTTCCCGCCTGCTACGGCGGCGACGGGCGCCTCAAGTCGTGGGGCCTGACGCTGCGCTGCGCGCTGGTCGTCTTCACGCTGCTCATGGCCATCTACGTGCCGCACTTCGCGTTGCTTATGGGCCTCACCGGCAGCCTCACGGGCGCCGGCCTCTGCTTCCTGCTGCCCAGCCTCTTCCACCTGCGCCTGCTCTGGCGCAAGCTGCTGTGGCACCAGGTCTTCTTCGACGTCGCCATCTTCGTCATCGGCGGCATCTGCAGCGTGTCCGGCTTCGTGCACTCGCTGGAGGGCCTCATTGAGGCCTACCGAACCAACGCGGAGGACTAGGGCGCTAGGGCCAGCCCCGGCCACCCTCCCGCGCTCTCCCCGCTGCCCACCCACCCCTCCCCCAACAAACCCGTGCGCCCTGCAGCCGCGCTTGGGAAGCCAAGCTTTAAACATCTCTGGCTCCCCGTTTCTGATTTTGGGGGTTGGGGGCGGGAGGGGATAGGGATCCACAATCCATTGCGTCTGCGTTTCTGTTGTCCTTTCTTTTCCACAACACCCTGGTTTCGGGGGAGGCGGCGGCGCATCTGTGGGCAGGGTTTTCTGTCCTTCCAGGAGGGGCCCCGACACTTTGGTCCCTGTCACCGAGGGGGGGGGGGGGGAGGGAGAGGGGGCGCAACTCGCAGGCGCAGAAACTTGACCTTGCGGGCACATTTCACAGCCATCAGTGCTTGGAATCTGCAGAGTCTAGCCATTTCCAGCAAGAACGATTCCCATTCCGGAGACATTTCAACCCTTCAGCGGGAAAGGCTGGCCGGGAAATCCGTTTCGGGTGGGCGATTTCCTTCGCCGAAGCGGGGAAGCGAGAAGCCCCGGCGGGGCCGGCTTGCTGGCCGGTTTTCAGGAATCCAGACTCATCTTGTGCAATTTATCAGGTTGTGGAGCTGCTCTGCTGTGCGTGTGGTGTGCTCGTGGTGAATAAGATGAAATGTGTATCAGAAAAAAAATCTTTCTCTAATTTAGAGTGCGGTGCATAATTATATCCGCAAATAAAGAAGAAACAAAGGCACTCGCGGCCCTGTCTCAGTTCTGCATTTTCGCACCCGCGGGAATCCTGGCGCTGGGTGGCGAGGGAACCAGCCCTGGCCCACCCCGTGAAGCAAGTGGGGAAGGAGAAGCAGCTGTAGTTAAAGAGTCCCTGGAGAGCTCCGGGGAGAGTGAGGGGTGCTCAGCACCAAGGGGAGGCTTTCTGAGTACTTGGGGGACTCAGGCAAAGGAGCACGTGGTGGTGCACCCACGGTTTCGGTGTGGCCTTGGCTCCCCAGCCGCCAGGCCTAGGCTTCCCCCCACCCCCAAACCTTTCCCCGGGGGTTGGATCCATCTGAGAATTTGGTGGACACTCTCGAACTCCAATCCTAAAATAAAGAGGAAGAAAAAGTTTTGCTTATGTACCAAAGCCCTACAGAGTTGTTCAACAAATATTTATAGACAGCCCACCAGGTCTGGGACCGTGCAGGCTGCCAAACTCAGCCCTGCCCTCCTGGAGCTTACAGTCTAGCAGAGGAGAGACAGGCAATAGATTGGGACTCTGAAATCCACAGTATGACTGCCAGCTGTGAAGAGAGCTACAAAGGAAGTCAGCAGGGCCGTTGTGTATTTCCCAGGGTTTGCCAACCTAGCATCCCAGGCACCTCTCACCCTGGAGAACCCCCCTCAAGTCCAAGGTGGGGTTTACATAGCCACAGTGAAGAGATCTGGCTGTTTAGATTCACCAGGCAGAGCCGTTTATGTCCCAGCCTCCCCTTTTCTTGAGCAGCCTGTTTGAGAATGTGTTTGCTTAAATTACCCAGAGGACCCTGTCCTTTTTTATGCAGATCCTACTGCAAGGGCAGCCCTCCTGTTGCTTCCAGGGGCGCCAGTCCTGGGTGCATTGGTATGGATCATGGTCAGACTCTCCAGATGGAATCTGGGAGCTCAGGAAGGCTAGGCCATTCTCAGCGGGAGAAAAGCCACGATGGGAGGTTCTTGATCTCTCCCACCAAGGCAGAGGCCTCGTTTGGAACGATTTCTCCAGGTGCAATGGGAGCATAGGAAAGAGCGGGGAGAATGCCTACGCACAGTGGCCATTTCTCCCTGCCCGCTGCCACGGCGTGGGTCAGTGTGTGCTTGTGTGAGAGAGAGCGCCTACACGAAGATGTGCGGGGTTGGGGGTGGGAGGCTGTATCTGTGTCTTGTGAGAGCTTTGATGAATGCGTGTGCTTGCCTGTGTGTGCAGAGCATCCCTGAGCGCGTGCCTGCGACAGAGGTGACCTCGCACCGCCTGCTTCTGCAGCCATCCAACAAGTGTGGAAGCGCAAGGGGGATAAAATTTGGTCCCCTCGGCCGCCTGCGGCTCTGACGATTTGAACGGGCCATTTAAGATGTCCGCTGTCACCCACCTGATGCTCCTTTGTCTCTATTGTCGCGAGTCAGGATCCAGAGCTGACCAGAGGATTCTGTTTCCCGTCCCTCTACGCCCTCTGATGCCTCCCAGGCCGGGAGAACTGACTGTTCATCGCCCTTGCCCCGCCTCCGCTGCTCCTCCGCAGGTCCACCCACCCTCGGGTACGATCTGAGTCGGAGCTCGGTCTGTAACCTTCAGAAAAAGCCCTGACTTCTGCAGTGGAAGGGAAGGAGGGAGGGTCACGCTGCACCAGCTCCGTCCTTCCCGTCTTTAAAAGGACAAATGAGACACCAGGCAGGCCCTGGACAGCGGCTGCCATCTCCGCGGACTCGCCTGGAGCCGCTGCACTGCCTCTTAGCTCCCGGCTTTGTGCTCAGCTCCCTGGAGTCCGGGTCCCCCACCCGTCACCCTGCGCGGGCCCAGAAAGGCAGAGGCGGGAGAGCCAAGCTCCTAGGAGCCCCAAGGGAAACCCTGCTCCCTCGTGGGCAATACACCCATCCCCAGACTTGCATTCAGGCCGACGGGAGAAATAGACGGCAGGAGAAGATGCGACCCATCTCTGCATCTCCGACTCCTACCCCCAACACCAAAGTGCATGGCTAGAAGTTGAAAAGAACTCCTGAGCTCTCCTCGGGTCCGCCGTGAGTTCTCAATCCGAATTCGAGGGAGGCAGATAGGGCCGGCAAGGTTCATTCAGTGAAGGAATTGAGGAGGAAGGGAATCCACCTCAGGACCAGACCCTTCCCCTCCCCCCCCCCACCAGGGTTCCCTCAATTCCCAACGGTTCTTACGACGAATCCTGGCTCTACGCCCTTCGGACCCTGTCCCAGTTCTGTGCTTTGGGAACCACCAAGATCCCGGAGGAAGCCACCGCCCTGTCCCGAGCCAGCCCTGCCTCGCTCCCCAGCGGTGAGAGAAGGTTCTCCACTTTTAGATTTCTTTGTTTTTTAAAATTTTTATTTTATTTTATTTATTTATGGCTGTGTTGGGTCTTCGTTTCTGTGCGAGGGCCTTCTCTAGTTGCGGCAAGTGGGGGCCAATCTTCATCGTGGTGCGCGGGCCTCTCACTATCGTGACCTCTCTTGCTGCAGAGCACAGGCTCCAGACGCAAAGGCTCAGTAATTGCGGCTCACGGGCCTAGTTGCTCTTCCCGGACCAGGGCTCGAACCCGTGTCCCCTGCGTTGGCAGGCAGATTTTAAACCACTGCGCCACCAGGGAAGCCCTCCACCTTTAGGTTTCTAAATGCTTCTTCCCTCCCTGCCACCCCTCACTCTCACCTCCCCGCCCAGTTGATAATGATTGCTTATCTCTAGTGCTTTACTTCCAAGTCCTCCATATTTCAAGTGACATTTCGATGGGTTTTTTCCCCCCAAAACATAGAAGGATGCTATATCATAGGACATGTTTTGTTAAATGACAAACCCTACCCCAGGGACTAATATATTCCCCACTTAGGGGCCTTGGAGGGAAGGAGGGAGTCAACCGGACTCCACGGGCACCAGTCAGGAAGTGGAGAGGGTCCAGGCCTTTCCATTGGTGGGGAGCAGGGATCTCAAACGCAGGGCCAGAGACAGGCTTAGGTCAAGGAGGAGCAGGCTGGCTGGACCGGTACGTCCTCACTGGACACCTAGGGGTTAAGGGGGTGGAGCTGCTTTGACCCCGGGGAGCCAGCCTCGGGGGTCCTTCCCACTGCTCTTTATTTTTTCTTCTCCAAAATTACGAAAAAAAAAAAAAAAGTTCAAACATACAGAAAAGGTGAAAGAATTCCACAGCTTAACTTGAACAATTAACATTTTATGGTGCTGGATTACCTATCCTGTATCTATCCATCAATCCATTCAATAATCCATTTTTTAATGTAAATTTGAAGAATTGAAGACCTCAGTATATTTCCCTCCCAAATACTTAGGCAGGCAGGGTCGGTAAGCATGACATTCAGATAAGCACAGGACCAGTAGTGGCACAATGCTCGGCCATATGGAGTCTGAGGCAAAAGGAAATAACAGCAATACAATCCTGTCTTTAAATTTTATTACCTGTTCATCGTGCTATTTTGAACACATGGTTTACTTTTGAATTTTGATTTTTAAAAAGACTGCATAAAATATGATCTTGATTATTGAATTTTTGGGCATCCTTTTATATTTTGCTCTCTAAACAAACGCTTCACTTTCTCACACTAGTCCCAGCTCTGGGTGTGAGGTTGGCCTTGGGAAATGAGTTCTACTCCCTGGAAGTTTGGATTGAGACTTTTCAAGAGTCTGGCTACAGCTGATGCTACAGAGATGCTGTGGGTGCCACCTCTGCCAGTTATGGGGTCCAGGAGGGGCCAGGCGAGGAGGGTCCTCTGGCCAGGGACACCCAGCAGGATGATCCAGCAGTGCTGAGGGCCCAGCCATATGAGCTTCCAGCAGCTCCCAGCAACCTTCTGCAGATGGGGTGAAAACAGGGCAGAAAGATTGAGGATGCAGAGGGAATGGTACAGACTCTAGATGGGAGAGGAAAGCACAGTCCGAACGGAGAGCACAATTAAAGGAATTGTTACCCAGTACCTGGCACAAGTTCTGGTAGGTGTACAGGATTTATTTATCAAATATTTGTTGAGCATCTACTATAGGCCACTGGACTAAGGACTGTTCTAGCCCCTAGGGATGCAGCAATAAACAAGATAGACATGGCCTCTGTGGTAGGGGTCAATGCCTTATCCTATGTCCTTAGGTGCATCTGAGTTCACCAGAAGTTGTGGACACTTCTCAGGAACCTGACAGCAAACCATGACAAAATGCCTCTCTCCATCTGTCTCTCTCTCCTCTGCCCAAGGGCTTTCTAGAATACCTTGGAAGAACAACTTGAAATTGCTGGGGAGTTAAAAGCTCCCAAACACCCAGTCAATTGGCAATAAATGAATGGCTCCTGTCCTATATTGGGATTATTTGTGGTCTATTCCACAAGGTATCTCAGATGGTTCCCAGCAGGATTGAAACTCGTGTGTCCACAAGCTCATCAAAACACCTTTTATTTGGCTTCCCCTCCCCTTCCCTGTCTCCCTTTCCCTACTACCTCACTTGTCCTTTCTGGGATCGCCTTCCAAATGATTAACTACACCTGAGTCCTTGTTGCACTGTCTGCTTTCCAAGAAAGCTAAACTAAGACAGCTCCTGTATTCACAGTGCTTTTAATCTCGGACAGTGATTCCCAAATATACATCCTTAGACAGGTGCCAGGCAAGGTGAATAGAATCAAATAGGGAGGTTTTCGGAGATTCCTGTTCCCTGCCTTCACACCTAGATTCAGATTTTTAGGTTCCTGATGTGCCACTGGTTTGGGATCACTAATATAGAGAAAGTTAGGTCAATGGATTGACGGATGAGCAAGTAGATGGATGTGGGTCAGTGGGTATGTGCTTTGAAGGCCAATGGTTGTGTAGATAAGCCATTGACTAATAGATGGATCAGTGGATGAAGGAAAGATGGATAGACAGAAGAATGGGTCAGGGGATGAACAGATGAAAAGGTGGATCAGTGGATGGATCAATAGGTGAAAGGAAGAAAAGAGGGAAGGATAAATGGGTCTATGGCAACAAACTTTAAGCACAGTAAGCTCCACAAGAGCGGGCATAGTCGCTGTTGGGCTCCCTATTGTATCTCCACTATCTAACACAGGATCTGATATGCAGAATGTACTTAATACATTTTGTTCAACAAACAACTAAATGAATAAGTAAATAAGTAATTTCTTTTCAAAAAGATCATCAACACATAAATAGTTTTGGAGTCACAGGAAATTATGAGGTTGTATGGTCACGCCATTCAAGATGGCTGTTCTTTTGCTCTCTGTACATCCCCTGCTTGACCAGTCCTTGCTTCACCTGTACCCTAATCATAGGGCTTAATCAGTAACTACCTATGTGCTTGCTCCCTGCCCCAGCCGCTAGTTTCCCTGGTAACTGATGAGCCAACCTGATGTTAATTTCCCCCTATAAATGGTAGCCTCTTTAAGGAAACAATCCCATTTATCACTGCATCAAAAATAATAAAATACCTAGGAATAAACCTACCTAAGGAGGCAAAAGACCTGTGCTCTGAAAACTATAAGATGCTGATGAAAGAAATCGAAGATGACACAAACAAATGGAAAGATATACCATGTCCTTGGATTGGGAGAACGAATGTTGTCAAAATGACTATACTACCCAAAGCAATGTACAGATTCAATGCAATTCCTATCAAATTACCCGTGACATTTTTCACAGAACTAGAACAAAGTTTTTTAAATTTGTATGGAAACACAAAAGACCCCAAATAGCTAAAGCAATCCGGAGAAAGAAAAATGGAGCTGGAGGAATCAGGCTCCTTGACTTCAAACTATACTACAAAGCTACAGTAATCAAAACGGTATGTTACTGGCACAAAAACAGAAGTATAGCTCGAGGGAACAGGATAGAAAGCTCAGAAATAAACCCTTGCATCTGTGGTCAATTAATCTACACCAATGGAGGCAAGCATATACAATGGAGAAAAGACAGTCTCTTCAATAAGTGGTGCTGGGAAAACTGAACAGCTATGTGTACAAGAATGAAATTAGAACATTCTCTAACACCATACACAAAAGTAAACTCAAAATGGATTACAGACCTAAATGTAAGACCGGATTCTATAAAACTCTTAAAGGAAACCATAGGCAGAAAACTCTTTGAGATAAATTGCAGCAATATTTTTTTAATCCACTTCCTAGAGTAATGAAAATAAAAACAAAAATACACAAATGGGACGTAATTAAACTTAAAAGCTTTTGCATAGCAAAGGAAACCATAAACAAACAAAAAGACAACCCACAGAATGGGAGAAAATATTTTCAAATGAAGTGATCAACAAGGGATTAATCTCCAAAATATACAAACAACTCATGCAGCTCAATATAAAAAAAAACAAACAATCCCATCAAAAAGTGGGCAGAAGATCTAAAAGGACATTTCTCTAAGGAAGACATATGGATGGGCAAAACATTCAAGAAAAAATGCTCAACATCACTAATTACTAGAGAAATGTAAATCAAAAGTACAATGAAGTATCACCTCACACTAGTCAGAATGACCATCATCAAAAAGTCTACAAAAAATAAATGCTGGAGAGGGTGTGGAGGAAAAAGAACCCTCCTACAGTGTTGGTGGGAATGTAAACTGATACAGTCACTATGGAGAACAGTATGGAGATTCCTTAAAAAAACTAAAAATAGAGCTGCCATATGATTCTGCAATCCCTCTTTTGGGCATATATCCAGAGAAAAACATAATTCACAAAGATACATGCACCCAAATGTTCATAGCAGCACTATTTACAACAGCCAAGATATGGAAGCAACATAAATGTCCATCAACAGAGGAATGGATAAAGAAGATGTGGTACATATATACAATGGAATATTACTCAGCCATAAAAAAGAATGAAATAATGCCCTTTGCAGCAACATGGACCTAGAGATGATCATACTAAGTGAAGTAAGTCAGACAAAGACAAATATCATATGATATCACTTATATGTGGAATCCAGAAAGATGATACAAATGAACTTATTTACAAAACAGAAACAGACTCACAGACTTTGAAAACAAACTTCAAAGATGAAAGGTAGCTGGGAGGGATAAATTAGGAGTTTGGGATAAAAATATATACCCTACTAATATATACTAATATATATAAAATAGATAGTCAACAAAGACCTACTGTATAGCACAGGGAACTCTACTCAATATTCTGTAACAAACTATATGGGAAAAGAATCTGAAAAAGAATGGATATATGTATATGTCTAACTGAACAACTTTGCTGTACACCCAAAACTAACACAACAATGTAAATCAACTATACCCCAATATAAAATAAAAATTAAATTAAAAAAAATTGTAGCCTCCTTCTCTCCGCCCTCACCCCCCGCCCCCGAGTAGTGAAGATTGCTGCCATGTCCTACCTGCTGTCTGTCATACAAGGGGTGGGGTATCACTCCAGGACCTTTTGCTTCAGATGTGTAAGGTCCCCTATCCAATAAAACATTGTTGTCTCTGTTGCTGTCTCTGTGCTCTTTCTTTAGTCTCAAGGCTGGGCATTTACAAGGCTTGCAGGCCTGCGGGATACAGCCCAACTGAGGCCAACCAGGAGAATGGATGAAAATAAGAAAAGCACTGGGCCAAGGACCTTGGGGAACAGCAATATTTCAAGCTCAGGCAAAGGAGGATAAGGAAGAGGAGAATTCAAGTCTGATAAAGAATAGTCAGAGAGGTAGGGGAAGAATAAAGACAATGATGTTCTGGGGTTGAAGAAGGACAGGTTGTAAGAAGCAGGAAAGGACAAAAATTTGTTTCCTTTCTCTGGACAAATAGCATCTGATTTGGACCAGGAATGGGGATGTGGGTATCTTTTGTCTCTAAATCTCAGAGCTTGGAGTAGAAGAAGCATACCTAGAAGCTTTTCAAAGAAGAGCGAGACCAGGACTGAGAAACAGTTCCAATGAAGGCTCCACTCTAAAGGGGGATGTATAAAGAGAGGATGTCTAAGGACACCAGTAAGTAAGGCAGACTAAGGGAAGCTGAAGAAAGGAAGCTCAACAACAGTTCAATGAAGATGAGGACTGAAAGGTCACTGCCGAGGGCCTGGGTTCCATCCCTGGTCAGGGAGCTAGGATCCCGCAAGACGTGCAGTGGCCAAAAAAAAAAAAAAAAAAAAAAAAGCCACAGCATCCCTTCTATCCAATGAGCCTATTAGTGGGTTGGCAGAATCTGGGGAGAAGCTGGAAACCCTGTGCTAAGTTCCTTGTCTCTAGCCCAAGTCTGCTGCTTGCCTCCTTAGCTACATAATATCTCTTCCTTTTCCCAGGCAGTGAGTGGGCTCAAGGAGCCCTGAGCCAGGCTGAGCACACGGTGTTAGTCCACCATGATGAATCACAGCTCAACAGCCAAATTGTTTTCCTTTTTTTAAAAAAAATTTATTGAAATATAGTTGATATACAATGTTGTGTTAGTTACAGGTGTACAGTAAAGTGATTCAGTTATACATATATATAAATGTATGTATTCTTTTTACATTCTATTCCATTATAGGTTATTACAAGATATTGAGTATAATTCCCTGTGCTATACAGTAGGCCCTTGTTGGTTACCTATTTTATATACAGTAGTGTGTATATTTTAATCCCAAACTCCTAACTTATGCCTCTCCCCACCTTTCCTTTGGTAACCATAAGGTCGTTTTCTATGTCTGTGAGTCTACTTCTGTTTTGTAAATAAGTTCATTTGTATCCTTTTTTATTTTTTTATTTATTATTTTTTTTGCGGTACGCGGGCGTCTCACCGCTGCGGCCTCTCCCGCTAAGGAGCACAGGCTCCGGATGCACAGGCTCAGCGGCCATGGCTCACGGGCCCAGCTGCTCCGCGACATGTGGGATCCTCCCACACCGGGGCACGAACCCATGTCCCCTGCATCAGCAGGCGGACTCTCAACCACTGCGCCACCAGGGAAGTCCCATTTGTATCCTTTGTTTAGATTCCAGATATAGGCAATATCATATGATATTTGTCTTTCTCTGTCTGGCTTACTTCACTTAGTATGATAATCTCTAGGTCCATCCATGTTGATGCAAATGGCATCATTTCATTCTTTTTTAATGGCTGAGTAATATATATATATACAAAACACATCTTTATCCATTCATCTGTCAATGGACCCTTAGGTAGCTTCCATGTCTTGACTATTCTAAATAGTGCTTCAATGAACATTGGGGTGCGTGTATCTTTTCAAATTATGTTTTTCTCCAGAAATATGCCCAAGAGTGGGATGGCAGGGTCATATGGTAGCTCTATTTTTAAGGAACCTCCATACCATTCTCCATCGTGGCTGCACCAATTTACATTCCCACCAACACTGTAGGAGGATTCCTTTTCCTCCACACACTCTCCAGGATTTACTGTTTGTAGACTTTTTGATGATGGTCATTCTGACTGGTGTGAGGTGATACCTCATTGTAATTTTGATTTGCATTTCTCTAATAATTAGCGGTGTTGAGCATCTTTTCATGTGCCTCTTGGCCATCTGTCTTCTTTGGAGAAATGTCTTCTTAGACCTTCTTCCCATTTTTTGATTGGGTTGTTTGTTTTTTGATATTGAGCTTCAACAGCCAAATTTGATGCCCGTTCCCATCACACCCTCCTGGCCAAGCATCAGGCAGACTGGGAAGCAAATATTTCCTTGGAACAGTTTTCTAATGGCTCTATCACCTGAGTCCTGCTGTGCAGACTCCCTCATGAATAAGAGCATATGCATTGCCTGATCACCTAAATGTGCAGTGTGTATATGTAGTGGTATGTGTGTGTGAGTTCAGAGACCAACATGAGAGTGCCTTAAGCGAAACAGAAGTTGTATTTCCTTCTCACATAAAAATCAGAGCTGGTAAGAGGTCCAGACCCATGCTTCTCAAATTTTAATATGCACGTGAATCATTTGGGGATCTTCTTAAAATTCAGGTTCCTGATTCACTGGATCTCTGGTGGAGCTGGAGGTTTTGCATTTCTAACAAGCTCCCAGGTGATGGTGAGGCTGCTGGGCTGCAATCCACACTTGGAGGTGCAAGGCCCTGGAGCACTGATTCTCAAATTTTGCTTCCTTCTACCATCATCTGGGGAGATTAGAAAGCTCCCCATGCCCAGGTCTCACCACATAGGATGAAAGCAGAATCTCTAGGGGTGAGACCCAGGCATTAGCACTTTTGAAAGCTCCCCACACAGCAGTCATAGGTTGATAGCAATGATCAAAATGTGCTGGTCAGGAATTTATGGATTTCCTTCCCTGGCAGTGGAGTAACTTCTGGGTTAGAGCTCTCTCTGCCTCTCCTTTCCTGGGGCAACTCCACTGTCCACTGTTCTCAGTGCTCTTGGCTTTGCCCTCTGAGAAGTGCTTTCATATCCGTGAACCTCCTGGGGATCTCAGAGAGTATCCTCTCCTTGGGGTGGCACAGCTTTCACACTCGGCTTCCTCCTGGTGCAGGTTTGGGATCCTAGGGTTACCTTACAAGTCAAATATATAATTTTGGAGTCCAGGCTTGTGGTTTCTTGACAAGACAATTCCCTCAAAACTTAGTGTTGACCCTGTAGGTTCAATTGTGCCCCTCAAAAAGATATGTTGAAGTCCTAATGTCTTGTACCTGTGAACGTGATCTTATCTGGAAATAAGATTGTTGCAGAGGTACAGATGTAATTAGTTAGGATGAGGTCATACTGAAGTAGGGTGGGTCCTTAATCCTAATATGATATGATTTTTTAAAATCTTTATCAGAAGAGGAAAAGAGATACACAGAGAGAGAGACACACAGGGAGACCACATGACAATGCAGGCAGAGAGTGCAGGGTTGGGTCTACAAGCCAAGACTGCCAGCAATACCAGAAGCTGGGGGCGAGGCAAGGAACAGATTCTCCCCTGGAGCTTTCAGAACGAGCACAGGCTTGCTGATACCTTGATTTTGGACTTCTAGCATCCAGGACCGTGAGAGAATAAATTTCTGTTGTTTTCAGCCATTTCACTTTGTGGTACTTTGTTATGGCAGCCCTAGGAAACTAACAAACACAGTAGGCTTCTGATCTATCTTCTAGTCATTTCCATGGGCAAATAACTACAGCCATGGATTTCGTCTGGTGGTACATTGTGCAACAGAGTAGCCACTAGCCATATATGGCTATTTAAGCTTAAATGTAAATTAAAATTAAATTAAAATTCCATTCCTCAGTTGCACTGCTCACATTTCAAGTGCTCTGTGGTCACATGTGGTTAGTGGCTACTGCATTAGACATTTCAGATTGTAGAACGTTCCCATCAAAACAGAAAGAACCACTGAACGCCATTGGTCTAGTGTATCAGTCAGTTTTTTCCTGCAATAATGTTGCATAGCAACCCCAGAATTTCAGTGGATTATAAAAACAAACATTTTTGATATCCATGGAACAGCTCAGCTTTAGGTGGCAGGTTGGCTGGACTTGGTTCCAGGCTACAGTTTGTGTTGGGTTTTCTCCATGTGTCTCTCATCCTCTTTAGACTCAGGGCATGTTCTTCTCAGCAGGAGAGTAAGAGGGCAGTCTAAGCCACACAAGCACATTTGAAGCCTCTGCTCAGATCATATCTGGCTAACAGTCCACCGGCTAAAAGTGAGTCCCGTGGCCAAGCCCAATATCAATGTCTACGGTGAGAGAGGCCCAACAAAGTTACATGGCAGATGGTATGGATGTTCACTCCTGTATTATCCTATTATAGAGGAGTGAAGAACTGGGAACAATAATCCAATCTACATCGCCTATACATAGTGCTTTCCACCCCCCCTTAAAAGGTAATACTTTCACACGGTTAAAAAATAAAAAGTATATGAAAAAGTATGCAGTGAAAAAGTCTCCCACACCTGACACACTCACCTTGTCCCTTTCCTTTACAAACTCTTTTCTTAGTTTCTTGTCCATCTGCATGAAAATACAAGCAAAAACATATATATTTTCTCCCCACCCCCTTTCTTAAAGGGAGTTCCTATAAACTGCACTGCCTTATTTCTTTTAAATATATATCTTGGAGATTTTTCCGTATTAGTATACTTAGGTGTAGTTCTTAAACTTACATTCACTTATTTTCACTCTGTTCTGCTCCTCCCCACTTTCTCAGTTTAATGATGGATTCCTTCAGATGTCTGAGAAAATGGCTTGGGTTGAAAGGCAACACCTTTAATCTGATTTTGCCACTAACTGGCTCCCTATTTGGCCTAGAAGTGCTCCTAGAGGTTCTTGAGAACGTTTTGGGGTCTCATCTCTTGCTAAGGATGTTTATTTACAACCACCTTTTATAATTAACTTGCTTTTATCTCTCAAATTGTTCCAGAGCTGGGAGGGTAGAGTCAAGGCAGCTGCTCTAATTCTTGCAATCCCCTTGGCTGGTGGAAAGGGGGAAACGGCAGGGGAGAGCGTGCCCAGTCCTTTTAGAGCTAAAACTAAGGGGGTGGGGGGGTCCCGGTCACATTACTTCCACTCCCACCCTCATTGGCCAGAACTGAGTCACATGATCACAACAAGCCAAATGACCATGCAGGGGAATTATACCACTAAAAGGAAGAAAGAGAATATGCACATAGTAGGTAACAATTAGCAGTCCTTTTCTCAGCGTTTGAGGTCTGTGAGAGGGTACAGTCTGTAGGTCTTAATAAATCTATTTTAAAACTTTATATTGTATTATAAAATATAACACACATGCAGAAAAGTGCACCAATCGTAAAGAGGACGGTGTGATGAATTTTCACAAAGTGAACACGCCTGAGTAGCGAGCTCCTCGGTCAAGAAATTGAGCGGTCGGTACCCCCGAGTTTGTTTCCTTGACAGCAAGGCTAACGGCGACGTAATCATGTGGGGGCAGAGCCAACGGCGGTTGAAGATGATACCCAGCAAATAGGGCGTGGCTAAGCGGAATAGGGAGCCCCGCGGAGCTCATTTCTGGAGGCCAGGAAGGGGCTGGGCCCTTGGCGTTACGCGCTCGGGGCGGGGCTTCCTGGCCCAGAGTCCCGGCTACAGCGAAGGGGCGTGGTCAGGTCGGATGTTGGGGACGAGGTTAAGCCACAGCCAGGGAGGGCGGGGCCTAGCGATCCCGAAGGTGGCCTGGGCCACCAGGGGCGAGTTAGGTGAAAAGGCCGGCCGGGTTTAGAAAGGAGAGGAGGCTTGGAGAACCCGCTGTGATGTGCGGGGGCGGAGCCTCGCGCGATCTGGGCGGGCGCTGCGTCGGGGGCGGGGCTTCGCGCCATTTGGGCGGACGCTACGGCGAGAGGCGGGGCCAGTGCGTGCGCTCCAAGATGGCGGCGGCCAGTGCAGCCGGGCCGCCTACGAATGTGTACCCGTTCCGCGATGCCCGCGCCGCGCCGGATCAGGTACTGGAGGCCGGTCCGGTGGCGCACGGGCCACTGCCGGTGCCTCTGGTGCTGGACAACGGGTCGTTCCAGGCCCGCGCAGGCTGGGCGTGCCCCGGGCCGGACCCGGGCCCCGAGCCCCGGCTGCAGTTCCGCGCCGTGTGCGCCCGCGGGCGGGGCGGGGCTCGGGGCGGGGCGGGCCCGCAGGTAGGCAACGCGCTGGGCAGCCTGGAGCCGCTGCGCTGGATGCTGCGATCGCCCTTCGACCGCAACGTGCCGGTGAACCTGGAGCTGCAGGAGCTGCTGCTTGACTACAGCTTCCAGCATCTGGGTGTCTCCTCACAGGTGAAGGGCGTGGTGGGGTTAGGCTTGAGGGGAAGGGTGAGGTCGTGTCCCCGCTCACAACGCTCTCCGAGGGATAGTAGTCACTCCAGTAGTTCTGAATGTCATTTAGTCATTGATTTAGTCAGTCGGTCAAATATTAGGCGCCTAACGTGTGTTAAGTCCTGTGCTAGGCGCTTGGGGTATGGCAGTGAGCAAAAACAACGCCCTTTTCTCTTGGAGCACATATTCGGGCTCGTTTGTTAATACATTAATTTATTATCAGATATGTATTGAGCATCTACTCTGTGTCAGGCACTTTTCTAGGTGTTTGAAATAACGTCCGTGAACGTGACACGAAATCTCCTGTGCTTATGGAGCTGGTGTGGAAAGTCGCTCTAGTATGAAATAACAAACAATAAACGATAGAATTAAGTAGTATATTCTGTGGCATGATAGAAGGACAGGAGAGGGTTACATGTGTTCAATAAGATGGTTAGGGGCAGGACTTGGGAAGAAGGTGTTGCTTGAGCAAGGACTAAAGGAGATGATTGAGGGAGCGATCCTTGTGAATATCTGAGGGAATAGTATTCCGGAGAGAGGGCACAGCCAGTAAAAAGGCCCTGAGGCAGGAGTGTGCCCTAATCCTAACTGAGGGCAGCCAGAGTGAAGGGAAGGGTAGTCAGTGGAAGAGGAAGTCGGAGAGGTGATGAGGGGACAAGTCACACACCTTATAGGCTTTTACGCTGAGTGAAATGGGGAGCCGTTGCAGGGTGTTGAACAAAAAAGGGACGTGACTTATGTTCCAAAAGGATCACCATAGCTGCTGTATGGAGAATGGACTGGCCGGGGTCATAGGGTAGAAACAGGGAGACCAGTTAGAAGGCTGTTGCTGTTAGGAGGTGAGGGATGATGGTGACTTAGATGAGGAAGGAGTTGAGGATGTGGTAAGAAGCAGTTGGATTCTGGAGATATTTTGAAGATAGAGCCAGATGATTGGCTGACAGTTTGGCTGGGGCTTGACTTAAGTTGACCCTACTTTCATATTTTCCAAAGCAACTTCCAGGAGAGATGGGTGTTTTACAGTTGCTTCTGATCCAGTGTTTTGATTGGAGACCAAAAGCCAGTTGAGCCCTTGCAATAAGGATTTCTGTTTCTTTTTAGGCATTAAAAGGAGTATTCTCTTAGCACCTACCAATTTACTCTTTTCTTTCCAAGTAGGGCTGTGTCGATCATCCCATAGTTTTGACAGAAGCCGTGTGCAACCCACTGTATTCACGACAGATGATGTCCGAGCTTCTCTTTGAGTGCTATGGGATTCCTACGGTTGCCTATGGAATAGACAGCCTCTTCAGCTTCTACCACAATAAGCCAAAGAACTTGATTTCCAGCGGGCTCATCATTTCATCTGGATACCAGTGTACACATATTTTACCCATCTTAGAAGGGAGGTGAGTTGCACTTATGGCGTTTGGGCACTGTTTTGAGAAGCATTCAGGAAACGTTTATTGGGCACCTGATTTAAAGGTGGAGTGGAAAGAGCAAGGACAGGACCATGAACTGGCCTCTGGGCTTAGTTCTGACCTCCCTCACTGTGTGAGTATAGATGTCACTTCATCGTCCATCCTTTGTGACCTCCTGGATCGAGTTGGGGTAGATGGTCCCTGAGGTCCAAATCCATAATTCTAGAACTTTATCGTTCTGACTTAATGGTGAGATGGCTAACACTGTACCTGTAGGTAGTAGGTGCTCAATAAAAATGTTCTGAGTAAATTACTTAAATAGATTTAATTTAGACTGTTGTGTTCTGGAGTCACTTTTTAATAAGAGATTTTTTATATTTTTTAATTTAAAGCTATTTAATGACAATTATTTAGACCTTTCTTTTTAACTACTGTACCTGGTACATAATAGGTACTTAATAGATGTTTTCAAGTTCTATAAAAGGTGAGGGTAGTTTCTGTCATGTTTAAAATCTTCTCGTTTTATAGCTGGGTTTTCGTTGTCTGTTAAAAGAGACTAGGCCGGGGAGGGAGGGATAAATTGAGAATTTGGGATTAAAAGATGCACACTACTATATATAAACAGATAAACAACAAGGATTTACTATATACACACAGGATTCAATATCTTCTAATAATCTATAATGGAAAAGAAACTGGAAAAGAATGTATATATAACCGAATCACTTTGCTGTACACCTGAAACACTGTAAATTAACTATACTTCAATAAAAAATTAAAAAAAGAGAGAGAGAGAGACTAGGCCAGCCTCGTGCTCTCCTGAGAAGGTTTCTCTTTGCATAGAGATAGAGGGTGTGTAAGTAGTGAGAGAAGGCCTGGCTTTGGGATTGAAAGCCTGGGTTTGCAGCTCTGCTGAGGTTGAGGTACTTAACTTCTTCACTTAGTTTCCTAACATATAAACTTGGGAAAAACTGATTTCTCAGGGTTACCTTGAGAATGAAACGAGATAATGTAGGTGATGGCACTTTGTAAAACAGTCTGAACATTTAAGTGAAAATAAATGCTGTTGAATTTATTGAGACCTATAGTGGGAATTTCTCTTGAAGTTCTTACAAAAATTTATGAAGAAAAAAGTAATTCTTAGACATTACCAAACACTCCTGCTATAGAGTTTTCTATCTTATGTAACCAGAATATGCAGAAATTAAAAATAATATTGTTATTTTATGTTATGTTATATTGAGAGAAAGTGATTTTACCCAAAGGCTAAGAAATGATCAGATTGGGGCATATCATGTTCTATGCTGGCATCTGCTGGTGAGGTGTGATACAGCAGTGACATTTTAGTACACAGCAAGTTCCTAGAGCTCTGCTCCTCTAACTTTCTCATATTGAGAAAATAAAGGTACTCTTGTTCTCCTCCCCTTCACTTCATGTTAGAGGGACCTGGTTCTCTTAGGAAATTACAGTAAGCCAATGTGTATGTGATTACTTAATGTGTTTGCATAAGTAGAAGTGGAGTGTCTAGGGGAGGGGTACTCAAACTCTGGCCTACACTAGAGGGACTTGGGAAGCTTGTCAAAATGCATATTCCTGGGGAAAAATGCATATTTCTAGGCCCTTCCCAGAGCAGATGAGTCCTTCCGAGATGCTTGCCAGGAAGTTATCTTCCGAGATGCTTGCCAGAAATTAGATGTTCATGTGTCTGTTTGGATGTGCTCTAGGAATGCCTGCATTGGGTTAGAGGTTGCACTAAGGCAACTTTAAAGTTCCTTCCAACTGTTAGGTTTTATTTCCCCCAGCTGGTCAGTTGCTTCCTTATTAGTCTACATCAAACTATCCTCCGCACTAGTGCACATGCTCCATATTCTCTCCTCCACATTGCCAAAAATTTCAGTGCTGTTTCCATCCCTTGGTTGTAGGTTGGATGCTAAAAACTGCAAACGCATCAACCTGGGAGGAAGCCAAGCAGCTGGCTACCTCCAGCGTCTCCTGCAGCTGAAGTATCCTGGGCATCTGGCAGCCATCACTCTCAGCCGCATGGAGGAGATCCTGCACGAGCACAGCTACATCGCTGAGGATTATGTGGAAGGTACAAAGAGGATGTTTGCTTGCAGCTTTCGAATGTTGTCTACCTTTGGGGTGTTCCTTAAATTGTTCCCAGGGTGACTCTTTCGCTCACTTTTTTCCTCTTAGTACTTTTTAGCATTCCCTTCCCTTTTTGGTATTTGTTTTCCTAACAGACTTTTCAATTAATTGATAACTTGCATATGTAGGTTCTTTTTCAACATTGTTTTGGCTACTCTGGTTCCTTTGCCTTTCCATATAAATATTAGGATCAGTTTGTCCATATCTACAAAAATGTTCTGTTGGGATTATGATTGAAAGAACATTAAATCTGTAGATCAGTTTGTATATAAAACAAAAACATTCTAAATGTAGATTCAGATATAATGTTAAATCCAGATTGGGGAGAATTGACATTTTTTTTTTACTACGTTGAGGCTTCTAATCCATGAACATAGTATGTCTTTCCATTTATCTAGGTCTTTATTGATTTCTTTCATCAGCATTTTATAATTTTCAGTGTATAGACTTGTACATGTTTTATTAGATTTATGCCTAATTATTTCTTTCCTTGTTTTTTTCATTTCAGTTTTCAGTTGCTCATTGCTATTGTATAGAAATGCAATTAATTTTTGCATGTTTACCTTGTATCCTGTGACCTTGTGAAATTTACTAGTTCTAGTTTTTTGTAGATTCCTTGGGAATTTCTAGGTAGACATGTCATCTGGGAATAGGGACATTTTTATTTCTACCTTTCCAATCTGTTTGCCTTTGTTTCTTTAGGAGTGGTAAGAGTGGACATTTTTGCCTTGTTCCTAATTGCTGATCTTGTGGTGGGGAAAGCCTTTAGTCTTTCCATATTAATTATATGATGTTACCTCTAGTTTTTTTTTTTTTAACCTCTAGTTTTTTTACAGATATCCTTTATCAAATTGAGGAAGTTCCTTTCTGTGCCTAGTTTTGCTGATCATTTTTATCATGAATGGATTTTGAATTTTGTGAAATGCTTTTTCTGCATCTGATATGATCCTATGGTGTTTGTGCTTTGGACTGTTCATATAGGAGGGTATCATGGTTGCTTTTCAAATATTGAACTAGCCTTGATTTGGGGGGATAAACCCCACTTATTCATGTATATTATTTTTTAATATATTGCTGGATTCAATTTGGTAAATTTTATGAGGTTTTTGTGTATATTCATGAGGAATATTAATATATACTTTTCTCGTACTGTCTTTGTCTTGTTTTGGTATCATGGCAATGCTGGTCTTATTAAATGAGCTAGAAAGTGTTCTCGTCTGCTTTCTGGAAAAGACTGTGTAAATAATTGATATTATTTTTTTCTTTAAATGTTTGATAGAATTCTCCAGTAGAACCATTTGAGCCTGGGGATTTCTTTTTCTGAATGAATTCAGTTTCTTTAATAGAAGTAGGACTATTTCGGTGATTGCATTGGTGTCTTCTTTTTTGCTTTAGGTTTATTTTGCTCTTTTTTTCTAGTTTCTTAAGGTAGAAGCTTAGATTATTACGATAACTTCTTTTTAATACAGGCATTTAAAGCTTGAATTTCCCTCTCAGCAGTGCTTTATCTGCATTTCACAGATTTTGGTATGTTATGTTTTCTTTTTTACTGAGTTCACATATTTTCCAATTTCGCTAAGCCTTTTTTATTTGGAACCATTGATTATTTAGAAATATATTATTTTATATTCAAGTGTTTGGAGACTTCCTTGTTATCTTTCTGAGGTTGATTTCTAGTTTAATTTCATTATGGTCAAAGAACTTATGTTGTCTGGTATCAGTTAAACTTGTGAAGATTTGTTTTAGGACCCAGGCACGAGCTGCTTTGGCGAATATTCCATATACACTTGCAAAGAATGTGTAGCCTGCCGTTGTTGGGTGGAGTATTCTGTGATGCCATTTAGGTTCTATTGGTTGATGATGTTGTTCAGTTCTTCTATTCTCCTCTTCATTTTCCATCAAGCCATGTTGATTATTAAGGGTGTTGAAATCTCCAGGGATAATTGTGAATTTTCCCATTTCTCCTCTCAGTTCTGTCAGTTTTTGCTTTCAAGTGTCTGGAGCTCTTTTGTTAGGTAAACATTTAGGATTCTTACTTCTTCTTGGCAATTGATCTTTGACCATCATATAGTGTCCCTTTTTATCCCTTGCAATTTTCTTTGCTTTGAAGTCTGCTTGGACATTAACATAGCCACTCCAACTTTCTTTTGATTGGTGTGTCTTTCCGACCTTTTAATCTACCTGGATCGTTATATTCAAAGTAAGTTTCTTAATAGTTGGGTCCTTTTTCTTTTTAAAAAAAAGATCCCTCTGTCAGTCTCTATCTTTTAATCCATATGTTAAGACCATTTCCAATTAATTTAATTCTTCTTATGTTTGGGTTTAGGTCCACCATTTGATTTTTTGTTTTCTGTTATTCCTTCTCTTTGTTGTTCTTATTGCTCTCTCTTGCCTTCTTTGGGTTATTTGAACATTTGAAATTTTTTTTTTGGTATTCCATTTTAATTTGTCTACTGTGTTTTTCATTGTATACTTCTCGTGTAGGTTTTTTTAGAGATGACAGTAAACAGGCTTTTCACAGTCTTCTTAGAATCTCTGTTTTACCAGTTCAAGTGGAACATGGAGGTGTCAGCATGCCAGAGGCCCCCCCCTTTTTTTTTTAACTTATTTATTTTATTTATTTTTGGCTGCGTTGGGTCTTTGTTGCTGCTTGCAGGCTTTCTCTAGTTGCTGCGAGCGGGGGCTACTCTTCATTGTGGTGCATGGGCTTCTCATTGCGATGGCTTCTCCTGTTGCGGAGCATGGGCTCTAGGTGCACGGGCTTCAGTAGTTGTGGTGCGCAAGCTCAGTAGTTGTGGCTCACGGGCTCCAGAGCACAGGCTCAGTAGTTGTGGCACACGGGCTCAGTTCTGCAGCATGTGGGATCTTCCTGGACCAGGGCTCGAACCCATGTCCCCTGCATTGGCAGGTGGATTCTTAACCACTGTGACACCAGGGATGTCCCCAGAGGCCCCTTTATCCTTCCTCCTTTAGTTGGACTTGTCTTCTGTGTCGCATCTGCATACATTGGAAACCCATCAGACGTCATGGTTTTTACTTCCAATTGTCAATGTATTTTAAGGAGCTCAAGAGGAGGTTAATCTACTATGTTTAATCAGATTTTCATCATTTCTGTTGCTTTCCCTTCATTTCTGGTGCTCTAGATGGTATCCTTTCTGTGTGAAGAATTTTATTTAGCAATTTGCTCAGAGCAGGTGTGTTGGCATCATGTCCAGGTCTTATAGCTGCATTTCGCCGATTGGGTGGCTTCAGAGATGGGATGGAGTGTGGTTCCTCCATCTTACCCGCACCTGGAACCCTGGTGCCGACTTTCTAATCTCAGTGCTATTAGTGTTTCTGTTTCCTAACTTCCAAAATCATTCTGTTGAAGAATTGCAGAAATGGCGGTGCCCCGATTACTATGAGAACAATGTCCACAAGATGCAGCTCCCGTTTTCCAGCAAGCTCTTGGGCAGCACCCTGACCTCCGAGGAGAAGCAGGAGAGGCGGCAGCAGCAGCTGCGGCGGCTGCAGGAGCTCAACGCGCGGCGGCGGGAGGAGAAGCTGCAGCTGGATCAGGAGCGGCTGGACCGGCTGCTCTACGTGCAGGTGACAGCGTACCCCCCAGGGCAGGACCTCAGCCTTGCTCCATAAAACGCATCATGCATCTTTTTGACCTGCGGTCAAGAAGGGGTCTGAGGGGGGGGTCATCCATGTAGAGATCGTGCGTGTAGAGGACGGTGTAGCAGCAGGACCTGAGAGCTGTGGACCTGGCCTCGTTGATTTATTTTATTCTTGTGGTCCCCTTTGTTTGATTTTTAACTTTTGGTTTAAGTGTAGTACACGTGATGCAAAGCGCACAAGTCTTAAGTGTCCAGCTCAATGAATTTTCACCACTGAAACATGTGATGTATCCAGGTCAAGAAATAGAGCATTACCAGCAGCGCAGAAGCCTCCCTCAGCCTCCTCTTAGTAACTTTCCCATCTCTTCTCACCCAGAAGCTAACATTTCTGACGTCTGTCCCCATAGATGAGTTTTGCCTGCTCTGGTGGTGCTGAGATGGTGATGCGTGGGAGCCCAGAGATAGCTGGGGAGGAGGGCTTCGTTGCGAAGCTTTGGTGGCGGGGGAGGGGGTGGTTCCATGGTGGGGGCAGGCTCAGGGAGCTCGGGGAGCCCTCTGCCGCCATCGTTCTCTGTCCAGCTTCTAAGTTCCATCTCTCCTTCCCGTGCGTGATTGCCCCGATGCACATCTTTGAGGATGGATTGTGACTGCTCGGCTTGCAGGAGCTCCTAGAGGATGGCCAGATGGATCAGTTTCACAAGGCCCTGATGGAGCTGAACATGGACTCCCCGGAAGAGCTGCAGTCCTACATACAGAAGCTCAGTGCCGCAGTGGAGCAGGCGAAGCAAAAGATCCTTCAAGCAGAAGTCAGCCTCGAGGTGGACGTGGTGGACAGCAAGCCAGAGGTACTGCGGGCCTCGGGAGGGAGGTCCCGCGGGGTGGGGTACAGCAGGGATCCCCAACCCCGGGGCCGCAGAGCAGGAGGTGAGCAGTGGGCGAGAGGGTGAAGCTCCATCTGCCGCTCCCCGTAGCTCGCGTTACCACTGGAACCATCCCCCCACCGTCCGTGGAAAAATTGTCTTCCATGAAACCGGTCCCTGGTGCCAGAAAGGTTGGGGACCACTGGTGTAGAGAGAACAGCCCTTTCTGAGGGCGGGAGGAGTGTCTGGAGAAGGCTGACATCAAAGGGGTTGTGACCAGACTCGGGGGAAAGAGAGCAGAGTGGTGTGTGATATCTACGGGTACACGGGTCGGGGCAGGGATGGCACTGACCTTGTACCAACTGAAGTTCTGAGCCAAGGGGTTTCAGCCGGTAGAGCTCTGTCCCCCGGGAAAGGGATGTGTGCGAGTAGAGTAGGAAGAACATACATACGCCTATCGTGTGGCCCATCTTGAACCTGAACCTGTCCCTCTGATGGTTCCTGGGCAGTTAGTCGTATGCCCCCTTAACTTTCTTCTGATCTTCTATTGAATATATCATGGTTGCTCTTTCATTCACCTCCTTTCCATCTCCATGCTCCCTAAGGACAGGGCTCATGCTTCATGTATAGTTTAGGAACTTCTTACAGCCGCTAATAGCCATGCTCAATAAGATATTTGTGGGTTGATTTAAGATCAGCCTTTTGTTAGTTACTAAACACTAACTCTTTGATCTTCTCTCTCCTTTTTGTTTCCCTGCCAGTGGGCTGTTAGTGTTGATGTGGCCAAAAGGGCAGGTGGCGGGGCTGAGATAGGATCCTGGGTAATTCGTACCGTAGCACTGGGCCCTGCGTGGTGAAGGGGCTGCCTGCAGGTCACACCTTGGCCCCAAGTCACTGGTTGGCTCTCCTGTCTCTAGAACTGGACGAAAGTGTTAATAAGTGGACACATTGTTGCTGAATCTGTCATCTCTAGAGTGCTAAAACAAAGGAACTTGTTCATTGCCTTATGACATTTGTGGGGCAAGATTAGCCAATCCAGCTGTTGATTTTTGTTTTTAAATCAACTTTACCTATACGTTTAGAAAGAAACAGTCTTGTGGAAAACTCCAGTTTGCTGCTGGGTGTAGTGTGGTGCTTACCAGGGACCTCAGGGCTGTCCTTGGCTCGGCAGGCAGCCTGCTTTGCAGTGACTGTGTCTCAGCTGGAGGCTGACTCTCGGTTCCTGCTCTCAGCCTCACCTTCCCCACCTCTCCGACAGGCTGTAGACCACGTGAGGACAGTGACTGGCCATGAGCACGCGTGACTGAGGAAGCAGATCCTGAGTCAGGCTGCCTCGGCACAGCGTACTGGATCACTGAGATCCAGGGTAGAAGTGCCCCGACCACCATCTTATTCTCGCACAGCGTCCCAGATCAGCTTCCAGAGAATTAATGTGCCTTTTCTAGTTTGCTCCTTTTCAGGTCTGTGTTTCAGATTTGAGCTGTTGTTTCCTAGGATCCAGATCCACATTGCTTTTGTTGTTTATTCATCTGTACTCAGTTTTATCATGCTTATCAGCATGTCCACAAGACGTCAGCATCTTTATATCAGAGATGGACCACTAAGCCACATGCACGTGGGGGAGTTCAGATTTAAAAAGAAAAAAACAAGCAACTCTGAAGATGTGATTCCCATTCCCAAACAATCGGGGAACCAGTTTTTCCTTTTCTTTTTTCATTTTTCTGCATTTGTTACATGCCCTGATTCAATCACTCTTTATTCATTCAGCAGATACTTACTAAGTCCCTACTTTGTTCTGTGCTCTAAGGGAACATATTCAAATTTCTCTGGGCTTGTGATTTTGAAATGTTGTACTTTAAAAGGTTTCCCTACGTACAACAAATTTGATGAATCGATCTGTCCCCAAAGCTTTAATGGTCAGGGTGATTGTTAGAGATTAGATCGATTACAGTAACATTCATGGAATAAATCTGGCCACGACACTGGCCAGCCAGTTCTACCTTTCAAAAAGTATTTGTTATATTTTCCAACAATATAATTCTTTTAGAATGGAGAGAACAGATTTATGTGGACCACAGTTCATATTGAAATGCAATCTAAGCAGTAATGGCTGCACTGGATTAATATAGCTATACTTTTTAACTTCCAGTGTTTTCTAAAATCCATTTTTTTGGGACTTCGCTGGCGGTCCAGTGGTTAAGATGCCATGCTTCCAATGCAAGGGGCATTGGTTCAATCCCTGGTCGGGGAACTGAGATCCCACATGATGCACGGTGCGGCCAAAAACATAAATAAATAAAAATAAAATCCATTTTTTCCTACAGACCAATCCATGCCAGCCCTCGGTATTCTGCAGGTATTCGACGAGGATGTTGTAAAGGAGTAGGCTTCCTTTTGAATACTTTTAAAATTTTAAATACTTTTAATATACTTTAAAATACCTCCTAATGAAGTATTTAAACTAAAAGATGCTGATTTTGCATCGCTACGAGTGCAGCGTAAGGGGATGGGGAGGCGGGAGCACAGCTTTCGAGCACCCTTGTTTGTTGGAAAAGACAATGGGCCAAATACAGAAAGTGCTCTGGCCTGACGAGCCAAGATCAGAGCTGCCCTTTGCTTGTTTTTATGCTGCTCTGGGCTGTTACAGGGAACCATGCTGCATCCTCTCTGAGGGACTTTGGCAAACTTGCTCTGTTCAGTTCCAAGAGAACAGTCACATTTACGTTCCCGCATGCCACCCAGTACACGTGGAGACCCTGGCAAACCCTAGGGGGAGAGAAACCAGCCATGCTAGAGAAATATGTTCTGTCTTAGATGCGTATTGTCGGCATTGAAATTACCAGCTTTGTTCCTCTCTGTGAATCATATGAATTGGGATAAGGAAAGTATCTTTTTATCATTTTTAGTGAAGCTAGAAATTATCTTATTTTTAAGGTGAGGTGCTTTTGAATATAGCTAGATATGAAGGTGGATAATAATAGTTTTGTCACAGCTGAAGAAGCCTTTTGAAGCCCAGACATTCTACAATCCTCTTTATTCTAGAGAAATTTGAGGGTTGCCAGGGACTAGGGGTACAGAGGTGACTAAGACGCTATCCCTGTCCTCCTTGGTACCTCAAAAAATAGGGCCACAGAACCATACTCAGGCTGTAATAAAACTTATCAAGTGTGGTGGTAGATGTGTGTGGGAATACAGAAGGAGTTTTGAGAAAGGATTGAGGTGTTTGAGCTGGGCCCTGAAAGATTATTTGATTTCAGCAGATAGCAAATGAGGAAGGAAGGACATTTTAGATGGAAAGAAGCACACGTGCGGGGAGCAGGGCACATCGGGCACAGAGAGCGTGGGAGATGAAGCTGGAAGGGAGGCCATGGCCACCTATTAAGGTCTTTATCCATCGCCCGGATATTATCCTTCAGACAGAGCCTTCAAAGTGTGCTGAGCAAGGCAATAATCTGATGAGATTTTATTTTAGGAAAATAACTGGCGGCAGTTAGGATGATGGCTTTAGGGAGAGGCAAGGCTGGAGGTGGGAAGACAGGATTAAAATGTGTGTAGTCATCCAGAGGAGAGCTGATGTTTGTCAGTGGCTGTTGGGGTGGAAGGTGGAGAGGACACACTTCCAAGGTAGGAGCCAAAGATCCTGGTGTCGTTCAGGAGTGGCAGTTGCTGATGGTCACAGAACATGTGCCAGACCCTGTGCTGGGCGCTGTGCAAGTATCATCTTGATTAATTTTCCCAATTCCGTAAGTACTGTCTTCATTCCCATTTTATGAATAAGGAGACTGACATTGAGGCGAGGAAAGAAATGTGCCCAAGGTTGCACAGCTAGGAGCAGCGCAGCTCAGAGACCCGAGCAGTCCGGGTCTAGATTGTCTCCGGTCACTGAGGCTGGGTTGAAAGGCAGCAGGGGGAGGTGGCTCTGGGGACCGAGCTTAGGGTGACGATGAGCTGGGTTCTGAGCCCCCCATCTCTGGAGTCTCTGTGAGACACCAGGCAGGACTGTCCAGGACCCAGCTGTGGAAGGACCTAGACTCACACAGGGAGTGGTGAAAGAAGAATGCCTGGGGAAGGCCACTGCTGAGGGGGTGGGTGGAGTCGAAGGGAAGAGTGTTGTGAGAGGTTTAAGACACCTGCTGACCGGTGACACAGGGATGGCCTGGCAGTGGTCTGGGGCTCTCTCTGCTCCTGCCTCACCAGAAGCCCGTTTCACGTATCTGCTGCTACATAAAAAACACTCCACACTTAGCAGTGTGAGGCAACAACCGTGTTAATGTGCTCCTGAATGTGATGGGTCAGGAGTTCAGACAGAGTGGAGCAGGGGACTCTGAGACCTCAGCTGGGAGGACTTGGACAATTGGGAACTGAACTCTCTGGAGGGTTTTTTCACTTCCCTGGCATCTGGGCTGGGATGACTCAGCGGCTGGACTCCACAGACCTGAGCACCCACACGCGGCTCTCCACGCGCTTGGGGCTTCTCAGCGCGGCCACTGACTTCCAGGAGGGAGCTCCCGGGAGGGAGGAGCCGGAGAGCATATGTCAAGGGGCTTTGTCTTATGTAAGAGTGACTTTGCGTTTTACCTTTGCAGCCGATGTGAGCAGGTTCTAGGGAAGTGTAGCTAAGTACTCTGAACTGTGTCGGTAATTTACGTTCGCCATAGATTCTGAGAGTAAGGAGGGCTCTCCTCTCAGGCAGCCTCGGCGGTTGGTGTTGAATCTGCTCGAACCCTCCCAGGACGCCATCTCATCAGATAGTCCTCTCTACAATAGCTGTCACTGTTAGAGCCTCCTTCCAGGGAATGCAACAGAGTTCCTTCCTGAAACTTCTCCCCCTTGAGTCCAGAAGGTACAACTCATCTGCCTTTCATGTGGGAGGATGACAGATGCCCGAGGACATCATCCAGAACTATCCCCCCACCCTCCCAACTTCATTTGTTCCGGTCAAAATTAAAGGTGTCCTAAACCCTCAATTGGGAACCGTGCTGGCATGTCTAGGCCCCACCCGGGGTCATTGTCATGGAAGAGGAAAGCCTATTCTACAGGCCTCCACATATGGGAGGCATTGGGCCGCCTTGGAGCCTTTAGTCACATCCCCAGCCCAGTGGACCTGCCCTCAAGGGGACTGATTGCTAAGCCTGTTAGTGTTGGCACATATGTTTATTAATTATTGAGACATTGACTTGATTTTGCCCGTAGTCCAAGCTGCTTTGTAGGACACCAGCTCTCACACCCTCTCCCCCAGAGCTCTGTGTGTGGTGGTGTGACAGGTGCAGGCAGACAGTCCTCCCCGGGGCGCCAGGCTGGAGCTGCCCCTCAGAAGCCTTCAGAGAAGGTGGGAGTTGATGAGGCTTGTCTCAGTGGGAAGGGTAGGGGATAAGAGTGAAGCTCATCCCTGGCTTTTTAGTCTTTTAATCTTGTGTTCACGTGTGTTCCTTTTTTTAACAGTTTAGAAACTTTTTCATAGTTTTTATGTGTGGATGTACTTTTAGGACGTTAGGCAAGATCCCAGTTCTTTTTGGTGACAGTGAACTCATAGAACTAAGGCTCGCTGAATTACAGGTTCTGTCCACTTGTGTTTCTTCTCTTCTCAGACCCCTGACCTGGGGCAGCTCGAACCATCTCTGGAAGACGTGGAAAACATCAACGATTTCGAGCCCTTGTTTTCGGAGGAAACGCCCGAAGTGGAGAAGCCGGTGACCACGGTCCAGGTTGGCCTCCCGTAGCCTCCACCTTGCTTATGCTTTGAAGCTTAACATAAATGACCAGTCAGGTTTAGTCTTCTTCTTTAGGAATACTTTTCCCTAAAATACCAGTTGTATTTTCTAGAAGGGAGAGTCCCAGTACCGAAAACTTCCGAAGTCAGGGTTTTTTGCCCCCCCGTGGTGATTGTTTGGGGTTCCAGCACTAAGCTCCGTGAATCTGTGAGAAACAGTCTCCTTGGTGGAAGCATTTGGGCAACTAACTGGGGACTTTAGACCCGAAGACCAGCTTTTACTGATTTTATTTACATTTAAGCCAGTGTCATAATGCTTCATCCTCATTTGGGTCTGTGTTTCTGTCATTACAATGGCAGCCAGGTAGACTGGCGTGAGGCTGAGACACACCTGGGAGAAGGCCTTCTCGGCTCTGTGGGCACTGAGGACTGAGCCAGGCACTTGGTCTTCCAGTACCCGCCTTTCTCAGCTGCTCTTCACCAAGTCTCTTTCCCTGCATCTCAGGGACCATTTCATGAAGCAGATGTGTAGCGGTTTATAATCCAAAGGTTGAAGAAGGTAGAAAATTGAATTATCAAATCAAGAGAGTTGGGGAGAGGTTATTCTGGCACAAAGGACAGAAGCTATGTTGGAATAAGAAATGCAGTTAGAAGAAACTGGCAACTGGGATGTTTGTTCTCATGGCCTAAAAATATCTTCTAAACCTTGGGTTTTTAAAGCCCGTGTTTAACTTGGCAGCATATCATCAGCTGTTTGTTGGGACAGAAAGAATTCGAGCTCCAGAAATTATCTTCCAGCCGTCTCTCATCGGGGAGGAGCAGGCCGGCGTAGCTGAGACCCTCCAGTACATTCTGGACAGGTGAGACTGAAACTTCTTTCTTTTACGTCTATTTTCCTGAACCATTTCCTTGAATTTTGAATTCAACAGTGGATTTGTTGGCCGGGCATCTCCTTTTCATTGACTTGCTGCACTCAGATGGTATTCTTTCTCTCTCACCAAGCGTGGCACAGAGTTAGGGCTCTCTAATTCATTTCTGAACGTGTAAATGCTCAACGTGTAAATGCTTGATTTGAGGAGCTTTAAGAGTTTCTTTCAAAAATTTGGGCAACATGATATATGTGCGTTGGCTTTCCTATAAATCTTCACAGTATTGCAGACTAGTGATTCTAAATCACCCTAAAAACGTGCAGAACTTAGTTTTTTTCCCCACCTTGCATTTTATTTATTTAAGAGTTTGCATTTCTACAAGAACATGCCTCCCCCGCACCCGTTTATACAGGTATTTTCCTGCAGTGTGAGTTTTCCTAATACAAGTTGGACAAGTAGGGAACACGATTTTGTGGTACTCTGGTTGCTTTTGGTTAAAACAGGGTGGAAACTTACACCTAGCAAGGAAGAAAAGCCATTGCAGCTACTTAGAGTGGCTTTGAGTATTGTCTAGCAGTGGGTGGGAAAGTGAGCAAACGCAAATAAGAAAACTAGTAGTAAAAAAAAAAAAAAAGCACAAGTGGAGAGATGGGTCCTCAAAAGGAGAGGCAGAACTTCTGGGGGTGATAGAAATGTTCTGTATCTTGGTTGTGGTGATGGTTACTGTGTAATGGTTACTGCTGTTGATGGGTATGTAAATTTGTCAGACTTCATCCAAATGTATTTAAAGTAATCCTCAATAAAGTCAGTTTTTTAGAAAAACATGTGTTAGAAGGGCATAATATTTTAATCATGCTAAGGAAATGGATTGACCATTCAAATTAAGGTTTTGGCTAGCTATTTGGAATTCTATAAAGACACAAATGAAAAATGGAAGGCTTTTTTTTTAACTTTTTGCATAGACATTATCTGTTTTGTACTGAGAGCTTGCATTTCCACATCCATATTCTCTTCCAATATTCAAGTTGGAGGGACTAGAGCAGAGGAATCCTTTTGTCCCCAGGTACCCAAAGGATGTGCAGGAGTTGCTGGTTCAGAATGTTTTCCTCACTGGCGGGAACATGATGTATCCTGGGATGAAGGTCAGAATCGAGAAGGAGCTGTTGGAGATGAGACCCTTTCAGTCTTCCTTTCAGGTACCAATTGCCCATGTAACCAGCTGTTTCGAAAATAGCCTTAATTAGTTTTCTGGTTACAAAAGTAGTAAAGTGTAAATGAGAAAAATTACTTGATAATTCCATCATCCAGAGATAGCCACTATTAACACGTTTGTGGCTTTCCTTCTGGTCTTCAATCTATGTTTAATTTTCTTTTTTTTTTTTTACTTTTATTTATGTATTTATTTATTTAATTTTGGCTGTGTTGGGTTCGTTGCTGTTTGCGGGCTTTCTCTAGTTGTGGTGAGTGGGGGCTGCTCTTCGTTGCGGTGAGTGGGCTTCTCACTGCAGTGGCTTCCCTTGTTGCGGAGCATGGGCTCTAGGCGCGTGGCTTCAGTAGTTGTGGCGATGGGCTTAGTTGCTCCGCGGCATGTGGGATCTTCCCGGACCAGGGATCGAAACCGTGTCCCCTGCATTGGCAGGCAGATTTTTAACCACTGAGCCACCAGGGAAGCCCTATGTTTAATTTTTAAAGCAGAATGGAAATCGTATTTTACGTATTTCTTTGTTTTAATTGACAAAGGAAGGCCTGCATATAGTAAAAGTTCAGAGAGTACAAAAGAGTGTACATTGAGAATAAGGCATTCTCTAGGAGACTGGCTGGGGAGGTTTTTCTTTCTTTCACATATTTTCTGCACATTTGAGTGTATACTGCTTTGTAACCTGAATTTCTTAGAAACCTGTCGTGAGCATTTTCTCCCATGTCATTATTCTTCTAAAATACTTAAAAAAATGACTGTATGGTGTGGATGCCCCACAATTTATCTACCAAATTCCCGATCACCAAGAAACATGGTCTGAGCTCCTGTTGCGGACCATGCACCTTGGGATGCTGAGAAGTCCTAGACACCAGATGCCCTGGCCCCAAGGAGCTTGCTGTCCAAGGGGGCAGCAGTCAGATGAATAGGCCGGGATAACCCACAGTGTGAGGGGTATACAGACGTAGGCACCTAGGAAGGCTTCTTGGAGGTGAGTCTTCTGAGGATGAGGAGGTGTTTGCCAGGTAGAGAGTGTGGAGGGCTGTGAGGTGGAGAGAGCACTCCGGACAGGGCTTAGCAGGAGCAAGGGCTCGGGGGCCGCGAACTTGTTGAGTGGTGAGCAGCTGGGTGTGGCTGGGGCTCATGGCTGTGAAGAGGGGTGGGGGAGGGGAGTGTGCAGGGCACACATGGTGCAGAGCTTCCGTGTCCTGCTGGGGGCTTGGCTGTGGCCCCCTGTGCCGCACGATGTGTTGTGCGTTCAGGGTGTGGTCTCTGGGCTTCGGCCCTGACTCCGGCCCTGCCAGTCACTGAATTTTGCCAGGTGTCAGTTTTCTCCGCAGTACGGAGGGGATCGTCCTGGTGCCTGTTGGCAGCATTCCGCGTGCCTTGCCTGTCAGGTGCTCAGCACAGAGCCTGCGTGTGATAAACAGACATCAGCTGCTGTGCTGAGGGTCCCTAAGAGCCCTCCAGGTTCCACAGTTCGCTAGAAGGACCCGCAGGATTCAACATGTAGTCCTCACGGTTTATCACAGTGAGCACTTCCCCGGTGCAAGGAGTGGAGTGAGAGCCTTACACTCGTTCTGTCACTGACACTTTCTAAGCCAGAGCGGTCGGGGCTTTTGTGGCCCTGATTTTGTTGATGGTCCCTTCTCGCAAGTCTCACCCTCATCCTCCTCCATCTGTGCCGATTCCACCTGCCCTTTACTTCAGAAAGTTCCAAAACCACCATTCCATCCTGGGACTTCTATGGGTGGGGCAGGGAAGAGGGAGGTGGGAGGTCAGACAGGCGACTCCAGAGGAGGGGAGGCCCGATCTGAGCTGGAATGCGGTCCGCCCAGTGCTCAGCTCAGCCTCGTTGAGGGGCACTCACAGGGCTGCTGACCCCGGCCTTGCTCCCCTAATAATGGAGAGCCCAGGTCAGCCTCTCTGCTCTCATTTCCCTTGAGGCTCCCTTGCCCGCGTGGCCAGAGCCACCTCGCATCAGCCTCTGCTCCCCTCTGCTGGCAGAGAGGGGATCAGGTCCAGGAAGGTCTTCCCTCCAGGTCTCTCCACCTGACGACTTGTGGTCTACAGCATGGAGCAGGAGGCAGGGCAGCTGGTCCCTCTCCCACCCAGAGCGGCAGGTCTGACGTTGGTAGAGTAGCTGCTAACTACGTATCCACTGAGGTCGTGTCCGGTGGGCTCTGCATGCTTGCGTGATTTCTTGAAGAGTCTGGAGCATTTCACTCAGCTCTCCTTGGAGGGTGCAGAGGTAGTCCTGCCCCGTCTTGGAATTAAAGGGGGCCCTCCTGCGTGTGTATTTCTGGGGATAAAATGTAGGGGCTGTAGCTGGTCTTGCTGAACATTCAGTCCTCGGACCCTGATGGGAGACGCCCATCCAGTGACTGCTCTGCTCATGTTTCAGGTTCAGCTGGCCTCGAACCCTGTGCTGGACGCCTGGTATGGTGCTCGCGACTGGGCCTTGGACCACCTGGACAACGAGGACGTCTGGATCACCAGGAAGGAATATGAAGAGAAGGGAGGAGGCTACCTCAAGGAGCACTGTGCTTCCAACGTGTACGTCCCCATCCGCCTGCCCAAGCAGGCTTCGCGCTCCACAGAAGCCCAGGCATCCGGCAAGGGCTCGGGGGCCAGCGGAGGCGGGGCCGGCGAGCAGGCGTAGCAGACGGGCCCCTGCAGGGACCTTGGGCCACGTCGGCCAGTGTGACAGGACGGTGACTCTGCCAGCTGTGTCCAGCCCGAGTCTGCTGGGAACATTTGGCTGCAAGATGGATTTCTCCTGGGGAGAACAGTTTAGTGCCACTGGGAGTTACCCTCTGCAACTGTGTTCTCTTGGGGGCGTTGGCGGTGAAGGGACTTTAGGTGGCCTGCTGTCCTTGCTGAGCCATGGATGAGCCATAGCCTTCACTTCCCGCAGCAGTGAATGAAGACAGGGTGGGGGACGGAGGTGTACAGTCTGCACAGGCTTCCTTCTTACCACATTTTAAAGCCTTTCTTGTTTTTTAAAAAAAATCCTTTAAATGTTATATTGTCAGTGAAGATAGTCTTCTAAATTTATTCCAAAATTGTGTGAATGCCCAGCAGATGGAGTTCTTTCACATACAGGTAAAAAGGTAACATTTGTATCCTAAGAACAATCAACCACGAACTCTCAGGGGCTAGAAATATTTCCCTCCTTCTTCTATTTCTGCTTAGAAATAAGGAAAAGGGGGCCCAAAGAGGGGAACCGGATAGTACGAAGTCACTCCGTTAGGGCCTGCCCGGTGCCCACTTCTGAATGGACAGGTGTGGGGCTAGTGGCCCGACTCTTGTTTGTACTTTCTTTGCTGGAAACTTTTCCACGATGTGAGGCCTTCCTACAGTTTTTAAAACTTCTCTTCCTGTGAGTGTGTTGGCTGCTTAACTTTTCAGTTCTTTCCGAAGAGAGAAACAGACTGGAAAAGGTGAGCCGTGGAGCCTTTTCAGTTTAGCCACAACCTCACATTCCCTGGACCTTTGCAGCCTCATCATAAACAGATAACCCCTCTCTCATACAGAGATTGCTTGGTGAGAATTTTAACTCTCAGACATACCCAGTGCTTGAGCCCAGAAGGCTCCAGAGCTGCTAGTGTCCTTGTCACAGAATCCGTACGTTTAAATCCCAGGGGGTGTCTGGCCCAGCCCTCTGAGGAGGCCACTTTAGAACCAGTCTGCTGCTGCAGTTCACCAAGGACCGTCACCTGCATCTCCAGCTCTCGGGGCTTCGACACCGAAGACCGGGAAGGGCCAGTGGTGGTGGAGGAGGAAGCGGAAGATCCAGGCCGACTCAGGGCCCCCCACGGCCCTGCTGGGGAGCCCCAGGCCATCCACGGCTGGGCCTGAGGCCCGGTGAGATGGTGAGAGCAAACGGGAGCTGCCGAGAAAGGACAGATGCGAAGAAGGCAGGCCCCGCCTCCTGGGAGAGGTTTCCATATCAGGTTTCTGGGGAGAGGAGTTGTGCTGACTGCCATAGGCCTGGGGAGACAGGGGTCTTTCTCCCACAGTCAATGTTTTAAACAGCCCTAACAGCAGTGATGAGGTGGAAGGATTGCCCTGGAAGTCCAGCCTTGGTGAGGAAGGACCCTGGGTGGGCAGGTAAGCTGGGCTACAGCGTAGTCCAACAACAAGTGTGAAGCCAGGCCTAGTCGGAGTGCCCGTAGCCTGGCACTGAGGAGGTTTGGGGCTGCGGTGAGGCTGGACCTTGAGCTCTCCCGCTTTATCTCTAAGCCCTCACACTGAGCTTGCCGTGACCTCTGTGACAGCTCTCAGCCCTTCCTCACACAGACCACCAGCAGCACTCATCATGGTACCGAGAGCTTTTTCTCTGCCCCAGATGGTCTCTTATAGACTGTAAAGCATTCCCCAAGAGCAGGAAGAGGGTTTTATTCAGCTTGGAGTATCCACAGCCCAGTGCTGGGCCTGCAGGGTGCTGTGGGCTCACAGGATTTTGAATGAATGACCAACTGGTTGTGTAGATAAATGAATGACTAAATCTGTGAACAAAGACAATTTGAGACTAGCTCGTCCGCTCTGTTGAGAGGAATAAATCAGGGGTCCACACTGAGGGCTTCCCCTTAGCTGGGGGGCCCTACTCATTGAGACATCTCAAGTCTTCCCTGTGACCCTGCCAGGACTGTTTGTGGAGAGAAGGTGGGTGTGACTTTAGCTGAATGATCTGAGGGCAGCCGTGAAGGAATAGATTCCCATAGCCCAGCTTCGGGCTTCTGTCTGGGTTGTGGGAGGGGGAGATAGCCCAGGGGAGGGAGAGTCTGGCATGGGGGGTCAGCCCGGCTCAGGGTTTGAGTCAGAGCATCCCTGAAGGTTGGGTGGCCACCTAGGGTGATTAGGGGCCTCTCTCCCCAGCTAAGATGTGGTAGGGGTGTCCCTCCTTTTGCCCCCACTGCCTTCCATTGGCATTTCTGGAAATGAAAAGTTTTACCAAAGCAACAAAGAAGGCGAAAAGGTAAGAAAATAGAAGTTAAGAGTAATATAAGTGTTAAAATATAGGCAGAGGACACTAAACCAAGAAATGGAGAAACTGAATTCATACAAATACCCTATGCAAAGATTATTTCATGCCTCCCTAAGGGATTAAATGAATAAGATGAAGTTTATCATAACAGAACTTTGTAATTAAATCATTTCCAGATAATTAGAAAATGGTAGAACAGAGGATTAAAAAATGTAGGCAGAGAGACTGGCTGTTCACTAAATCCATTTCCCTTTCCTTTGGGCACACAGCTGCACTACATTTCCCAGCCTCTCTTGCAGGCCAGTAGGATATGGACAGAAGAGAGATACACCATTTCCAGGGCTGGCTTCCATGAACCTCCCACAAGAGCCTCTCTTTCCCCGTCGTCTGGCTGAATAGAGAGCCGTCTAAGGCCCAAGAGGAGCACGAGGCCATAAGATGGAGGGAGCCGAATCCTTAAATGACTGCTTGGAGCAGAGACCCTGCAGATTCTTCAGTGAGTGAGAAATAAACTTACTGTGTTAAGCCACTGAGAGCTTTGGCCTAATCTATTACGGCAGCTAGCATTATTCTAACTAAAAGTGTAGGTTAAAAATAAATAAAAATAAAACCCATTAACTTCTTGTTAATTGGGGATTTGTTAGGGAGGAAAAATTTTAAAATAATACGAAACAAAGAGAACAGTGTGACAGTTATCCCCTCATTTAGGAAATGGGAGTAATTCCTTTTATCCTGTAGTAAGATTAAATGAGATAATGAAATCACTTAAGGATTTCGGGAAAGTGGCAGACTAAGCTCACCCAGGAAGACCCCCTTGCACCTGCTACAAGCTATGCAAAAAGTGGGGATAAAGTAGAACTTAACAAGTTGTAATGCTGAGCTTGGAATCATAGATATCACAGAAAACCTTGGAAATCAGAAATGACTACAAAAAATCATAGCGAGATTGGTAACCAAAAGTTGGCACTGAGGCAAGCCTGAGGTTTCAGGGCTTATTAGAAATAAGCCCTAAGGGCAGGTAGGGACTACAAGTTTTGAAATGCCTAACCAGGGACCAAATACGTAGCCTGGGCCCTCATGAAATGAGGAACCTGGGATAAACTCCCTGAATAAATAATACTAATGCAGCAAGGGTAACCTCAGAGAGACTAGAAATAGAGCTTGTAAATATAAACATTAGGGAAAGCCAAGTCCAGTAGTAGAAGGAAAGTTTGGGAGTGGGTGGGGTGGGGAGAAGAGGTAGCCTAGTTAATAAAAAGTACAAAATAAAATGGTATAAATGAGTTCAAGTATTAATCATAAAGTAAATGGGCCTATCAAAAGAGGAAAGAAATAGATTGGTTTTAAAATACACATATGATTGTAAGCTGTTTGCAAAAGATGCTTTGAAAACATGATACAAAGATAAAAGGTAAAGGGATGGAAGGTAAACCAGGCAAATGAACACTGAGCAACTTATCTGCTATAGCAATAGTAACGTCAGGAAAATAGTCTTTAGAGCAAAAATTATTGTTAGAAAGAGAAACTTAGTAATAATTCACAAAAAGATAGAACGAGCCTGAAGCTAACCTATATGCCCCTGATAAAATAGCCTCAAAGTGTATAAAGCACAAATCGACAGAATCATAAAGTGAAATTGACAAAGTGCCTGGCTTTTGGGAGATCATTATTTAGGAGCTGTGATGAAGATGAGATCCAGGAATGGGGTGGGTCTGGTGCTTGTAGCCTCCGGGCTAAGTCCAGTACCTTGGCAGAGCAAAGGAGAACGTTAGGCTAGGCAGCTGTATCTGGACTCCTAGCCTCTCCCTAGGGCCCTCCCAAGGGCTGGGCTCACTGAAATGCTGGGATGGGGGTTGATGGTCTTCAGAATGGCTGTGCTCAGGAGGAAGGGAGGACCCTGAGCTGGAAGCCACATCCTTTCATCCTCTAGCAACAGGTTTACCTCCTCTTCTCCCTCTGGCCTCTGCTGGCCCCTCTGGCCCTCAAAACCCTGTGGATCATTCCTATAGAAGCAGGCATATGCAGAGGCCGCTGGATAAAACCCAACAGGAAAAACAGGCAAATAATTCCCTCAAGTGCATTCTGGTAACTTGGGGATTTCTGGGACTCGAGCCTTCCCCTTCCCCCCACTTCATTCTTTCCATTGCTTCCCCTCATTCAGCCTCCTGCAGCCCTTGGCAACCAGGGCAGCCCCAGGATTTCCCCTAGCCCAGCAAACCTCTGTCCTCTTGTCACTCCTCTGCTTGGTGGCTAGGAGCGTCACCTTGGAGAGCAGCCAAGGTCAGGGAGGCCAGGTGAGCATCAGAACTCGACTAAGACAGCCGAGCCCTGGGAAGTCACACAGACAGACTCTGTTGTTGCCCTTTCTGGTCCCTTCCTTCCATAAAATCCTCTATTCTCCAATTCAGTTTCTGTTTCTGAGCACCCACCGTGGCCCAGGCACTCGTCTTTGCCCCTCGCCCATCTGCTCCATTTCCTTTTGGGCCCAGAGAGCCCCGTGGAATCCAATTGTCCTGGTGACTCAGGAGACATCTCCCACATTTTCATTGACTAAAGTCACCATGAGTTCAAGATGAGTCTGTGCTATAGGGAAAGTCAGGGTGGTGTATGTAGTGGTTTGAATTGTGTCCCCTCTTCCCCCAAATGATATGTCCAGGCCCTAAGCCTGTGAATGTGAGCTTATTTGGGAATAGACTCTTCGCAAATGTAATTAAGGATCTTGATAACGATATCCTGGATATAGGGTGGGCCCCAGATCCAATGAATGGTGTCCTTATAAGAGGAAGGAGAGGGAGATTTGACAACAAAGGGACAAAGGCCATGTGAAGACAGAGGCAGAGATGGGAGTTACGCCATCACAAGTCAAAGAATACCAGGAGCCACTAGAAGCTGGGAGAGGTGGGGATGGCTTCCTCCCTAGAGCCTTCATAGAGTGTGGCCCGATGACACCTGATCTGGTATCCAGAGTAAGTCTCTTGTTTTAGGTACCAAGCTTGTGATAATTTGTTATGGCCTCCCTGGGAGACTAACAGAGATGGCCAGGTTGAGTCTGGGAATGAATCTGAGTATGGATGGGAAGTTGTTAAGCCATAAATAAGCAAATAAGTTGCCCATAAGAGGGAGGAGTCCTAATCATGTCAGAATCTGGATAACAACAAAGGTTTATTCCCCGGTAAGCACTGGTAATGATGGAGAAGAAAGTGAGAGGCTTGGAAAGTACACAGGACCAGAGCAGACAGTCTTGGAAAGGCACCCCTTCTGGGGGTGAGGGAGGCACCGTGGAAGCCAGAGGTGGCGTGAAGGGAAGCACAGAAGGGGCTGGCAATTCGAGACTTAATAAAGCAAGTTTGGATCAGAGGAAGCCTGACCACAAAAAGGTGCCAAATAGTAAAGAATTTGTCTCTCCCTATAGCACCAGGAGGGGGAGCCCTCGAGGAAACCCAAACCCTCTCCCTGCCCCGCTCCGTGTCCGCATCCTCCTGCTAATAGCCGTTTAAGTAAATTTAGCATATGCCCAAATATGAACATTAATAAAACTGCGGCACTCTTGTGGGGACACAGTAAGAAAAGACCAAAACTTTTAAGCAGATAGAACCAAAAAAGAAAAAAAAAAAAAGAAATAGCCACTACAGGCAAAAGAAGACTGTAATGCAGCATTCCAGCATGAATTAAAGTTAGACAAGCTAGGGAATTCCTTGGCGGTTCAGTGGTTAAGGCTTTGCCTCCCAATGCAGGGGGTGTGGGTTTGATCCCTGGTCAGGGAGCTAAGATCCCACATGCCTCACGGCCAAAAAACCCAAAACATAGAAAAGAGGCAATATTGTAATAAATTCAATAAAGACTTTAAAAATGGTCCATATAAAAAAAAATCTTAAAAGAAAAATTGGACAAGCCAATGCAAATGAAGTCACAAAGCAAATGAAAAACTTTGAGCAGAGGTAGATATGAAACGGGAACTGGAAGGACTCAGCAAAGAAACTGAATAAAAAGGAAAAATTATCTCATAAACCTAAATTCAAGATGCACAAGGGTGAAGATAACCAACTGAAAAGAAAGGAAAAAGAAAATTAGAGAAAGTTATAGGTAAGGAAAAGAGGCAATGAAAATCGAATCAAACTGAATATAGTCGAAGAAGAAAATTCAACTATATTGACCTGTATTGAAGAGGAATTGAAGAAAAACAGTGGAACAAAATTAATATTTAAAATGGTAATTCAGGGACTTCCTGGTGGCGCAGTGGTTAAGAATTCACCTGCCAATGCAGGGGACACAGTTTCGATCCCTGGTCCAGGAAGATCCCACATGTCGCGGAGCACCTAAGCCCGTGAGCCACAACTACTGAACCCGCCTGCCACAACTACGGAAGCCTGTGTGCCTAGAGCCTGTGCTCCGCAACAAGAGAAGCCACCGCAATGAGAAGCCCGTGCACCGCAACGAAGAGCAGCCCCCTCCTCGCCGCAACTAGAGAAAGCCCCCGCGCAGCAACAAAGACCCAACGCAGCCAAAAATAATTAATTAAATAAATTAAAATAAATAAAATGGTAATTCAATAAAACTTTCCTCCCTCTGAAAGGAAAACTCCCTGAATATAAATACTGTAAAGACATACCATGTGAATGGTTGGGAAAACTGACTCAGAAGTGTTAACTCTAAGAAAAATCCTAGCAAAATTATTATGTCAAACTCTAAGTGCTGGTAAAAAAAGAAATCCTCTGGCCTCTAGGAAAAAAGAAGACAAGATGACTTACACAATAAAGAAAAATTAAATGGCATCCAACTCTAACAGAAATGTATAAAACCAGAAAGTTATTAAAAGAAACTGAATAATTTAAAAACAAAAATGGTAAAATAAATCAGCTGTTATTTTTTTTAAAAATTCAACACAGTTTAAGAACTACTAGAAAACCTACTAGGAAAAGACCAACAAAATTTTAAATTTTAGAGAAAACACAAATACACGAAATAAAAAAGAAACAATTATCAAAATAGGAAAAAAAGTATAACTACCTTGCACAAGTCTCAGCAAATACATTTGAAAATCTAGGTGAGATAGTTAATTTTTTAGAAAAATATAATTGGTCCTAATAGAGATACATAAAGTCCAAACAGACCTATTTCCATAGATGAACTAAAGAAAGGTACCCTAGAGCTACCCCCTGGAAGAAAACTCCAAGTCCAATTAAGTTCACAGAATTCTATTAACCTTTAAAGACTGGATATTTCCAATGTTCCTTAAACTTTTTCAGAACGCAGGAAACAGAAGACACCATCTAAATTATTTTTATGTAGTGAGTATAACATTGTTATCAAAATCTGATAGATTACCACCACCCTCCGCCCCCCATTCCACACACACACAAAGAAAATCATAGCCCAATCTCACTTAAAGATATCAATGAAGTAAACACAATTATTTACAAACGGAATCTACCAGCACATTAAAAAAAAATACTATATGGTGACCAAATGGGTTTTATTCCAGGAATGCAAGTGTATCCATCAAATATCAAAAATCTCAGAGGCTTAACACAAGGTTTATTTTCTATGTTGTGCGTTCAGTGAATGTCAGCGTGTGTGTAGGTTGGGGGGAATTGTTGTTGCGCACAATCACTGCGCACCATCTTTGGATCCTGCCATCTCAACACAAAGCAAGAAAAGAGAACATCCAGAGTCAAGTACCGGCTCCGAAATGCTTCCACCCAGAAGTAACACATGTCACACCTACTCAGCTTTCATTGACCAAGGCACATCATTTAGCCACGTGTAATTTCTCAGTGTTCCATTTCATCTCTATCTAATTGTGCCTCTCTATATTATTTTTTTGGTAGTTGTTCCAAAGATTACAGTTTACATCCTTAATTTGTTACAGTCTGCCATGAATTAATCTGTAACACTTCACATACAATGTAAGAATGTTACCATGTATAACTCCTTTTGCCGCTTTAGGAATTTGCCTTTGGTATCATGTGTTTTACTATTACTTATGTTCTACTTATGTTTTACTATTATGTTCTTATTACTATTACTAATGTTTTACTATTACTTATATTACTTACTATTACTTATGTTCCACATTACATTGTTAATATTGTTTTATTTAGTCAATAGTCTTGGAGAAATCTAAAAAGATGGTCTTTTATGTTTACCTCCTCGTCAGCTCTTCCTGGGACAGGAAAGTTGGGACAGGAGGAGGACATTGCTTTGGCCACTAATCTCAGCCTGCACATTCTTCTCAGGAATGCGGAACAGGATGGGAGAGGGGGCTTCCCCTCTGGCTGGTGCCTAGCTGTTCCAGAGGAAATGCAGTGGGATTCTCCTGACAGCCATTCCTCGACCTGGACAACAAGAATTGGGGGATGAATTCAGCTGCTTGGCACTCTCCAGCCTGCATAACGTTTTGATAAACATCTGGCTGAGGGTGGGCTATATCTTATCATGCCAGACCTTTCCCAGCCGGGGCAACCATGTGGGGATGGCCTGGGCATTCCCCAACCTGGACAGACTTCTGGAAACTCTTTACTTTTAATGGTGGAGGGAGGTAAAGCTCCTCTTTACGTGCTGGATCATTCCCCAGCTTGGGACACTTCAGCAGTAATTTGGATTGGATTTCATCATTGTTTTAAACCTGTAAGGCTTTATAGTCCAGCAGTATCCATGCCCTGGTCATTATTCATGGTAAAGGGCATTCCAAGAGTATGAACTAATCCTTTTGTTGATAGCGATCCCGTCAGCTTTTGTCATAGTCCTTTAGCCATTGTGAGAAGGTACGCCCAAATGCTAAAACAGGCGGGGTGCGGGGAAAGATGATCTTCCCCTTTTCTTGGCAGCTTTTCCCACATTCTGGATCTGACAGTAGAAATCTCTTACAAGATTATTGAGATACACTGGGAGATTTGGGGACCTACCGACTACACGCAGTTAATCCTAGCATCCCCTCTGTGTGTGCCAAGGCATGGCTTATGGAACAGATTCTTTGGTACCACCTAGCAGCTTTCTGGGGAGCATCAACGATGACACAGATGCAAAATTTCCCAAAGGTTCTTTTCTGAATTAGGGCTGATTTTGGAGAAGGACCACATTTTAAAAAGTTTCCAGAGAAATCTGGTTGGATGAAGAAAGTCAGAGCAGAGGTGTATCTTGGGAACCTGAAATAACTTGGTTTTAGCTCTTTGTGAATTCTGGAGGCAGAATCTTAAAACTTCTCATTGCCCTTTTCTTTCACATATTCTGAGTTTGAGTCTGCTCTTTTCACTTCCTGCTATTTAATGGGATTCCAGGGCTTGGCCTTGAGACTGGAGGTCCTCCTTATTGACAATTCCTAGTGAAGAGTATCTCAGATAAGAAAGATGTTCCCTCTTCCCCTGCCAGCTTGGAAAAACAGTCTCCTGAGAGCCGTAGGAAACTGGCCCAAAGAGCCTGTTCTGATAAAATATGGACCCTCATCCTGTTCTGAATTTGGTTGCAAATGTTAAATGTAACAAAGAATTCTTTTAAGTCACTTGGGTTTTAGAGAAATGTAATCATGTACTGTTTTTAAAAAATCCTAAAAAAATTGATATCTCTAAAATTTTTTAAATCTTAAAAAAAATTGGCAGCCTTGCTTAATTATATGTTGCCCTAGTAATAACATTTTATTTGACAGCTCTGTTTTTAAAAATGAAGGTAGAGCTGTTTTGAAGTTGTCTGTATTGGCTAGAAGAGCTTAGCAATTTCCTTCTTTCTCCTATGACTATGATTTTAAACTAACAGTGCATGCTTTCTGTATTTGGCTCTGTAATCATGTATATGTTATACACAATTATGAAACAAACCAATTTCAATCGAGATAAAAGCATGAGCCTTAAAAATCAGAAGCAAAGTAAAACAAATGAAGCTAATTATTAGATATCAAGTTGGTAGCTTACTCACACAGAGAGGTCTTATTTTAAGTCTTTAATTAGGTGACTTTAATTAGGTGACTTTAAGTGACTTTTAGAAGAAAGAGAAAAAAACCCAGTAGTTGAATGTACATCTTTAGTGGGATATATTCTAAGAACAAAAAAGAACTGCAAAGAAATCTTACTGTTTTCAGTAATTATGTTGTTAGTAATAGCATTGGTATAGTTACTGTGAAGATATAAATATTTATGTATATATATGTAAATAATTATGTTAATGTGTTTAGGAACCAAGATTTTCAGCATAAGTTACAAGGCATAAAAATATAAAATCAAAAAATTAAAGTCCTGTAATCCTAAATTTGAATCACGAATATCAGTAAGAGCACATGATGTATTTTCTCTCTAAAAGTATTAATTTCTGAGCTGAAATATGATCTAGAAATAATGAACAGCCCAGTATCAAGGAATATCCCTCATGTGGCTTCTCAAATACCATTTCTCATTAAAAGGAACCAGGGCTCCTTGGAGAAATGGCTGATTCCAGTTCTGGGGCAGGAAATATATAAGATGAGCCTGGAGTATCTTGTTGCATCAGAAAGTGAGGAAACGATCAAAGACTCCTGAAAACTCCTGGGATCACATCAAAAGAACTCAGTGGCTCCAACCCACTGGCCAAAACATGGGACAACTTGAACATCAGAAAGAACAAAAATGAAGGGTTAAAACATCAACTATTGAAATCCATGAATTCATCATTGGTTATCTTTGGAGGATCCAGCTCATCATTTGAAAACTGGTAAAGAGAAAGAAGGGAAAGAAGCAGGCATGGATCCTGCCTTTCCTGTACAAACTGGACCCCACGGTAACCATGTAGATGGTGAGGGAATTTTTCATTATAGAGTCTTTCCAGCTAATGAATGAAGAAAGAATGATAGAATACCATTATTTTCTAACTCCTGATAATGGCAAGAGACAGAGATCAACGACAGCTGAAAACCATTTGGCAAAAAGCTGACGGGGATCTTTGTAATGGATGGATATTGTGTGCCTTCTGATGTGATATGATGTAGCATATTGAACATCAACCATGAAGTATTCTTACAAAAAAATGTTTAGTCCAAATCTGCTCAAGCTTCAGACTTAACTGCCAGTTTATTGAAAATACTGGAGACAGAGAAACTTGTATAAATTAGAGTCCCAACAGGATGCAGATGGTGCACTCAGGTTAGGAAAATGAGAAGAGGGTTTATTACAAAGGTGAAGGCAGAACGTGAAGGATAGCGCAGGATCCTGGAATGAGGGACAGAGAAGCGTTTGCCAGTGGGAGGGAGAAAATACCAGAACCTGGAAGGGGAGGCAGTTGTGTGGAACAGCTGTCTTGAGAGGAACAGTTACCTTCAGTCAAGAAGCACAGCCAACCCAAGGTGGCCTTGCACAGAGGGAGTCGGGGAAATAAACACTTTGACCTCATTCTTCTCCCTCCCTCCCATTCCTACCAGAGCTCCGCATTGGCCAAAGCCAACTGAAACCAGAGGGCAAGAAAGCCTGGGTGATGGAGCCTACTGGGGCAGAGCAATGTAAAGAAGGGTGGAAGGTGGACCTGAATGGGGCAAGTGAGCAAAATCTGTCCCAAACATGATGACACCATAGGGTTGCCATCAGCAAAATCCAGAATGCAGAGAACTCGCCAGGATAAACAACCTTCTACTTTTTTCTTCCATCAAATTACTTGCACAGAAGGGAGGAAAGGAACAAAGTGGGAGAACCTATAAATTAAACATTTTTCCCCTTAAATAAATTGCAAAGGGGATAAAAAGAAGGGGACCTGTGTATTAAAAGCCATTGGAACCATAACACAGATATTAAGTGTAGACCTGCAGACCCCAGTGCTATAAATCAACTGGTAAAGAAGATATACTCCGGGCAAAATCTGGGAAGGCTGAACAGTGTCTGGATATTTGATTGTATGAAAGAATTATTGATAGGTTTTAATTTTTAGATATGACAGTGGTATGGAGAGAGAGAGAGAGAGAGAGAGCTTATGGAGGTGCATACTGAAGTATCTGCAGATGAAATGGTATGTCTGGGATTTGCTCCAAAATAATCAAGTGGGGTGGAGGGGAGTGGGAGGGAGGTATAGATGAAACAAGAATAGCCATGTGGTTTTTATCATGAATAGGGGGGATAGGTACATAATGGTGCACTATACTTCTCTCTCTACTTTTTGTATGTGCTTTGAAATTTTCCATTAAAAGAAACAAAAGGGGGCTTCCCTGGTGGCGCAGTGGTTGAGAGTCCACCTGCCAATGCAGGGGACACGGGTTCGTGCCCCGGTCCGGGAAGATCTCACATGCCGCAGAGCGACTGGGCCCGTGAGCCATGGCCGCTGAGCCTGCGCATCCGGAGCCTGTGCTCCGCAACGGGAGAGGCCACAACAGTTAGAGGCCCGCGTACCGCGAGAAAAAAAAAGAAACCAAAGTAACACTACTCTTGTCTAGCTTCTTTTGTTTGTCTGTAGCGGTTTGTTGTAGACATCACTCAATATCACTGCATGTGGAGTTGCTTCTCTTCCATCCTTTAAAAACATATGTGCAAAAAAAAAAATGTGTGTATATCTGCCACAAACATGACAAAAAAACCCAGGAGAATGCATCCAGGATATCCACATATACGTACACTTTTTACACAAATATTAGCACACTATATAACAGTATACCTTGGAGATCACCCTACATCAATACAAAAACAGCTGCCACATTCTTTTTTCCCTGTATTTATTTATATATTATGTTTAATGAATAATGCATTCACAAGATTCTGAAAAACCACCCTCTAATCCTCTGCTCTTTTATACTAAGAAATATGATATAATTGCAAACATTTTCCCATAATGGGTGTTTGTTGTTTGACTTTGTGGAGGTGTTTTTCCATGCAGAATTTGTTATGGGCTCAAATCAAGCAATCTTTTAAAAGTGCTTTTGGGTTTCATGTTATCCTTAGAAAAGCCTTGCTCACACTGAGAAAACGAAAAACAAAACAAAAACAAAGCCCTACTTTTTCTTCCTATATACTTAGTTATTGTAAACATTTTTATGTAAAAAATGAACTACATAATGGCATAAACATAAATGGACAACTAACAAGTTGTAAAATGAACAGTTGTGCAGTCACAATGGTCAAGAAACAGAACATTGCTACTCGCTTTCCCCACCAGGACACTCCAGTACGATCTTTCTCGATCAAAATCTCCTTTCCCCTTGTAGGAAACCACTATACCAATTTCTATAGTATTCCTTTTCGTGCCCTTTATAGTTTGACCACCCAATTATGCATCTCTAAACATTGTCTTTACTATGCATCCATGTTGCACACAGCCATGGTTCATTCATTCCCATTGCTGTATAGTATTTGTTGTGTGCTTGTACCATGATTTATTTATCCGGTTGGAATTCATCTTTGTGCAGGTTTGTGGTAGGACTCCAGTGGAATTTCTTTTCAGATGACTAGTCAATTGTACTAACAGTATTTATTGAGTAATCCATCTTTTCTCCACTGATTTAAATGCCATCTTTATTATTTATTAAATGACCTTATTTTTTCGGTCTACTTTCAGACTCACTCATCTGTCCCATTCATCTCTCTGTCTATTCCTGAATTCATAATGAACTATTACTCTCACTTTATAATACACTTTGAGATGTGGCAGAGTTTATCTTTTCAAATTTCTCTCTCTCTCTCCAGGACTTTTCTTGATTTTCCTGCATAATCTTTGGAGTCAATTTGTTAAGTTCCAAAATAATCCTGTCAGAATACTTATTTGCATCCCATTAAAATTGTAGATTGAAAGATGAAAGATGGTATTTTTTCTTTATTGAACCTTCTAACCAAAAATGGGAATGTACCTTTTTCCTTTATTCACATAATAGACTTCGAAAGTTGCGTTCATATATTTCCATTCTTTGTGAAGCAACCCATTCATTTAAACATTTGAATAGTATTCCATTATGTTTCATGCCATAATTTATTTAATGATTCCACTCTTGAATGGCATATTAATAAATGTTTCCAAGATTATTCTCTTACAAATAGTGCTGCAACAAACATCCCTGCATACACACATATTCAGGAAGGATACACTACCACAAGTGAACCTGCCAGACCAAAGGAGATTTTAAATGTTGACAAATATTGTCAAATCACTGTACAAAAACAATATCAATTTACACTCTCCCTGAAGGTATCCACGCATTTTTTCACACTTTGACCAATCCTATATATTTACAATTTTAAGTGCTCTTTCTAATAATCAGTAAATTATATCACACTGTGGCTTAATGAATACTTCTTTGATTTCTGGTCATTTATGTTTCTTTTGAACATTCCCCATTCACATCCTTTGCCTGGTTTGATAATGGGATATATATCTTCTTCACATGGATTTTGTATAGGTTCTTTATTTTGTGTACTTTCCTTTTATTAAATTATGAAACATTTAAGTTTCTTTTAATGTCTCACATTACAGTTTTCTAATTTTCCCCATAAAGATATCATGCAGGTTTATTCCTAGACACCTTGTAAGCTTTTATTGTTATTGTAAATGGCATCTTTTGTAAAAGGACATTTTCTAATTGTTTGTTACTGGTATATAAGAACATAATTGATTTTTATCATTGGTGTTTATTTATTGATGTTGTATCTAACAACCTTGAAGAACTCTTATTAGTTCTAATGACCTGAATGGAGAATCTATTGGATTTTTTTCAAATTTATTTTGGCTGTGCCAGGTCTTAGTTGCAGCACATGGGATCTTCACTGTGGCATGTTAAGTTGCAGCTTGTGGGATCTTTTTAGTTGTGGCATGCGGACTTCTTAGTTGTGGCATGCGGACTCAGTTGCGGCATGTAGACTTCTTAGTTGCGGCATGCAGACTCTTAGTTGTGACATGCATGTGGGATCTAGTTCCCCAACCAGGGATCGAACCCAGGTCCCCTGAATTGGGAGCACAGAGTCTTCCACACTGGACCACCAGAGAAGCCCCACTACTGGATTTTTGTTTTTTTAATTTACTTATTTTTTTTTGGCTGTGTTCGGTCTTTGTTGCTGTGTGCGGGCTTCTCATTGCGGTGGCTTCTCTTGTTTCAGAGCGCAGGCTCTAGGCATGCAGTCTTCAGTAGTTGTGGCGCATAGGCTCAGTAGTTGTGCTCACTGGCTCTAGAGCGCAGGCTCAGTAGTTGTGGCTCACGGGCTTAGTTGCTCCGCGGCATGTGGGATCTTCCCGGACCAGGGCTCGAACCTGTGTCCTCTGCATTGGCAGGCGGATTCCCAACCACTGCGCCACCAGGGAAGCCCTGGATTTTTTAATGTATAAAATCACAGACATGTGTAGTGTCATGTGGTCAACAAGTAGTTAAGCAAGTCTTGTGACGCAGGAAATGGGGAGAGGGAGACAGAAGTGCAGACGCTGGAAGAAAGTGGAAGAAGTTGGAAGGAAAAGAGAGAGACAGAGAGAGAGTCAGAGGAGAGAGAGGCAGGAGGTGGGCAGAGGGCAAGGACTTTGGGCATGTGAAGTAACTGGACAGGGCAGAAAAGAGGGTTTAAGTAAGTTTCTGGGTATTTTGTATTTCCCTTCATGGCGTTTGAAAAAAAAGTCGAGTTGTAACATTTGGGGGTGGAGCGGGCTGGACCGTGCTTGCATGATGACAGCAGAGTTTTGAGGCTGGACCTCATGGATCTGGCTTATACCTGCTACAAACATGCACAGACCAACCATAAGACTGACTCTAGAGCAAAAGAACGAGAGAAAAAAGAAAACAGACAAAATACTATATTGATATAATAGAACAGAGAACCGGACTGCAGAGAGGCAACATCATGGCCGTTCCAACATAAAGAGAAAAACCAGGAAATTAAAGAATAGTTTACGATCATGAAAAACATAGAAAAGAATTTGGTGATAAAATCATAAAATACATTAAAATAAAGTTAAAATCTATAATGTCCTTGATATACAATACAGGATTAGAGCAAGGATGTAAAATAATAATTATTTTATAATAATTAATAAATAACATTATTTAATAATGACAATATTACTGTTGTTGTAGTTGTTATTATTATAGCTTTCTAGACAGATCTGGGTTGAAATTCTGGATCCTCCACTCACAAGCTGGATGAATTTGGGCAAAGGAAGGCAATCCGTGAGATTACGAGGCCAGTGAAGAAGGCAAATCTGTGATAACAACACAGGCTTGTAAAAACAAGACAAAACATGCACACTGGCTTAAGACCACGGGACATCTAGGCCTCAGCTGGGATTCCGGGACCAGGAGGCGTGGCCGCGGTGGGCTTGGTCTCTCATCCTCAATCTACCCCAGTTTTGTCCACAAGGTGGCAGTGTTCCAAGAGAGCCAGGCTCAGTACACAAGCACTTTTCAAGCTCCTGCTTTCATCACATTTGCTGATGTCCCACTGACCACAGCGAGTCCCACAGACAAACCCCAAGTCAAGGTGGGAGGGAGCTACACAAAGGTGTGGATATCGGGAGGTGTGGCTCCTTGGGAACCATTAGCGTGATGGCGTAATAATGTAATGTAAATACACTGAAACGTGCAAGGCATGCTTGGCCCTCAGCCTGTTCATAAGCTCAGGTCATAAGCTCAGGTCAGACCTTCCCCGGAGCAGCCCAGGCATAAGCAGGTGAGACCAGCAGATGGGACCAGAGCTGGTGCGATGTGAATTATTGCAGGGGGCTGATGCTTTGATGAGAGGGTTGAACCAGGGGTGGGAGCGGCACAGAGGAGGTAATCAAAGGTCCAATAAGGAAAGAGGTGACAAACACAGGCTCTGGAGCAGGCAGAACTGGGTTTGAGTCTTGACTCTGCCACTTACTTGTCCTGTGGCACTGGGCTAATAAATTCCTCGCTCCGGCCATTGGTTTCTTCATCTGTAAAACCAAGCCCACAGATGGTTGTTAAGAATTAAATAAGATCAGTAGAACTTAGCCTGGCACAAAGAAGCAGTCCATAAATGGCAGTGGTTGTGACCAGTGTGACAAGGCTGGTGGTAAAGATAATGGTGGTCAACTGGGGACAGGGTCAGGGATGCTCTGGATGGGTGAATAAGAGTGCCCATTAGAGAATGGCAGGTGAGGGTGTCCCAGGCAGAGAACCCAGCGTATTCAAAGGCATAGGGGTAGGATGAGTACAATGTGCTTAACAAACTCTGAGGCCATTGGAGTGCATGGGGCAACTGAAGGAGGGGTGCCAGGGCACACTGTGTTTCCCCAAGATACCCGTAGTAACATCTCCGACCCCACATAATCTTCTGACAGTGTGACTGTTATTGGCTGAACTGTGTCCCCCAAATTCATATGTTGAAGTCCTAACCCCAGTACCTCAGCGACTGCATTGAAGATAGGGTTTTAAAGAGGTGATTAAGTTAAAATGAGGCCATTAGGGATTAGAGCTCTAAACTCATCTGACTGTTGTGCTTATAGGCGGAGGAAATTTGGACAGACAGAAACACAGGGTGTGTGAGCACGTGGGAAAGACTACATGAGGACACAGCAAGAGGGCAGTCGTCTGCAAGCCAAGGAGAGAGACCTCAGGAGAAAACAAACCTGCCGGCAACTTTTCTTGGACTTTTAGCCTCCAGAACTGTGAGAAATAAATTTCTATTGTTTAAGCGGTATTTTGTTATAGCAGCCTTAGCAAGCTAACACAGTGACCTTGACATTCCTCCCATCCAGTGGAGGTCTATGTCCTCTCCCATTGAAGCTGGGTGGAGACACGCATGCTGGAACCCACCTGTCATGCTGTGAGGAAGCCCAAGCTAGCCTGCACAGAGGGACCGCATCGAGAGAGCCTATGTGGGCTCCTGCTGACCATCTAGCTGAGGTCGTAGCTCACAGCCAGCACCAATCGTGAGACATGTGAGTGAAGGTGCCTCCAGATGATTCCAGCTCCCAACTGTTGAGTCCTTCCAGCTGATGCCGCAGACACGTGGAACAGAGACAGGCTGTCCCTGCCATGCCCTTTCCAAATTTGGAATTTGGCACTGAATTCATGAGTACGATAAAATGGTTGTTTACCCCCCTAAATTTTGGGATAGTGTGTAACACAGCAATAGCAATTCCCAAACACTCTTCCAGAGCAGCTACCACCAGCCCGGCTTTCTCATATGAAAGCAAAGAGCACCATTCTCCATCCAGTACAACCCAACCCACCCCCCAGCCCCGCCACCAACTTGGCTAGAGAGCTATTGCTGCCACCTGGTGGCCAATAGAAAACATACACTGTTTTCTCTTTAAAGAGAAACATTTTCATTCATTCTACAAACATTTCACAGTTCCTGCTGGTGGTGGGTCAAGTGTAGTTTTTTAAAAAAGCGTAATCTAACGTTACTGTTTTGTGTATGCTTTCATCTTTGGTCATGAGATTTCATTTATAACTCCACAATTCCTTACATTCTCTTCCCAAATCCAAAATTCTCTGAAAACTGAAAGGTTTTTCATTGGTTTACAAAAGCTCACTGAGTAGCTAAACCTAATCTGAACTGACATAAGGCTATTTATATTCTTTCATTAACATTTCACAGCAGAAATACTAATGTTTGATTATGGGGTGCTGACCCAGGGATGTTATATAGTAGATCGCATTTGTTCTCATGGTGTGGCCCCCAGGCCAGCAGCAGCATCACCTGGGAACTTGCAAAACATAGGAATTCTCAGGCTCCACCCCGGACCTATGGAATCAAAACTTCAGGGATGGGTCCCGGACTTCTGTGCTTCACCAAACCCTCCTGGTGATTCTGATTCATGTTCAAGTATGTGAGTCATTGATATAAAGTACATGCAACACATTACATTTATAAAACCCCAAAGTTCTGAACTCCAAAGCACATTTGGCTCCCTTGGTTTCAGATGAGAGATTTCTTGTGGACCTGTATTTTGAAATTTCAAGTCATATTAAAGGGAGCCATGAGAATTTTATGTTTAAAAAAGAGGGAGGAAAAAAAAGAAAAAGGGAAGATGTTATTTGAAGGAATGGACAAAGGGTGTGATTAATAATAATCCAAGGGCTTCCCTGGTGGCGCAGTGGTTGAGAGTCCACCTGCCAATGCAGGGGACACAGGTTCGTGCCCCGGTCCGGGAAGATCCGACATGCCGTGGAGGGGCTGGGCCCGTGAGCCATGGCCGCTGAGCCTGCGCGTCTGGAGCCTGTGCTCCGCAACGGGAGAGGCCACAACAGTGAGAGTCCTGCATACCACAAAATAAATAAATAAATAAATAATAATAATAATCCAAGCTAACTTTTGCTGAGTGTTTATAACCCACCAGGCACTGTGCCAGGAGCCTACCCTCACCAACTCCACATGATGACCTTAGGAGGTAGGTATTTTTTTATCATGCCCATTTTATGAATGCAAAAACTGAGGCAAGGGGAGTGAGCAATTACCAAAGCTTGGAGGGGGCCACCACCAGGAGCCATGGTCTTCAGTAGAGGGAAACAGCCAACTCAGATGCTCTTGTTTCTTCTGCCCACTGATCTCCTGCTGGTGCCTCCCTTTGGCCAAACCCTAAAAGAAGCCAGAATACAAGGGAATCCCTACAGCTTAACCCCCAGCGATGCAGAGCAGAGTGAAGGATGGAGAACGGATCTGCAGCAGCCATTCTACCGCCTGTGTAAGTTTCATAATTGGATGCTATTTTGTTCTGAAAATATAAAAGTATCACACTGAAAGTATCCATCTGCAACTTGCCTTTTTTTTCCCCACTCACATTTTGTTTTCCAGATTTATCTATGTTGATACAGGTAGCTTTATTTCAGTTCATTTTCTCTGTTGTTTAGAATTCCATCATATTGGGCTTCCCTGGTGGTGCAGTGGTTGGGAGTCCACCTGCCGATGCAGGGGACACGGGTTCGTGCCCCAGTCCGGGAGGATCCCACATGCTGTGGAGCGGCTGGGCCCATGGGTCATGGCCGCTGAGACTGCGCATCCGGAGCCTGTGCTCCGCAATGGGAGAGGCCACAACAGAGAGAGGCCCGCGTACCGCAAAAAAAAAAAAAAAAAAAAAAAGAATTCCATCATATTAAAATACCCCTTAATTCATTGGTGTCCACTTCCTTAGCAGCAGGCATTTAGAACGTTGCCAATCATTTGCGATTTCAGACAAAGCCGCCAAGAAATACCTGTTCTTACACAGGTGGGAGGCTTTCTCCAGGCCAAGTACCCTAAAAGTGGAGTTGCTGGGCCAACCTTCCTAAATAATGCTAAATTCCTCTCCAAGGCGGTGGTACCAGTGTTTGGTCTCCTAACCCCAGAGGTTCCTGTTTCATAGTCCTAGCCTGTCCCAGTATGGAAAGATCTTTTTTGTGGCCATTTCTGACAGCTGTCAGCTTTTCTCTCCTGGATGTTTTCTTTGCATTTCCCTAATCATTCTGAAGTTGAGCATCTCTTCAACCAATCTGTCTTTTGGGGATAGACATCTTGCCCCCTTCCTCAGGTTTTGCGTCTTTATCTTCCAAGCCTAGATTTCGAGAATTCCAAAAGACCTTTCCTCTCTTGTCCAAGGCAGCAACATGTGAAAAGTGCATTGGCTTTCCAGACTACCTGGGTTGTGAATATTACAGACTCTCTTTGCAATTCAGTACTGAGGAACCACTTTTTTTCCCTTTGGGTGGTGTCTGTCCTTCCCCAGAGGCAAAGAGTAACAAAACAACAATTGAGGGAAGACAAACTAAACCTGAGTTTATAATTTACAAAATATCATCTAGCTGCACTTTCAAGCGCTGTTTACTGAAGCCCCAGTGTAAGCCAGAACCCGTAATATGTCTTCCCTCAACAGCCTTGTAAAAGGTCAGGTCATTCATTCAACAAGTCCTTCCTGTGCTCCTCCTGTGTGCCAAGCTTTGTTAGGCCCCAGAAATTCAGCAGTAAACAAGAGACATGGTTCCTGATCAGAGATGCTCACCATCTATATATGAGCTGGTTAGGGCTGCCGTAACAGAAGACCACACAATGGGGGGATTCAACAGCAGAAACTTATTTTCTCACGATTCTGCAGGTTAGAAGTCTGAGATCAAGGTATCAGCAGGGTTGATTTCTTCTAAGGCCTTTTTTCTTGGCTTGTAGATGACCATCTTCTTCCACTGTCTTCATGTGGTCTTTTCTCTGTGTCTAGTATCTTTTTTTTTTTTGCCTCACCACATGGCTTGAGGGATCTCAGTTCCTCGACCAGGGATTGAACCCGGGTGCCGGCAGTGAAAGCCCAGAATCCTAACCACTAGGTCACCAGGAAACTCTCAAGTCTCCTCTTCTTATAAGGACACCAGTCATACTGGGTGAGAGACCAACTTGAGGACTTTATTTCCCCTTCATCGCCTCTTTAAAGGCCCCATCTCAAATACGGTCACATGCTGAGGTACAGGGGGTTAGGACTGCAACATATGGATTGCATATGGGGTGGGGACACAATTCAGCCTATAACACTGTCAGATGGGAGAAGCAGACATGAATCCAACAGCCACAACCACATGAAAAATTACAGCTGTGGCTTCTGGGACCATGAGAACCAAAACCCGGGGGTTTGACTGAGGGGCTTCTAGGAAGCCTCCTCTGAGGAAGTGACATCTGGGCTGAGACCTGAAAAAAGGGTGGAGGTTAAGTAGAGAACGAGGGGACAGCAGGCCAGGCAGAGGGAACAGAATGTGCCAAGAGATGGTAGCACCCGGCGGGGCATTGGAGGAACTGAAAGCCGGCTAGAGGAGGAGGTTGCTGGGGGCACCTCTTGGGATGGTGAAGCCTTGGGCCAGATAAAAATCCGCCCCCCCCCCCGACACCCAGCCCGCCTTAAAAAAATCCAGATCCCAGGCCTCACTCTGGATCTACTGATACTAAACCAGAATCTCCAAGGGGAGGGCCTCAGGAACCTGCATTCCTCCCCAAACCCTGAATTTTTTTAGTTTGAAAAGATACCCCACTTGCAGAGAAATTGAAAGAAAAGTACAAGGAACCCTTGAATACCCTTCACCTAGATTCACCAATTGTTAACATCTTGGCCCATTTAGGCTTTTCTTTCTCCCTCCTTCGCCCTCTTCTCAGCAGGCATCCCCTAAGAATAAGATAAGGACCTTTTCCTCCGTCACCACAATACCATTATCAAGTCTCAGAATATTAACATTAATTCAGAAATGTCATCTAATCTACAAACAACAGTTCAATTCTCCATGGTCCAGAAAATTTCTTTTATAGCTATTTACTTTTTCAATCCAGGATCTAATCAAGGTCCACACATTATATATCTACTTTTGGTTATGTCTCTTTCATCTCTTTTAATCTAGAAGAACTCCCCACCTTAGAAAATATTAGCTTTTTAAGAGAGAGTCCAGGCTTGTGGAATGCCCCACATTCTAGATTTGTCTAAATTTTCCTCATGATTAAAATCAGGTTAAGTATTTTTGGCAAGAATATGACATAGAAGATGTCAAGTACATCTTATTGCATCACAAAGGGGCACACAATGTCAGGTCGATGCTGGGTTTGATCACTGGCTAAGGGGGGGACTGCTGGGTATTTCTATTGTGAAGGTACACTTTCCCCCTTTTTAATCAGTAAATGATCTGATTTTTGGAACCATGTTAATATTCTGTTACCCAACTTTCTACCCAATGGCTCTAGCATTTGTGGATGAATTGCCTCCTTACAACCTTACAAGTGGTTGTAAAATGGCATCTGTATTTTTAATAAGTGCCCCAGGCAACTATTCTACTCAGGGAATTTGGGAAACCCTGGGGTGTTACTATCAAGGCAACTGGAGGCTTTGACTAAGACAAACTGGTCACGAGAATCCATCAAATACATATCCCTAGGCCCCATCCTAAACTCAAGAGTGAGAGAGGGGTGCAAAGGACATGCCTAGGAATCAGCATTTAACACTCTCTTCCTTTCCTTCCGTGGGGTGATTCTATGCTCCCCAAAGTTTGAGAAGCACAGGTCTAGAGGGTGATCCTTAGCCTGGCTGCACATTGCATTTTAAACAACCCTGTCCCCAGGGTTTGTGATCTGTGTGTATGTTTAAAAGTAAGAGCCCCACCTCCAGAATCTGATTCAAACTGCCTGGGGGAGAGCCTGGCATCGACATTTTTAAAAAGCTTCCTTATATATGGATAACTGAATCACTTTGCTGTACACCTGAAACTGATACAACGTTGGAAATCAACTATACTCCAATATAGAATAAAAAATTGTATTAAAAAAAGAATAAATGTGAATCATTAGCCATTATAGAGAAAAATAATTGCACACTGTGATATAAGAAATTGATTCTGTGTGGATTGTTAACCTAAAACTTTAAAGCTAAGTAAACAAATTTCTTAAGAAAAAAAAAAGCTTCCTTAGTGATTCCAACGTGCTGTCAAGTTGAGAGCCGCTGGGCTAAGATGGTTCTCTCTAAACGGAATATAAAAATGAAAACCCTACTTCCCCTTCTCCTCATTCCCCTGAACACACAGCAACACAGGACGGAGCTCACCTGCCAGCCGAAAACATCTGGTGTTCTCTCTACGCCACTTATGCGCTCTTTCTTTGGGGCGGTTACAAAACAGGTCAAAGAAAGGTCACTTCCCTCAAAAGCACGGGGACATGGGAAAAAAGACACACACAAAGACAAGCAAGTATTGTACAATCGGAGTTTCACAGACCAGGAAACCGACACTCTGGAAGGGGAAATGACTGCCCAGCGAGTTCACGGCAGAGCCCAGGCTCCTACCCGGGATGCCTTTCTCCCATCTGGTCATCTTCGCTTGAGCCCATGGGGCACCCTCTGCACTTCCTGCATTTCTGTTGGTTGGGCCTGGCCTGGAGCCAACATCTTCACCAGCATAATCAGCCACTTATCCAGGCTTACTCTGGGCCAGGCACTGGACAATTGAAGTATAGTTGATTTACAATGTTGTGTGTGTGTGTGTGTGTGTGTGTGTGTGTATTTGAGAATCATTATGCTTTTTATTTATTTATTTATTATTTTTCGCTGCATTGGGTCTTCGTTTCTGTGCACGGGCTTTCTCTAGTTGGCAGCGAGCGGGGGATACTCTTTGTTGCGGTGCGCAGGCTTCTCATTGCGGTGGCTTCTTTTGTTGCTGAGCACAGGCCCTAGGCACACAAGCTTCAGTAGTTGCAGCGCGTGGGCTTTAGAGCGCAAGCTCAGGAGTTGTGGCGCATGGGCTTAGTTGCTCCACGGCATGTGGGATCTTCCTGGACCAGGGCTCGAACACGTGTCCCCTGCATTGGCAGGAGGCTTCATAACCACTGTGACACCAGGGAAGTCCCCGTTTTGCTTTTTAGATTCTTCTCCATTATAGGTTATTACAAGATATTGAATATAGTTCCCTGTGCTATACCGTAGATCCTTGTTGTTTATCGATTTTATATAGAGCAGTTTGTATCTGTTAATCCCAAACTCCTAATTTATCCCTCCCCCACCTTCCCCTTTCCCCTTTGGTAAACATAAATTTGTTTTCTATGTCTGTCAGTCTATTTCTGTTTTGTAAGTTCAATGTATCATTGTTTTAGATTCCACATAAAAGTGGTAGCATAAGATATCTATCTTTCTCTGTCTGACTCACTTCACTTAGTATGATAATCTCTAGGTCCATCCATGTTGCTGCAAATGGCATTATTTCATTCTTTTTAATGGCTGAGTAATATTCCATTGTATATATGTACTACATCTTCTCTATCCATTCATCTGTTGATGGACATTTAGGTTGCTTCCATGTCTTGGCTATAATAAATAGTGCTGCTGTGAATATTGGGGCACATGTATCTTTTTGAATTAGAGTTTTTGTCTTTTCCAGATATACGCCCAGGAGTGGGATTGCTGGATCATATGGTCACTCTATTTTTAGTTTTTTAAGGAAACTCTATACTGTTCTCCACTGGATTAAGTATTTGTTGAGTGAATGAATGCAGCCAGCCCAGCACCTGCCCACCGGCAGACATTAAGAACCAGTGGATCAAATAACTACTAAAGTGAATCCCTATGAGGCTGGATTAGCTCATTTTTTCACACTCAAAAATCTCTAGACCTTCCTTCTTCTGGAGACTTTGCGTCACATCACAGCAACCATATAATTCACCCCAATTTTACCTTCTGTATAATTTATATGTAACTATGAGTTGGCATGAGTTGCAGTTGACTGGTTGACCCAAAGTTGTGTAGATATTTAATTCTATATTTGTAAACATCAATGTTTTAGATTTTATATGTTGGAGCCAATCCATTTATTTTCAGTTCCTCCAACATTTTCCATAGTCTATTAGAATGTTCATTGGCATTAGACCGTCTAATGGACCAAAGATGGCCTCAAAATAAAAGGAGGGACTTTCCTACCTGGGGCAGAATAGAGAGGTTTAGACATGGTCAGTGTTGCTTTCAAGGACCAGAGTATAGTTTGACCTTTTTTTTTGGCGGGGGGGGGGGGTAAATACTTTATTGAGATGTAATTCACATACCATATAATTCACCCATTTAAAGTATACAATTTAATGGTTTTTAGTATGTTCATAGTCATGTAACTATCACTCCCATCAATTTTAGTACATTCATCACACCAAAAAGAAACTGGTTATATGTCAATTATATTTCACTTAAAAAAAAAAAGACAACCGGTGCCCATTATCAGTCACTCTCCATTTGCCCCCAATCCCTCCTCCCAACTCTAGACAACTACGAATCTACTTTCTGTCTATAGGTTTGCCTCTTCTAGACATTTCATAGAAATGGTATCATACAATATGTGGTCTTGTGACTGGCTTCCTTCACTTGGCATGTTTTCAAGGTTCATGTCGTGGCATGTATTGGTACTTCACTCCTTTTGATTGTCAAATAGCATTGCATTGTATGCACACACTGTTTTCCAGATCCATTTATCATTTGATGGAGATTTGGGCTGTCACCCTTTGTTGGCTATTATGAATAATGCTGTCATGAACATTTGTGTACAAGTTTGTGCGGACATTGTTTTCACTTCTCTTGGGTATATACCTAGGAGTGGAATTGCTGGGTCAGCCAGAAACTCTATGTTTAACATTTGGGGGGAACTGCCAGACTGTTTTTCAAAGCAGCTATACTATTTTAGGTTCCCACCAGCAACGTATGAAGTCTCCAATTTCTCCACATCCTTGTCAACATTTGTTATTACCTGTCTTTTTGATTATAGCCATCCTAATGAGTTTGAAATTGTATCTCATTGTGGTTTTTTTGTTTTCGTTTTGTTTTTGTTTGGCTGCGTGGCTTGTGGTATTTTAGTTCCCTGACCAGGGATCGAACCCGGCCCCGGCAGTGTAAGTGCCAAATCCTAACTACAGGACCCCCAGGGAATTCCCTCATTGTAGTTTTGATTTGCATTTCCTTGATGGCTAATGATGTTGAGCATCTTCTCATGTACTTATTGGCCATTTTTACGTCTGCTTTGGAGAAATGTTTATTCTGATTCCTTGCTCATTTTTTAAATTGTAATTTGCCTTTTTATTACTGAGTTGCAAGAGTTCCTCATATATTCTAGATACAAGTCAGATAAATGCTTTGCAAATATTTCCTCCCATTCTGTGGGTTATTGTATTTGTTTGCTAAGGCTGCCATATCAAAATGTCACAAACTGGGTGGCTTAAACAACAGAAATTTATTTCTCACAGTTCTGGAGGCTAGAAGTCCAAGACCAAGGTATCTGCAGATTTGGTTTCTCCCAAGGCCTCTCTCTTGGACTTGTAGATGACCGTCTTCTTCCTGGGTCCTCACATGACCTTTCCCCTGTGCAAGCATCCCTTGTACCTCTTCCTCTTCTTATAAGGACACTAGGTATATTGGATTAGGGCCCCACCCTCAGGGCCTTAGTTTGACTTAATCACTTCTTTAAAGACCTTATCTCCAAACAGAATTATTGATACAGTCTGAGGTACTGAGGGTTAGGACTTCAGCATGTGAATTTTGGGGGAACACAATTCAGCCCATTACAGTTATCTTTTCACTTTCTTGATGGTGTCCTTTCAAGCACAAAAGTTTTTAATTTTAATGAAGTCCGACTTGTCTATTTTTTCCTTTGTTGCTGGTGCTTTAGGTGCCATAGCTAAGAAACCACAACTTAATCCAGGGTCACAACTTATGTCTATGTTTTCTTCTGCGAGTTTCATGGTTTTAGCTCTTATGTTTCAGCCTTATCTGTTTTAATTTTTGTATATGGTGTGAGGTAGGGGGTCCAAACTCATTCTTTTACGTATGGAAATCCAGTTGTCCCAGCACCACTGGTTGAAAAGACTATTCTTTAAATTGTCTTGTCACTTTTGTTGAAAATCAATTAGTCATAAAAATAAGAGTTTATATCCGGAATCTCAGTTTTATTCCATTGATCCATGTCTATCCTTATACCGTACTGCACTGTCTTGATTATTGTAGCTTTGTTTTGAAATCAGGAAATGTGAGTCTTCCACCAGATTCTGAGTATACTTGAACTTTGGATATCAAACATTGAGAGCAGTGTAAATGAACAGCACAGCATGGGGATTTGGACCCATACTCAAGGCATCATTTCAGGAAGCAGGCTCCAAGTTCTGCGCATGCCTTGGAGAGACGGATTCCCGCCCTCTCAGCCCACAGCTCTTCATGATAAATCAGTGAAAACATTCTGCAGCGAACAATGATCCCCTTGGGTTATTTTAAACATCACTTTAAGTCTTCCCTACCTGTCCTGCTCTCTAATTGCTCTTCTGAAATGGTGTCATTCACAACTGGATTATTAATGATCTGAGAGGAAGCCAAGGGTCAAATTGGGGAGGAGCTTTCAGAGAAACTGGGGAGGTTGGGGGCCCAGAATAAGCCCAATCTAGAGGTTTTCACTTCCCCAAGAAAGGTCATGGAGTTTCCTCAGCAAACAGGAAATCACTAAACTCAGGTTATACTGTCAGCCTCAGAAGAATGTTGCTATATAATAATAAGTAAGGGATTTCTTTGAACAAGAAATTGAATTGAATTAATTGGGTATCACCCCGAAACTCCCCAAACTTAAACCTTCTCTGTGCCCCACTGGCTGGCCCTGGGGTGCCTAGGGTTCTAGTCTGGAGGCTGAGAAAGCTCAGGAAACAAGGCCCTTTGTGCAGAAGAGAACTCTATTGTTCTAAAGCCCGTGTTCAGTGAGTGTGGATTCCAGAGAATGTTTGGGGAGGGATTTTTTTCCCTTTTGTTTGTTAACTTTCTCTCCTCTTCCTGGGGGGTGGGGGTGGGGTGGAGAGAAGGGTCTTCTCAACAGCAACTTAAAGATAGTTAAATCCACTGTCCTCTAAAGAAAAGATGGTGCTGAGTGGAGGGGTCTTCAGCCCAGGAAAGAGGATTGAATTCAATGAAAGGAGCCACCGGCTGTGTATTACTTTTTGTCTCAGGGAGGCAGCCCCTTTCTAGATCCTGTACCTCCCAAACAGTGGCAGACGTCAGTGGAGGTACGACCACTTCCTTCCTCTTTCGCTTCACCTCCTTTCTTCCCAGAAAGAGTAAATGACGCGATTCTACGTCGCAGGCCACGGTCCCCATACTCCCACTAGTCTGGCTCTCGTCTCCCACCCCTCAGCTGGGGGACCTGATCCCACAAACCTGCCCCCAGGACAAGGCCTGGTTGGGCTCCTTGACGTCCTAGGAAGCCTTCGGACTCAGGCTTCAAGATAGGAGACTTGAATTGCTGGCACTTGTACTAATGCTGTGTGACCTTGGGTGGTTTACTGCGGCTCTCTGGGCTTCCTGATGCCCTTCCATCAAATGGGAGCAAGAATCCAGTCCTGGGCTTCCCCCTTTCCAAGCTAGTAGTGTTGGAGGGTGGGAGGAAGCCCGTAAGGAAAACTCTTCCGAATCCTGGTCGCTTCTCATCCGCCTTCAATTTCCAGCTGCTCAAAGGGTAGGGTGGTGAAGGGGTGGGGAGCACCCAGAGACGCGAGGACCCTTCCCGGAGCTGCCTCGTCGGCCAGGCAGGGTAGAGCGCGCCCACTCCCTTCCCACGAGCTCAGGCCCCGCCTCGGGGGAGGAGCCGAGGGGCGGGGTGGAGGCTCGCGGTCTTGCGGAGCAGGCTTCTGTCGCCGCACTGGCAGCTGCGGCTCGGGGACGGACGGACCGAGCCACGGCCGGGAGCCGCCCGGGGCAGGGCTCGGGAGAGCGGGTGAGTTCCCCCGCGGCGCCGCCTGCTTCCCTGCGTTCTGCAGCTCGACAGGGCGGGGGATGAGGATCGCGGTGAGGAGGCGGTCCCAGCCTCTGAGGGTCTGGCTGGGGGTGTGTGTGGAGCTTTGGCTAAGGGCTGGCGGCAGAAGGTAATTTGGGGGTGGGGGGAGCCTGGAAAGGCGGGTACCGGGAGCGCAGGACCCGAGAGTCGGGCTGGGGTGGGGGCGTTCTCCCGGGTCTTGCGCGCCAGAGATGAGGCCGGGGTACGGGGCGCAGTGGCAGGTTGTTGGCTGCGGCCGCCGTGGCCGGCTCTTGGGGCGGGCAGGGGGCTCCTTCGCGGGTTCTGGGCTCTTGGGCCGCCGTCTGCCGGGGGGCGCAATGCTGGGCAGAAGGAGCCACAACCAGCACCAGACAGCCCCGGCGCCCAGCCTCGGGCCCGGCACGGGGGCGCCGCCCCCTCGCGTGGCGGCGCTTGTTCCCCGCAGGTGGTGGCAGGGCGCCGAGAGGGCTCCTGCCTGGGCGGGAAAGGTCCCCAGGGCAGGCGCCCCCGCGTGCAGACCCGCCTCCTGCGGGATCCAGCTGACAACGCCCCGCGGCCCCGGGGAGACCCCGCGCGTGGTTGTTCCCGGCCTCTCCGAAGGGCAGCCGTGCGCCCGCGGCTCGGTCCCCCGCACCTGGAGCTCTCCTCCCCTCCCGAGTCCCGCGCATCGACTCCTGCCGGAGGAGCGCCCCCGAGCGCCTAGGATGGGCAGAAACTGTGCAGCCCTCCCCGGAGAGGTCGCGCAGAGGGGTCTCCCCAAGGTCACCGGGAGCGCCCAGACTGAACTGTCCAGACTGTCCCGAGTGGAGAGCCAGGGGTGGGGGGGCGTGCTCTGCCCGCCTCCTTCCCTGAGGCCGACTCCCCGCCTCCTCCTTCTCCAGCCCGGACCGGCTTAGCGGGAGATGCTGAGGATGCAGCTCCCAGCCTCGGGCGGATAACTGGAGCTTTGAATCTGGCCCTCCCGGGAGGGCGGCGCGAAAAACCCGAGACCCGGTGCTCCCGGGCATCTCTGGAGCCCGAGGAGAGAGACGCGGCTCCATAAGCGCTTCTCAGAACCGAAAACCGAGCTGCTTGCGCGCCCATGTGACTGGATTCCACATAATGGGCCCCTGTTCTCATTGTCAGAAGCGCCCACCAGCTCTCAGCGGCCCCGGGCACCAGGTGCCGCCTCTGAATCGCCCTCTGTGGAGGACCCGGACCCCCGAGGTATCAGGCGCCCTTGCCCGCAGGGCGCCCCCGGGAAGGGGCCTGCCGTTGGCCACTTCGGCCAGCGGGGGTACTTCCCTGTGGGCCCTGCCATTGCCCGTGTCTGGTGAAGCACCGGAGGAAAACCCTCCATCAGGGAGGCCTCCTTCGAGACTGGCCATAAAGCTTCTTAGCTCAGCCAGTGACTAGCTCTCTGCCCGAGAGCGAGGCCCTTGGCCTCGGAGCCTCAGTTGCCTCTAGGAAACGGGGCTAATCAGCCCGTGGGAGGATGGGGAGAGGACCGTGTGAGGTGCTGGGTGCAGCGGAGCTCGGCAGCGGGAGCGCTCCTCTGTTAATACCAGCGCCTCTCAGAACGCTTTGCAGTGGGGCGTGTCTCTTTTTAGGCAGGAGCTGAAGTAGAGCCCTGGTGGGTGGTTCTGCAGGGGCTGGGGGAGTTTCCACATCTTCCTCCCTCCGCTCTGTCATAAAGAGGCAGCTTGCGGGCGGCTGGTGGGCGCTGGTGAGACCTTTCAGCTCTCAGCCTGCTCCCGGACTTTCCCACACAGCCTCCCAGCCCCTCATCTCCCACCTGCTGCCAGGATGTTGGAGGCAAGATGTCAACCAGACACTTTGGACCTTCAACTTCGTACTCTGCTGTGAACTGGAGTCTGCCCAACAGCGTCCCCCTCCCTGGAACCTTCCTGACCCCTCTCCTGGTCCCAGCTCTTGCCAGCCTCTGAATGTCTTCCTTCAGGAAGACCACTTGATCCCGCTCACCCCTCTTTTGGTCTCCTCCCTCTGTGCCGTTCACTGGCGGGCTCTGGGTTGGGGCTCCTTGCATCCTTGCGCCCTCTGAATCTATCCTGGCTTGGAGGGACATGGCAGGCAAGACCTAGTGCATGCTCAGACTTCGTTCTCTTTGGTAATTGGTAATGGAGTGGAGGTTACATTTCTAATCCAGCTGTTAAGTCTGTTCGGGAGCCTGAGCCACGGGGCTAAGAGGATGCTGACGCAGAAAGGTGGGTTTTTCCCCAAGGCAGTAACCTTCTGCAGAATTCATTTGGACTCTTTGGAAACTAGGGCCCCAGGTTCTTCTCAAAACCTGCTCCATACCCAGCGTCAACATTCTCTAACCAACAGAGACTGCAGCCAGAATGGCTTTATGGATCACGGAAGGCATATACCTGGATTCCTGTGCTGTGTTTGGACCATCAGGAACCTCACCCAACCTTGACCCCTCTGCCAATCTAGCCACCCCTACCCCCATGCCACCTGCACCCAGGACTTGAAGCACTTGGTGTACAGTGGGTCCCCAGTGGCATTCTTCCAGCAGAGGCTAGGATGACCTTCTTCATCCTGAGTACATCCTAGACACTGGGATTTAAGGAGGACTTGGACAAGCTTGCCTCCTACAGAAAGCCACAAAGTTTGAAGAGCAAGGGAGTCAGATAGGCCTAGTTCAAATTACAGGTCTCTACTTAAAAGCTCTGTGACCTGGGTAAATTATTTACTCTCTCTGACTCCTGGTTTTCTCATCTGTAAAATGGGTGTAATCGTAATGCCTGCTCTGTGGGGTTGTGAGGATTCTGTGAGCCCGTGATGCACAGAAAGTGCTTCGTGCAGCACCTGGTATGGGCAGGAATGCAGGACATGATTATCATCACCATCACCACCATTTCCTCCTTTGCATTGGGCTCTCACAGGTTCCCCCCTCTCACCCTCACTCCCCCACCCCCCGAATCTGGGGGACATCAGAACTCTTCTGCCTCTAGCTAACAGGACAGGGAAAGCCCCTTAGCCTGGAGGGGGTGCTGCTGATTTCTGGGAGTTCAAGTCCAGCATGGGCCTGTCTCTAGGAAGTCTGTCATTTGGCTTTTCTCATCTGGCTGCCGTTTTGCAGGATTTGTTGATTCGTTCAACAGATGTTTACTCCATTCTAGCTATTGTGCTTAGCGAGGGATTTCAAGATGAATCAGGCAGCTCTCAGGCTTCTCAATCTAGGGGCAAAAGGTGACAGTGAGGACCCAGCTTCACTGGCAAGAAGAGGAATGAAGAGTTGAGGGATGGATGAACAGGTGGGCTCGGCTAACGAACCCAGGTCTCATTCCTGAATCTGCCACCTTGTAGCTGGGTGGCGATGGACAGATGCATTACCTCTAGGGTGGTGATGTGAGGAGAAAAGTGAGACCACATGGGCAAAAACCTCAGCTCAGAGCCTTCTAGATATTAATCAGTGCTTGCAAATGTTGGCTGCTATTATTATTAGCCTGCAGTGACCAATTGCAGATGGGCAAATTTTGCAGTAGGGGCACATTTGAGCCCTTCAGAGACAGATTTCCAGGTGGTGGCTAGTAGGGGGGTGGGCAGCCTGAGCCAAGGGAACAGCTTGTGCAAAGGCACAGAGGCTTAAAAGTGCTGGGTGTCTCGGAGAGCAGTGAGCAGGAGTTACAGCTGGAGCACCGTCCCCGTAGGGTGTGACTTAGGGAGGGGCAGGAGGCAAGGCCAGGCAGCAAGGCCATCCTGCCAAGGGGTCCCGAATGGTTAAACGCTTGCTCACCCAAAGCAGGCCCCCTGCAGCTAACGGAGATGTCTGATCGCAGCCTAGAATTAACTTCTGCAGGCGAGGAAGGGCTGGTCTGTGCACGTTTGCCAGTACATGAACTGTCCTTTCCTCTTCCTTCTACCTGGAAAGCACAGAGGTCCCCTCCTTCTTCCAGAGATGCTTTTGCTACTTCTGCGCCTGTTTCTCTCTTCCTGGGACGTTTCTCACTTGAAGGAAGGGGATGTGGGTGGAGGAAGCGTCACGATCTCGTTCCCTCGACCATAATGAGGTACCAAGTACTTTTCTGGATGCTGGTCACTGACCAAGGTCTCTGCTCGTATTGCCATCGAATCCTCATACTGATTTATTGAAGTAGATGCATTTATCCCCACTGAACAGAAGGGGAAACTAAGGCACAGAGGATGAGGTGATTTGCTAAAGGGCACTCAGCTTATAAGTGGCAGGAACTCATGTCTAGAGGTCTCCGAAGTTGCTCTGTGCTATGTGTACCGCCTCACGCGTGCCCTTGGTAAATATGTAAAGCTGACTGCAGAATGTCTGGTAGTACCCCTGGATGCTGGGCTGTAGGCATCTTGGCGATGGATCACAGTGGGGTGTGCTCCGGGTACCTGGGGACTGCCCCATTCTCTCCCAGCCCTGATTTTTGGGAAGGCCCTGCGTGCAGGCACTTGGCGATGGGGAGCTGTTCTTGGATGTCTCAGAATTCAGGGCTTCCTTCCTTGGCCCGCTGGGCCCCACGGACGTGCCTTGACGCAGGCAGTCTGCAGCTTGATTGATGTAGCAGGTGGCAGTGGAGCTCCACGGTGACCCCAGGAAGGAATGAGTCTTTTAGGACGGCTGGTTAGAGCATCACGTGACCACACACCCTACCTGTTTACAGAAGACATCAAAACAAAGGCTCGAATTTCCTTTTCTACAGGAGGCAAAGTTCAGGGCCACGGTTCAAATCCTGCCTCTGCCTTTCACTAGCTTTTGGGTGTTGGCCAGTTTCTTCACTTCCTTGCACCTCAATTTCTTCAACTGGAAATACAGATCACACACACACACACACACTCACACATATACATGTATATGTATATATATACAATTCAGAGTTGTCATAAAGGATTTGTAATCACGCATAAAATTGACTTCCATATCATAAATATATTGGTATCGTATCCACAAAATTTCCCTCCATGGCACTTAGCATAATTGCGATTATATGGCTATTTGTGGTCATTATTCTTTTACTCTGTCTCCCCCCCACTAGGCCAGTGGTTCTCAACTGGGGGCAGTTTGGCCCCCCAGGGGACATTTGGCAATGTCTGGAGACATTTTTGGTTGTCACAAGTGGGTAAGTGCAGAGGGGGCGGGGAGCTACTGGCATCTGGTGGGTCAAGGCCAGGAAGGCTGCAAGATATCCTACAGTGCCCAGGGCAGCCCCCCAGAACAGAGAATTGTCCCATCCCAAATGTCAATAGTGCCGAAATTGAGAAAGCTTACACTGCACATGAGGCCCCTAAGGTCAGTGACTGTGTCTGATTCATTCAGCCCTGTGTCCCCAGTTGCCCAGCATGATGGCCGGCACACAGGAGACAATCAATATACATTAAAGGGATGAATGAGTACTTGGAAGGCCTTATGTCCCTTGGAGTCCCAGAGGTTTGGCTTGCAGGACATTTTGAATGGACAGAAGTGATTCAGATGAACTTGAATGATGAAGAGCCAACTGGTCATTCAGGCCAAAGAAATCCAGACCAAGCTATTTTCCTTCTCGAGCAGGTGCTAGGGGGCCCGAATTATCAGCACTGTTGCTACAGTCACCGCTGCATTTTGCTCATATAGACGCAGGACCCACCTTTATCTGGACAAGCAGGCTGGGGCAGGGGAATGTAGGTGCTCATAAGGAACGCCCTGTCGGCTGGGCCCTTGGGATCTGCCAAGCTGGGGCGCAGCTGCTGTCAGCTTCCTGTTTTTTTCCCTTTCTGGTGGAATGAAGGAAACCCACTGAATGGCTATTTTTCCACTGACATTTACAGCAATGTGATAGGCCTTGGATTAATGAGGTCAAGCTCCAGTGTGAAATCTGCCCGATAACTTGAAGCTTGGCCAATAGGAAGACATGGCTTGTTTTCTTTGAGCATTTGATGTCTTTGGATGGCTTTGGCCAGGGAAGTAGGGGTCACGACTCTATACAAAAGAAGGGAATGTTTTACGCCCCAGAATCATAGAGGCCAGAGTTGTTGTCTCTTTTTCAATTTAGTGGGAAGGTTTATTTTCATGTGAGCTTTGAAATAATTCATTAAAGCAAAGGTTCATCATGAGCCCCAGGCTCCTGCTGAGCCTAGATCTGGGCTATTGAAAGGACCAGGCTGCTTTTCCAGGGCTCTCTGGGAGTTTGAAAGAAAAGAGTGGCCCCAGAGGGTGTTTGGACAGGTTAGAGGTGCGCGTGGATTAGAACTTATTCTGACGGGGGAAGGGATCTTGAGCACAGGCCTCAAACTTGCTCACAGCCTTTGGGTTTCTGTAAAACGCAGAATCTGATGCATTAGGTCTAGGGCCTGAGCATCTGCATTTATAACAAGCTCCCAGGGGGAGCCATTCTGCTGGTCTGTGAACCGCACTTTGGGGAGCAAAGGTCTGGGGAAGCCCAAGTCTACAGGTGAGGGGTCCCTGGTATCACCCACTCAAGCAAATTCAGCCTGTCGCGCCTGTTCGCCCAGCCATCTGCTCTGCAGGCTGGTTTGCAGGGGAGCAGACTTACTGCTCCCCTTCTCTGTGTGCCCAGACCTGGGACCAAGCCTGAAGGAAAGGCTGCTTGCCCACAAGGAGCAACGGAGGGGCTTCTAGCACTTCCAGAAACGTGTGTCGGGGGACACACTATTCCTGGGTCACCTGGTCACCTGGGGCTTGTTAAACACACAGATAGATCCCTTGGCCCTAGCCCAGCCTACCTGAGTCAGAACCGGCCAAGGTGGGACCCTGGGAGTCTGTATTTTTAAAAAGTGTGCCAGGTGATCCTGGTTCACAGCCAGGCTGGCAGAGGGGAAGCCAAGAGGAAGAGCTGGCAGCACGTGGAAGTTAATTGCTCAGGAGGCCCGGTGTAAAGTTGTAGCATTGTGTATAGCCTGATGGCACACGGCTGAGGGAGGGACCTAAAGCTAGCCCGCTCCACTTGCCTAGCTCTGTACCCTGCAGGGTTGCATCTACCTGGAAGGAAGGGCATCTTTTTCTTTTTTTTTTCTTTTTTTTTGCGGTACGTGGGCCTCTCACTGTTGTGGCCTCTCCCGTTGCGGAGCACAAGCTCCGGACGCACAGGCTTAGCGGCCATGGCTCACGGGCCCAGCCGCTCCGCGGCATGTGGGATCTTCCCAGACCAGGGCACGAACCCGCGTCCCCTGCATCGGCAGGTGGACTCTCAAACACTGCGCCACCAGGGAAGCCCCATCTTTTTCTTAATATTAATAATAATGGTTAACATTTAGTACTTATTATGAGCCAAGCACTATTTAACCTTTAGTCCTCCTAGCAACTCTAAGAGGTGACCTTACCACGATCCTGATTTTACGGCTGAGGAAAGTGAGGTTCAATGACTTGCCCTTGTCACATAGCCAGTAAGTGGTGGAGTCAGGATTTGAATCAGGACATCTAGCTTCCAAGTCCTTTAACTTAATCATGATGCTGTCTGACTTTGGGCAAAAAATGCTGTTGCACTTCGTAAGCTGTCCCTGCCCTGAGGGAGTGCCTTTCTCTAGTTCTTCCCCAGATGGGGGAAAGGCTAGCAGTGACCTTGGCTGGCTCTGGAGTCAGACCTCAGTTGGATCTCTGCCTCTGCCACTTACTGTAACCTTGAGAAGCTATTTGCTAACTTTGCTGAGCCTCAATTTACCAATGTGTAAAATAGGAATAATAATCGTATGAGAGGCTATGATTATTTAGCCTGTGTCTGGCACATAGGATGTACTCGATACATACCAACAATAATTATTACATTAGTGTCAGTGAAGTCAGTCACTGGGAGCCATAGCTGCAGAGCAGAGGGGATAGGCGAGCAGAGCCCTGTGTCACTTACATCGCAGGGGACTGGGTCTGTTGTTTTGTTCACCCTGGTTACTTACGTCTATTACTTACCTAGGCACTCCTAGCCTTTGCTTCTTGGCGCTGGTTACAGGCCCCAGCGTCCATGCCAGCCTGGCGAGTTCTCAGAATTTCTTGGCTCCCAGAATGTTTCAGAGCCTCAGTCAGAACTGGCTTTATTTCCTGTCATCCAAGAGCAAGTAGAAGGCACACATTCTCACACTTACTTTCTTCAGGGCTCTTGAGTCTTCTTGGTGACTTTTCCTGTCCCCAGATTCCTTTCTGGAACTCTGTAGTCATCATTGCCCCCCCCCCCCCCAACCCATGAACTGGGCAGAGAAAGAACGCTTTAGAGTCATTGCCTATTGCCTTATTAAGAAACAGGGAAGAGTTTCTCCAGAATTTCATTTTTTTTTTAACGTATGAAATCAAGCTTTTGTTTTCTTATTGCTGTATTTTATGCTTTTTAATTATAAAAAGAAGACAAACTCATTATTAAAATTCAAACCGTACAGAAATGTGGGAAATGGAAAGGGAAATTCAAACCGTACAGAAATGTGGGAAATAAGGGAAATTCAAACCGTACAGAAATGTGGGAAATAAGGGAAATTTCCCCAATCATCATCCACTCACTTCTTCTTCCCCAGAAGAAATCCCTGAACGTTTTATGTCTTTCCATAAATTTCTTCTGCATATACAAATCCACATGCATTTACATGTTTATCCTTTTTTCTTTTTAACACATCTGTACAACGCTTTTCTGAAACTTCCCTTTTCAGCTAATTTATCTTAGCATGTGTCAACACATATAGATATACCTCAGTCCTAAAGGCTACATGATATTCCCGTAATAAAAATTTACCATAATTTGTTCTCTAGTCCCTTGCTGGCGGTGAAGATTATTTTGTTTTTTTTCCTACTACAAGTGTATGATGCTATGACATCCTTGCTTACACAGCATGTATCTTTGTACACTGGTATGATTTTATCTGTAAGGAAAATTCCCTGCAGTTTGAACTATGACATTGTCAAACTGTCCTCCCAAGGGACCAAACCAATTTCATTTTTCTTTTTTTTTTCTTGGCACGGCATGCAAGATCTGAGTTCCCTGACCAGGGATCAAACCCATGCCCCCTGCAGTGGAAGCGTGGCATCTTAACCACTGGACCGCCAGGGGAGTCCCGAAAACCAATTTCTATTCCCTCGACCATGTGTGTGAATGCCTATTGCCCCAACCCCTTCTCCATCACTGAGTAACTTTAATTTTTGCCAGTCAGATAGGAATAAAATAGAAAGAATGTTTCTAGGTCAAGTTCCACAATACTTCAGATTTTATGACCCTTTAGACCGTGGCTACATAAAGATTGTTAAATATTCAAGAACTGCATTTTACTTGGCCTGATGCTTGGAATTAGAGACATAAAATTAAATTAAACCAGCTCCTGCCCTTAGGTTGGTCCCTGTCTCCTGAAGGAAGCAGACAAGTGGGCAAATAAAATAAGAACAAAGCTGTGCTAGAGAAATGTATAAGCTAAATTCTGTTCGATAAACTCTTCATGACTATCATAAACGAATTTGTAAAATACAGCATACACTATGTCCCGGTGCGAGGGGGGATACTTGAAATCCTCAGAAGAAAATGACTTGTTAGAAGCAGAAAAATCATGCTGCTTACCCCTAGTGGTGGCAGCAGAAGAGATGGGCAGCTAGGAAGGGAGAAGTAATTTTGAAATAGACTTTTTGGTAGTTTCCATGTTTACTAATGAGGTTTGTTTGAGGGAGGCTGTGCAGAAACCCAGCTGAGTTTGCAGCTGGTGCTGATGACCAATCACTCGTACCTGGGCAAATGTGTATGTTAGTCCAGAAACAGTGAGAGCAAAGGAACAGAAGACTGGCTTTAAAAATCCACAACCTTGGAGCTCATAGAAGTTGGATGTGGGTGTGGCATGAATTGGCGGTTACTCCAGGGGTTACAAGGATGCGTGCTCTGAACAGTGCCCACTGTAGACTGGGTGCACAGAATGGGCGTTCAATGAATGAGTAAGAATCAAAGATGTCTGTGTCTTGTAAAAGGGCCTCCTACTCAAAAAGAATAGATCCATTTAGAAAGGGGTTATGACCACCTGATCTTCCCACCTGCGGGAGCCACGCCTTAGCTATGCATTTCCTTTGGGCTACCTGTCTTGGATAGCTCTTCATTCGCTGCAATACTTTAAGAACAACACGCGACAAGGAGCAGCTGAGAATATCTGAAACAGTGCTGTGGAATGAAACTAACCATCATTTTACAGCAAAGCTTCTAAGCCAGGATCTCTGGAGCCAATTGCAAAGCATGGAGAGTTGAAAAAAGACTGTGGAGCCAGAGACGGTCCTAACTCATCCTTTCATGGATGGCAAGGCAGGGGCCAGGTAAGGTACATCCTGGGTCTGGCCCCCACGTTCCTCCAACAGCCAGGTCTATTTTGTCTGGTTTGATTCTATAGCTCTGGCTCCAAGTCAGAGGACCACTCCCTATGATACGACTGATGGAATAATGTCAGTGAATTTCGGTCTCTTGGTCTCCCACCCTCCTGTCTACCCTCTTCCATTTATTGAAAATCTACCACATGCTGGGTGACTCTAGGGTGGGATGAAAAGTTGAATAACATCTATTCCTTGTCTTTCGAGAGCATCTAGTGCAATGGAAGAGGCAGATCTGAAACTAACAATTACTAGTTGAGAGCCACAACAGAGATGTGGTCAAACGCTTTGGAACTAAAGAGGAGAGAGAAACCCGTTTGGCACAAGGCAGATAAAGAACAATTCGGAGGGAATGAAAGGAGCATGGAGACAATATTGTGTAAATGAGACAAGGCAAGTCAAGTGCTGAGCACGGTGCCTGGAAAGCACTTAAGAGATGATAGATATTATCATTACAGCACTTGGGCTAGCTCTCAAAGAACAAGAAAAAGCTTGCCAGGTGGAGGGAAAGAAGGGTACTGCCACTCCATGGAACAGTATGAATGAAGGTGAGGTGGTGAGTGAGGCAGAGAGAAAACTCCATGGGCTTTGTAGAGGAGAAATCTAAATCTGTGTTCAAATTCTAGTTTTGCCACTCACTAGTTGTGACTTTGGGCATGTCAAGGTGAGCCTCCATTTCCTACTCTATGTACTGGAGATAATGAGACCTGTTTTTAAAGGCTCCTTGTGGGGATTAAAGTTAATTTATGGGCAGTACCTGACACATAGCAGAGTCTCAGCAAATGGTGGGTACCATTGTGGGGTGTGAATCCACCAGACCTATTAAGTGTAGCTGGAAAATTGAGTGTTTAGTGGACTTGGGGAGGGTGGGAGGGAGGTTAGGACGACCAGAGGTAAAGCTAAACATGTCAAGGCCAGATACTGGATGGTCTGGTCTCTGAGGCTAAGAATTTTAGACTCTACAGGCACTGGGGAGACATTATAGGCTTCCCTACAAGGGAAATACAGGATCAGACTTGGGTGCAGAATGAAAACTCTGCCAGTGGTGTGGATTTGTGGGTTGGAAGGTAAGAGATGGAGGCAAGGAGACCATTTTGGGAAGTGTTGCCTCCCATGTTCCTGTCTTCACAACCCACAGCTCACATTAGCCAAGTGGAAGCTCTGTTAAGTCCTGCAGACAAGTGCAGCCTGGAGAGGCAAATCAGGGCAGTGGTTCAGAGCATGGGCTTCAGTGTCAAGGTCAATGTGGATTTGAATCCTAACCCTGTCACTTACTGGCTGTGTGACCTTGGGCAATTACTTAACCTCGCTGAACTTTAGTTTACTCTTCTGTAAAATGAAGATTAATAGTACCTTTCTCATAGGCTTATTGTGGGATTAAATGAGATAGTGTAGATAAAGCAGCTAGCTTAGCTCCAGGAATGTAGTAAGTGTTCAAAAAGAGTTAATCATTAAAAATTTTAAAATTGTTTATTTCACCACGGAACCCTTTTCCATGTAACACCTGTTAACCTCCTCTGGAGCTACTAGTGTTCCACAGAAAACATCCTGCTTTAACCTTTCTGGAGAAGCAGCAGCACTTTCTGCTCCAAGAAATAAATAGTCAAGAGGGTTGCCAAGTTCTAACACAGTGGTTCTCGGATGCATATTAGACCCACCTGGGGAGCTTTTTAAAAATTTCAATGCATGGCTGCACCCCAGACCAACTAAGCTGGAATCTCTTGAGATGGAACCCCGTATTTTAAAAATTTTAATGGTTTATTAAGGTAAAACAAACACAGAAAAGTACCCACATCCTAAGTGAATGAATTTTCACAGATTGAACATGCCCAGGTAAGCCATATCCTGCTCAAAAACCTGAATATTATCAGCACTTCAGAAGCCCTTCTTCAGTCCCTTCCCAGTCACCCCCACTCCAAAACCACAATTCTGATTGATAACAACAGAGATTCCTTTTGCCTGTCATTGAATTTTACATAAATGGAATCATGTAGTATGCATTTTTGTGTTTGGCTTATTTTGGTTAACAATGTGAGAGATCCAGATTGTCAAGTGTAATTGTATATTACTCATCCACGCGGCTGGACTATGTTCCATTGGGTGAGTGCACCATAATTTTTTTTCCAAACTACTGTTGGTGGGCATTTTGGATCGTTTACACTTTGGGATTATTACAAATAGTGCTGTCAACATTCTTGTAAATGCCTTTTGGTAAATGTATATAGAAATTTCTGTTGAGTGTATTCCTAGGAATGAAATTGCTAGATTATAGGACGTCATATGTGCAGCTTTAGAAGGTATTGCTTGAGCAGTTTTTTAAAGTGACTGTACCAATTTATATTCCCACTCAGTTTATAAGAATTCTTGCCAACCACTGGTGTTTTCTGTCTTAAAAAAAAAAAAAAAAGGCCACTCTGGTGGACATATAGTAGCCATGCTCTGTGATCTTAATGTAAGTTCCCAGCATCTCCAGGTGATTCCAACTTTGTAGCCAAGTTTGAGAACCTCTTCCCTGACAGGTTTTGAAAAAGCAAAACACGCATTAATGGAACAGTATAAAGAGGTGTTATAATGGCAAGTGCCTCCCCATTGACTCTCTTTGACGTCTGTACCCAGAGTTTTTTATAGATCTGATCTGTCTAACCAGCAGGGGAGGCTGCTTTTGCTGTGAAAGGAGAATGTAGAGGTGTATTAAACCTGACAGCCTGTGCCTCATTCATGTGTACTTTATGTGGGCAAATGGTTCCATCAGGAGTGATCTGGAAGCTGGGAGGAGCCCATGACAGGACTTCAATCTCTTCTTCCAATTTAAGACCTGAAATAGAAAGGAGGACATGAGAAGTGACAAGTCGTCTATACAGATGTCATCAGATGAAAATATCTGGTCTTTGGGATCAGGATTTAATATTTTATGTTGTATTTTTGCTCCCAGCTTGCCCAAGACCTGGCACTTGGAAGGTGCTCCAAAAAAAAAAAAAAACAGTCATTGAAGTCAATATTAGAACTATGTAACTGGCTCTAGTGAAAAGCACAACTCACATGGATGCAGAGAAAGGTGTTGGTGTGGATTTAGCTAATCTGATTAATAGTTTTACTTCTCTTCTTTGTGGTTTCTGTGTTGTGGCTGGTATTTCCTATTTGTTCGTTTATTACAAGCATATTTTCCTTTATACCCTTAAAGGAAATAAGGGGTCATTTTGTGGATAGATCTCTATTGTGCCTTTCCTCTTGAGTTTGAGTCATATTTTCTGTTTTTTTTTTTGTTTTTGTTTGGGTTTTTTTGGCCACGCTGAGGCATGTGGAGCTTAGTTCCCCGACCAGGGATTGAACCCACACCCCATACAGTGGAAGCATGGAGTCTTAACCACTGGACCTCCAGGGAAGTCCCTTTCCTGTTTGCTTTAAAAAATTTTTTTTCTAGTAATTTTAGGTTACATCTTGAACATCATGAATGAGACTTGAAGAGACTCTTGGTTCTATTATGTTCCTCAGAACAGTAATGATTTTTTAAAAATTCAGTTAACTTGACCAAACAAACTCTAAATTCAGTTTCCCCCTGGGTAGGCAGCAGCTGAAATCTTTCTTCAGTTCTTTTAGCCTTAGTTGGGCTGCTTGGAACCTGCCCTGCACATGCAGCATTCAGAGAGATTTGGACAGAATCTATACTCAGCATTTGGGGCTACCATCTGTGACTCTTTTCTGGGATGCTTTCTCCTCACTTCCCAACTGTAGTTACCTGAACTCTGTCCTTTAATTCCTCAAATGGTAAGAGCGAAGGTTCTCATCCAGGTTGTAGCCAACAGGTACAACACTGACTGGGGCCTGCCCTCGGATAAAAAGCTACAAAAACATGGAATTCACCTAGTGCAAATTTCTTTCTTTCATGTGTTGACTCCCCTCCGGTTTCTGTCTGCTTGTGGTTGAACAAATTTAGTGCCTTCCAATAGGTTATGTGTGTGTGTGTGTGTGTGTGTGGTGTGTAGAGTTCACAATAGTTATATGTGAGGGGGTGTGTCCAATAAGAGCTACTCTGCTGTTACCAGAGCAGAACTTTTCTGATCAATAGTTTTGTTCATTAAGGGACCCTTAGGACCCCCATGCTTTATGGCGTAGCACATAGTAGATGGTAATAAATATTTGTTGATTGGTTAAATGAATGCAGCTTTAAATTAAAAGTGGAAGTGAATTAGAGGAGAAAACTGCCCGAAGAAGATTCTGAAATTCGTTACTTGTTGATGACATCAGGCATAAAATAGAAAGAGTGTTTAGCAATTTGCTGGAGAAAATGATGAGTGAGAGGATTGAAATTATATTAGGGCTCTGAGTGTAGACCAAAGACTCTAACAAAGTGAACCTGAGATTTCAACACGAGGAGATAAGTTCAATTGTGACGGTAACATCACTTTCATGGGATTGAATCTATGGCTTATGGAGAATTTTCAATGGAATAAGGGGTCAGAGGGGAAGCAGAGGTATGCTTGGAGTTCTGTACACCCAAGAGGAGCCAAGAGGAGGGAATCAAAGTGAAGGGACTTTGGCTGGAGATCAAAGAGGGAGGAACGAAAGCAATGTAAAGGCAGGTTACTACAGCTTGCTTCTCTCTGCATGGTGACCTGGAAGGTCACAGATCCCATACAGAGAGACTTCAAAGCCTGTGTATTGGATGGAAACTTCATTTACCCAAATGCAGAGGGTCTGGAAACTTCCTGATTTATTCTACTGACAGCTTCATCTCCCAGAGAGTAGAGGAGAGAAGACAGTTGCTGTTATGAATCTGGTTTGGGAGCTGTTGAGTAAAGTGAAAATGAGAAAGTGCTCACCAAGAAAGGGAACAGTAGTCATAGGGGGCTGAGCTCATAGGGCTTGGAAGGCAGAGTTTTATGAAATTTAGGATGAGATACTTATATTTCCTGCCTAAGCCTCCAAAGGTGATGACAGCTCCAATAGTAAGGGAAGTTATGGCTGTAAACAGTTATCCTCACTCTGCATAGATTTCACTTATTTTCCTGCAAAGAGTTCTCTTCTTGCTTCTAGTCGTGCTTTTGTGGCCCATCTTTCCTGTCTGACATTTTCTCTATTTTCAAGCAGGGGAGATAATAAAAAATACTTAACCATCATGGCATATGATTGAGCAATCAGAAAAGATGCCAGCTATAGACAACGGGAATAGCCCTACTTATGGGTTCCTTAACCTCTCTGAGTCTCAGTTTTCTCCTCTTTGAAATGGGAAGAACACCTACCGCAGAGTTGGCACAGTGATTCCAAGAGATGTTACATGTAAAGAATTTGACCCATGGAAAATGTGCTGTGCACAGAAGCTGCCATTTTTACCCTGAATTCTTTATCTCTGGGTTCATTTCATCTACATATTTTATAGGTTCTGAGATGCTTATGTTTTAGTTTTGCTCTTTTTTTTGGCCCACACTATGCAGCATGTGGGAGCTTAGTTCCCTGACCAGGGTTCGAACCCACGCCCCCTGCATTAGAAACGAGGAGTCTTAACCACTGGACTGCCAAGGAAGTCCCACTTATGTTTAGTTTCATTAAGCATATGTTTTTACTCTATACTGATTTCAGCAAGTATTTGCTTTATTACCAATTGATCCATCTGGTTTGTTAGTCACAATGTCCTCTTATCTCCTTGATGATTAATACCTTGGATTTTCTGAAATCTTCTTGTGTTTCATAAGGAAGATCTTTTAAAGCACTTGTGGTTCTTTTAGAGTTTTTTCCTGGTTCCTTCTCCTTTAATATATGTAGACAATGGAATTAGACAGACATGGGTTCCGATCCCAGCTCCACCACTTACTGGCTGTGCAGTTAATTGGTACCCATTGTCTGCATTGCTCTAGCCCTTTGTCTCCTCATTCTTTCTTCCTCCAGGGTAGGACTTTCTCCTTTGAGTCCAACTCTCTGTTTTTTATTGTCCTCATTTCCTTGGAATTATTCTCCAAACCTCCATGAACAAAATACATGAAAAGCTTTTTAAAATTCCCATCCCAGCTACTTCCTACTTGGATAAGAACGCCCCTGGCTCAAGGGAAGGAGATAGCTCGCCAGGGATATCTTTGAGGTTTCTGAAGTGGAGAGAGGGGCTTCCGCAGACCACAGTCCCCTTCCTCCTTTATGTTGGTAATGCTGTGAAACCCAGGATGCCTAGGATGGATGAGAGAGTGATCCCTGGCTGATAGTGATCCCTGCCCCTCCCTCTTTAACCCCATCCAGTTACCAGCAGGACACTTACCTCCCTACTTTCCAGGGTCAGGGTTGGGAGGGGTGGCAATTCCACAGGGGCTGCCAACCTTTGCTTGATGTTGGCTCAGCATACTGCTTCCTAGAACCAGGATCCGGTCAATTTAAGGGGATGGAGTCATGGAGGACAGGTCTTCATTCTACCCCCTAGTGCAAGTTATTGGAGAAATTCTTCCTAGAACCTAAGATATTCTTGATTCCTGTCTACCACTGAGGCCACAGTGACTTTTGTTCTTGGTTGAATGATATATTGATATTGAGGGACCCTTCCACTCAATCTGATAACTTTCCAGATGTCTGTGTTTGAGACTAGAGGATTTTGAACAATGGGGCAAAGGCAAGTATTGAAATCCAAGTAGGCAAGCGTGAGGTAGAACAGAGTTGCATGCTCAGTATGTGTGCAGCCAATTCCCACTCCTTTATCTGTGGCAGACATTACTAATCAATCACAGCCCTCATTCCTCCTGTTATCACATGTGGCCTCATAACCTCTGTCCTCAAAGTGCTCCAAGAAGCCACCACCAACCTAAGAGTTGGCACAACAGAGGAAAGCTCGTCCAAGGAGGTCATGCTGAGGGAGGGAGGCAGAGGTGGCAGAGGCCACTCCAGCCTTAGTCAGTGTGAATAGCCATCCCCTATTTAATCAATGTGTAAACCAGGAGGGCATTCTGTGGCCACACGTGGCCTCCTTTGGAAAATGATCCCTCTAGCTGCAGAGGGAGTTTTTATCTCTCTGCAAGGGAGGGGGTGGGCCACACACCCCCAAGCCTGGAGAAGCAGTATGTGTAATTTGACTCCCGTTTCCCAGTGCTTAGCTATTACATAAGCTTCTTTAGAAGACTGGCTGGTTTAGCACCGTGACTGTGACTGACTAATGTGTTCGTAGACATCATGTCATCTTTGCATGTGCCCCATCCTTGGCACCTTTGTTCTGTCCCCTGCAGCCTCCTCCACAGTGGCATTCTTACCCATAAGTAGGTGGGCCTCTCTGTGGGTTCGGTTTCATGGAGAGAAGCTCAGCATGGAAGATGGTTGTGTTCACGGGTTTTCCTTCACCCCTTCGAGCTGTGGCTTCCTTTGAAGTTTTCTCAGAGCTGAGTCTGAGACAGCTGCCTCACCTTCACAAGTAGAAATGAATGTAAAACATCATCAGTCAATATCTACTTGCAGTGGTTCTTCCACACTGTCTAGCCTGGTGGTTACCAAGTGCTGGGCTGCAGATATACACGAGAGAGTCTTACTGCTAATACAGATGATCTGTCTGCCAGGTTGGGACTGGGGTTCACTGAGCCAGTCCCACCTCCAACCCAATATGGACCTTCTCTCTCTGCAGCCTCAAGAGTGACCATGGAGTTCCTGGTGGTGGGGACCTCAGCATCACACCATGGCTGGGCTTTGAATCACCAGTGTTAGACAGTTCTTCCTCATTCCAGGCTGATCCTACTTTTTTTTTTTTTTTTCCCTGCGCCACGCAGCACGCAGGATCTTTAGTCCCCTGACCACGGATCGAACCCACGCCCTCTGCAGTGGAAGCATGGAGTCTTAACCACTTTCCGCCAGGAAAGTGCCAGGCTGATCCTACTTCTTCATTTTGCCGGTTTATGATCCCAACTCTGCCCTCTAGAGAACAAAGCTAATCCTTTCATTCATGGCTTTCATTAAGGCCTGGTCCTATATTACCAAAATGGCCCAGCCAGTTCAGACAGAGGTCAGCTGGGCTATTATCTCAATGCTGGACATGATTCTTTTCCTGAGAGAACTCAAGGTGCTTTAGCTGCTTGATCGATCACTCTGTTCTTGTTTAACTTGTGGTTTTCGAGTCCTGCCACCCTCCCCTCTCCTCCATCCCTGCCCCCCACCCCCCAAGGTCTTGCCAAATTGGGTTATAGTAAGTGGGCTTCCGAGAACAGTGACAAATCAAGGCCAAGCCCAGGGCCACCACTCAGAGGTCTGGATGAAGGAGCACAGCTGGGAGAGGCAGAGCTAAGGAGCAGACCCTCAGGGACCCGAGTCCCACAACAGATTTAAAACCAGGATGTCTGTCTAGGATGACTGTGCACGAAATCTAGAAGGTTCATTACAGCAGGGGTAGAACAGAAAGTCTACAAAATCCCATGAGAATGGAGTTGGTGGGGGGGGGACAAGGCTAATTTCTAATTCAGATTTTGGAGCACCAAGGGCCCCAGAAGTCTCTTTGTTCATGAGTAAAGCATCTTTATACTGGGGGGTGGGGAGTGAGCAGGAAAGGGGAAATGACGCTATTATTCAAAGGAACGTGCTGAGGGAGGGCAGAGGTGTGCATCCTTTAGGAGAGAAAGTGGGTCCCAAGTGAGCTCGGAGCAGGGAAAGCCGGTGCAGCGTTTTGTTTTGCTTTTTCCCTCGTGCTCAATGGTACAGGAAGCACGAGGCGCAAGCACTCACGGCCTTCCTCCAGGGTGCTGCCAAGGTTCGGTGGAGAAGAATAGCTGAAGAACAAGAAAAAAACTCTTAACGTTTTCTGTTAGCAGTGTGAACTTTGAGGCACTGTCTGACTCATGTTTTAAAGTCTCTTCAATTTGAATTCACCTTCCTTCGTGTTGTTTTTCTCAAGGCACTGGGCTCGAGTCCAAAGATGTGTCAACCAGCCGCTCCTCTGGGATGGAGGCGTCGCAAGGCCTGGGTCCCCTTCCCCCCATCTCAGGGGGCGGGGCTGCCGTGGAAACCTGGCTTTGGCCTTCCCACCCTTCTTCAAGGCTGGCCCTCAGCTTGGGCCTGGAGGGCCATAAGATGGCCATTCTAGGGGAAGTGGAGGTATCTGGTGATATGCCCCAGCAAGAGACCACTCATTCTGATTCAGGCAACGCCTCCTTCTGGGGCGCCCATTCCTGCATCCCTAAAAGTAGCATAAATGTCTGTTAGGGTACTTTTGGCTACAAGTAACAAAATCAATTCAACTGGCTTAAATAATAAAGGAGATAAAGTCCAGAGGTCCCTAAATTAAAGGACCCTGTTTCCCTCCTCTGACTCCCGAGTTTTGGCGTTACCCAAAGGCGGGCTTCCAGCCGCAACTAGGGTTCATGCTTCCAATTAATGGGCAGTGGGAAGAGACAGCTTCTGATTGGTCCAGCTTAGGTCATGTGCCTCCCCCCAACCAATCACTCTGGCTGGGCTTGGGCCGTTGCTCGTGGACTCTGGCCAATCAGCACGGAGTGATACTGAGGGAACTACACAGACCATCACCAAGCTGTGTATTTCAATGGGCCCATGCCTTTCTTCCACTCGTTTCCTCAGAGGCATATCATACCCCAAACAACGCTCTTATATAATAGCCTTCTTTTCATTTTGGGGGAGGGGAGGGATTCTGTAGTGCACCCTGTCCAGCCCGCCTCCACCTCGTCCCCAAGCGCAGCCCCTGCTTCCCTACACTGCTTGTTTTTCCTTTTCTGCGGCAGCGAGGGTTAGTGGATACACCAACAGGAATCCAGTTCAGCTTTGTCAAACAGCAGTCAGAGGATGAATCAAGGCTTACTCCAACTGCCTGTTCCTGCCTCACTGAGGGTCAAGGGCGTTGGCCTCAGACTTGGGGCTGCCCAGAATCGGGCTACTTTGGTTCATCCACCCAGACCTGACACAGCCACTGGTTGGAAAAATTATCGAGTACCGTACTTTGTTTTCCCCTTGCTTCTGATTCCTATTTTAAGAGCGCACACACTTCCTGGATAACCTCACCCCAACCTGGCCTCTGCGGACCCCTCCCCCACCCGCGTCTCTAGCCCAGCCATTCCATTATCTCGCGTCCCCACATCATGCCCAGTTCTCTTCAATATGGTCCATCCGGATGCTCCCACAACACACTGGGCTCAGTATGTCTCCGTAGAGCTGGTTTTCCTCCAGTGAGGTCCTCCTTGGGGATCTCCTTTAAGAGTTAATGATGCCTGGAATTCTCTGGCGGTCCTGTGTTTAGGGCTCCAGGACACTTCCACTGCAGGGGTGATGGGTTCAATCCCTGGTGGGGGAACTAAGATCTCGCATGCCACACGCAGCAGCCAATAAATAATAAATAAATAAAAACTCCCCTACCCTTAAAAGAGAGAGAGAGAGAAAAAAAAAAGAGTTGATAACGCCATTGCTCTCCTGGGTCCTGGCAGTTTGGGCTGTGTCCCCATCACCAACCAGGGCTACCTCTGGAACTACGGACAGGGGCACCGGGTCTCACGAGGGAGCCAGTCCACAGCTCATAGGAGCCAGGACTTCTGTGAGCTGCCCCAGCACCCAGGCCAGTGCCCTGTCTTGGGGGCTGCCCAGCTGCTGTGTTAACAGCACTGATGGCAATTCTTTAATTAGACCAAGCAGGGTTTTCTTGGACGGGGGTGGGAGGAGGTGTGTGGGTCTATTGGGGGAAACTAGGTCACCTGAAAACCAACAGTCAAGAGGGAGCTGTCCTGGAGCCCCAGCTCCAGGGAACCCAGAGGGGCGAGCGGGGTGGGAGCTGGCAGAGAGAGCAAAGTCAGAGAAAATGTGCTCTGGCCCCCTTTTTTGGCCCTTGGGAGGCATTGTTCTCACCTTTCTCCAGGGGGCTGGGCAACTGCCCTTAATTCCTTTACCCAGGCAAACTGTCCAAGCCAGGGAAGGCACAGCAGTGAGTGCCTTCTGTCTGCATGGGGCCCACCACCCTGAGGCCCAAGGAGGGAGCACTATACTGGGAGTCAGGCCCTGGGTTCAAGTTACTGCTCAGTCTCTGTATCCCGTGAGTATGTCCTCCACTCCCTTGTGCCTCTGTTTTGTCATCCATCCAATGGGTAGGGACTGTACCTGTCTTTACCCTGCTGTATACCTAGCTCTCAGTGCAGTCCTGGCCATGTGATAGTTGCCCAATAAATATTTTACAGATGAAGTAATGAGCTTCTATGAGTGCTTCTTTTGTAAGATTGTTGTCACTGAGGATCAGTGACCAGGACGGTTTCCCAAATGTCAATCACAATTTTTGCCAGCAGGAAATACCATCAATATTTAATTTTTCTTTGCTACCACCTTGTAAGATTTCCACTGAAGTAGATTTATTTAAAAAGGAAATTTTATTTCACTACCATAAATAAACACTAACTGTGAAACCAAATCCACAGGGAAAAAAAAGTCATTGTTATTACATTCTGTCTTAGATACGATTTCTTGCCCAAGGCTATTAGCCTGAGGCCTGCTTTCTGTTTGTTTATGAGGGAAATTGACACGATTATAAACATGGTTATAAAGATGTCTATTAGCCACGAACTATTAGCATTTTCTTCTGGAGACAATCTGATAGACTGAAAAAGAAATGAAAAGGAGGTAACTTGGTGTCTCTGATTCCATGTTATATTAAGTCTTGTCCTGAACTTTTGAAAATTCCCTCGGTATGGGTTCTCTTTCTACACTTAGGGAAACACCTGGCTGGGATGATAGCTGAGGAAGTTCTTGGAAAAGGATTAAGGTCTTTAACAGGGTGATTGATATGGTTATTCTTATCTTCAGTCTTAGCATGTTTTTGGTGCCTACCACTTAGTAGGTGATCAGTGAATACTTAATAATGAAGAAATGAGTAACCATCTGTGTACAGAACCTTAGGGCTGAAAGAAATTGTACAGAACACTTAGGCTGATCTGTCATCAGTAGAAATTGTATTCTCCGGTGAGTGAGGGAGAATTTGCCACCTCCAGAGACAGCCACTGGACCACAAGCCCTTGTTCAATTGCTTGTTGGACAGCTCTGGAGGCCAGGTGCCTGTTTTGGCTTTGGTGCACACCACTGTTCCTCTATGCCTTGGTCCTGTTCTGCATCGGGGAGACTCACAGACTACCTTCTCTTTCTTCTGCAGATTGGACTTGTGGGTATTTGGAGACTGCTGTCTCATTCCGCCTAAGGCAGGGCTTGCAAACTGAAATGACCATAGGAGCTAGCAAGGGATGCCAATTAGTGAAGGAGGTCAGGTGGGAGTAATGGGGGGGGTAGTGGGGACTATGGGAAATTAGATGGGCCCCATCTAAAGGGGACAGTCCTACTCCAGACCTGCTGATAATTGCCACGTGAGCCCAGTGTGGCCAGGTACTGAGATGTTCTAAGAAAAGCCGAAAATCTGATTTTGGATATAAAATCTTCAAGTTTTAAAAGTTAGCAATGAATGACAATACTGTAAATCATGGTGTGGGCCAAAAACCAACCAAGCAAACACACAAACATGATGTGGACCACAGGGGACTTTCTGGTTGTCTGACCTTGTACCACAGGTTGCTCACTGCTTCCCACAAGACTTCTGTTCCCATTGGGCTGGGCAGTCCCATCCACTTCCAGCCATGTTTGTGCGTGTTGGTTCCCAGAATTTCCTCCATGGTGTCCAGCACCTCTCCATGCCTTTGTACATTGCCAAGCTCCCATGTCTTCCCTCTTCACCTGGTGGACTACACATCCTTGGAGATCCAACTCAGTTGCCTTCTACTCTGGAGAGCCTTTTCTGATAACCTTAGGCAGAAAAGGTCTTCCGTTTTTTAGCTGTGTGATATAGGGTAGTTTACTTAATCTCTCTGTGCCTCAGTTTTCTTATCTGTGAAATGGGGATGATAATAGTACCTATCTCATTAGGTCATCAGAAGGATTCGATTAGTTTACAGATAGATGACAGACAGGCAGACTTGGGTTTCCCAGAAGGCAGAGCTGATCCTCAACCCATCTCTGAACCAGGACTCATCACAGGGCAGGTTTCACTGTTTGATTCTTTGAAGAAGTGGGGGAAAGTAAATATGTGGTCCACTAGCTCCCAGTGAGTTCTGACCATCATGATGATACAGCATGGTTGTGAATTCAACTCTTCTGAGCTCCTTACTTTTAAAAAGGAATATCTATCTAAATGACTAAAAAACAGTGAGCACGCCAAATTCTGGCAGAGAAACTGGATCACTCACACGTGGCTGGTGGGAATGAAAAAATGGTACAGCCACTTCGGAAAACAGTTTGACAATTTCTTATGAAACTTGTACTCTTGGATATTTACTCCAGAGAATTGAAAACTTATGTTCACACAAAAACCTGTACATGAAGGTATTAGCCCCAAACTAGAAACAACCCTGATGCTCTTCAATGAGTGAATGGATAAACAAACTGGGGCACATCCACAAAGTGGGGGTACCACTCAGCAACCAAAGAGGAATGAACTACTGTTATGCAAAACAACTTGGATGAATCTCAAGGGTTGTTGAGTGAAAAAAGTCAATCCCAAAAGGTTACCCACTGTCCGATTCTTTTACATAACATTTTTGAAGTGACAAAATTCAAGAGATGGAGAATAGATTAGCGATTGACAAGGGCAAGGACAGGAGTGCATTGGGAGGGGGGGATGAGGGATCCTTGTGTGATGGAACTGTTTGTATCTTGACTCTGGTGGTGGATACACAAACCTACACTTGTGACAAAATTGCTTAAAACTAAACACACATACATACAAATGAGTACATATAAAACTGGGGACATCTGAATAGATTGATAGGTTGTATCAATGTCAGGTTCTTGGTTTCGACACTGTACTGTAGTTTTGCAAGATGTTACCTTTGGGATAAACTAGGTAAAGTTAGCACGGGATCGTTCCACATTATTTGTTACAACTGTATGTAAATTTATAATTATCTCAAAATTAAAAGTTTAACTAATTGAAAAAGCATTGCAAGATACTCAGAACAAAACAAAAGGCAACCAAGGGCAGTTTGCTTGTTTCCTGCTGAGTCTTGCCATTGTCTTATGTTTATCCTTTTTTTTTTAAAATAAATTTATTTACTTATTTAGTTTTGGCTGCGTTGGGTCTTCACTGCTACACGGGGGCTACTCTTCGCTGCAGTATGCGGGCTTCTCATTGCAGTGGCTTCTCTTGTTGTGGAGCTCGGGCTCTAGGCGCGAGGGCTTCAGTAGTTGTGGCGTGCGGGCTCAGTAGGTGTGGCGCATGGGCTTAGTTGCTCCGTGGCGTGTGGGATCTTCCTGGACCAGGGCTCGAACCTGTGTCTCCTGCATTGGCAGGTGGATTCTTAACCACTGTGCCACCAGGGAAGTCCCTGGCTTATGTTTATCCTTGAGATCAGGTCCACTCAGACCCCAGAAGCCTTTGCCCTCTGAATATTGCCAAGCCAACCCCTTGCCCATTCCTCCTGTGTATGCTCCAGTCTCTTCAGGGAGAGACCTGAAGAACATTCTGAGCTCCTGAGGGTCCAGCCGAAGGCTGAATTCTGGTCTTTAGCCTCCTGAGGACCAGCAGCTCCAGAGTGAAGCAGGGAACCCAGGAGATTCTTGCTGAAGCCCAGTGCTATGCTGATCCCCTTTATGATAGTGAGCATTTCCACAGCACATAAATGTAGACCTGTACCCAGCATCCTGCAATCTTCCACCAGCCTTGCCCCCATGGGTTCCCAGATGTGCTGCGTTTGCGTGTCCCTGCTTTTCTTCCTCCAAGCTGTTTCTCTTTGCTATAACTTGTTTCTCTTTGGTATAACTTTTTTTCGTCAGCTCTTTCTTCCTTGAACATCCTGTAAATTCTGGGAGGTGGATACAAAATTTAACAGGTGGGAAAACAGGCTTAGAAAGGCTCAAGTTGTTCCAAGACCTTTTCCTTCTGCATCTGAGAGCCCATAGGGTCTGCGCTTACAGGAAGACAGCACCCACTTGGCTTCACACTGAAATTTTGTTGATCTCATGTCGCCCAAGAACTGATGAGAGCAAGAGGTGTGAATTTTTTAAAAAAAGTCACCCAAAGAGGAAAACTTCAACTAAGGTTTTCTAGGCCCCAATAGTTCAGCAGCTATTTGTGGGTCTTAGGACCCCTTTATACCCTTAAGATTAAGGTTCCCAATGAGCTTTCATTTATGTAGATTATATCTGTCAATATTAACCTATTTTGTAATTAATACTGAGACATTTAAAATATAATCCTCGTTCCTTTAAAACTAACAATAAACCCCTTCTATGTTATAAAAATAAACCTGTGTGTGTTATAACAATAGAACAACCTTATATGAAATTACAATATGACCACTCGAAAGCAAGGATTGTTATGTGACCGTGATGGAGGTTTTAGCTAACAGTGGTAATCATATTGCAGTATATCAAATCAACATGTTGTACGCTTGAAACTTACACAATGTCATAGGTCATTTATATCTCAATTAAAAAAAAAAGGGGGCTTCCCTGGTGGCGCAGTGGTTGAGAGTCCGCCTGCCGATGCAGGGGACACGGGTTCGTGCCCTGGTCCGGGAAGATCCCACATGCCGCAGGGCGGCTGGGCCCATGAGCTATGGCCGTTGGGCCTGCACGTCCGGAGCCTGTGCTCCGCAACGGGAGAGGCCACAACAGTGAGAAGCCTGCGTACCACAAAAAAAAATAATAATAAATAAAAATAAAAATAATAAAATAGGGGGAGAAAAGCGTTTGGAACATGGGGCCGGGTGACATCATCAGATCGGCGTTTTGAGCCTGACAAGCATGTCCATGTGTGTCTCTCCCCTTCCCCGCCACAGGCTCCAGCATGCGGCCCCAGCCCCGCAGGAGCCCCCATGCTGCCCCGGCCCCTGGCGCGCTGTGCTAGCCTCCAGCCAGGGCGCGGGGAGGCGCGGAGGCCATGGCCACCCACGTGGACCTGCTAACCGAGCTGCAGCTGCTGGAGAAGGTGCCCACGTTGGAGCGGCTGCGCGCCGCCCAGAAGCGCCGGGCCCAGCAGCTGAAGAAGTGGGCGCAGTATGAGCAGGACCTGCAGCATCGCAAGCGCAAGCATGAACGGAAGCGCAGCACGGGCGGCCGGCGAAAGAAGGTGTCCTTCGAGGCCAGCGTGGCCCTGCTGGAGGCCTCGCTTAGGAATGACGCCGAGGAAGGTAGGTCACTCCTGGTCCTGGTTGGTGTGTGGCTATCTGGACCTCTTGGATTCTGGGTTCTTTGCCAGTGGAGGGGAGAGCAGGGTGGGTCTGGGAAGGGCTCTGAAATCTGAGACTTCTTTTTGAAAACAAGAATACCAGCCTTTGGCTAATGAATACTCATTTTCCTTCCCTCCCACTAATATTGACTGTCAACCTACATCTTGTGCATTACTATTCCAGATATGGTGGTGAGCCAGTTGGATTTGGTTTCTCTCCTCCAGGAGCTCAGTACTCACAGGACTTTGCATTTCCTAAGCTCCTGCTCTGTACGGCAGAACTGTCTGCTGGTCCCCTTTATTCAGTCTTCACTTTAGAGGTAGATGGTTTAGAGGGGTGGAGAACAGCATAGGCTCTGAGGTTAGATGACCCAGGTCTCAAGCTGGTTTTGCAAATTATCCCCTGGGTGACCCTGCCAAGTCTTTTCAGCTCCCTGTACCTTAGTTTCTGCCTCTGTAAAATGGGGATAATAATAGTATCCACCTCCAGGGCTTGCTGTGAACACCAAAACAGAGAAAACCTGCAAGTCCTTGACATGGTCCCTCCTACTGTGTAAGTGATTAGTATGTTTTAGTTTATTATATTGTTACTATATTTTATTTCATTATGTTTATATAAAGTTATACTTGTATAAAATTACATTTATTTAAAGAGTGTCCAGCAAGTCTAGAAACAGAGACGAATGCACACAGTGTTGTCTAGGACATTTTCACTCTGTAAAACGGGTGAATAAATAAATATGAACACATATATGCATTCATATAATCTGTTTCCAGATTTTTTGGATACGCTGTACTTGTTATATTTTATTTAGTTATTGTTATTATGTGTCTTATGATCCAGATATCATGATACCAAAGAGGCAGGTATAATAATACCCATTTTAAGGGGGAAGGGTGAGCTGAGAGAGGCATGGACATATATACACTACCAAATGTAAGGTAGATAGCTAGTGGGAAGCAGCCGCATAGCACAGGGAGATCAGCTTGGTGCTTTGTGACTGCCTGGAGAGGTGGGATAGGGAGGGTGGGCGGGAGGGAGACCCAAGAGGGAAGAGATATGGGAACATATGTATATGTATAACTGATTCACTTTGTTATAAAGCAGAAACTAACACACCATTGTAAAACAATTATACCCCAATAAAGATGTAAAAAAAATAAAATAAAGTAAAAAAAAATAATACCCATTTTACAGATGGGGAAACTGGGACCCAGCAAGGTTCAGAAACTTGACCAAGGGAGGAGAGCTGGAATCAGAACTCCCAGGATCCAGGTTCTTGTCCCTGGCTTCATGGCCTCGTGGGTTTGCTCCCCATTGTAAGAGTGAACAGAGGATCGGTGATTTGGCCAAAGCCCTCTTCTCTGAGCATGCTCTGAGGGGTCACGCCTGTTCACTGTCCAGCTGAGATGTGTCCATGCATCCTGTGTTCCCCTCAGCAGGCTCTGGTCCCTCCCTGTATATGAATCCCTTCTGCCTGTCCTTGGAGGGACCTAGCCATGTTTCCTGGGTCCCTCTGGCCTCCTGTCTCCACACCTACGCCCCCACCCCCACCCCCGACCCAGACACTTGGTGCTAAAGCAGCCAATAAAAGAACTGAGGGGTGGAGGCATTTACCACTCCAAAGAGTATTAGGGTTTACAAGAGTATTAGGGTCCTCAGGTTCTAGAACCCTCTGAGAAGCACACTCCCCTTTCTGCCCTGGTTACAGAGAGCTCTGGGAACTGAGTAGAGAGGCATTCTCGGAACCATTCGGCTGCAAAAAGCGCAGCCAGAGCCTCGGGTGAGCAGCCCCTGTGAGAGAGGCGTGAAATCTCAGGCTCCAGGGACGTGGCCCTGCGAGGCTACTTCCCACGTGTCATTTGCCGGGTGACGCGTCGGGTCCCTCCCACTCAGTGGGTGGCACGTCATGACGTCTCATTTTGTCGTGGGCGGCGCTGCATCAGCCCTCCTTTCACATTTATCTTCCACCCCCTTCTCCCCTGACTGAGGCCCCTTTCCCCTCGCTGAAGGGGCTTTTCAGAGGCTCTGTGCGCTGGACGACAGGCTGCTTCGGAGCATCCGTGCCTCCCCCCAGCCTTCCGCTTCCCCACCCCAGGCCCCGCCCCCTGGCCCGCACCGCGGTGCGCTCCCACGGGTACAGGTTAGAAAGAGTGCTGGGCTTGGGTCCAAGGTCCAGGGGCCCCTCGGCCCTGCATGTGACCTTGAACAGCTTGTTTCACCTCTCCGGGTCCAGTTTCTTAATCTGTAAAAGGGGTTTTGAACGCTTGCCCTCAAGGGGGTGTAGCAAGAATTAGACAAGATCCTGGATGTCACAGCTCTTTGAAAAGTGACCCTGAACCCTGCACCAGCATGGTGATCATTTTAACACACTTTTCCCTCTGGTTTTTGTTTTGTTTTTTTTTTCAAGACTTTAATGTTTTTAAGAACCCAAATACATGCTTCTGGTAAAAATCAAACTACATAGAAATGTAAAAAGTCCCATCCATCCCTCCTCCCTCCCTTCCTCCCTCCCTCCCTCCCTCCCTTCTGTGATTACTGCTGCTCTTAGTTTGATGTGTTTCCTTCTAGGCATTTTTCTTACTTACTCACGTATTTGTAGACTTGGCAAAATAAAGAGCTAGTTTGTGATTTTTGTTTGGTTTGGTTTTTATGTAAGTGATGATATACTCGATACATTATTCTGTAGGTATTTATTTTTACCCAACAGTGTGTCTTGGAGGTGTTTTCATGCCTAGTACAATGGGATAATAGATCTGCATTCTTCTTTTTAATTGCTCTGTAGTATTCTGCAGTATGGATTCACCAGCATTTTTGAACTACTTCCTTTTTGTTAGGCATGCAAGTGTTTTCAGTAGTTTTGCTTTTGCCACAGTGAATGTTTTGTGCACACATGCAAATGTTTATCTGTATATTAAATCTGAATAAGAAAAGTGATAGATCCCCCAGGCTGGTCCCCTGACAGCCAAGTGAGAGTGGAGGGCCTGAGCATTGCGCCCCGTGGCAGGCAGTTGGAGTGCGGTGAGAGGTGCCCCTGGGGTCCACAGTTATCTGGGCTTTGAGTGGGGGTGTGGAAGCTGCCAGCCGCCAGCAGGCGCTCTCACCAGACTATGCTCAGCTTCCTGGCAGCATGACCAAGCCCGGTGCTCCCAGCTGGCTAGGGTGGCTTCTGCATGCTGGGGAGCTGGTGCTGGAGAGTTAGCTGACAGTGGGATGGGAACGTGGGGTAGCAGCTCCCCCGCTCCCCTGAGCTCACAGCAGTGGCTGAGTCAACCTCCTCCACCTGCCAGGGTGATGTGAGTCATTCCTGGAGTAAGGCAGTGCTGGGGAACTCACTGACTTTCCTTCTCTGGCTCCGCATCGCCTCAGGCTAATGTCCAGGCACCAGGGACCCTCCGTGGCCTTGGACTTGCCTGAGCCCCGTGTTCCCACTGCTGGGTATCAGTTCCAGCCACCTCCACCTCCTCTGGCTTCCTGCCCAAGCCCTGCGTTCTCTTACCTTTCCACCTTTGCATATGCGGTTCCCTCTGTCTGGAACACTCTTGCCCTGACTAAGTGCTACACCCTTCAGGTTTAGGTCCTGTGGTACCTTCTTGTGGAGCTGTCTCTGATCCTTTTCTGTACCCTTTCCCCCATCACTAGGTAGAGCAATAACTCAGTACACAGCTGACGTTTACTGAGAGGCAGTGCAGTGTCGTGGAGAGAAGCATAGTCTCCAGAGCTAGTTATCCAGGACTCCCCATCCCAGCTCTGCCGTATACTAGCTGTGCAACCTGGGAAAGTTCATTAATTTCTTGGTGCCTCAGTTTCCCCCATCTGTAAAAACAAGGATGATATAGTACACCTGCCTTAATTTAATCCTGTAGGGTTAAATTGGGTTGACACATGTGGGAGTGGTATGGTAAGAAGTACATATGCTATACATATGATATCACTTATATGTGGAATCTAAAATATGACACAGATGAACTTATTTACAGAACAGAAACAGACTCACAGACATAGAAAACAAACTTATGGTTGCCAAAGGGGAAAAGGGAGGCAGAGGGATAAATTAGGAGTTTAGGATTAGCAGATACAAACTACTGTATATAAAATAGATAAACAACAAGGTCCTACTGTATAGCACAGGGAACTATATTCAATATCTTGTAATAAACTATAATGGAAAAGAATATGAAAACATATATATGTATAACTGAATCACTTTGCTGTATACCAGAAACTAACACAACATTGTAAATTAACTATACTTTAATTAAAATTTAAATGAGAAGTACATATGATATAAATTGTTGTTATCCTGAATTATCTATTATTCTACACTTACATAATCTATTATTAGTGTATATTCTGATTGTCATCATTATTATTATTTACCAAGTGCTTGCTTTGTACCAGGCTGCCTGCTTTACAGGCATTATCTGTTAATCCTTCCAGCAACCCTCTGAGGTAGAGAGTCAAACTCCATTTTTTAAAAACAGCTCTATTGGGCTTCCCTGGTGGCGCAGTGGTTGAGAGTCCGCCTGCCGATGCAGGGGTCACGGGTTCGTGCCCCGGTCCGGGAAGATCCGACATGCCGTGGAGGGGCTGGGCCCGTGAGCCATGGCCGCTGAGCCTGCACGTCCGGAGCCTGTGCTCCGCAACGGGAGACGCCACAACAGTGAGAGGCCTGCGTGCCACAAACCACCCCCCTCAAAAAAAAACAGCTCAATTGAGGTTTAATTTACATATCGTCAAATTTGCCCATTTTAAGTGTACAGTTCAATGATTTTCAATAAATTTACAAACTTGGGAATCCATCACCACAGCCTAGTTTTAGAATATTCCATCACCCCAAAAAGAAACTTTAAGTCCATTTATAGTCATTCCCAGTTTCTACTCCAGCCCCTGCCTCTATATATTTGCCTTTTCTGGACATCTCATTTACATGGACTTATACACTATGTGATCTTTTGTGATTGGCTTCTTTCATTTAGAATAATGTTTTCAAGGTGCATCTAGGCTGTGGCATGCATCAGGACTTTATTCCTTTTTATTGCCTTATAGTATTCTGCAGTATTGATGTGCCACATTTTGGGGACCCATTCACCAGTTGATGAACATTTGGATGGTTTCCATTTGGGGTTATGATGAGTAATGCTGCTAAGAACATTTGTATGCAAGTCCTTTTGGGGACATATGTTTTCATTTCTCTTGGGTAGTTACCTAGGAATGGAATTGTTGGGTCATGTGGTAAATTTATGTTTAACTTTTAAGAAACTGCTAAACTGTTTTGCAAAATGGATTCACAATTTTACATTCTCAGACTTCATTTTACAGGTGAAATTGTACATTGTGCCTTTACATTGAAGCTGTGAGAGGCTATATCACTTGCCCAGATCTCATAGGTTTTAAGTGTCAGACCTGGGACTTGAACCCAGATCTGTTGTCCCTGAAGCCCATGCTTTTAACCACCAGGTGGTCCTGGTACCTCTTGCTTTTTTTTTTTTAAAGAAAATAAGAGAACCATTCACTTGTGGTTCTGATCTGTGTCTCTGTGGGCCTTAAGGACCCTGGTGTTTCTGCTGGCTTCTTGGGCCCTTAGTATTGCGGGGGTCCCTGGATAAGCTCTTCATCCCTATAATTTCTTTCCATGGCCACATGAGGCAGCCTCTCTTGAAACCACCAAACACTTATTAAGTTGTCAGGGCTTCTGTTCTTCCCTCAGAATGTGTAGTGTTTCCTTTACGGAAACTCTGTTCACATTGAGGAGAAAGTTTGAGTGATTCTTCTATAGCCTGATTTTAACTCTTCAGCTGTTATTCTCATGGTAAAGCCTTTCAAACTTTTTTTTTTAAAGTGGAAACTTTTCTTTAAATGAAATATTATGCAGAAACCCAATATGTAAAGCACATGAAGGAACTATTCTGGCTGAGGTAGGCGGGGGGTGCTGGCTCCTCAGCCACCTCCCCTCCCCCACCCCACCCCCACAGACTTCTCCCCAACTCCCAGGTGCGTTGGCGGACACCTGGGCTCTGCAAGCCAAGCTTCAACCATTGACTCATCTAAAGAAAACACAGCTCTAACTTTCACTTTTGATGATTTTGAAAAGGGAAGTTTCTTTTCTCCTAATTATAAAAACAATGCATCCTTATTTGCAGAAAAAATTTAAAGTACAGAAAAGAAAACATTAAGAAGAAAATAAAATCATGTTCTCCTACTGAAGAGCAACAATCACTGATAATATTTTGGTGTAGTTCTATCAGTCAGAGTCCTGATCGGAAACAGAAGTTGCTCTCATGTGGGATAATTTGAGAAAAGCTTAATAAAGGAGCAATTTGCCGAGTTTAGGACAATAGTCTTCATACTTTATGGTCTCAAAGCCCCTTTATATTATTAAAAACTGAGAACCCCTAAGAACTTTTGTTTAACTGGGTTCTACATCAATATTTACCATATTGGAAATTAAAACTGAGGAATAAAAATAAATGTGTATTCACTGACTAAAACTTAAAAATAAATTCATTAACTGTTGTACTAGTTATCTATTGTCACATAGCAGATGAGCTCAGAATTTAGAAACTTAAAACAATAAATATTTACTGTCTTACACAATTTCTGTGAGTCAAGAACCCCGGAGCAGCTTAGCTTGGGCGATTCTAACTCAGGGTCTCTCATAAGTTTGCAATCACCTCAAGGTTTAACTGGGGTTGGAGAATCCACTTCCAAGATGCCTCACCCACATGGCTCTTGGCAGGAGGCCTCAGTTTCTTGCCATATGAGCCTCTCCCTAGGGCTGCTTGAGCGTCCTCTCAACATGGCAGCTGGCTTCCTGTAGAGCCAGTGACCCAAGAGATAGAGCAAGGAGGGAACCACAGTGCTTTTTACAACCTAGCCTTCTAAGTCACATACCATTGCTTCTGCCATATTCTATTCATTAGAAATGATTCACTGAGTCCAACCTACACTCAAGGGGAAGGGAATTAGGCTCTACTTCTTGAAGGGAGGAGAATTTGTGGACATGTTTGAAAACCACCACACATGTTAACATAAATCTTTTTATGAGGAATGATATTTTCTTTTTCTTTTTTTTTCTGGATTATCCATTTATTTTAAGGCAAAGTTTTCTTAAAACTGACTCAGACTTTGAATATATAATTTTAATCAAAATATTTTAAAAATTCTATTAAATATTCATATAGGAAAGTAAGTTAGACTTTTCACAAATAATCAAGAAATGATATTTTCAAAATGAAAAAAAATAGTGAGGAGAGTAGCCTTGTTTTATGCTTTTGCAAATCTTTTAAAGGTCTGGCTTAATAGAAGACAGCTGGATTCTCTCATCCACTTCTGAGTTCAATCTGTTGTGATATGTTATTTTGGTTGAAGTAAATGAAGAAAATCTTACCTCACATAGATATATAGTTGGAAAAGAGAGGAAATATTTTAATTGCTTTTTCAGATAAATGTAGATATTCTTTGAAATCTCAATCAAATGCAACAGGTATTAGTTTCTTGAAGGTTAATTGCAATGTGGAATCTGCAACTGGATCAATTTTTATCGTTTCTTATGCTATTACGTTAAAATCCATTGGTTTGTCTTACATTCTGAATGGCTCTTTTATACATGCATACTTTTTCAACATAACGTATTGGTCTGTAGAAAGTATTGGTTCACTTTTTTGGATATAACACCAAAAGCAAAAAAAAGCAACAAAAGCAAAAGTAAACAAGTAGGACTACATCAAACTAAAAGGCTTCTGTACAGCAAAAGAAACAACTAATAAAATGAAGAGGCAACCTACAGAATGGGAGATAATATTTGCATACCATTATAAGGAGTTGATATCCAAAGTATATAAAGAACTTATACAACTCAATAGCAAAAAAGCTAAATAATCCAATTAAAAAATGGGCAGAGGACCTGAATCAACATTTTTCCAAAGAAGATATACAAATAGCCAACAGGAACATGAAAAGATGCTCAACATACTAATCATCAGGGAAATGCCAGTCAAAACCGCAATGGGATATCACCTCGTACATTTTAGGTTGTCTATTAATCAAAAAGATGAGATAATAAGTGTTGGTGAGGGTGTGGAGAAAAGGGAACTCTGTGCACTGTTGGTGGGAATGTAAATTGGTGAAGCCACTGGGGAAAACAGTATGGAGATCCCTTTAAGAATTAAAAATAGAACTACCATATGATCCAGCAATCCCACTTTTGAGTATACATCCAAAGGAAATGAAATCACTACCTTGTAGAGATATCTGCATTGCAATATTCATTGTAGCATTATTCACTACAACCTAAATGTCCATCAACGAATGAATGGATAAAAAAATGTGCTATACACACACACACACACACACACACACAGAATGGAATATTATTTGACCATAAAAGAGAAGGAAATACTGCCATTTAGGACAACATGGATGAAACTTGAGGGCATTATGCTAAGCAAAATGTCAGAGAAAGACAAATATTGTATGATACCACTTTACATGTGGAAGTAAAATAGCCAAACTCATAGAAACAGAGTAGAATGGTTATTGCTAGAGGCTGGTAAGGGTGGGGGTCAAAGGGTATAAACTTCCAGTTATAAGACGAATAAGTTCTGGAGATCTAACGTACAGCAGGCTGACTATAGTTAACAATAATATATTATATATTTGGAATTGCTAGGAGAGTAGATCTTAAGTGTTCTCACCACACATATGCAAAAAGGGTAATTACCGGAGATAATGGAGGTGTTAACTAACCTTACTGTGGTAATTATTTTGCAATATATACGTATCAAATCAACACGTTATACCCCTTAAACTTTCACAATGTTATATGCCAATTATATCGCAGTAAACCTGGAGGAAAAAATAAAGTATTGGTTGACTGAGTTATACAGATCTTCTAAATGTTGACACATTTCATTGTACAATATAAAAAATTTATACTTTCTAACCTATATGGAATATAATCTGCAAAAAAGAAAACAAAACTAAATCACTGTGCTGCACACCAGAAACTAATACAATATAGTAAATAAATTATACTTCAATAAAAATTTATATTTTCAACACTAATCTCACCAGAAAATTCTTCCAAGTACTGGGAAACTATAAGGTCATGGTGGGGAAACAAGTTTTTGCCTGAAAGCTCAAATTCTATCACTGGCAATAAACATTATCAGTGAGAGGATCTCTTTGTCCTTTTTAGAGAAAAAGACTGATAACCATTGTTTGTCCATGTTCTGGGGGGCACACACGGGGTGTACTCAACCCAGCTGTCTTCACTCTTGGTATCCGCATTCAAACGCAGAGTGACTGTGTGTGTATTTACAAAATAACTTTCACCCCAACATTTGTCAATTCAACAAAATTAGTCATCTACTCTGTGCTTTGAAGAACCTAAGCAAAGTAGTGGTATAAATAAGGGCTGGGGTGGGAGGCCATGTGTAAGCTATGACACCAGGGAGAGTGCCTCTGAGGAGGTGACTTGGGCTGACCTTTGAATGTGGAGAAAGAGGCAGCCACGTGGGTCTGGAGGAAAGGGATGAAGGCATGGGATGGGAATGAACTTGAGGACGGAAAGAAGATGGAGGCAGAGAGGTAGCCTGGGGGACATTGACCCCTGAAGACTGTGGTAGGACGTGTACATTTTATTGGGTTGAGATGAAAAGCCACTGGTGGGTTTTGAGATGGGGAAGCATGTGGTGAGACATAGATTGTGAAAAGCCTTTGCTGGCTGCTGAGTGGAGAAGAGACAGTAGGAGTCTCTTCCTATGGGAGCATGAGTGGGAACAGGGAGGCCTTATCACAAGCTATCTCAGAGGCTTAGGTGAGAGCCTGAGTGTTGGCCGTGGAGATGGAGAAACGAAGAGGATGAGCCACCAGGGCTTGTGTGTCAGGTGACAAAGGGAAGAACTTAGAGATGACCCTTGGTTTTTGACTTGAGCACCTAAGTGGATGATGGTGCCGTACTTTGAGACTGGAAAGACTGGGGTGGGAATTTGAAGAGAATCGAGAGTTCTGCAGGGCCAGCCAAGTTGACATGCCTTTTTAACATCCAAGGAGGGGGGTCTCAGGGACGGATTTAAACATTTGAGAGTCATCAGCTTACAAATGCAACCTTTTTAAAGTGAAGGGACTGTCTGAGATCATGTAGGAAGTAAGACAGAGCAAAGAAGGAGCCCCAAGAGAAAGCCCTGGGACACCTTAAGGGCTACATGTTAAGCCAAGAAGAAGAGAACAAAGTGGACCAAAAACCATCTGCCAGGGAGGAAGAAAGAAAACTAGGATGGTGTGGCATCTCAGAAGCCTAGGGAAGGAGGTGTTTTTAGAAGAAAGGTCTGTCTGCTGAGTCAAATGTTGCTTAGAGGTTGACTATTTTATTCTGTCTTTATATAGTCTTTGGAAAAGAGATTTTAAATGACAACCTCATACAGCTGTCTGAGTATACCATAACTTATGGAACCACTTTCCATATTATTCGATTTTGAGGTTGTTTCTAAGTTTTGCTACTATAAATTATGCCATCGTGATTATCATTGTATAAAAGTACTTGTCCACAGCTTTGATGATTTACTTAGAGTAGATTCTCAGAGGTTCAGTAGATCCAAGGATATAACATATGCAAAGCTTCAATATAAACTGCTTATTTGGTCACAGAAAGGTTACATCAGTGTACACCCCTATCAGCAGTGGGTATCAGGCCTGCCCGACCTCTGCCTTCCCCATCAACACTGGTCAGTGGTGCTAAAAACACACTTTGCTGATATATTTGATATATGAAAAATAGCTCTGTGGTCCTAATATGCATATAATTGAGATGTTTGAGGTTGAATACCTATTTATAAGCTTACTGGTCATTTCTTCCTCTGTTTAGAGTTTTGTCCGTTTTTTCTACTAGTGTGTTTCTTTTTCTTATTGATTTCAATGATTGTATATGTTTGTGTGTGAGGGGGAGAAGGAAAGGGGAAGAATGAAAACAGAGGGGGAGATGTTAACTCTGTTGTCATGTATGGTGCAAATATTTCCGGCATTATGTGTGTGTGTGTGTGTGTGTTTGCTTTAACATTTTGTTTATCGTATATATATATTTTATGCCCTGGAGTCCTTAATTTTTATGTAGCCAAACCTAATACCTGCTTTTTTCCCCAATTATTTTGTTCTTTGCTTTTATCCCTGTAAAACAGGGGTCAGAAATCTATGGCTGGAAAGCCAAATCTTCCCACCATCTGTTTTTGTAAATAAAGTCTTATTGACACACAGCCACAGCCATTTGTTGACATACTGTCTCTGCTTTCACAGCATAATGGCAGAGCTGAGTAGGTGCAACAGAGACCATAAGGCCTGCAAAGATGAAAAGATTTACTCTCTGGCCCTTTACAGAAAAAGTTTGCTGACTCTTGCTCTAAAGTGTTTCCTCATCCAGTGATGTATATTAACCTTTATGTTCTAGATTTTTGGGGCTTTATTTAAATAAATTAAATATGTAATCCTTCTGGAATTCATTTGAGTATAAAGTAATAACTGAAAAAACTGTCTATCTCTATATTGTTTCCAAAGAATTATCAATTGTTCAGCATCTTTCCCTTCCCCGTGAGTTTGTGATGTCACCCTCATACTCTAGACCCTTATCTGTGAAGAAGGGTAACTTTCCAAGCTGTTTATTCTGTTCTAACAATCTGTTTCTGTGCCAGTTTTGCACTGTTTTGATCCTTGTAGTTCTATATTGTGGCTTAATGTATGATAGAAAAGTCCTTCTTCATATGGCTCTTCCTTTTCAAAATGTTCCTGGTTATTTTTGGCTGTTCACATAATATTTAAGACCTTTTGGGTTAGTTTTCCCTGCAAAGCTCAAAAATAGATTCCTCCAAAATTGATCAGTATTATAAATGGACACAGGGTTTCAGCTTTTCAAAATGAAAGGAGTTCTGGAGGTGGATGGTGGTGATGGTGGTGAATATATTTAATACCAATGAACTGTACACCTTAAACTAGTTGAGATGGTAAATTTTGTGTTATGTGTGTTTTACCATGATAAGAAAAATTGAAAAGAAATTTAACCAGGGACTGATGGGAAGGGAGAAAGAGACATTAGTGTCTAATGGGTACAGAGTTTCAGTTCGGGAAGATGAAAAAGGTTCTGAAGGTGGATGATGGTGGTGATAGTTGCACAACAACGTGAATGCACATGATACCACGGAACTGGACACTAAAAATTGTTAAAATGGTAAATTTTATGTTATGTATATTTTATCACAATTTAAAAAGTTAATTTGGGCTAAACTGATCTTTGTCATAGGGAGTTTTTCTAAGTAGGTGAGTAGTACATGTCTCTATTGGGAAAGTATTCTTTTATGTCCTTTAGGAAAGCTCTAGGGTTTTTTGTTTTTTGTTTTTTTTTCATGTAAGTTCTGCTTATATCTTGAAAGGAGGGCTTTAAGGTTTTGTATATTAACTTTGTATCAGGCCACTGAGCGCCTTAGTCTCAGCTTTTCAGTAGGTTCCTTGGGGGGTTTTCTGTGTAGAAAATAGCATTATTTGCAGATCGTAGGGTTGTCTGTTTATTCAAACCCTGTTCATTCCAGGGTTTCATTCAGCCTGTCCTGCCTGTATCATGTCCTCCCATCTCTTCTCCCCCTGACTATTATGAGATGTGACTTTGAGATTTGTGAACACGCTCTACTTTGTCTGTACCTTTCCCCAAAGTCTGACCTGACCCACCCCAGGGTGAATAGCACTGTCAGTTTCCTCGTTCAGGTTGTGTGTCTATTAGTATGACTAAGTTTCCATTGGCTTTTTGGGCAGGCACTGTTGACTCATATTGAGTTTATAAGAAACTAAAGCTCTCGGGTCAGTGTTCCATTAGTGGAGTTACATCTTCCTCATCTGGTCCTAATGCAGTTGATCTTTTTTTAAAAAAAACTATTTGTTGAAGTGTATTATTCATACAGAAAGGGGAAAAACTGGTTGCACTTTCGTATGTTGAGGATCCGCATACAACCAGCCCTCAGATCAAGAGGCAGAACATCGGCAGCACCCCAGCAGCCTTCCTGGACACACAGGTGATTTTCAACATTGAAGTCGAGGCTCTAAATTTATCTTGTTGAGTTTTGTTTTGTTTTGTTTTTTTGGCTGTGTTGTGCGGCTTGTGGGATGTTAGTTCCCAGATCAGGGATTGAATCCGGGCCCTCAGTGAAAGCACAGGGTCCTAACCACTGGACTGCCAGGGAAGCCACCATCTTGTTGAGTTTTGAGCCCATTATCCACCTGCTCAAATAATTTGGATGTCTTGAATGATAAATTAAGACTGGTGACAGGAAATCCAACTCAAACTAACACATGTGTATACAGGGGACTACCAAAAAATGTCTCTGAGTAGATGACTGTCAGCAGTTTGAAGTATATATCCTATCTTTTTTGCAAAACCAATAGGAATTATTTCTCCTCTCAATCATGTCGTAGGTTCAACAATCCCAGAACTGAATCTCATTGGCTGAGATTGGCTATATACTTACCTCTCAGCCAATCACAGTGGCTAGAGCATGAGTACAAAGCTATGATTGGTCTAAACTGAGTCATATGTCCACCCTTGGAGTCAGCTCCTCCCAAAATACATGGACTGGTGCTTGCAGGTATGTTGTACCTACCCCAAGGAAAATTGGGATGCTATTACCAGAAGGAGGGAAAATGGATGCTGGCCAGGCCATAGTTAAATATGTCTACTTCAAATGAAATATTCATCAACAGTTTCTACTCCATGTTGTTCATAAATGCAATGAACATTTGCCTTCTAGTTCAGAATTGTCCAGTAGAACTTTTTCTGATTATGGAAATGCATTGTCCAGTATGGTAGCTGCTAGTCACATGGGGCTACTGAGCAGTTAAAATGTGACTAGGGTAACTAAGGAACCAATATTTCAATTTTATTTAATTTAAAATAATTTAAGTAGTCAACTGTGGTTAGGCTGGAGGCTACTGTATAGGACACCACAGGCCTTGACCATTATTCAAATCCTTGACAGAAATGTTGAACATGGCCAAAGACAAGAGCTTGGGAGCACAACCCCAGAGACCGCCTTCATATTAAGGTATCACAGGCAATCATTACCCACTGGGGATATTTGTTCAACTGAAGTGGACTTAACTGTACTGTTATTTGTAGTTGGTATGTAGGAACACCTTTCTTTTCTACAGAAACTTGAAAGAAGAATTCTCTCTGAGGATTAAATTATAACAAAACATGTCATGAATCAGAGTAGGGACTCTTGCACAGACATTCATGGAACACAGTCTGGACATCTTCAGACCAGCACTGGTGGTTCAATAGTGAATAAGAGACCAGGCCAGGCCAAGCTGGAGCTGAGTCTAGCAAAGTCATTTTGGAGAAAGCACAGTATTCACATGCTTCACAGTAGATAATGTTATAAAAAGAGCTTTGTCAAGAACAGATGCCTAGATTATTCTAAGTGAAATAAGTCAGACAGAGAAAGATAAATACAGTATGATATCACTTATATGTGAAATCTAAAACAACAAAACTCATAGAAACAAAGACTAGAAGAGTGATTACTAGGGACTGTGAGATGGGGGAAATGGGAGGAAGAAAAAAAAAGAAACCCGTTTTCTCTCACCTTTTATTTATTTATTTAAAAATTTTTTTTATGTCAGGGAATTAGGATTATAGAGTTTTTTTTTAATTACAGAATTTCTCCCTCCCTCCCTCCCTCCCTTCGTTCCTTCCTCCCCTTCTTCCTCCCTGTTTCTCTCCCTCTCTTCCTCCCTCCCTTCCTTTCTCCTTCCCCTCCCTCCCTCCTTCCTTCCTTCCTTTTTCTTTTTGACTGCGTTGGGTCTTAGTTGCGGCATGCAGGATCTTTTCGTTGCAGCACATGGGCTCTTCATTGCGATGCACAGGCTCCTCTCTAGTTGTGGCACGGGGGCTCCAGAGCACGTGGGCTCTGTAGTTGCAGCACGTGGCTCTCTAGTTGTGGTGCATGGGCTCAGTAGTTGCGGTGTGTGGGCTTTGTTGCCCTGCAGCACGTGGGATCTTAGTTCCCAGACTAGGGATCGAACCCGTGTCCCCTGAATTGGAAGGCGGATTCTTAACCACTGGACCACCAGGGAAGTCCCTCTCTCACCTTTTAAAAAATGTAATTTGTACACTTTGATAGACAGACTTGCTTATTTGTCTGATTTTTAATAATATCAATACTTCTCTGCAAAGAGAGAATGCAATGTGTTTTTCAATGGTAGAAAAAAATTGAAGAGCAAAAACTGAAGTTTCTACAGATCGTTACAATATATTCCCTTAGTTTTACAACAATTATGAAAGAAGTTATGATCTTGATATGCTTCTGAGTTTGCTGAAGCCAGTTTGAAAGCTCTTATTCCATTCCCTTCAACATACCTCTGTTAAACTGATTTCTCTACTGAATGCCATTAAAACAAAACAAGGAAGCATCATAGGTAAAAGTTATGCCCTGCAAGTACTGTTGTTGTCAATTCAACTTAGGTAGCTATGTTAATACGCAAGAAGCAAGCTCATTTTTTACATTAAAACCTTTAAATACAGATATAATAGTGTTTATTTTTTCAAAGAGTGTATGTAGGCATTTAATATGGAGAATCAGTATTCTGCTCATAACTTTTTGTTTTATTATAATTGCAAAGAGACAAAAAGTTCTAAGTATAACAGTGAATCTTTTTTTTTAATTTTAATTTTATACTGGGGTATCATTGATTAGTAATGTGTTAGTTTCAGGTGTACAGCAAAGTGATTCAGTTATACATATATATTTATCTATTCTTTCTCGAATTCTAAGTATAACAGTGAATCTTTTAAATCAACATATATACACACTTTCAACAATGTGTACAGTTTTGTACTTTTTTCCTTTTTCCCTCCATTGTTAGTTTGATTATATTTATTCAAGTGTAATTCTATGTCTGTTGAATCCAATTATAAACATTAGGACTTAAAAAAAAAAAACAGATGCCTAGAAAAAGGAGGCTAGGGGATCATTTATGAGCAGTGAGATCTAAATACTGTCCAAGGGAGAGGACAGTATGACGAGCAACTTTGAAGATTACCATCCCATTGCTAAGGACAATCTGATTATGGAAAAGGAGACTTCAACCCATGTTGACGTAATGCCGTTAAATGTGATGATTATGTATCTCCTTGCAACCCTCTGATTATAATTTGGCGTGCCAGCCAGGTCTGCCTACAGATGCAGAATGAGTCGACCATGCTTAAATGAATTTCTGACGTGCAAGACAATTCTCTTTCTCACGTGAAACTGGCATTGTGGTTTTATTCACTAGCCTTATATGCTTGGATAGTGTGAGATAACTCTTGGGAGAAGAAACCACTTGTAATAGACTGATAAACCACGGTGATGCCATTCAGGGGGATTCAACCAATTTGGTGCTCTCCTGGAACCTTCTTAAACCTGACACACCATGACACCAGCATTTCGCTGGGTGTTGATATGGAGATATATGAGAGGCTTGTCAAATGCTCACTGAAGTCTAGACACTTCCTAACGTTGGCATTTGCCAGTCTAGTGACCCTGTGGAGGAGATAAATGAGGTATTTTTAGCATGATTTATTCTTGCTTGGCTTCTAGGAACCACTGTTTCTCTTCTAATGGAGTGAGAAAATGGTCAGTATTTCTGTCAAAGAAACTCAGAGACTCTTTAAATGCACAAACCCTAAGCCCTCCTCTCAACAATCACCAAAGCCAAAGTCATCAACCATGGGGAAGCAGGTTGGGGTTTGAAAAATAGAAGAATGTTCCAGAATCTGCTCAGAGTATTGCATTGTTTGGTGCCTTCATCCCATGATTGTGCCAACAAATAGAGCTGGTCTCACTGCCCACCCCGTCTACCATATTTGATGGAGGAATTTGTGTCCAGAGCAGAGGGGAAGACTAGGAAAGGATAGATATGGAACCCACTAAGTCCAGGAGAGGGAAATGGAACTTTTGTCATTTACACGGGAAAAGCCAAATGAAACCTAAATCTTGATGGAGGAGTGAGGGTTCCCAGTCCCTCAAGAGAAACCCTAGGATACAGGCTTTTTGGCTTAATGACTCTTTCGGGTCCCTGGGCACCATGAAGATAGTAATGGCAGTCCTCTGGGTGAGTCATCATCAAGAACTATGCTGTACTGGTTGGTTGCCTATTATTATTATTATTTTTTTTTTTTTTGCGGTACGTGGGCCTCTCACTGTTGTGGCCTCTCCCGTCGCAGAGCACAGGCTCCGGACGCGCAGGCTCAGCGGCCATGGCTCATGGGCCCAGCCGCTCCGCGGCATGTGGGATCTTCCCAGACCAGGGCACGAACCCATGTCCCCTGCATCGGCAGGCGGACTCTCAACCACTGCGCCACCACGGAAGCCCTGGTTGCCTATTATTGTATAACAAACCCTGAAACAAACCACCTAGTGGCTTAAAACAGCTTATTATTTTTCAATGATTCTTTGGATGGACTGGGCAGTTCTTCCACCAGTCTTGGCTGGGTTCACTCATGAGGCTGCAGTTAGCTGCCAGGTAAACCAGTGTTTGGGCTTAGCTGGGATGGCTGGGCTGCTCTCTCCATGTGGTGCTTCATCCTGGACTTCATCTAGCATGGTGGGGTCAGGGTCTCAAGAAGACAAGCTCTGATACACAAGCCTTTGCCTGCATCGTGTTTGCTGATGTCTTACTGGCCAAAGTAAGTCACATGGCCAAGCGCAGAGTCACTGTGGGAGGAGTCTATACAGCGTGTGGGTACTAATAAGGCATGATCCATTGGGGGCCGTTATTGTTACAATCTATACACATTCTAGACTTTGCTTTGCCCTAGACTGGAATTCTAGCAACACAATGTGATTACCCTGGACATAGATCAAACACTGTGATTGGCTGTTGATTTCCCTGGAAATGTCTGGGATGTATTGGGTGGACCAAACACTGTTACCAGAGTCCTCTATCTGGGAACCCTGGGTCCTGGGTTGAGTATGCCAAGTATGTGATTGACATTGACTCTAAAACCATGTGGCAGTCAGAATTCAGTGCTGGGGAACAGTGCTTATGCTTATTTAATTGTATTGCTTATTAGCCACATAGCCATGACTGATTTTTGTGATTTCATAATATTATGTTGAATCCCCAGTAATTGGGATTAAAGTTCGGATCAATGTTGAAACAGAAACAGGAACAGAAAAGTAATCATCAACCAGATGGAACAAATTATTAGTTCACAAATACGGTGTGCTCGATAGATAAAATCTTTCAAAATGCGGATGGCATAGGGGAACTGAATCAAATGGGGGACCTTGGTGGAAAAGTTGGGAAGTTTTGCAGAGAGGTAGGCAGACTTTGGAGCTTAAGAACAAGGAATCAGACAAAACTAAGTTTTAATCTCTATTTTGTGACCTTGGGTGAGTTACTTAATCTCTTTGTGCTCAAATTCCACATCTGTAAAGTGGAGAGAATAAGGACTGTGCTGATGGGGCTGTGAAGATTAAAGGCTGGACAGTGAACGTAGCCAGTGTGGCTGTTACTATCACCCGCCACTAGCTTCATTCACAGTGAACCAGAAGCAAGGTTACTATCTCTTCCTTTTTCTTTCTAATCTTTCTTCTGCTCACCCTTACTGCCGTCATTACTCTCATTTTCTCTATCTCTGTTTACTCAGTGCCAGCCTCTTATCAGTGATTTACATGAGAATATTCTGGTTGTAGTCATTTACACTTTAGTGTAAAAGAGTTTAAAAAAATGTTCTACATCAATTTTCATTGTAAGCCAGTGGAAAGTGAAAGGCTTTGGCCACGCCACATAATGGAACACTTAAAAACAGCCTGCATGAGGGAGCCCTTTCAGAGTCCCTAAAACGAAAGGACCTGCCCCCTGAAGAACTTGTCAGACCATTGACTGAAACCATAGGACTCAAGGTGCCCAGGATTTCCTGGTTTCCGTGTGTCATCTCTTAATTCGTTTTGCTTGGCTTGAGCCATTTAAGTGTTTAAAACCCATCTATAATTACAAAGCTCTTTGGAGGGACCTTAATTGGCTTCTATACATTGCTTTCTCTAACCCTTAGGAGTTAACACGATCTGTTCCCTTGTCATTAAAACAAAACAAAACAAGACGAAAACCTGTATATTATGTCACAAAAGTTCTCCCGAGTTATTTGGCATCTAACGTTTTGCCAAGGAGGCATGGTGGCCAACCTTCATCTGAATGGGCTCGGTTTCTACACAGTCATTTCTTCCAGCTCATGACTCTCTTCTCCATTTGCTGCCCACGGATGCTGAAAATAGCTTGTTTTCTGGCAAGCTTGGGATGAGATTCCTTATGATTTAATCAGATCCATAATGAAGCTCTCCCAGCTTTTAGGAGAGAGCATCCTGAACTGCAGGGATGGTTAGGGGCAGGGCCCTGGTGACGGGGAGGAGACTCTTGCCTCAGCATCCCGCCTGGAACCAGCAGAGCTGCTCCAAGGCTATGCCAACCAACCCGCCAGGTTCCTCCTGTGTGGTGGAGACTCCTGGCTCTGCCTGGCAATGTTCCATGCCTTTGTACCATGTGGGCTCTGCTTTCCCACTCCCTGTCACCCAGACCAAAGGCCTCTAAGATAATAGGCAGGAAACATTCCATCTCTGAACATCAGCTGCTTGGTCCAGGAAGAGACAGTTTCCTGCAAAGATAAGTATATATAGACTAGGACAGATTTGTCCCAACAAAAGCCAAGATTCCCTTGATTGTTCCAAGCTTGTGTTAAGTTAGAAAAATATAACCTTAGATAATATGAGGGTGAGAGAGAAGCTGGGGAGTGACAGAGTAACTGTGGGATGAGTGACCATGTGAGTGAGTGACAGAGAGTTGAATAATGAAGGAGCAGCTAAGGGAATGGGGAAGTAGCAGGAGAGAAGGGGAGTACCTGAGTGATGAGGGAGTAGCTGGAGGATGTAAGTAGATAATGAAGGTGAAGTACAAAGTGGGAGTTACTGCAGTGGGACAATAGAAGAGTCCCAGACCTGGAGTGGGAGCAAGTACTATTGGTAGTTCCATTTTACAGATGGATAAACTGAGGCTTAAAAAGGTCTAGTAACTTCCCCGGGTAAGAGGCAGAGCCAGGACTGTCTGACATCAGAACCTGCACTCTGAGCCTTATCCTGCAATCATGGATCACACCCCTGTGGAGCGTTTATCCCTCTTCAAGAGGCTAGTCCTCCCCATTCACCATTTAACAGCACTTAGCAAGGTCTGGGCCAGGAATGAGGCCTCAGGGAGAGCGCCCTGCTTGAGGAAGGAAACTGAGAAACAAAACAAGTGCCCATGGCCCCTACCTGCAGGTGGATGCAGCTGCCTAGCAGCCATGTTGCAAACTCATTCCTAACAAGGTCTGTCAGATGGAGGCACAATTAAGAACCAGTCTTGGGACTTCCCTGGTGGTACAGTGGTTGAGAGTCCTCCTGCCAATGCAGGGGACACAGGTTTGATCTCTGGTCCGGGAGGATCTCACATACTGCAACTGGGTCCGTGTGCCACAACTGCTGAGCCTGTGCCCTAGAACCTGCGCGTGACAACCGCTGAAGCCCGCGTGCCCTAGAGTCTGCACGCCGCAGCTACTGAGCCCGTGTGCTGCAGGTGCTGAAGCCCGTGCGCCTAGAGCCCGTGCTGCACAACAGGAGAGGCCACCGCAATGAGAGGCCCGTGCACCACAGTGGGGAGTGGCCCCTGCTTGCCGCAACTGGAGGGAGGCCACGCGCAGCAATGAAGACCCAACTCAGCCATAAATAAATTAATTAATTAATAAATTAAAAAAAAAAAAAAAAGAACCAGTCTTTCCCAGGGCGCACCCACCACTGGCAATCAGACCTCATTTGCACTGAGACATTTATAGTCCATGGTGAATTTCCATCATCTGTATAGGATGAGACATAGGAAGAGAAAGCTCCTGGGCGTGGAAAGTTTGTTCTTCTCTCTTCTGTCCTTTCTAGCACATCTCGAGACAGACACCTTGTCAAGGGTCATACCTAGCTGATGTTTTCAAAAGCATTTTGTGACACCAGGTGCCTGGAAAATATTATATGGCAATAATTCCAGGCCTCAGAAAAAAATTTTAATTCAAAATCTACATTTGGGTCCTAAAGAGCCTGCTCTTATTTCATGAAAGAATGCAATCATGCCATATATGATGTGGTGTCCTATTGCTGTCTCCAGGATAGGCCACTCACTCTGGGAAGCTCTTCGTTGGTAAAACTGTTTTTCACTATAAAAAGCTTAAGGTTAAGCTCTAATTAATGGGAGGGGTTGGATTTTATGCAGATAGATCGGTAGGTAAGTTTGGGGACATGTCAAATATTACCATCTTTGTCTCTGTAGCTGAAAATATATTCATAAAGCCCACATAACTCTGTAGATTTCTTCAAACTACGTTTCTGGTCTTGGTGTGCTCTGGCTAATAAACAGGTTCGGACTAATGGCACTCAGTGACTGATCATGGCATTGACCTGGGTGTCTCCCAGGGCATAGCGGATGGGGGTCTCAAATCCCCCAAGTCATTTGAGCCCAGTCTCCTGGTGGCCATGGCTTGGGGGCTCTGTCTTGTCAGCTCAGGATGCCATAGCACAATACTATAGACTGGATGGCTTAAACACCAAAAGTTTATTTTCTCAAAGTTCTAGAGGCTTGGAAGTCTAAGATCAAGGTGCCAGCATGGTTGGTTTCTGATGAGAATCCTTCTCCTGGCTTGCAGACGGCTGCTTTCTCACTGTGTCCTCACGTGGCAGGGAGAGGGAGTGAGCAAACTCTCTGGTGTGTCTTCTCGTAAGGGCACTAATCTCCTCATGACATGACCTCATCTAAACCTAATCATCTCTCAAGGGCACGACCTCCAAACACCATCACGTTGGGGTTTGGGGCTTCAACGTATGACTTTGATGGGGGGACACAGTTCAGTCCGTAGCAAGCACTTTCAAGTTGTCAGGCCAGAGGGCTGGCTTCTTTGGTGCTGCCGAGGTTTCCTGCAATGCTGGAGAAGCTGGTAGGGATTTCCCAAGGTGGGGACGCAGAAATCACCCAAGGCTGGGCGGGGGCGGGGGGTGGATTCCAGAGGGCGGACCATGTTGGAAGAAAGCTACCGCTGATTGGGAGAGCTCTGGGGTCCCTAGATCCTGGCAGACTCAGGGTGCATCATTTTGAGGGGAGAATCCCAGTCAGAGGGAAAGACTTAAACCCAACCTATTGGGCAAATGAATGGGCCTGGTGGCTGACACCCTCTTTGGGTCATGAGATTTTGAGGAGGGGGATATGATTCAGGTCCACAACACCATGGAGAGGGTAATGGGCTTGTTCTTCAAATCTCTGAAGTTACCCAGAGGGGTGTCTGGCTCTCATTGGTCCCCTGGGGCTTAGAGACTGCCATGGCTCTGGGTCATGAAGTAGAGACAGTTTCTGGACTCTGTAAGAGGCCGAGGACTAGAGCCTGCTAGCCACAGGGACCCCCTGGAAGGCACACCACAAAGGGGTCTCCCTGGATGTGAGTTGCCCCTCTTGTCCTGCCCCACCACAGCACAGAATACAAAAGGTGTGGAAAAGGAGAAGTTCCCTGACTTCCTGGTCCTGAGACAACCCTGGTCTGACCACAGAGCAACGATGTGCCTCTTATTTCCCCTCTGGTCTGTAGAGCATGACCTTGGCTGGTTTCCTTCTGCCTCAGCCCAAAGGTCCCTGTTGACAGGTTCAACTCCCTGCATGACTGTGGGCTCCTGCAGAGCAGGCCCCACTGCTCCAGGTGAAGGTGAGGGTGTGGGCTTCTCACGCTTCCATTTCTGTCTCCCTGCCCACCCCCCAGCCCTGGCCCCCTCCCCATGCCCCCTTTGACTCTGATGATGGAAAGAACCAGACGCTTTCCACGTTCTGTCGTGTTCCGTCTCCCCGATACATTATGTGCGTGACTCTGGGCCAGTTGCTTTTCCTGTCTACACCTCAGTTTTTGCATCTAGACAGTGGCTATAATAATAATAATAATAAAATTTCTCTCAATGAAATTGTGAGAATTAAATCCAGCTGTTCTTCCATAAAGAACCAGTAATTCCGCTCTCAGGTATTTACCCAAGATAATTGAAAACATATGTCCCCACTAGTACTTGTGCATGAACGTTCATAGCCACAGTATTTATAATAGCCCCAAAGTGGAAATAAGCCAAATGTCCATCAACTGATGAGTGGATAAACAAAATGTGGCCTATGCACACAATGGAATATTCTGCCGTAAAAAGAAACGATACATGCTATCACATGGATGAACCTTGAAAACATGCTAAGTGAAAGAAGCCAGACACAAAAGGCCATATACTGTATGATTCTACTTGTAGGAAATGCCCAGAAGAAGCTAATCTGTAGTGACAGAAAGATTAGTGGTTACCTGGGGCTTGGGGTGGCAGTGGGGAATGGGGAGTGGCTGTAATGGGTATGGGGTTTCGTTTCGGGGTGATAAAGTGTTCTAAGATTGATTGTGGTGATGGTTGTACAACCCTGTAGATACAGGGGGAAAAAAATCATTGCGTTGTACCTTCTAAACAGGTGGATTGTATGGTTGTGAATTATACCTCAAGAAAGCTATTTAAATATGAAAAGTTCGGGGTGAGAAAAGAAACTTACCAGCACTCGCTCTGTGCCAGAAACTTAAAGTGCTTCATAACTATTCACCCGTTGAATCCTCATAACGATCTAGGAGAGGTATCGTTGTCACCCCGCTTCCACAGTTGTGGAAACAGAAGCACAGAGAGGTAAAGTAATTTGCTCAAAGTCACACAGCTAGGTAGTGGCACATCTGGGGACTGAACGCAGGCATTCTGATGTGTGCCCTCATTGCCACACCAAGCTGCCTCCCTTTTGCAGCAATCCCAGGTCAGATTGTGCATGACAGAGGGGTTCACAGGCCCTCCTCAGCCTGGAAAGACCTCCAGGTTCCCGCATACCTCTCACAAGGGACCTTCTGGGTGGGCTGTGGCCTGGGAGCAGTGCGGGGGGGCTATCAGCTCGCACTCATTTTGCTGTTGCTGTTGTGCTTTCTCGGTGGGAAGACGTGCAGATTGTACTGCTGGTTTTGTGGGGAGGCGGGGAGGCAGCACCTGAGCAGAGCAATGCCCGTTATTCACCTCCAGTTTCCCTCTCCCGCTCTCCCAGACTTCACTGTCAGCTCTCACTTTTGTTCTCACCCCTCCCACCTGCAGCCTCTTAGAATCTCCCCAACTGGCCAAGAAGAGCCAGCCTGTACCCTCAGCTTGCAACACCCCTCAGGCCAAACAGCCACCATTGCCCCCGGGTCAGATGGTTGCCCTCCACTGAAAGTTCCAGCTTAGCCAGGTTCCTTTGACTTACTTATGAAGCCCTCCAAGTCCCCTTGGAGCCACTCCTTGTCACTGTCTCCTTTGGACACGCCCACGCCCATGAGGCCCACCCTCGTTGCATCCCCGCTGGTCAGGGCCCTGAGCTTTAGGGTATGTCCACAGGCTCCCGCAGCGTGACTGTGTTGAGTGCTGACCCCAGAGTCTCACCACACCGACTCAATTCAGAGTCACATCAGACTCCAAGGCTTGGTGAAGCCCCGGCAGCCTGGGTGGCCACCAAGGATGCACTGTGAGATTTTTCCATGAGCCAAGAGGTAGGACAGCACATGGAGGGAGGATTTGTGATTCAGCCAGACCTGGGGTCCAACCCTGATTTTGCCGTGGCCTCAGGCAAGTCACTCCATCTCTCTGAGCCTCAGTTCCACCATCTGTAAAATGGGGACACTAACAGGAAGCTGCGAGGTTTGAAGAAGGAAATGTATGTCATGTGCGTGGGCATACTTCCTGGCATACAGCAATCCCTGATAAACAGAATTTTTTGTTACTATTAGGATGTCCCCAGCATATATCTGGGCCATGGTTGATGGCTTCTGTTGAAGGCCTTGTGTAGCTCTGCCCCTCAGCCTGGACCTTCCAGCTGGTAATTTTTAGCCCCCAAGATGCCATTTTTGGACTTTGTTTCAGGCTGGTTTGTTCTCTTCTCATTGGTGAACTCAGTGGGTTCTGCTGGGCCCTGACCATGAGCTGGGCTCGAAGACCCAGAGGCCTTGACCCTGAACTGTCCATGACACATGGCCATGTCCCCCAAACCTTACCCCTCTCCCCCATCAGCTGTGACTTTAAACTCACCCTGAGGGCTTCCCTGGTGGCACAGTGGTTAAGAATCTGCCTGCCAGCGCAGGGGACATGGGTTCGAGCCCTGCTCTGGCAAGATCCCACATGCCGCGGAGAAACTAAGCCTGTGTGCCACAATCACTGAGCCTGTGCACTAGAGCCCGCGAGCCACAACTACTGAGCCCGAGTGCCACAACTACTGAAGCCCGTGCACCTGGAGCCCGTGCTCCGCAACAAGAGAAGCCACCCAATGAGAAGCCCGCGCACCGCAATGAAGAGTAGCCCCCGCTCGCCGCATCTAGAGAAAAGCCCACGCACAGCAACGAAGATCCAAGGCAGCCAAAAATAAAAATAAATTAAACAAACAAAAAAAACAGCTCACCCTGAACCTCTGAGCCCAGCCTTTTGGGGAGAACCGAGGGATCGGCCTCTCCGTAGAGGAAAGCATTGCCCACTGGGGTGGGCTGGGCAGTTGGAGAGTCAGACCTCGGTCAGTGACCTGAACCCGGGTACCAGGGTGGGGAGGGTGTGGCTCCTAGATGTGTCTACAGAGAGCCAGGCTCTGAGATGCAGGTAGGAAGTGGGCGTTTCCTAGTGATTCTGAGGGACTAACAGTCTCTGACCCACTTTGGGAGCTCCTGGCACGCAGAAATCGATTTACAGGCTGGCACATTCCACTTAATTAGCCTGGCCTCCTTCTGGCTGGGAAAGCACCATTTAATGGGCTGGGTTGGCCTGAAATCATGCCGGTGGCCTCAGCCCCAGTCCCTCGGGGCTATCTGTCTCTCAGGCTCTGTCCCCTTAGCCAGGCTGGAATTCAGGACGGCCCGAGTTTCCGATTTGGAGTGTGAGACAAATTCTACCCTTGTATGACCCCAGGGGAACACCTACTTGAACCTGGCAAGTGTGAGACAGCCGTGGGTCCTGGGGTGTGAGGGGACCAGAGGAAGAGGTAAGAGCTTCGCCCCAGCACACCCTGTCTCCCCACAGATCTCTGACCTCTGACAGACACCTAGCCCACGCCCTGCACGCTGCTGCGTCCATTGCAGCACCACCTGTGTACCAAAGCCCTTTGACTTCGCAGATGAGGTGACAGGCTCAGCAGCGAGGGTGTCCGTTGCCCAGAATTCACACAGCCAGAAGTCAGTGCCTCTGTTCTTCCCTCCAGGGCTCCTGGCTTCTAGTGCCATTCCAACCTGCCCCTGCAGCGCCTGTCTGTATTTTGAGAGTAGCACTCGTGTTTCAGAAACTTGTGAAGGCTGATTCCTGCTTCTGGTTTTGGAGGGAGGGTGATCACTCAGGCTATGGGCCCCTGGGGAAGAGAGGAAGTTTCAGATCCTGGGTGTGCGCTCCTCTGTCGGCCGAGTGTGTGTGCAGTGGGAAGGGAGGTGCCCGCGGGTTCTAGTACTTACTTGCTAGGTGAACTTCAGCAGTGAACTTGCTTCCTCTGAGCTTCTTTCCCTCCTCTGTAAAACGGAGTCACAGCAGCACATATCTCAGGCTTCTGGTGAGGATTAACTAAGATGACATACCCAGCGCCTTACACTTAGTAGGTGTCCCAAAAACAGGCAGTGGCTCGCCAGTGCTCTTATGGTGAGCTTCTGGGGACCTGGCACAAAGCGGAGCCGCTTGCTTTCCCCTCACCCCATGGACGTCTGAGGTGCAGGCCAAGTAAAATTCATATAACATACAATCAACCGTTTTTATTTTTAAATTTTTGGGGCGCCATGCCACGCAGCATGTAGGATCTTAGTTCCAAGACCAGGGATAGCATGCATGCCCCCTGCTGTGGAAGTGTGGAGTCTTAACCACTGGACCACCAGGGAAGCCCCTAAAATGAACCATTTTAAAGTGTACAAGTCAGCGACATTTAGTGCAGTCAATGCTGTGCTGCCTAGTTCCAGAACATTTTCATCACCTCAAAACCCCATACCGCCCCCCCAAAAAAACCCCATACCCGTTAGTAGTTACTCCTCTGTGCCCCCCTCCCACCCCAGCCCCTGGCAAACACCAATCTGCGTTCTGTCTCTATGGATTTGCCTATACTGGACATTTTGTGTAAATGGAGTCATACGATATGTGAGCTTTTGTGTCTGACTTTGTTCACTTAGTATAATCTTTTCAGGGTTCATCCATGTTGTGGTGTGTGTCAGCACTTCATTCCATTTTATGTTTGGATAGTAGTCTATTGAATGGATATGCCATATTTTGTTTATCTGTTCATCACTTGATGGAGAAAGTGCTGTTTTTAAAAGGGATTTGAGGAGAGGGCAAGGCTGGGCCCAGACACACACACACACACACACACACACAAACATGCACACACACAGGCTGCAGCCCACCCTAAGGCTGATGGTCAAAGTGCACTGTGGTCACAGCTCCTCTGGCCTCGTCAGCGCATTAATGCTCAAACATTCAACCTGGTGCTGATGGGGACGACAGAGGAAGTGGTTCCGGGGGGTGGGGATGGTTAAAGATCCACCAGGCCCAGAGGAACAGCTTCCTGTGTGGTCCAGCCTGGGAGTCACCGAAGTGCATGGGTCAGACGCAGGGCTCTGGACCGAGACGTTCTGGACTCAAATCCTGGCTCCTCTGCTTTCTGGGTGACCTTGGGCAAATCACTCAACCTCTTGTGCCTCAGTTTTTCTTTTGGTTGAATGGAAATAATAATACCTCCTTAAAAGGGTTGTACTGAGAACTAAATGAAGCCTGGCTTTAGCACATGTCCACCACAGAGGAAGACTCCAGTGCATGTCAGCTCTCAGCTGTCATCATTCTTCGATTATATCGGGAGATGTTAAGCCCTAAAGTTGCAGGCTTGTGGCCGTACTGAGCCCCTGACTGGGCTGGGTCCCTGCCATGCACCCTCACGGCATGATTCCCTCTATTTGAGTGGTTGTCTGGTTACCATGCATCTTGGTGACCCTCCGCAAGGCAAGGGCTGGGTCTGGTTTGGCTCAGCCCAGTATGTACATCTGGCAAGTGCCTGTGCCCAGCTGCATGCCCACGGCACTTCTGCCCCGATCTCAGGAGTCCAAGGTCCCACCCCAGTGGATGAATCCCATGTCTTGTTATTCTGAAATAATTTTAAATTCACATGCAGACTGAAAAAATAACAAAGAGATCCCTTCTACCCTTCACCCAGTTTACCCCAATGGTAACTACATCTTACAAAACTATAATAGCACAAGCAGGAAATTGACATTGATACAATTCGTCAACCGGACTCAGTTTTTGCCAGTTTTCATACCCTCATTGATGTGTGTGTGTGCGTGTGCGTGTGTGTGTGTGCACGCGTGTGTGTGTGTATTTAGCTCTCTGCAATCTCTTAAAATCACCGAGGTAGACTTGTGTGACCGCTACACATACAGTCAAGATATAGAATTTTAAAATATTGATGACATGTTGAAATGATAATATTTTGGAGTGAGTGGGTTAAATAAAATATATTATCAAAATTTCACTTGTTTCTTTTTTAATGTTGCTACCAGAAAATTTAAAATTACATATGTGACCCACATCTTGTATTTCTACTGGACAGTGGTGGTCTAGAACATTACCATCACTCCAGAAAATTCTCTCATGCCCCTTCCCAGCTGGTTCTCTACCTCCGCCCAGGCAAGTACTGTTCTGATTTTTTTTTAACCACTACAGGTTAGTTGTATTTTTGGTTTTGGTTTGGGGTTTTTTGAAGTGAAATCTACGTAACATAAAATGAACCATTTTAAGATCAACAATTCAGTGGCATTTAGTACATTCACCGTGCTTTGCAACCACTTCTATCTAGTTCCAAACCCTTTTCATCCCCCCAAAAGGAAACTCCGTGCCCATTAAGCAGTCACCACTCATTCTCCCCTCCTTCTAGCCCCTGGCAACCACAAATCTGCGTTCTGTCTCTATTGGCTTACCTATTCTGGAAACTTCATCTAAGTAGATTCATGCCATATGTAACCTTTCGAGTCTGGCGTCTTTCACTCAGCATCCTGTTTTCAGGGTTCATCCACATTGTAGCATGTGTCAGTACCTCATTCCTTTCTGTGACCTAATGTATGTACACACTGGGGTTGTTTCTACCTTTTGGCTATTTTGGGGGCCACTGCGAATAGTGCTGCTATGAACATGAGTGTATATATATTTGTCTGAGTTCTTGGGGTTTATATTATTTGAGGTATATACCTAGGAGTGGAATAGCTAGGTCACATGGTAATTCTATGTTTGACTTTTGGGGAACCGCCAGACTGTTTTCCACAGCAGCTGTACCATTTTATGTTCCTACCAGCACTGTATGAGGGTTCCAGTTCCTTCACATCCTCGTCAACACTTATTACTGTCTGCTTTTTGATTATAGCCACCCTAGTGGGCGTGAAGTATACGGTTAGTTTTGCTTGTTCTAGAACATCATGTAAACGGAATCACAGCCTGGGCTCTTGTGTATGAGGCTTCTTTCTCTCAGCCTATACGTGAGGAGACATGAGGTGTGCGATTTGAGTGACTGAAAATTCCTGTCATGATCCATGGAGTATATTAAAGGGGAAGATAAGATTCTTTAAGCCCAAGGTGGCAATTCACTCCCCTACTGTGAAATTCCCTGCTATGAAGGAACAGGTAAGGTTGCTCTGGTAGAGAAAAAAGGACTGTGACTTGTTTAGTAAGGTCAGTCAGGGAAGTTCTCTCCAAGGAGATGACCTTTAGGAGACCTGAAGGATGAGAAGGAGCCAGCCATGTGGAAAGATCGAGGTTGAGCCAGAGGAGAGCATTCTAGGCAGAAATAATAGCATAAGCAAGGGCCCTGGGGCAGGGAACGCCTCCAGTGGTTCAGTGCGAGGTTGGGAAGGCTGTGAAACCAGTGGGAAGGCATCAGAGAAGTTGCTGCTGGCTGCTGGGCCATGGTGCAGTGGCCATGACCTTGTGTTAGCTGCGAGTGGGTCCCGGGGACACGAAAGGCCACGCACCGTGCCAGCCTTCTTGCCGCCTTCCCAGCTCCAAGGAGCAGCTCCTCCACAGTGACCCTTGTCCAGGGTCCAAGGCAGGCTTGAAGCCTGGGTCTCACTGACCCACATGTACCCTCATCCTCCAAGGCCCCTGGGGGCCGGTGGAGGTTGGGCAGGGTGCAGTGTATGGCTCCGCCTGCTGCCCTCCCCTCACTGGAGAACTTGGCACTAAAGCTCCAAGCCCAGATCCATGCCCTGGCCAGCCTCCTGGAGCTTCAGGAACAAAGTGTATTGCACTCAGAGTCCTGGCGCTGGGACATGAGGGCACCTGAGCCCCAAATGCAAGAGGAAAGCTGACCCCAGCCCCGAGTTATGTAACGACATCTTTGGAATTTGGCTGCTTTTGAAATGAAATGGGAAAACTACACGCAAACAAGCAGGTATGGGAATTAAATAGGAGAGAAACTCCCCCAGGGTCACCTGTTGGTCAGTCTGCATTCTGAGCACTGACTTGTTCATTCAGCAGATGGCTTGGCACCTACTTTGTGGCAGGTCTCATGGTGGGAGTCTAGAGCAGATGTCCAATAAATGTTTGTGGAAAGGAGGAGGTGGAGGTTAGAATTCGAGGAAGGAAGGAAGGGAGAGAGGGAGGGAGGGAGGGCGGACAGAAGAAAGGGAGGAAAGATAGATGGACAGAAATGCCCCTGGAGCCCGTAGTCCTGGGACTAAATATCTACAACCCGCTCAGTGCTGGTTGACAGAAAAAAAAAATGTGAGCCACATACTTAATTTCAAATGTTCTAGTAGCACCTTCAAGTAGAAAAGAAACCGGTGAAATTAATTTGTATACTTTCTTTAACTCAATCTGTTCTTTCAACATATAATCAGTACAAAAAAATTATTGAGACATTTTCCCCATCCTTTTTTGGTACTAAATCTTCCAAGTCCAGTGCGTGTGTTACACTCACAGCACAAATATTTCAATCTGGGTTGTGCACATCTCGAGTGCTCCGTGGGCCACCGTGAAGGGTGACGGGCGCTCCGGCTGAGGTGCACGCGGCCTGCTGAGGGCACTTAATTCAGGGTCAAGGAGGTGTGGTGCGTTCAGTCACGTATTCATCGGCTCATTTAACGTTTGCCTCGTGATTGTTGAGCGTCCCCTGCACTGGCGTGAGGGCCTGGGTGGGGATCTGGATGGTGGGAAGAATATTCCAGACTGAGAGCAGGGCAGATTGCAGGCTTGAGGAGAGCAGAGCTGGTGTCTGCCTTGTTCACTGCTGTGTGCTCACACCTGGCACAGAGTCGGTACCCAGTGAATATTTGGTGGGGGAGGGGGAAGAGAAGTTGGGTGTTTCTAGGGCACAGAAGACACAGAAAGGAGTGAGGGGAGAGGAGATGTAACCTCAGGATCGCCGGGAGCACGTGTTAAACCATTGATTGTCACGCCTTCCCCCCCCCCAACTCCTGATTCAGTATTTCTGAGGTAGAGCCACAGGATTTATGCTTCTAGCAAATTCCCAGGTGCTGCCGTTCCTGCTGGGACCGCACCGTGAGAACCACTGGGCTGGCTTCTGACAGCGTGGAGGCAGTGGGGAGCCATGAGAGGTTTTTGAGCAGGAGAGAAGCACGTTCAGGTGTGTGAGTTAGGAAGCTGTATGTGGCCGCTGTCTCCTCCCCCACCTCTCTCCAGCCAGGTCCCTGACACCCTCAGCTCAGGAAGGTGCCTCGAGACCTGGTCCCATCCTCATGCAGTGGGGAAGATGGGGTTGTGCCCCTAGAACAGGAAGGAGACTCAGGTGATGACTGATGTGTTTTCAGCACTGTGGGCAGAAATAGAAACCCTTAGTCAGCTCTAGGGTTTAGTGAAGAATTTCCCTGGTTAACAGAAATTTGACTGACTCCGAGGGGAGAAAGTGCAGGTTCTAGGACAGCTAGGAGGCCTGGGCTGGCAGCTGAGTGGTCCCCACTCAGGGTCCCTCCCGAAGTTGTCTTCAACACGTAACCCAGGTTCCCATCATCCGAGGGCTTGTCTGCGGCTTGAAGCTCTGATTCCACAATGGCTCCAACATGGCTGTTGGCAGGAGGCCTCAGTTCCTCATGATGAGGTCTTTCCAAGGCCGCTTACGTGTCTTCACAACATGGCAGCTTCTTCTCTAGAGTGAGTGGTCCAAGGAGCAAGATGGGACCTGCAACGTCTTCTGTGACCCAGCCTCACAGGTCACACGCCATCCTACAATGACCCATGTCAGTCAGTCCTGTTCAGTGTGGGAAGCAACTGCACAAGCGTGTGAAATCTTAGGAGGAAGGGATGCATCTTGGGGACTGGATGCCACACCCAGGATGCCCTTTGGCTCTACCTTGTGGTCAGCTCACAAGATCTCCAAAGATGTCCACCACCTGGAACCACCACTCAGTGCCTTGGAGCTTGAAGACTGGGCTCCACGTTCCTATGGGATCACTGCTGGGATGGGAAGAGACAACTAGCTAAATACTACTACTATTACTACTATTGTTATTTATATCAGTACTCTATAATCTACTTCTCAGATAACCTTATGAGGTTATAATTCCTCTTTTACAGGTGAGGGAACTGAGGCTCAGATAGAGGCAGTGACATGCCTGAGGTCAGAACACTGGGAAAAGGGGTCTGAATTCTTAGCCACTCCACCTGTGTTTTCATGCCAGGCTCAATGCTTAGGTAGATTGCCTGGCCCTCAGCGGTACATTTTGGTGGCTTCTCTCCAGGGTAGGAGTGATTGTAGCAAAGGGCAGACTAGCCCTTTTATCTGTCTGGCTCAGAGCCTGGTGCTGGGTGTGATGGCAGAACAGGGATGCTCCAGGCTGCAGATCCCCAGCTCCTGAGACCTAGGGTCAGGTTTAGTTCAAGACATGATATCATCATGGCAGAGCAAGCCCAGAGTTCAAGTGTGGGGCTACTGGAGTCTCTTACCAGATGAGTGGCTCTGGGCAAGGTAATTAAACTCACTGTGCCTCAGTATCCCTGTTTGTAAAATAGTCTCAATCAGAGCGGCTGCCTCCTTCCTGCCCAGGGCAGTGGTAGGGCTTCAGTGAGCTAATTCCTGCACGGTGCTAGGCACACAGTAAGTGCTCAATAACGTGAGCTCCTGCTGTCACTGACTTGTTAGACACTGATGTATCTGCTCTCTGTTCCCCCATCTGGCTGAGTCCCGGGGACAGGAGGGTTGAAGGCAGTCCCTTTTTATCTATAGCTGGGAGCTCCAGCAAACGATCCCCAGGTCCCAGGGGAGGACATTCCCAGCAAACGACTCCCAAGTCCCAAACTTAACCACCTCCAGCAGCTGCCCTGGTCCTTCCCCAGCCAGGCCTTGCTAAGGACAGTGGGTTCCAGAAGCTCTGGAAAACCTGCAAACTTGTTCCTCTCCTAGCCCAGCCAGCTCTCCTCTGATAAGAGAGTGGATTTTTCCATTTCCTGCAGCAGAAATGCTCCTGTTTCCCCCCTGCCCATCCAGCTGCCCTGATTTCTGCTCCTGAGCAGGCAGAAGATGGGTATCTCAACATTACAGGAGATGGTGCAGCAGGAGGGGAGAGTACAAAGGACCAGGGACCCGGGGGCGGGTGGGCCTGGTGGCAGGCAGCATACCCTATTGAGGACAGACATCTCTGTTCTGATGTGACAAGGGAGAGAGTCTGTATCAGAAATCACAAAACAGAACACCAGCAAATAAAACCCCCAGCCAGCAAACAGGAAGCAGGGTCCGGATAAAAATACCATCTTTTTTGCAGCTGCAGCCTCCACTGTGCAGGTTTCAGAAGGTCACGCTCTTGACAGGAAACGCGACTGCTTTTGGAGGGCAGAGGCGACTGAGTTGGGGCTGGGGGTGAGACGGTGGGGAGAAAGGTGAGTGACAGCTGGCTCTTGGGGACCTGTGCCCCCTTCATTCCTTGGCAGGTGAAGACGTTGAGCCTGATCTGCTCACGCACCTCCTGGCCACGATCCCACGGTCCGCCTTGGACATCCATTGATTTCTTCCTCTCCTACCGGAGACTTTTATTGTGAGAATTAAGTGACTGTGGTTTTCAACATGCTTTGTTAGCAGAAAAGCGCTGTGCCAGAGATCAGCAAACTTCTTTTGCAAAGGGCCAGATAAGAAATATTGTAGGTTCTGTGGGTGGTACAGTCTGTTACCACAGAGAAAGCAGCCGTAGGCAATATATAGAGTATGTGTTTCAATTACATTTCACTTACGGACACTGATATTTGACAGTCATGTAATTTTCATGAGTCACAAAATATTCTTCTTTGATTTTTTTCCCCCAACTATTAAAAAACACAGAAAGCATTCCTAACATGTAAACCGTTCAAAGTGGCAGGATTTGAAAAAAAAAAAAAAAGAAAAGGCAGGATTTGGCCATTGGACCATAGTTTGTGAACCTCTTTGCAATACCAACAAAGGGGTTATTATTATTGTTGGTGGCTGTTTAACTTCCTACCCAATGCGGGAATCCCAGCTTCAGCATTTGCTTCGTGGGGTCAGCCAGCTTGAGACCTCATTTCTGCCCTAGAAACTCTTAGCAAAAATATAGTTCTTACCATTCGCCTACCATTCGATTTCTGGTTTTAGTTTTATAGTGAAATTAGAAAATCCTGATTATAAAGGTTGTCCATACCTAGTTTTAAATGTTTGGAAAATTCTGGCAACCATAAAATAAAAGTCCCTGATGGCCACAGTTAATATCTTAATTTTTTTCCCAGTGAGAAGTGTGTGTCTGTGTGGACACATGCATTTTTCCTTTCCAATCGAGATTGCATTGAATGTATAGTTTTGGTTTTTTGTCTTTCCATTCTATGTTATATATCAAGCATTTTCCTATGTCATTAAAAATTCTTTAAGATACCAGCTGCAGAATATTCCATTATATGGATGTTCCATATTTTACCTAAGCAGTCTCAAATGTTTAAACATTTGGGTTGCTTTCAATATTTCTCAATTATAAGCAGTGTATGTAAACAATGCTACTGTGAACAACCTTGTCAATAAGTCTTCCCCTCCTGCCCCCAACCTGATCTTTTCTTTAGGCTGTCAAAATTGTGGTTTTGACTTATATACTGACAATTTGTGTTGCACTGAATTTTGCTTTACTGATTATGATTTCATAAGTTTTCCTAACTGCTAACAACTTCGCTTTCCCCACCTCATCAATAGCCCTGGGCAACCACTGATCTGATTTCTGTTTATGATTTTATTTTGAAGTATTTTTCAAAAATCAACCTAAGGTTAATTACCTCCTCTTCTTGCCCTGAATTCTATTCTGTATCACAGTGATGTCGCCACCCCCGCATTCCTTGTGTTTGCATTTGCCTGTTTTATATTTGAGCATCCTTTTATTTTCAGTCTCTCTGTTATTTTGTTGGGATGTATCTCTGGTTAGCAGCACATAGTTGAATTTTTTTCTTTTAGGCAACGAAATCTCTACTGCTTTATAGGGGAGGATAAATGATTTTGTTTATTGTTATAATGTTTGTGTTTTGGTCATCTAATTTCATGCTTTGTGGCATTTGTGTTTCTGTTGTTTCTCTCATTTTGTGATTTTCATGAATACTATGTTTATTTGCTTTTATCTTTTCCATTGATCCGGAAGATATAAATCATGATTTTAATTTCTCTGGTGGTTACCTTTAAAATGTTCAAAGATCTTGTTTAATTTCCTTGGTCAGACAGGCAGAAGGAAGCCCAGATTGCGATTTGTCCCTGTCCTGTATAACTCTGTGTTGAGGGAGAGAAGCAAGACACAGCACCTTTAGGAAGAAATTGGGAACTGGGCAGACAGGCATGGGAAGTGGGGGGCTTTGGGACAACAGAGGGGGATCAGGGAAAGCAGACGGAAGGTTCAAAGTGAGCAGATGGGAGCTAAAGGAATTTCCCCCTTCATAGGAAACTTGTTTTCTCTGCCTAAATATTGATAGGAATGGATTTTATTCTTGGTTATATTTGGGTGAGGATCTTTTGTCACTAGTTATGCCGGAACCACCAGTTGTGCCTGGAATCACCCAGACCAGAAATGAGTTTCAACACTTATTAGCTAAGTGAGCTTGAGCAAATCATAGTTTTCTTTTGAATCAGTTGATAATAGCACCTAAGTCATAGGGTTGTCGTGGGGATTAACTGGGCTGAGACATGTAATGTCTCAGCATAGTGCCTCACACGTGAAAAGTATTCAACAAATGCTAGATGTTGTTATGACGGCTGTGAAGCCATTTTAGTGTTTATGTGTATGCAGCACCTACCTGCAGGCCTGGAAATATTTTTTATCTTTTGCTTCCCTGGAGATACGATATAATTGGGCTGTTTAAAAAAATTAAGGAGGGAGAAGCAGAAAGAGCAATGAGGTGAGAGAGATGGAGTTGGGGACGCAACAGGAATTCAAGAAGAGGAGTGCAGGGCATTTGGGCAGAGGGGAATTGGGATAAAAGCTAATACCTTGGAGAGTTCCTGGGTGGCCAGGCTCTGCAGGGTGGAAGGGAGATGGGGTTCCTGGGTCTGCAGGGAAGCTGCAGGAGGAGCTGCCGGGAGAATTCTGGAAGCAGAATTAGTGAAGGACAGGGACCTGGCACAGCTGGGGACTGATGTGCTCATGAATGCAATGGGGAAGTTCAGGGTCGTGCTTCTGGACCAGCAGTATCCTTGCCTTGAGTCCCTGAGATAAATTCCTCTGGGGGTGAGAGGGCGGGGAGGCCACAAGATACCTATGGCGTGAGGGAGCTGACAGAAGGGGAGGAAGGGAGAGGGACAGAGGGCAGTGTACACAGGCACAGTCTGGAGATTCGATGGAGAGACCTTGCAGACCCATGTCTTCTTCACATTAGATGAGTTAAATGTAGTTCTCCATCCCTTGGAGGAAATCTAGTACATAAATGTCTGCTCCTACATTATGAAGAGATTCCTTTCCCACCCTCACTTTTCAGAAAGACTATGCATTTTTCAAGAGGATTAACTGTAGCTTATCCCTGGTTTCTTTTTGTTTGCTTAGTTATTTACTTATTCTTCATTGTTTAGAGCAGTTGTAGTTTCACAACAAAATTGAGGGAAGGTACAGAGGTTTCCCATACACCCCCTGGCCCCATACATGCATAGCCCACCCCCATTATCAACAACACCCATCACAGTGGTACATTCGTTACCATTGATGAGCCTACAAGGACACATCACAGTCATCCAAAGACCATAGTTTACATTAGGGTTCACTCTTATGTTGTATATTCTATGGATTTGGACAAATATATAATGACACGTATCCATCATAAAGGTATCACACAGAGTATTTTCAGTGCCTCCCAAAGCCTCTGTGCTCGGCCTCTTCACCCCTCCCCCCTCCCCAACTCCTGGCAACCACGGATCCTTTTACTGTCTCCATAGTTTTGCTTTTTCTAGAATGTCATATAGTTAGAATCATACCGTATGTAGCTTTTCACTCTCACTTAGTAATATGCATTTAAACTCGATAGCTTATTTATTTTTAGCACTGAATAATATTCCATTGTCTGGATGTACCACAGTTTATCCATTTACTTACTGAAGGACATCTTGGTTACTTCCCAGTTTTGGTGATTATAAATAAAGCTGCCATAAATATCTGTATGTGGGTTTTTGTGTGGACATAGCTTTCAACTCCTTTGGGTAAATACCAAGGAGTGTGATTGTTGGATCGTATGGTAAGAGTAGGTTTAGTTTTGTAAGAAACCATCGAAAGTGACCATACCATTTTGCGTTCCCGCCAGCAATGGATGAGAGTTGTCTATATTTATGTGGGTCTATTTCTGGGCTCGCTATACTATTCCACTGATCTATTTGTCTGTTATTTCACCAATATCATACTGCTTTGATTACTATAGCTTTATACTAAGTCTTAAAGTCAGGTAGTGTCAGTCCTTCAACTTTATTTTTCTCCTTCAATATTGTGTTGACTATCCTGGATGTTTTGCCTCTCCATAGAAACTTTAGAATCAGTTTGTCAGTATTCGTAAAATAACTCATTTTTGATTGGGATTGCATTGAATCTATAGATCCAGTTGGGAAAAGCTGACATCTTGGCAATATTGAGTCTTCCTATCCATGAAAATGGAGTACCTCTCCTTTTATTTAATTTTTAAAATTTCATCCATCAGAGTTTTGTAGTTTTCTTCATATAGATCTTGTACATATTTTGTTAAATTTCCCTGGTATCTTCTTATAGAAGAAAAACAATTTTTCTTGTTCATTCTCTCAACAAATATTTGTTGAGCTCTTACTCTAGGTGCTGGATACCCCAGATAAGAAGACGGACAAGATTTGCCCCCATAGAGTTTATATTCTAAAGGGTCTGAAATCATTTTTCGGGCACACACCTAATACTAGATATAAGTTACATATGTCCAGAGACATCTGGGTAGCTGATACGAGTCTCTGTCAAAAACTCCTGCCCAGCTCAGCCATGTGCCCTGGGCATGGAGGCTCTAGAAAAGAGATTATAGCTTCATGTCTGGTGCACCCTTGGCCATCTTGTCCTCACAGTCATGTGGACATCAGAGATGCTAAGACAGAAACTGGCCTCTTTGTATTATATAAGCCAAGGGATGAAGATTCTCTCTGAGATGGAAAAGTCTGTGGCCCAGCCCAGCCTGGGAGCCTTGCTGTCCAGAGGACGAAGCATAAAATACCCCAAGGGAGGATGCTCTGGCCAGTTCTGAGGATTGAGTAGGAGCCAGGCAGGCTCTCCTGACCCCTCTAATCCTCACATATTGACCAGGAGCCTATGTCACAGTAGCTAGAAAGTTTGTGGTTCCTACTCCTCTACCCCTCCAGAGCTGATAGTCTAGTAAAGACACAGACAAATCCATACACAACTACATTATGGTGTTAAGTGTTCTTGTGGAGGGAACAGAAAGCACATGAGAAGGGTACCTGGCCCAGCCTGGGGAGGCTTCATGGAGGAAGTGACACTTAAGCTGAAACCTGGTTAAGAATTAGCCAAGTGAAGTGAAGGCAGAAAATGACAGACAGAGGGAATAGCACACAAGAAGGCTTACAAATGCAAGAGAGAGAGTGGTGCATGGGTGGTCCTGAAAGGGTCCATGGTGGTGAGGACGGATGATACCAGGAGAGGTGAGCAGAGGCCAGATCATATACAGCCCAGTGGCCAGTGGCCTCCTCCTTCCTTCCCTTCCATTAAGTAAAGATTGAATACCTACTGTGTACTGTCTATCATCCTCGGCCCTATGGGTACAGCGATGAATGCAACAGGTGCTTACTGACCTCACAGATCTCCCAGGCTGGCAGGGGAATGAGCTTACAGCAGGGTGCTCAAGGTCAGCTTGGAGCCCCTTGCTCTCCTTTTAAAACTGAGGTATCATTCACATACTACAAAATTCCCTCTTAAAAGTGTGCAATTTGTGGTCTTTAGTACATTCACAAGGTTGTACAACAATCACCACTAACTAATTCCAGAAAAATTTCATCAAAAGGATACCCTGTATCCATGAGCAGTCATTCCTCATTCCCTGCTCCCTTCAGCCCGTGACAACCACTAATCTACTTTCTATCTTTATGGATTTGCCTATTCCGAACATTTCCTGTAAATGGAATCACACAATATGTGGTCTTTCATTACTGGCCTCTTTCAGTTAGCATGATGTTTCAAAGGTACATCCATGGTGTAGCACATATCAGCATTTCATTCCTTTTTATGGCTACATAATATTCCACTGTGTGACTATACCACATTTCATTTATCCATTCCTCCATTGACGGATATTGGGCTTGTTTCCACTTTGGGGCTATTGTAAATAATGCTACTATAAAATCTGTACAAGTTTCTGTGTGGACATACGTGTTCATTCCTCTTGGGTCTATACCTAGGAATGGAATCACTGGGTCATATGGTAACTCCATGTTTACATTTTGAGGAACTGCCAGACTGTTTTCTACAGCAGCTGCGCCATTTTACATTCCCGCCAGCAATGTATGAGAATTCCGATGTCCCCACATCCTTGCCAACACTTGTTATTGTCTGACCCCTCTTCTCGAATGGGCCCTGGAGGGGGGCTACCTAAGGAAGAGCAAGGCCTGGCTCCTGGGGCCTGGGCCTGGGGCTGTGACTTTGAGTCCACCCTCCACCATGGCTGAGTCATCGCCCGGGATCCGGGGGTGCACTTCCTGCCTGTGGGATGGGCTGCACCAGTTCCTGCAGAAACCGTTAGACTTGACTCCACCCTCAGCCCAAGGCGGCTGGGCTTCCCTAGAAGCAGCTATTTCTGGCTCTTTCTGCTCCCGGGAGGAGCAGTAGTGGGTAGAAAGGTTGAAGTTGCTCAGTGGAATGATTTAGGAAGTGCAGTGCACTGAGGACCCGAGACAACCTTGACTTGGGAGGAGAGGAAAGAGGCTGAGAGTGCTGGCCCTTCTGGCATGGTTAAAGCAGTAGGCTGGGCCCCCTGCAGCCCTGACAGCACCCTGAGGAGGGGCAGAAGGGGAGAGAGGGCCAGAGGAGTTGGTTTGACCAGACCCCAGGTGCTGGACCCCATGAGACTGAGCAAAGCAGACCTGGGATGTGAGGAAGGGGAGGAAACAGGGCCAGCAGGGAGCATGACTTTCCATGGAGGAGGTGCAAGCCTAGTGAGTGGGGTGCAGCAGCCGGAGGCCGACCATGAGGATGCTTGGCATCAGGGATGGGGTGGGGTCTGCCTAGAACGGAGAGGCAACAGGAAGACAAACAGAGGAAGTGGTGGAGCTCAGGCTCGAGTCAGCCCCCGAGTTGCCACTCATTTGTCATGGGACCACAAGCTAAGTGTTAACTTCCTGCCCCAGTGTCCTGTCTGCAACCTGCTCTAACAAGAAGGTTCTGGGATGACTGTTAGCGATCGTTGTCTTTATTATCATGTACTGAACAATGAACTATTGGCAGTGGTCTTGACCTTTCTTCTAGCTTTTTGTCAATGGCTTTCTTCACGCTAATATCTGCATCCATCTTGCACATCTCTTTGCTGCCCACCTTCCCTTCCCCGTGTCCTTGTTTGGCGCAATTTTAGCAAAGTGGTTAAGTGTTCAGCCTTTGGAGGTGTCCAGACCTGGGTTAAAATCCCAGCTCTGCCATTCCCAGACACGTGACCTTGTGCAAGTCATTTCACATGTTCAAGCCTGAGCCTCAGCTTTCCCATTTGTAAATTGGGGTGATGATAGCAGGCAGTTAATTTATAATAGCAGGTTGTTAGTCCTCATAACTGGCTTAGGAAGACTAATGGATTTGATAGACAAAGTGCTTGCTGTACAGTCAGTGCTGGATTGTAGAAAGGACACCAAAGGTGCAGGAAAGAGGAGTGAGGACTGGTCTCCTGGGTGGGAGGGTCATGATGGTGCCTGGGGCCTGGCCTGGAGGTGGGCTCAGGGACTCCTACGGTCAGCTGCCATGTCTGGCTGTATCGCCACTGGAGGCTTGGGGAGGGGTATTCGCTGCTTCATTTCTGTGCAAAATCCATGCCTGTTGCTTTTCAGTCCTCAAGTCACACTCTTTGTGTTGTGTCTGCAGGACTATGCACATGTCCCCAGGGAGAGACCATGTCCCACCGTCCCAAGGCCCCCCTGAACAAGCAGCCTTGTGGGCCCCCAGAGCATTGCGCACTCCCTCCATTCCTTCCTGCCTTTGTTCATTCACACAATAGATTTTTTAAAATAAAAATTTTATATATTTGGGCTTCCCTGGTGGCGCAGTGGTTGGGAATCCACCTGCCAATGCAGGGGACACGGGTTCGAGCCCTGGTCCGGGAAGATCCCACATGCCGTGGAGCAACTAATCCCGTGCGCCACAACTACTGAGCCTGCACTCTAGAGCCCGTGAACCACAACTACTGAGCCCACATGCTGCAACTACCAAAGCCCACGTGCCTAGAGCCGGTGCTCTGCAACAAGAGGAGCCACCGCAATGAGAAGCCCGCGCACCGCAACAAAGAGTAGCCCCCGCTCTCCACAACTAGAGAAAGCCCGCGCAGCAATAAAGACGCAACGCAGTCAAAAATAAATAAATAAAAATAAATTAAAAAAAAATTGTACATATTTAAGGTACACAATGCGATGTTTATCTGATTAGTATAGTCAAGCTAATTAACATAGCCATCTCCTCATATAGTTACTTTTTTGTGGGGGAGATGTTGGTTAAAGGGTACAAAGTTGCCATTATGTAGGATGAATACATCTGTAGACCTAATGTGAAGCACGATGATTATAGTTAATAATGGTGCTGTATTGAGTACTAGAAATTTGCTAAGAGAGTAGATTTCAGGTGCTCTCACTGCAATAGATATTTCTTGACGCCCTGCTCTGAGCCAGCCTCCATGCTAGACACTGGGGATACCAGTCGATGGGGTTCCCTGCCCTCATGGAGCCCCCAAAACTAAACAAATCACTATATAATTAATATATGCTAACTAATGACCCTATAATTATAAATTGCCGTAGGAGCTACTGTGAAGCAGAAATGCAGGGTATTATGGGAGAGAATAACTCAGGCAACTCGATTGAGATCACGGAAGGCCTCTCAGAGGAGGTGACATTTCAGCTGGAATTGGAAGGAAGAAGAGGAGTTTGCTGGCCCAAGTATGGGAAGAAAGAGGGCTCTAGATGCAGGAAACTGTGTGTAAAGGCCCTGAGGAGCTCAGTTTTTGTTTCGTTTTGCTTTAAGAAATGGAAGAAACCAGTGTGACTGAATTGGTGAAGGTTTCAGGGAGTGGGGTTTGGAGGGAGGGACAAAATAGGGGTGTGGAGGGTCAGAAACTAGATCTGACCTCCTAGGTCAGCGCCTAGGAGGTAGTGGGAGGATGAGGCTTCATTCCTGGGTATTGGGTGGGAAAGGAAGCGAGATGGGAAGGGAGGAGGGCTTGGTGAGTGGGTGTCCTGTGAACGTGATAGTGGAAGTCATGTGGCCAGGCGACAGCAGCTCAGCCCCAGGGCGCCCCCAGCAGATGTAGGTTGTCCAAGGTCCACCTCCAGTAAGCAGACATCTCTGCCTTGCTGTCCCTGATCCCCCAGGGCAGGAGCAGGACCCACACCTGTGGTTGCACGTCACTCACCAGCCCGAGGTCAGGCGTTCTGCTCTGTGGGGTGGAGTGGGTCAGGTGGCAAAGAAAACACAAGCTTGTCAGCAGTGATTTCTCCCCAAAGGCAGCCGCCACCAGCTTCCTGCCGAGATGGGCCAGTTCAGCCTCACTCGCTACAGCTGGAGACGGAGGGGAACAGATGGGCCTGCTTGGCCCAGATTCCAGCCAGATTGCCAGGGAGTTGTGGGTGGAGCGACGGGCTTGGCGCCAGGAGCAGGAATACATGAGGGGAGGGCGGGAGCCACCTCTTTGCCATCGCAGAGGGGTCTTGCCTTCACGGGGGGTGGTGGGGACATTGGCTGTGGCCTCAGTGTGGTCCTTGAGCCAGCAGATGCTCGGAGCTCCCTGGAGAGAGATGACCTCTGTCTTTTAGGACCAGGTCAAGGGCTCTTGAGAAATGCAAGATATCCATGATTACATCTCCAGCACCCAGCACAGGGTTGTTTTTTATTTTTATTTATTTATTTATTTATTTTGCGGTACGTGGGCCTCTCACTGCTGTGGCCTCTCCCATTGCTGAGCACAGGCTCCGGACGCGCAGGCTCAACGGCCATGGCTTACGGGCCCAGCCGCTCTGTGGCATGTGGGATCTTCCCGGACTGGGGCACGAACCCGTGTCCCCTGCATCGGCAGGCGGACCCTCAACCACTGCACCACCAGGGAAGCCCTATTTTTAATATAAATGATAGTAGTATCTTTCGGGCATTGTCTTACTTAATCCTCACAGCATCCCCACAAAAAAGATGCTGTTGTGATCCCCATTTTACAGATGAGGACACTGAGGCACAGAGAGAAGGAATAACTTGCCTAAAGCCACAGCTAAAGAAATGTGTGAGGACAGAGGGTCACTTGGACAAACTGATGGGCAAGCCTGGTGTTGGTGCTTTGGGGGCAGACCTGAGGGTGGGCAATCAGGAGAAGTGGTGGACATGCCCAGCTGGAGAGGAGAGCATGCCCTTCTTGTCTTTGTCCTCTCTGAGCCGCAGCCAACCCCTCAGATCCCCCTAAGCCAGTTACCTCCATTGTGCAAGGTGCTTGGAGAGCAAGAGAAGAACCTGGAGGGCTAGGAACATAGGATGGCCCGGTCAGGTTGACCAGGCTGCACACTGCACAACTCCAGAGCTAGCCATTCCCATAGACTATGCTGAGAACAGTGTCCCCCGGAATTGTGCAAGGTGGCAGCCCTGTAGGTGGACCACACCATGCAGGACCGTGAAGACCAGGGTCATCAAATCTTTTCTGTAAAGGGCCAGATAGTAAATATTTTAGGTTGCGCGGGCCATACATCTCTGCTGTAAGTACTCAACTCTGGTGTTGTAGGGTAAAAGCATTCACGGGCAATATGTAAATCAATGAGTGCGGATGTGTTCCAAGAAATTTTAATTTATGGAAACAGGCTGCCTGCCAGATATGGCCCTTGCACCATAGTTTGCTGACCCCAGTGAAGGCCAAGGAAGGATTTTGAACTCTATTCTAAGAGCAATGTGGAACCACCAGAGGGTTGTAAGGAGGGAGTGAGAGAAGGCAACTTTGTGTTTAATCTGGCCTCTGAGATGTCTGACCATGACCCCGGGGCTGCCATGTTTCTTCTGTCCTGGTTGTGGATCCCTGAGCCCTTCTGTCTGCAAGAAGAGGCTTGGCCTGGGACCCGAGGGCCTCTGATGCTTGCAGAGCAGAGGTCACTCTGTCCACTCTCCTTTCCCCCTCCTCCCCATGCCAGCTCTCAGCCCGGCTCTGGTTACTCCAGCAATGCTGGTTTGCATTCCTGGCCTCGGGGACAGAACAGAGCAGCCTTGTGGCTAAGAGCCTGGGCTTAGAAATCAGAGGGTCTGATTTCCTCCACTCGGTTGCACGTGGCTGTGAGCTGCACTTCCCTGACCCTCTGTCTCCTGTTCTTCGTAAGAGGAATAATTAGACATGAACCCATGAAAGAAAGTGGTTCTGCATGTACCTGGGTGCATAGGAGGCGTCCAGTAAGAACACACTGTAGATAGAAGAATCATTTTTCTTGCTGAACCCCAGAGGCGGGAAAACCTGGCCAGGCCCTGGGTGATGGGGTCTTTGCTCCAATGAGTTGTGTCCAGAGCCAGGCTCCCAGCTAAAGCATTAGTAGAACCACGGAGGGGGCCTTGGCTCGTGACTATCGACAGCTCCTTAGAGATGAGGATGATTTGTCCCACCTCTTGGGCTGAAAATAACTGCCCAACATTGGAGTAATTACATGTCTTAGGCTCCCGTGCCACACGGAGAACACCCCGATAATTACTGCACACAAAGGATGCTTTTGGCATCTGATGCTCCATTTTTGCCTCAAAGAGTGTCTCCTGGACCAGAAGCCTGGTCCACCACCCACCCTCGAAGGAGAACCTTCCAGAAACCCATCCTGCACAGGGACATCATGGTCACTTCCACTCTCCCAAAGGCCAGCTGTCAGGCCCAGGACAACCCCACCAGCCCGTGGACAGGCTGGGCCACAGTCTTCAGACATGGCCTTGAGGCTGAGAACAGCTACCGTCCATCCTGGTAGGAGGACCCTGCCGGCAGCACTGCATACTCCAGATGTGAGCCATACGGGTCAGCACTACAGCATGGTCTGCTGTGCTCGGAGATGGAGAAGCTGTGTACTTGGACTGAGCTAAGGGTCTGCCAATTAGGTCAGGGTCCTGGAAAGGTTGTTGAGGATTTACCATGTGCCAGGCCTTAAGGAAAGAGCAGGAAGTGCCAGGTCACTGTCCTGCCCTACAGAGGCAGACCCAAAGTCTACCATAATTACTCAAATTGTTACTTAATTACGGTTGTGATAAGGCTATACATGAGATGTATAGAAGCTCAGGGCATGCAGACCAGGGGGAGTGCCTTCGTCTGGAGAGTTTGAGGGGAGATGTACAGGATGAGGAGTGAGACAGGTGTGTGTGTGTGTGTGTGTGTGTGTGTGTGTGTGTGTGTGTGTGTG